>NW_026555027.1:20022500-20626428 GCF_021234165.1 Pteronotus mesoamericanus
CAAGACAATTCTAATGAGATGGCATTCTATTTCCCATTTGAGCTTTCGCTACTTTTGGCTTTATCTCTGAATTTGTCTTCTTTCTTTTGTTAATTTTTTTATTTTTAGAAATCATGGTGTCAGCTTATTTAATGCTTATCTCTTTTTTTGGTCTGATTTCTTCTCCACCAAAATAGACCTCTTGTTTAATTTATTATTGTGCCTTTGGAAAAGAGTCAGATTTTCTCAACTTCATTAAATTCCCACTTATTTGCAAGACAACTGTGTCATATGAGACCTTGATGTGGGTGTTCAGTAAGTACATTTCCTCTCTTTCCCAAATGTCTTTTTTTATTCTTTAAAGAACTGTAAACTTGTGAAATTCATGAATGATAAATTTCAAAATTTTATTGAAAATTGGAATTTATGTATATCACAATGTGTATACAGCTCCTGGCTTTCAGTTAAATGCTATTTGCAGAGAGAATAACATGTTTCCTTAACTTATCATCTTGCAACCTTCTTAACTTTCATGAAAAATTTTCCTGCACTGCAGTTTTCACACTGAAGGAGAGTTTTTTAATCCCTCTGGTGGGGAGAATTACTGTGTTAGTAATGATGAGCAGAGAAAATCAAAGTTTCTGAGACGCAGGCAGAAAGCAATTGACAAAGCTGGCACTTTCTCCCTTTTCTTTTGGGTTGGGACATGTCAGTAGAATGTTATAGCTTGAGAGCTGAGAGGGCCAAATTTTCAGGGCTCACAGCTGTGACAAAATATTAGTTGGGATCTTCAAAGCCAGGCTCCATCACCAGCTGAGTGACTCACCAACTCACTCAGAATACATGAGATTCAAATAATTCCAAACCATGAGTGCCAGAGTTGCTTGGGAATTGTTCATTCCGACTTTCAGCATTCACAAAATATTGATTCAACAAATTACAAGCCTGGGGCTAGTCATTTTCCTCTATAGATGAATACCAGGCCTCTACAATTCTTGTTCCTTAATTATGTCAGGCTGTATAAAGCCTTGGGTGTCAAGACCCTTTGAGATTATTTACTACCTGTACACTATAATTTACTACCTGTACACTATTTCTCTGATAAGTAAGTCAATTAGACCCTTATGCTATTCATATATTTAAGTATTTTTCAACTCTACCATATAAGAACTTCACCTGCCTCTGGATAAGTAAGATAGGCTCTACTCACTTAAAGAGCTTGCAGTTCAGTTGAGTAGAAACATTGACATGCCATTACAATCAACAGGGAAGCTCAGAAAAGTAAGAAAAAGACACATCAAGTTTTCTTATGATGATGTTTAATCTAGTAATATTTCCCATTGATTTTCTTCTCATTCTGAACAAAGTCTATGAAATAACATCTTTAACATGTCCAGAGGTATTGAGTACCACCCAACATCTGGTGGTTCAGTCCCCACCACAGCTCTCACTATAAGCAGATCTGCTGCCTGCCTGTTCTCGTTCAAGTTATTATGGTTCCTATTATGTAAAAATTAATGGGATGCGATTAACTTGAAATAGAATTTAGTCATGAGGAAAAATATCTTTTTTAAGTTAAAATTTCACATCAAATAAATAGTTGCTAGGTGACTACACAGTGTGATTCATATTTGCAAATCATACAGCTGTAAAAAAAATTAAAAGTTAGGTTTTATTTAAGAGTTTCATGATTTTTTCTAATGATGCTAGATTGGGGACTTCTAATACTGCAGCACAAACTTAAATCAAAGCACATTGACCATTAAATTCTGATATTAGTAGGGATTTACTGATATTTGAAGTCCCTGCTGAGCACAGAGTGGGGTTTGATGCACAGAGATTTGAGGTAGATTTTCCCGCCACTTCCATGGTCTTACCTGGTCCCAAGAAGAGGAAAAAAAAGTGCGTATTAAATGAAAGCCCAAAGAATTGCTAAAATTTTAGGGTTCCAAAGAGAGCAAGAGAGTAATAAAAGTAATAGGATCATCTGTCAATTGAAAGTTACTTTATCTTTTCCCACGAGAAAGTGTGCCCTGCAGGTAGAGACTATCACATCTCTTTGGGCTGGCAACACTTAATTCTGTTCTTTACTTGGTAGGCACTCAGTAAACATTCGTCAATGATTATAAAAATAATGAAGATGAAGTTGTTTTAGTTTTAAATTAAATTCTGAGAAGGTTTTATAATAAAAGTAAATTTGATATTTCCCTGTTATATTCTTTGTTCTTGAGGACAATTTCATAAAAAATGGCTTCCCCATTCCAAATGACATTATGCATTGTTCTCAAAAGGCATACATTTTTTAAATCTCTTGAGTCATATTGATTTGGAATAAGCATGTCCTTTAAATTCTAATTCAATGTTCTCAGAAAATCTTGCCATTATGAAAGTCACTTTCATATGATCCTGTAAGAGTCAAGGGAGAGATTTGAATTTCTACTTGATTTCTTGCTTCTATTCAATTTCCTACCCAAGATGTCAAATTCATCTCTCACTTGTGACTTTCATAGGAAGATAGTAGCTCCATTAACAGAAGGGAAAGGTCTATATTTGTGATTGTCAGTATTTTTATAGCAACAAGCTGCTGGATCAACAAAGATAATACATATTTAGTCATTTGTATTTTCATAGCTATAATTTAATTTTTTAGGAGCACTATGCAACTTACCTTTTGTGTTTGCAACTTGAGGCTTCTTTGTTGCCTTTGATTGTCAGTTATTACAATAATGTTTTTTATGGTGAAAGAAGGAAAAAAACTTGTAATTATAATGACTATAAAAGGAAATAACACTGTATGAAATGTATTGTTAAAATAAAGTGCTAACTGTCAAGGTTCTTAAAGCAGAGGAGAAAATTTACATTAGTTTTTAATTACTTTATCAGCAAATTAAAAACATACAGAGACAAAAATTTTAATAAGTCTATGTATAAATTAAAATTGCTTTTAAAATGCCTTTTCTTGTGCAGATGATCAAAATACCTGTTTTTTTCCTATGTGAAATGCCATTTGTTCAATATAGCCTTCCTGTTTGGTTAAAAATGAAATTGAAAAATACCACCTCAGTAATATCTCTTCATTTTGTTTTTTATAATTTCTCATATTCCCTGTTTGGTAATCAATTTATTATACATCTAGTTGTATATGACAAGGTCTGTCCAGAAAGTACCCAGCCATGTAATAAAAATAGACATTTACTGAAGAAAATACAAGATACAAGAAACATTGTACATAGAACAATAATGCCTCAGTCCCCTACAAAGTAGGCATCTTGGGACCTCACACAGTTCTCCCAGTCACCATCAGCTGCCCCATCATATTTTTCCTAAATCTCACTGAAGGTCTGAAATCTTTCAAAGGTGATTTTAGTTTTGGGAAAAGGCAGAAGTCTCATGGTGCCAAATCTGGGCTGTAGGGAGGCTGAGTCACCTGGGTGATTTGACGTTTCACCAAAAAACTCTGCACAAATGTGATTCATGAGTGGGCATGTTGTCATGATGAAGCTGCCCATTACCAGTTGCCCATAGCTCTGGCCTTCTGAATCATCTGAATAGTTTCTGCAGAGGAATTTTCAAGCTTAATGCAAAATTTGATGCAGATTCATTGGTCTAGTTGCTCATTTTGAATGTGATGGCCACACAGTGCACATGTTCACTCAATGGCGTCTACCACCCCCACTGGCTAGTACAGTGACGTCATCATTGTTCATGCATGTGCATTCCAGTCCACTTTCCTTGGCTGCTAGGTCACAGCGATGCCTAAAAAACTATTCTTTTTACATTAATAATGGCTGGACTTTTTCTGGATAGTCCTCATATATTCTTGTGACAATCTTTGAAGAATTTATAGTTATTATTGTATTAGATTGACTACTGCTATTATAATAGGTAATCACCCACTCTGCTTCACTATTTTACTTACCAGTTCCTAAGAGCAGAAAGAAGACAAATATTATTAATCAGAAATTACATAACAGTTCATTAATAGAAGGTAAGCAAAGACAAAATCTTACAATTTTAAAAAAGACTTTTTAAATTAATTACTTAATTAATTAATTAATTTATTTTTATTGTTCAAATACATTTGTCTCCATTTACCTGCCACCACTTTCCCCTTCTCCTCCCACCCCCACCTCCCTCCCTCAATCCCTCCTCATCTTGGCTCCATCCATGTGTTCTTATTTACTTTTAGAGAGAGGGGGAAAGAGGGAGAAAGAGAGGGAGAGACACATCAATGTGTGATTGCCTTTCACGCACCCCTTACCAGAGACCCAGGCATGTGGCCTGACTGGGAATCAAACCGGTGACCCTTTGGTTCACAGTCTGGCACTCAATCCACTGAGCCATGCCAGCCAGGGTGGAAATCTTACAATTTTTATTAATCTTTTTATTTCAGAGAAAATCTGGCTAAGCTAATAGACATATGGAAGATATAATTTATTTTGTTTGATTATTTTCTATTGCTAATTCATAAATTAGCAACGTAACTTAAGACTAGAGTAAAATTAACTTTGTATGTGACCATGGACAAGTTACCTCTCAACTACTTTCAGGTGAGTTATGAGAGAACAGTAAGCCTCAAGAATTTTCTGAAGATTAAAAGTAATAATTTTGCTAACAGTTATTTATATGTTAAAATAACATAAAATTGGTATGCAAGGCTAGACATAATACCTTATTTCAAACTACTACAGAGTTAGTGACATTGTTTATTTAAATCTATGTTTAATTAGAATTTGATTGTTGTCGTGAAGACGGGCATTATTTTCCTCGTGTCCTTAGACTGTATGTTTTGAATACACTCTGCACCTCACCTTAACAGTTATCATGTGAGAACAAAAGACAAGGAACTTTAATTTCTGAATCTCTCCATTTAGAATTAGAGGAGAAAGGTCAACAAACGCATCAAAATACAGTTCCTTGAGATAAGGACCTTCATGTTTTCAGCACAACATAAAATGTTAAAGGCTTTCTGCAACAAGAACAGTGATGGGCATATTATGTTCTTAAAGTAAGCCCCAAAATACCAGAGAGGCAATTTCAGTTGGGTTGCATAGGAGTAAAGCATTAAATACAGAAGGTTACTTTTAAAAAACTATATCCTCATATCTAAATTAAAATATTAATGTTATAGATCTTTTCTTTCCCTGACTGACTTATTTCACTTAGCATAATACCATACAATTTCACTCATGTGAAATCTAATGAACAAACTGAACTGACAAGGAAAAGAGAGACAGACTCATAGACAGAAAGCAGGCTGACAGCTCTCGGGGGGATGTTATGCGGTGGAGGGGCCAAGCAAAAAGGAAAAAGGACTCATGGACATGGACAAACAATGTGGTGATTGCTGGGGGAGATGGGTATTGGGGGATAAATGGTAATGGAAAAACTGCAATTAAAAAAATTCAGAAAAATAAAGTATTATAGATCACAAATAGGTACTATAGTAGATCTAATAATCTATGTTATTTAAAAATACTTTTCAAAAATAAAGAAAATGCATTAATAGAAAAAAGAAAATCTGACTTTACCACTTCTGTCTATAACTCCCTGTGAGATATTTGTTCTCCAGTTTCCTTTTTTTTTTTTGTTAACAACACACAATATACTGCATTATTCAAAGTGCACAATTTGATCAGTTCTGACTTATGTACATACCATGAGCAATCACCACAATCAAGGTCTATACCCAGAACCCCAAAGTGTCCTTGTAATCAGCCTCACTCAAATTTCCCTGTTCTCTCCCATCTCTAGACAACCACTGATATGTTTTCTAATGTGATAGCTTAGTTTGCATGTTCTAGAATTGTATATAACTGAAATAATGCAGTGCATATATTTTCTTGTCTCAGTTCTATGGCTCAACATAATGATTTTGACATTCATCCATTTTGTAGCATATATCAATTCTTCATTCTTTTTTATTGCTAAGAAGTGTTTCACTATATAGACATATCACACTTTGCTAATCCATTCACCTGTTGATAGACATTTAGGTTATTTCTGGTTTGAGATATATAAATAATTCTATCATGAGAATTTGTGTACAAATTTTTGCATGGACATATGCTTTCATTTTCTTTGGGAAAATACCATGGGCCGAGGTAAATGGATTAAATTGAGGTGTTTGTTAAACAGATTGAGAAACTGTCAAACTCTCTCAAAGTATCTGTATCATTTTATATTCCCACATGCAATTTATGAGATTTCCATTTTCTCTACTTCATTGCCAAACTTTGATATGTTCAATCTTTTTAATTTTAATCATTCTAAAAGTATGTCACTGTGGTTTAAATTTCATTTCTCTATTTATGATTTTTTCAAAGATTTATTTGCCATAAGAATGTCTTCTTTGGTTGTTTGTTCAAAATTTTTGCCTAAATTTTGTTTTGATTGTTCTATCTTTTATTATTGAATTTTGAGAGTCCTTACTAAACCCAAGATGTAAGTCCTTTATCAGATACATGACTTGGGAATATTTTTTTTATTCCATAGCTCATTTTTATATTCTAAACTGTGTCTTTTGAAGAACAGATTTTAATTTCCGTGAAGTCTAACTTATTTATGAAACATGCTTTTGGTTAGTCAGTATTACCTAACTCAAGGTCAAAAATGTTTTCTCTTATGTTTACTTCTAGAAGCTTTATAATTTTAGATTATACCTTTTCTTCTATTATCCACTGTTCTAATTTTTAAATGGTGCAAGGTATAGACTAAAGAGCTTTTTTTGCACATAAATATCCAATTGCTGCAGCAAAATGTGTTGAAAAAAACTGTATTGTTGGATTGGATTTCCTCTTAACCATTGTTAAAACTAGTGGTCCTTACATATTTAGGTCTATGTCTACATTATTCTATTTCATTGATCTATTTATCTATATTTATGCTATTACCACTCATTTCTTGTTATTAGCTTTACAGTAAAGTAAAACCAAGTTTTCCAAGTTTGCTTTTCTTTTTTAAATCATTGTGACAATTCTAGCTTCTTTGCATTTCTTAATGAATTTAGAAAAAGTTTGTCAGTGTGAAGCAAAAGGTTTATAGTTTTGTGTGTGGAACTCAGAGTTTATTCTTGTATTATTATTTATTAATTATTATATTATTTTCCAAATGAACAACTGTAACCATGCTTTTGTCCCACTTTGCATAACTATATATGATATACAAGGTATATTGATATATATATATCAATTCAGGATATATATATATCAATTGGGGGAGAGTTGATATCTTAACAAAATCAAGTTTTCAAAACCCTATATATATTTTATCTCCATTTATTTAAAAATAATTTATTTTAGTAATGTTTTATAATTTTTGGTATAGATGTAATGAATACCTTTTGCTGGGTTTATATCTAACTATCACATATTTTATGTTATTGTAAAAATACTGGGAAAAAAATGCTTGTATTTTATCTTGAGTCCTACGACCTTGCTAAACTCATTTAACAATTCTACTAACTTCTTGTAAATGCTGTCGATTCTAGATAAGGATTATTGTAGCATTCTCTTGAATTGACTTCTTTGTCATTATGAAGGGAACATTTTAATGCCTGGTAATAGTTTTACTCAGAAATGGACTTTGTCAAATATTCATATAGATATTCTAGCTTTCTCTAATTAGTGTTAGCACGGCATATTTGTTTCGATCACATTCTTTTAACATCTGCGTGTCTTTTTTTTAACTGTTGTTCAAATTCAGTCGTCCCCAGTTTTCCCCCATTGCAGTCCGCTGCCCTACCCACACCCATCTTTCCCTCCATCTAATCCTCCTCCCTGTTGTCCTGGTCCATCAGTCCTTTGTACATGGTCCTTGACTGGCCCCTTCCTCTTCTTTCCCTGTTATCTCCTCCCTCCTCTCCTCTGATCGCTGTCAGTTTGTTCCTTATTTCCATGTCTCTGGTTTTATTTTGCTTGCTTGTTTTTTTTTGTTGATTGTGTTCCACTTATAGGTGAGATCATATGGTATTTGTCTTTCGCCCCCTGGCTTATTTCACTTAGCATAATGCTCTCTAGTTCCATTCATGTTGTTGCACAGGGTAGGAGCTCCTTCTTTCTTTCTTTCTACTGCGTAGTATTCCATTGTGTGAATGTACCATGTTTTTTGATCCACTCATTTACTGATGGGCGCTTAGTCTGTTTCCAGCACTTGGCTATTGTAAATTGTGCTACTATGAACATTGGGTGCATGGCTTCTTTTGAATTGGTGTTTCAGGATTCTTAGGGCATAATCCCAGCAGTGGAATTGCTGGGTCTAAAGGCAGTTCTATTTTTTAGTTTTTTGAGGAAATTCCATACTGTTTTCCACAGTGGCTACACCAGTCTGTATGCCCACCAACAGTGCACAAGAGTTCCCTTTTCCCTATTGAACTGTATTTTTTGTAGGAAGTACATATGAGTATCTTGCTCTTTTTATCCAACTGGACATTTCCTATTTATTCAGAGTATTTAGACTATTTACATTTAATGTGATTGGTAACAAAGTTAGGTATAAATATGCCATCTTGCTATTTGTTTTCTGTTTTTCCCATCTGTTATTTATTTCCTTTGCCTCTTTTTCTATTTTTTGAATTAATTAAATATTATTTTATGATCCATTTTATCCTTTTTTTTCTTATTATCTATGACTGATTTGTTATCTTAGTAATTTCTTGAGTCTTTAGAAGGAATGTTTTCACTTATTATCACCTAATTTCAAGTGATACTCTATTTATTCCTCACACCTATAATATGAGCCCTTACAATAATTTCATTTCTCTCCCTTCTAGCATTTATGCTATTGTTGTCACACATTTTATTTTTACATATGATATGAAGCACATAATACACTGTTATTATTTTTATTTAAAGTCAATTATACTTTTAAAATATTTAAATAAGAAATAATATATATATATATACTCATACAGTTGTTATTGCTGATGCTTTTCATTATTATATAGATTCATATTTCCATCTGATATCATTTTTTTTCCAGGTTTGAAGGTTTGTCTTTAACATTTCTTGTAGCATAAGTCTGCAAGTGATGATTTCTCTCCCTTTATATATGTTAAAGTGCTTGTTTCACCTCACTTTTTGAAAGATGTTTGCTAGATATAGAACTATTGTTTGTGAGTATTTTGCTTTTTCAGTTTTTAAAAATGTTGTTCCACTATATTCTCACTGGCATTGTCTTTATCATTATTATTTTATAGAAATCTGCTGTCATCCTTACCTCTGTTTCTCTTTATGTAACATGTTTTTCTCTGGCTGTTTTTAATATTTTTATGTTCTTTAACAATGGCCCTGAACAATTTGGTTATGCTATGCCTTGGTATAGTTTTTCTTCCTATTCCTTACTCTTGGAGTTTCACTGCACTATATCTGAGAGTTCTGAAAGCATTCAGTCAGCTTTTTCTTCAAACAGTAGAATTTTCTTCAGAGACTTAATTGTATTTTAGCAGACCCTAATAAAATGTCCTCTGTGATTTTATTCTCATTGTTATTTTTTAATTCAAATAATTTCTATTACTATGTTTTCAAGTTCTCTAATATTCCCTTCCTCAATTTCTTATTTGCTTAATAACATCCAGGGTATTTTACATCTCACACATCAGAGTTTTTATATTTAAAAGTTCATCCCTGTCTGGTGTAGCTCAGTAGACTGAGTGCTGGCCTAAGAATTAAAACATCATAGGTTCGATTCCCAGTCAGGGCATGTACTTGAGTTGTAGGCCGGGTCCTCAGTGGGGGGCATGCAAGAAGCAACCACACATTGATGTTACTCTCCCTCTCTCCATCCCTTCCCCTCTCTAAAAATGAATAAATAAATAAAATATTTTTTTAAAAAAGAGAAGTTCAAACTGGTTAGTTTTTATATTGTCCATGTCTCCACTTAACTTTTTGGACATATGAAATGTAGTTTTAGTAACAGTATGAATGTCCTTATTTGTTAATTTTAACATCTGTAACAGCTCTAGACTTGTTTCAGTATTTTGTTTTCTCTCTTCAATATGGCTTATATTTTTTACTTCTTTGCATGTCTATGAGGTGTTCATTTTTGTTTTTGG
The DNA here is from genome assembly GCF_021234165.1 of Pteronotus mesoamericanus. Taxonomy (NCBI): domain Eukaryota; kingdom Metazoa; phylum Chordata; class Mammalia; order Chiroptera; family Mormoopidae; genus Pteronotus; species Pteronotus mesoamericanus. Next base: position 20,032,531 of record NW_026555027.1, read on the forward strand.
CCAGTCATTGCAAATTTTACTCTATTGAGTTCTGGATAGTTTTGTTTTCATACAAATATTCTTGAGCTGTATTTCATTACACAGCTAAGTTACTTGCAAACAGTTTTTGTTCCCTTTTGGTCTTGCTTTGTTAGCCAGACTCAGAGCAGTGCTTAGTCAAAGCTAAATATCCCCACTAGTCAGGCAAGTCTCTTTTTTGTACTCTACTCAACATCCTTTGAATCATGAGGTTTTGCTACTTAGTTGGTGGTAACAAGCATTTCTCCCAGTCCTGTGTATGTGCTAGGCACAGTTACTGCTAATACTACCAAGTGGTTCTTTCCTCAGCCTGGGGTAGCCTCCTTTCACACATATGTTAGTATTCAGCTATATAGTCAAGGCACGTCTTGTCCAGATTTCTGGAACTCTCCCTCTGTGTTGCTCTCTTCTCCGTGGTACTCAGTCCTGCAAACTCTAGCTAGCACAGTCTACCCACATAACTTCTTCTTACATAGGGAGTCTACCAGGCTCCTTCTGGTTCTCTCTCCCTTGGTCTGGAAACTCTTTAGGAAGTGTCAGCATTCTTTGGGCTCACTTTATTTGTTTCTGTTTTACAGGTATCTCTATACTTCATTGTCTAATGTCCAATATCTTGAAAACTGTTGTTTTACATACTTGGCCCCTTTGGGAAGGGAATTGTTTCAAGAGGGAGAGTAAAACCAGCCTATTACTTCATCTTAACTGAAAATGGAAGTATCTCCTCATACATTTCAAGTCACATTTAGAATGACTGATTTTTAAAGATCAAGTTAGCTATAAACATCAGTGATTATTTGCAGGTCAGAATATCCACAGCTGTGTTGTTTTACCAGACCTAGTGATACGCTGTCCCATACTTCCCCTGACTTCTCTCTGGACCTTTTTCAATTACCTGCCTTTGTTCTTGGCTTAAACAGCCCTAGCTTTGACTAACTCATTTTGGGGGCGAATGAAGTCCCACGGCTGTAATCACCACCACAGATTCAGAAGCCCCAACTGGGAAATAGAGACCCCTGTCCCTAACCACTGTCCAGGTCAAAGCTTCGAAAGCTGTGTCCTCTCCGGCGCACGTGTGGAAGAGCTGGGTAACGCAGCCCCGGAGTGTGGGGGTGTCCATGGCCCCTGGGGTGGACTTGACAAGGGAGACAGTGGAACCGTCTGATAAATTATTCTCACTTTCACCCCAACCCCATTCCTACCTAAGAGACAGCTTCCAGATGCAGTGATTTATGAAATCTGTCCAGCGATATTCCTTATGACTAAACAACTGACTGCATTTTCTTGTGAAATCACAGACAGCTGGATTTATTTCTACTCCCCTTTCCTGTTTCATTTCCTTCTTTCCTTCACTCTCACTGCCCTTACACAGAGCCACCCCACCCACACCAAAGAACGTTAGCGTGTGCATTGCGACTCGTGCTGTTTCCTGGGGTACTCAGGCTAAGAGACCGGGGAAATAAGAGGCTACAAGAAATACAATTATTGTATCATTATTTGATTTGTGCTTGTTCCATTTTTATGTAAAAAATTTTAAAGTTGCTCTGGATATTTTAAATGAATAAACAAAAATATCTCTATTTACAGGTTGAAAATTTAACACAAATTTACAGAGCTGGGTGAAATATAATCAGAAACTATTGCTCTTGCCTAAGGAACAATAACAAAACATGAAATCTCCGCTCTAGACCAGCTGCCAAACCAGGGCAGCCAGAGAATTCCATATGCAGGTGCACTGTCACTGCGAAAGCTGAAATTTCAGAGCTCTTATCTGGAATATGATGCTGAAGGTCTGTGGAAGAATGATGATCTAATTACCTGACACAACCTTTAGTTTGCCTGCATTTGTAAATACCAGCATGACTTTAAATGGAAGCAGCTAAAAATGTTTTTGCCTTGGTGCTCTGTCCTGTGTCACAGCTCTGTGGTTTGTTTAAACAGGTTCCTTCAGCACAGCGGAGTGATATTAAGCATGTAACACCTAACCTGAGTTACAGGCTGTGCATTAGGAGAAGAAAAGATCGTTTGGTAACTATGAATTAGAAAGGCAGTAAATAAATTTTAATAGTTTATGTAGACACACTTTTAATTTTAAAAACTCACGCTAACATGAGATTTGCTCATGAAACACTGGGTTAGAAAAATGGGAGACCTAAGCAAATTATGATTTTTTTAACTTTCCTTTTATAAAGTATTCTGTTTATTAATGGGAACCAATAAAATGAAACACTGAGAGCTAGAAGAAAGCTCTTCCCATTATGCAACTTTTTTTCAAAGAAAATCCTACGACCTAGTGGTGTGGGTTACATCTTGTTCCCCAATAAGATGTGTTGAAGCCGTACCCCAGGACTTGTTCATGTGATCTTATTTAGAAATAGGGTCTTTGCAGATCTAATTAACTTAAAATTAGTTCCTACTAGATTAAAGCTTACCTATAAAATGAGGGAAATGTGGATACTGCCACACAAACAGACGACCATGAAAAGACACAGAAGACACAGGGAAGATACCATGTAAAGACAAAGATATCGATTGGAGTGATGCATCTACAAACCAATGAATGTCAAGGGTTGCCAGCAAGTACTAGCAGCTAGGAAGAGGCATGAAAAGATCTTCCCATAGAGCCTTCAGAGCCTTCAAAGAGTCCATGGCTGTGCTGACACCTTGATTTTGGACTTCAAGCCTCCAGAACTGTGAGAGAATAAATTTCCATTATTTTAAGCCACTTAGTTTGTGGCAATTTGTTCTAGCAGCCCTAGAAAACTAATATACTTAGTCACAATTTTTAAAAGATGTTTTTAGTAAGTCTTTATAAAAATTCAATAAAGTTAATAAATATTTGTTTTCCAATATTATTAAAAGTTACACTAATTTAAGGAATTCTTGAGGCTTACATTTTAACCCTATGTAGATAATTGTATAGAAAAAAAAGTTTTTTCTTCTCTAAGGAATTTTCTATAATTCCTATTCAGTCCAATTTAACAGGTTGTTTGCATTTACCTATATGTGAAAAGCACTGCTTTTTCTTCTGTAGAAGACACAAAGGACATGGCTTTCTTTAATGTTTGCTGAAAAGTTTGACAAACATGTTTATAGCATTACAACTCTATCATGTGTCCATTCTACAGATGAGGAAATTGAGACACAGAGAGTAAGGCAACTCCTTTGGTCACAGAGCTATTAAGCGTTAGTGGGGGATTCCAATCCAGGAAGTTTGGCTGCAGGATATGTGTTATTAGTCACATGTCTTCTATGCTATGGTGCTTCTAAACGTCAAAATTTTAAATATTTCATGTGTCTTCCTATCAGTCTTATTCTTGTTAATGTACTATTGCAGTTCTCTACCAAGCCTTCAATTTTGTAAACCCACTCCCCACCAAAACCAGTATGTCATTTATTTGGATTATTGACTCATAGAGCTTTATCTGCCATGTTTGAGTCAAAAGATTGATATCATTGTTTGTCTGAAAGGATTCTGGATTAGCATAGCCATTTAATAGCCAATTATCTCTCACTCTCTCTCTCTGTGTATGCATACATCAGATATTTCTTCATACATTTGCTTACTATATTTCTTTTAGGGACTGATATAAAATATTTTCACTTTGGCCCCATAATTCTTATATATATATCCTTTTTACATGTTGTTCATACACTGAAGATTTTCAACAAGACAAGACATTTTGCATTAAACAGGCCAAAAGCATTCTCATGTCTATGGGCACCTAACAGTTTCTAGGTAGAAAACAAGTCTGTTTTCCTCACTGCCTCATTTCCAGTGCCTAGCATATTGCCTGGAATATGGCTAGTAAACAAATGTTAAAGAAACCATTCTAGTTGTTCATGTTGTTCTAACTACTCTTAGTAATTAGTTATTTATATGTTAATTTATCCCTTCATGCTTTTTAAAAAAAGTATTAAAGTTTAAATGGAGAGAAATGGTATGTGCATATTTGTAATGTGTCAAATAATGTCCTCCCAAAACTGGTATCTACCTGGAACCTCAGAATATGACCTTACATGGAAATAGGGTCTTTGCAAAATACAATTAGTTCAGATGAGGTCATACTGGATTATGGTGGACCTTAAATCCAATGACTGCTGTCTTAGAAGAGGACAGGACATACAGAAACACAGAAAGGGAAAAGGGCCATTTGGTAGTGGAGGCAGATGTTGGAGAGATGGAGCTACAAATCAAGGAACACCTGGGATTGCCAGAAATCTCTGGAAGCTAGGACTGAGGCATGGAACTGATTCACCCAGAACCTGCACAGGGAACCAAGTCTCCCAACACCATGACTCCGGGTTTGGGGCCTCCTGAATTGTGAGATAATAAGTTTCTGTTGTTTTACGCTACCCTGTGGTAATTTGTTATGGTAGCCCTAGAAAACTAATACAATACTGAAAGCATCAGATTTTTATGTAGAGTAGAAAAATACTCTTGTAAATCCTCAAGGCTAATTGACTATAATATTTTAGATCCCATGGGATTAGGGCTCCACTCTTACGTCCTTATTTAATCTTAATTACCACCATAAAAACCCCATCACCAAATACGGTCATTTGAGTGTTAAGGGTTCAACATACAAATTGTGCAGGAGAATCATGATTCAGTCTGTAACATTGTGATTGTTTTTATGTACTTGTTCATATATGGGGGACTTTTGTCTTAAAATACTACCCCTTCTTCCTGAAACTTTTCCCTTATTGGAACCAAGTCACCCTAAAACATTACTCATGGTTCTTGTAGGGCTAATCAAACCCCACACCAAGGATGACACATGCCACAAACATACCACTCCAAAACTTTTCTCTCTGTCCAGAAAGGAACACGGGACCCAATGAAGACCTTTGTTGGGACTCTCTACAAAGAGACAGTGACCACGATAGATATGTTCCCTTGGAACATAATTAATATTTTAAAATTAATCTGTCAAAATTGATCTTTTCACATATGGAGTGAGCCTGCCAGAAAATAAAGTCACATAGAGGAAAACAAGTAAGGCCAGCAAAAAGCAAAGCAAAGAAAATCCTCCTAATATTTCAAACACTCAGTACAGTCTGTCAAAAATTGGACCCATATACAGACGTTTGAATGACCCCCATCAATAAATTTACCATTTTTGTTTAAGCCAGATTAAGTTAGCTTTCTGTTTTTGAGACTAGAGTCCTGACTGTAACAATTTTGCAGTTGCAGAACACTTGCCAATACATACAATATAATCCTCTATTTTCAGAGCAATAATATTACATCATATGATAGGCAGTTTTTAAGATCATCCTCAATGATCCATCCTCCTTTTCTGGAATAAAATGCAATCTCCTCCCTTTAGTATAAATGAAATTTATTGATTCACTTGTAATGAACAGACCACAGCAGAAGAGATGAGATTTCACGTCTCAAATTAAGTTATAGAAGGTCGCTTCTTTGGTCTTTGGTGCTCTCCCCTGTTCTCCCTTGGATCACTTACCCTGGGTGGGACAAGCTTCGTGCCCTGAGGCCCACCTGGTGAGGGGCCAAGTGAGTGGGGCTGGAAGCAGTTCTGCTCCCTGTGCCCCAAACCAAATGAAAGACCACAACTTCAACTTGACAGCCTGACTGCAAACCTTATGAAACACCTTAGGCAGAGGCAGCCCGTTGAGCCACGCTTAGATTTCTTATACACAGAATCTAGGAGGTTATAAATGTGTTTGTCTTTTTTAAAACTGTTATATTTTAGAGTAACTTGTTATACAGCAATAAATTACTAATGCAAACCACTTGAAAAATAATAAATCCTCAAAATTATTGGGAATAAATATTATGTAGTATGTTATACTATGCTATACTATATTGTCCGCAAACAGAGATAAAGCCATTAACCATCTATGAGTTGTTTTCTAGGTAGAACAATGATTTTTATTAACACTGAGAGTCTCACTCTTCTACTCTTAGCAACAAGAAGGTACCTTCAAAGTATAGTATAAAAAGAATAATTTGTTCTTCAAGAATTTGAATTTGAATGCTGGATCAACTCCAACATAACCAAGTGGCCCTGGGCCACTCATTTAAAATCTCTGTGCTGAAATGTCCTCTCCTGTATAATGAAGATAAAATCTACTTGTAGAGTTTTCTGGGGATTAGAAATAATTTATGTAGAACACTGAAACCTTGAGTGAGCACACAAGACTAGAGCTTAACAATAGATGGTTATTATTTCTTTGATTAGTAGCGTTCATCTTAAAGGTGAAAGACCAAATAGCAAAAGGAATGCCTGCCTTCAACACTGACCTGGTGTTTGGATGTGACCTCATGCTGTGACCACTTGCTTGTTAGTATTATGTTCTAATCAGTTGACTGGCCGCAGATTAAGGACCTTATCAGAGATCATGTGTGTGATCGTAAGTGCTGCTGACTCCAGGTGACTCTGTGAATGGGTGCTATCTACAGTATCCTGTCCTAAACAGCCCTGCTCAGCTCCATGGCTCATGCCTGTGACTTCTTCCATGTAGTCCATCCATCTCATATTTGGTCTTCCTCTTTGTCTTCTGCCTTCTATTTTTCCTGCATTATTGTCTTTTCCAAAGAACCTTTCTTTCTCATATAGGGCAAGTATAGGGAGTGACATGTTATTACATAGTGTAAGTTCTCATAAATAAGGTTATTTATAGTCCTTCTCTGAAACTCAATGGGAAGTTATATTGTGCTAAGTAGAAGACAACCATGTATTTGATGTGTGGACTAAGTTAGTGTTTGTCCATAATGGGACTTTTTTGTTGTCAATATTTAATCAAGTGTCCCCAGGTCCCTTTAATATGCTTTCTTCTGTGAAGAATTTCACAGATTTGTTTAACAGTTTATGCCATAGTTGAATCTAATGTTTTCTATTAGGCTGAATTACCCCAATCTTTACCGTATCCCCAGAGGCCATTTAAGGCAGGCTTACACATCATTGGTTTGCAAATCAGAAAGTCAGTACATCTAGAGATTAAAGCCATTTGTAGCCCAGAAAAATCAAAGCGTACATTGATTTCAGAAAAATCCCTGGAGAATCTTGTCTTTTCTATCTTTTGGGAAGTTGTGAAATAAGAATTATATATTACACCAACAGAATCATTGACTGCAATCAACATGAAGTTATTTCTCAGTGTGTTCAAGTTTGATCAGATCCTTATTAGAGAATAGTACCCAGTTTGGGAATCCATAAATAAAAGTATTCTTTAAATAATATTGAATAATAAAAGAAAAAGTAATAATTGTGCATTACTATAAAGCGTATAGATGTGGGGTGTAATAGAAGACTTCATTATTTATAAATCCAGTGTTTGTTGTTTATTTTAACAGATAAATAGATAGGAGCATTAAAATTACAATTATAATCTTTTCTGATTCCAAAAAGATGTGCTCTATAGAAAAAATATACAAAAAATGTTCTTGAATCACTCATAATTCTAGTACCCAGAGATAATTTATTATAATTTGATATATTTCTATAATCTTTGTAAGTGAAAATAATATATATATAAATAAATCATATGTTTAGGATTATACCAAGGGTAGAGTTTTCTGTGAATACTACTTTTTTAACAGTAATATAATGCTAACTCTGATTTAATGTTTAATATGCCATTAAAGCAGGGTATTGTGTACACAAGTACAGGCTAGGCACTGAGCAATTCTAAAGGACATCATTCATGCAGACTATCACACACCTGCTGAGACTGTATAATGTGACAACCTATAGTTTTTATTACTTCTTTTTTAATTATTTATTCTATTACAGTTGTCCCAATTTTGCCTCCTTTGCCCTCCTCCATCCAGCCTACCCTACCTTCGACTCCCACAGTCAATCCCCACACTATTGTCCATGTCCATGGGTCATTCATACATGTTCTTTGACTAATCTTTTCCCCTTCCTTTTTCCATTTCCCACCCCCCTCCTCCCCTCTGGCAGATGCCATTCTGTTCCATGTTTCCATGCCTCTAGTTCTATTTTGCTCATTAGTTTATTTTGTTCATTAAATTCCTCTTATAAGTGAGATCACATGGTATTTGTCTTTCCCTGACTGGCTTATTTCACTTAGCATAATATTCTCCAGTTCCATCCATGCTGTTGCAAAAGGTAAGAATTCCTTCTTTCTTTCTGCTACATAGTATTTCATTGTGTAAAAATACCGCAGTTCCTGAATCCAGTCATCTACTTATGGGCACTTGGCTACTGTAAATAGCACTGCCATGAACATAGGGGAGCATAAGTTCTTTGAATTGATGTTTCAGGATTCTTCAGGTATATTCCCAGCAATGGTGACAACCTATGTTAAACATTCTTAGAAAGCATTAGAAAGGGCCACACAATTGCACATTACATCTGTACCATTCTGAACTGTAAGTCTACTGTAAGATGTTTAATTTATTATTTCAGTTTTTATAAATAATGCTATGTGAAATCCTTTGTGTAAAAAATATGTACATTTTTTGTTTATTCATTTAGGGAATATGCTTGAAAATAGAATATATATAATAAAAGGATAGGACATTTTAAAGATTCTTTATACATACTAAAATATATAACAGGTACTTTAGACTCATTTTTGTAGGCTTTTTTCTTTTTCACTTAAGCCTCTATGCCCATCACAGCTCCCGTGGTTTTAAGTAAAAGAAACTTATTTCAATTAGAAAAAAAAATATATCTGTGTCTGTATATGTGTGTATATTTAAAATATACAAAAAAACACAGAGCCTAGTTTACATAAAACTCATAAAGAAATGGACCTATAAACTCAAAAACCATTAGAAAATTAACATTGCAAAGGTCTTACCTGCCTCTGTATTTGAAAATTGTTCTCCTTCCTTCCTCCTTCTATCCAGCTTTCGGAATTTCTTATGGTCAAAAATGTTCACATCACTGTTCATTTTATATCTCCACTTAATAGACTGGTCCAGATCAAAGTATTATCTTTAATTCATGTTATATATTCCTAGGAGGTAAACCTGATTGGCTTTCTTAGTCCAGTGTTTTCTTCTCATTTAATTGACAACAACAAATATTGAAGGCCATATAGTGCAAATATGACTATGATAGCCCACCACAGGACAAAACTTCTAAGAGAAAGGCAAGCACTATGACAATAACAGACAATATTAAATATGACTACACAGTGCCATAATCAATAATGTGATGACTTGGGGATTCTAACCTGATAAAACACGGAAGTAGTCAGTGGCTTCAAATTATCTTCAGTTCAGCCTTTGGGATTCCATAAAAGAATCACAGATGCTAACGCAATGAGAGTGTTAGCAGGGAGTGGATATACTAACTCTGGGCTTGAGAAGCTTGTCCAAACTGCAGTTGTACCTTTGTGTATGTTTTATATATTGGCCTTTCTTGTAAGCTTTCAGAGGAAGAGAGAGAGTTTGATCAATACTGTGGGAGAAAGGAGAGGAGAAAAGGTGGGCAGAGAAGGGAAAGGAATAAAATGAAAAGGAAAGAACAAAGAATTCCATGGCTAAAAATCATTTGAAATCACTTGGGCATCCCATCCTCTTTGTTTTATCTAGATAGGATCTTTTCCTTAAAATGGAAGTGAATCTAAGGTATGAACGTATGGATACCCATTATTACATTTGTTCCATTATAGGATGTTACCTTTCAGGTTTTTTCCAATTCCCAATGATTTTATATTAAGGTTCCTCTGTAAAAGGTTCTTTTGGGGAACTTCTTTTGGATATTCTTCTCCAAGATTATCACTCCTTTATGAACACCCAAGAATAATTCTGAAACTACTCAGGAATCCATAGAACAATAATCTTCCTGTGGTAGCCAATGCAGAAATTATTCTGTTTCTTCTCAAACTATCACAGTCCTTTGTTTTAATAATCTCTCCTCTGGTGATCCCGTTCTCTTTTTTTCTCTCCCTGTAGCAACAACCACGTAACCAACCAATTGCTATTGTTTCCTTCCGATGTCTTGCACATTTTGCAACATACGCATTACATAGCACTGGCTTATCTCCTCCAACTAGGACAGGGCTGGGACTCAATCTCATAGTCTCAGGTATGTTTGTTTTTTTCCCCAGAAAATGGTGCCATAACTACTGGTTGCTTGGATGGATGAAATGAGAGGAAAACGACAGTGGGACTTTCTATTCTGTGCTGCATATAGGATTCTCTTATAATATCTAAAATCAAGTACAAAATTTCCTTTGAATCATCCTTTCCCAATAGAAAATTTTATTTTCCATAATCTTGATGCTAATTATGTCATGTAAACTAATATCTGAACCTGTTACATTAAAGTCTATTTACTCACTGCTTGCAAGTTCTGAGTTACTTAAGAAAGTAACTTCTATTAACTTGACAAAAAACTATTATCCAATAAATTATTTCTCACTAATATGGGAGGCTAATTATTATTTTATTTTCTCATATAAGGATAATTGTTATCCAGGGATAAGTCATTTTTGGAGCAAAATCACTCAAAATGAATCAACATTAAAAAATAAATCACCATTAACTTGGCACCACAATTTTATTTTCAAAATGAAATTATGTTGATAGGAACTTTACTTTGAAACATAAAAAAAAATTGTAAAAATATAATAAAATAGACCTGACAGGTGTGACTCGGTTGGGTGTCATCCACAAAGCATAAAGTCTCTGGTTCAATTCCCAGTGAGGGCGCATGCCTAGCTTGTGGTTTTGGTCCTGGTCGAGGTGTGTATGAGAGGCAACCAATCAGTGTTCTTCTCTCGAATCAATGTTTCTCTCATTTTCTTTCTCCCTCTCTCGCCTTCTCTCTAATAAAATAAATAAATATTTTTAAAAATACGATAAAATATAATCTAATATTTAATTGAATTAGTTTACAATTTCAAACAGCTCAATCCCCTGAAAAGACAAAGAACATTGTTTACTTCTTGGTGTAATTTACTGACAAACTTGTACTATTGTATGATACCATATTCCGCACAAAACTGATATTTTTAGTATGACAATAAGATATATATATATATGTACATACATACACATATATATACACAGACACACACATTTTTGCAAGGCTCTCTCTTAAGCCTTTGATTTCTAAATAATTCTCTTGAAACTACTATCCTGTCCTCATCCTTGTTAACTTTTTCTTCTCCTGTTACTAACTACTCATCTGCCAATGGTTTTAAATGAGGTCTAAGTATTTCTGTAATAACCTTCATGGTTTCCATGGAATCTGTATATTTTGCAAAGCTTGAAGTTTCATTTGGCAATAAATTTCAATACATTGGCCTTAAAAACATCCAAGCATAAAAGTAGGCCAAGCCACAAAGAGAAAAGAAGTTGCAGGAGAAGGCTAAGTAGATTCCACTGTTAAAGTAAGATGAGGTTGAAGACTGTTTAAGAAAAAACTAAATTTTCATATGGTTTGTTCATTAACAAATTGCTTTGGTTCTCTAGTAAACTTATAATGCAGGTCATTGAGAAACAGAAACACAGATGAAAAGGGACCGTGTATATATCGGATAAATAAAAGTGAAGTACAATTTAACTGACCTCCCAAGATCCCTTGGAGAAGAAGAGGAAAAAAAATACTAGTTCTATATTTCTTAATTTAATCAAGTTTCATAAATATTGATAGAGTTATATAGATTATGCAGTCAAAATTTCTATAAAATCGTTTGTAAATATAATAGTCCAAGCAGTTGAAATGTCCTTATTTTTCTCTGGGTATTATTAGTAGGGCTGGTTCCCAACAAAGCTGTGATGTAAAAATGAGAGGATATTGGTGTTAATTCTCTTCCAGTTCCTGTTAGATAAATTTTTAGGTGTTTTGGTTCTTGCTCTCTCTTTTCTAGCCTTCTGATTCACTTTTCTGGTTATCTATAGTTCCATGACAAGCGACATCACAACTCAGTGGTTTAAAAAAATAATGCTATCAACTCTCATGATTCTGTGGCTTTAATGGGTCCAACTGGGTGGTTCTTACTTGCAGTCTTATATCCAGTTATGGGCAGATTTTAGCTGGGGCTGCTGTCATCTGAGGGCTATACTAGCTGGACATCCAAAACAGCCCATTCGTGTGGTTGGTATGAATGCTGACTGTCAGCTGGGATCTCTGCTGGGGCTGTTGAGCAGCGCACCAGCCCTTGCTCTCCCTGTGTTGCTTGAGCTTCACACTGAATGGCAGCTGGGTTCCCAGAGGGAACATTCCAAGAATAAACACTCCAAGAGACTTAGGCAAAAGACGAAAGATTCCCTGTGACAGCACTGAAACTTACAGAATGTCACTTTTTTTATATTCTATTGGCCAAGCAACCAAAACCAGACCAGATTTAAGGAACAAGGAGAAAATTAGACCACACTTTTTAATATAAAAGCATTGCATTATGAAAGAGCGTGTGGAATGAGAGCTGCTGTTGTGGCCGTCTTCGGAAAATACAGTGTTCTGTGCCCTCCAAGTTGCCTCCAGAAATCATGGTTCCCCAGTGTGTAACTTTGTTCCAGACCCATTTCCCCCACATATTTCCCATTATGAAAGCCTTTTTTCATCTTCCCACTCAATTGAACTTTTCATATGTTTATGGCCTAGAGCCATGCTTTCTCTAGGAAACTGAAAAATAGTGTAGGTTAACATGTTAATGACTCCTGGAGTGTTGCCTAATACTGGTAATATTTTTGTCTTCCAAACCGGCTTTCTCATGGCAAGTGATTTAACTCAAAATAATTATATAAGGAGAGAAATTTGGGAAAGTTTCAAATGTGCCAAAAAATAGCAAATGGCTTCTGAAGGGTTATGTGGTAAACTCAATGATATACATATAATAACTCATTTAGTCTTCACAGTGACCCTATGAGTTAAGTATTAATTGTATATTCATTTTACAGGTGAGGAAATTGATGCTTAGAGACAGCAAAAGACTTGACAAATGCTTCATAACTATTGATAATTTCTTGGATTTCTTCCCAAATGTGTATGATATCCAGTAGTTGTTAACAACTGAGAATACTACCTCCCAGACTTACAAAATCTGTCTTCATTCTCAAGAGTAGAGAAACATTCCAAAATATTTATTCTAGTGTTTCATAAGCCACTAAACTTTCATCATTCTATGAGGTTATCAAATAAGATACAAAACATAACTGACCTTAACTCATTCTGTCCCTCATCATACACTCAATGAGATACATAACAGTGGAATGGCAAACAATAGTGAAATAGGGTAATTAGGGTTGTTATATGGCCAACATACATACATGCATGCACAAACACACCATATACAATGTGAAGTATAATGTAATTAGACATTATTTCAAGATATTACCACTCGGTTAATGTCTAATAACATTATATAGGATGTATCATGACACTATGGAAATGAAAGACCTGTTTTAAAATAATTCAAAGTAGGAAGTGAAAGTTCATGTTCAAAACATTTGCATAAATTTGCCCCCCATGATCATCACATTGTCTATGTCCATTCAAAAGAATTCCAGTATCTCAGAGGGAGACAAGTGGTAAAGGGATTGCAGGGGACATTTGTGCAAATTAAAGAGATGCACAGTTTCCCTTTTCCCTTCTTTCTTTTCCCTCCCTGGCCAATTCTGTAGAAAACCATTAGAGAGTGCCAAGGAAAAAAGACGTAAGGGCCAGGGTGTTAGAATCCAAGAATACTAAGGCGATGCATGCAGAAGGAGGAGGATGAATCAAGACTGGTTTTGTGAGAAGGTATTTTAATCTGCTTCAGCTGCTATAACAAAATACCCTGGACTGGGTGGCTTAAACAACAGATATTTATTTCTCATAGTTATAAAGACAGAGGAGTCCAAGGTCAAGGTTTCAGACCATTTTTTTCCTGGTGAAGACACTCCTTCTGGCTGACAGACGCTTGGTCACCTTCTCACTGTGTCTTCACATGACAAAGAGAGTTATCTCCTCTTTTCCTCTTCTTACAAAATCACTAATCCCATCATGAGGGCCCTAACTCCATGGCCTCATTTAACCCTAATTATCTCCCAAAGGTCCCATCTCCAAACATCATCACATTGGGAGTAAGTACGCCTTTGACATGTGAATTTGGAGGGGATACGATTCATCCCACAGAGAAAGGACATCCATGTACGGGTATGCCTCAGGGGACAGAGCAGCCCAGCATAGCGTGGCAAAACCCCAAAACGATTTATCCACCAAAAGTCCAGCCATTGTTAATATAAAGAAAACAGTTTGCATGACATTGATGTAACCTGGCAGCCAAGGAGAGTGGTCTGGAATGTGCATGTATGAACAATGATGGCTTCATTGTACTAGTCAGGGGGGATGGTAGACACCATTGAGTGAGCAGGTGTACTGTGCAGCCCTTGCATTCAAAATGACTGAGCAATTACAGCATTGAATCTGCATCAAATTTTGCAGTAAGCTTGAACATTTTTCCATTGAAACTATTCAGGTTATTCAGAAGGCTTTTGGGGATGAGGCTATGAGTACAGCACAAATAAGAATGTGGCACAAATGCTTCAAAGATGGTCAAGAATCTGAAAGTGATCCCGAAAGTGTTGCAGATCCCGGAAGGCCTGCAACAAGCAGAACACCTGAGAATGTTGAACATGTACAAGTTACAATCACAAAGATCAGCGACTGACAGTGTGAGACTTAGAAGCTGACCTAAGGATTCCAAAAACTACTGTTTCCAAGGTTCTGATGGCCACAAGTTATGGGCAACTGGTAATTGGCAGCTTCATCATGACAATGCACCTGCTCATGCATCACCTCTTGTACAGAGTTTATTGCCAAAATCCCCCAGGTGTGTCAGCCCCCTACAGCCCAGATTTGGTGCCCTGCAACTTCTGGCTTTTCCCAAAACTAAAATCACCTTTGAAAGGCAAGAGATTTCAGATTATCAGTGAGATTCAGGAAAATACTGCAGGGCAGCTGATGACAATTCCAACAAAGGGTTTTGCAGAGTATTTTGAAGTGTGAAGAGATGCTGGGAGAACTGTGTGAGGTCCCAAGGTGCCTACTTTTAAGGAGACTGAGGCATCATTGTCTTATGTACAATGTTTCTTGTATCTTCTTCAATAAATGTCTCTATTTTTCATAGTACATGGATGGATACTTTCTTGACAGGCCCCATAAAAGGATATTTGATTAACTAAAATATATTGAAAATAATAAGAGCCTAGTTTTTCAATGTCAGATAAAGGAGTTACAAATAAAAAAAATAGAAAACTAAATAAACTCTGTGGCATTGCATTTGAAGTGGAGATATTGAACTGAAATACTAAAATTCTAGGTAAATGATAGATATATAGATAGCAAAATAGGTAGTACTTGTATATAAATGTAAATGTAGTATAAATGTAAATCCATATGTAAATATATATCCCTACCTACTATAAATATATAGGTGCATATACACACACATATATACCTAATATACATATACATTCCCCACATCTTTTCATTGAGAATCTTGGAATCAGCAAATCTCCAATAGTAATAAGCACACATAGTACTCTAAACACCATTATCTACTTAAGGGGAAAAGAACTCCTTAAACAAATGATTCAAGCTAAAATTGGGTAGGGAAATTACAAAATGAGCCTGGAAAATCTGGTTATGTCAGAGAGAGGGAAATTTTCAGAAAATGATGAAAAGATGTCAAAAAGGCCAAGGTTCCTTCAAAGGAGACCCAATGATCAAATCTGGGAATATTTTAACATCAAAGTAAATGATGAGAATACTGGACTGCAAGCTATTAAATAAAACAATAATCTATCAGTACATACTGATATAAATCAATGAATAAATTGAAATTTTGATAAGAAATGGAATATTTACCCAGTCTGAAAGTACCTCCACAGAAAATACTTATTAATTTTAAAGAAAAAAAGAACTTTATCATAAGAATCTTGACAAATACCACCTAAATCAAATGACTAAAGCGAACATTACCAGTAATGAAACAAATCAAACCCATGTGCCATCCAACAGCATGAAAGAAGAATGCAGAGTCACTTTTGTGATATGCCTGCCCAAGCTGTATAACCTCGATTTTATTGTGAAAAAATGTGAAACAAACACAACTACAAATAAAAATCAGTCTACCAAATAACAGGCCTATATTCTTCAAAAGTGCCATACTTGTAAAAGTTAAGGAAAGGTCAAAGAACTAAAACTATTTTTTTAAAAAGATCATGACAGCTAAATATCATGAATGATTCTGGACTGGATCCTTCTTCTTATAAAGAAACTTATTGAGACTTCTGGCAAAACTTAGATGTAATCTCAGGATTCGTTGGTAGTAATGCATCAATATCAATTTCTTAAATGGTTGGATTGTGGGGTTTTTTTTAATTTTTTAATTTTTTTTAATTTATTTTTTCAAATACATTTCTCTCTGCCTACCCCCCACCACTTTCCCTTGACTCCTCCCTCCTTCCCTCCCTCAGCTCTTCCGCTTTGGTTTTGTCCATGAGTCCTTGCTATATGTTCCTTGACTTTCCCATTCCCTTCCTTTTCCCCCGCCCCCCCCAGCTCCTTCCCTCTTGTCTCTGTTGATTTCTTTTCCTTTCAATGTTGCTGGTCTTATTTTCCTTGCATCTTTGTTTTATGGGTTAGGTTCCACTTATAGGTGAGATCATATGGTATTTGTCTTTCACCCCCTGGCTTATTTCGCTTAGCATAATGCTCTCCAGTTCCATCCATGCTGTTGCAAAGTTTAGCAGTTCTTTTTTTCTTTCTGCTGCGTAGTATTCCATTGTGTATATGTACCGTAGTTTTTTGATACAATCATCTACTGATGGGCATTTTGGTTGCTTCCAACACTTGGCTATTGTAAATTGTGCTGCTATGAACATTGGGGTGCATAGGTTATTTTGTATTGGCGTTTTGGTATTCTTAGGGTATAGTGCCAGCAGGGGAATCACTGGATCAAAAGGCAGTTCCATTTTCAGATTTTTGAAGAAATTCCACACTGCTTTCTATAGTGGCTGCACCAGTCTGCATTCCCACCAACAGTGGACTGGGGTTCCCTTTTCTCCACAGCCTCGCCAGCACCTGTTGTTTGTTGATCTGTTTATGATGGCCATTCTGACCAGTGTGAGGTGGTACTTCATGGTGGTTTCGATCTGTATTTCTCTGATGGCTAGTGATGCTGAGCATCCTTTCAAATGCCTCTGGGCCCTCTGTATCTCCTCCTGGATTGTGGTTTTGTAGGACAATGTCTTTGTTCTATACTAATGTATTTCAGGGCAATGGGATATCATGGTAGTCTCTCGTTCTCAAATGGCTCAGGAAAATGTTAATTTTATAAGTTTGAGATTGTTTCAAAATAAAAACATTCCTAAAATATTTAGTCACAACTAAAGACTCATTGAGCAACAATGATAACGTGATAAAAATAAGAATTATGATTAGTAAGTAGACTTGTGCAGCTTACAGAAGCTATTTCAGACAAACCACAGAGGTATAATAAAAAGAATATCAGAGACCCACAGTGGAGGAGTTCTCCCAATAGAATCGTCCCCAGACAACCTAATCCTCAGTGTGGATAAATTGGAATTTGATATCAAATCAATCCTACTATATAGATTTTTAGAGTTGATTAAAAATTCTATGTTGTTCTCCCTACAATATGTGGTACAGTGATTCTAAGCCACATTTTTATCTTTAAAAATAAACCCTGAGCCTTCCATAAAACTGGCAGGTGTGCATTTTATCAGATTACATGGAAATATATATTTTAATATAAATTATTGAACCAGAGATCACACATAAGCTCTAAGTGGGCAATTTAAAGAGTGATTTCTCATACAGAATTCTGTCTTAACACAGATTAATTCTAAGTTTGGGCTCTATGACAATATATTGAAAAATTTTGACTAAATTGAGTGTGCTATACATATTTACATAATAAAATTCCAAAACAGGTGTACAAAACTTAATTATAAATGAAGATCTAATATAAACACTCTTTGGGTTTCAGTGCTGGAGTAATGTCTTGATGTATACTTAGGGATAAGAGGAAAGTAATAAGTAATATAACTCTCTACCTTCAAGAGTCATAAATCTATTTACACTTTAAAATCTCCATTCATCTAAATTACAAGTTAATATTTCTTTGGAAAGTAGTGGAATTTACACAAAATCAAAAGAGTAAGTCTCCTTAACTCACTTTGATCTCCTAGAAAATAGAAGTTATCAGTTTGTAATTGAAGGACGGACTAATTGAGGAATTAATTTCTGTTCATCTAGTCTTTTGATAATTGTTGCTGAAATATAATATTAAGATCTATTCATCACTCAAAAGCCAGGCTTATCATAAATATAAACTCCCCATAATCTTTTATTTACAAGTAGTTTCAAATTAACTCTATTTATAAATATTGAAATAAAATGTAAGATTCCAATATGTATAATGCTACAGCTCTTAGCAATTGTTTTATCTAAAGATATT
This sequence comes from Pteronotus mesoamericanus, assembly GCF_021234165.1. Lineage (NCBI taxonomy): Eukaryota > Metazoa > Chordata > Mammalia > Chiroptera > Mormoopidae > Pteronotus > Pteronotus mesoamericanus. Next base: position 20,050,966 of record NW_026555027.1, read on the forward strand.
ATAAACATTAATGAATGTGCCAAAATTTATCAGATTTGCTACATTATTTTACAGTTATATAATATTGTGATGTTTCTTAATTAGCTCCTAAATATAGATTGATGATTAATCTGAATACAACTTCTGAAATTTCTAAAACACATCAATCAATAGGACCTTTCTCTTAAATTTTTGCTTTAGTTTATTTTTTAATTTATTTGGAAACACTGGGGGAAATTATACACATTTATTTATGCTGGAACTTGCAAGACTAATTTCTAAGTATTGCTCCTAGATAGCATTTTTTCTTCTTCTATCATGATAAAATAAAATTCCAAATTGAACCATAGATCATGATGTACTTTGGAATAGAGCTAAACAAACTTATCAAAGAAACAGGCCAACACAATCTTATAATACCTGTTATTTTACTTCAGATATCCTTATGACTATGTAAACTAAATGACAATTTATCTTATCTCAGCCCAAACTGAATGTTTGGCTTCTTTTAGTGGAATTTCATATGGTATTTGAATATATCTGCTGCCTCAAAAATGAGTCATACAAATGTTTATTAAATGTCTTTCATAATCCCAACTCACTGATAGATGTTCAGCAGGATAGAAGAGAATTTCAGGCCCACCACTGTGTTCCAAAAATGCTTTATACAGACATAATTTAAAAGAAACAAGTTAGTATGAATTGAAAATAGATTTTAAAAGAAGAAATATGAAAACGGATAGAGAATTAAAATGTTATATAATTAAGCACAAAAATGTAAACTTCTTCCCCAACCTCATTCCATACACTCATTCCTTTATTCACTCACTTTAGTCACACCAATCTCATTTAAACTTGTCACCTTGCCAGTTTTTGGAACTTGCTTTCCCTTTGCTATGTTCCTTCCACTAGGAATGCTGACCCTCTCAATAAAAACAATTGACTCTATACTTACAACTCTACATTTACTCTATTTTTTACCCTCCTTTACTGTTTTCAAATCACCTATTCTTTGGGAACTTACTATTTACTGGATAGGTTTTATGCCTACCACATAGCACGATGTCTGGCATGTCGTTGGTGCTTAATAAATGTTTGCTGAGCAAACACACTAAATACAGAACACCTGTTGTCATATCACTCCCCTATTCAACAGTCCCAATATATAGATCAACAAGTTCAAATCTCTAAAGTTGCCACCAGTAATGTCTCCAGAATATGACTGTTTCCATGCCACCATCTGTGTTTAGCTTTCAGCCTTGCAAACTTGACTAAAATAAATGGGTTGCAGAAAGTCTTGAATGCTGTAGTACCAAATGGCAATTAAATGTGTTCCAAGTTGTAGCTCATAGTTTCCATTTCACCAATGCAACAAAGGTGAGTCCCTCACCAACTCTAATCGCTGTTGATCAGTAACAAAGAATTAAAGACATTTAGCATATATAAAACTAATTAAATAAACTCACTCCAATTCCATTCTCCTTTTTCTTTCCAAATATTTTGAAGTGTCTATAGTGTGTAAGGCTGTATGCCTCATTTCCAATTCTTTTCATAAGGAAATGGAAGTAAAATGTAAGTTGCAAACAAATAAGAGAGGTTATTTTTCTCTGGTTTTCCTCAGCTTCTGGAGAAATCCATTTAAATGTTTTGTGGCAAATTCATTCCTTTCCTAGCTTTCAGAGAGTGAGCTTTTTAGTCATCTTTTTAAAAGGCCAACAACATGCTTGTTAACTGGAACAGTCATAGAGAGGCCAAGAGCAATAACTCTTATCATTTTATCCTGAAGGAGTAACTCTATTTCATACCATCTTTGGATACGATGTAAATCTCAGACAGAAGCAGAAGCTAGTCTGTGTTTAAATGAATTAACTTCATACTGAAGTGATGATACTTTGAAACATAAATTAGGCTGCTTTAAAAGAATTCAGCAAAACATTCCAAAAGTGGTTACAAAACCAAGGAAGAGACTGAGATCTTTTACTTTTAAAGGAAGTTATTCTTAATGCATTATCTAATAAGTTTATAGTTTTAATTATTTGTATAGGCTACTTGCAGCTCCAGAAATGAGAGAAAACTAAATGACCATTATTAGCACAGTATAGTAATACTAAAATCACATTAAAAACTCTTTCTACCTTCAAAGTTTCAGTGAGAAGAACTAACTATATTTTCTCCTGAAATAATAAAATATAAGGAAAAAATACTGTATATTAAAAAACTAGATAATAATTATATACATATAGTGTAGGTATTTTATCAAAGAACTGCTTCTTATAACTAGGTTTGCATTATTCATGTCTGTTAGTAAAAAAATTAAATTAGTATTTCTTTTTTAATTCTTAAAATAATTTTATTATAATTTTTCATTAACATTCATCCCCCTGTACCCTCTTCTACCTCAATACTGCTCCCTTAAAACTTTTTATTAGCTCTAGAAATTTTATTAGTAAATTTCTTATTAGCTTTACAAGGTATAGATAAGGCTATGCATGCTTAATACAGACCCCAGGAAATAGATATTACTGTTAACCCCACTTGATAAGGAAACTGAGATTCAGAGGGGCCACATTTGCCCAACATCACTCAGTTTTAAGGGGCCCAACAGGACTTCAATAGACAAGCATACCTTCCTAAGCATAGGCGAAATTACTGTTTACTATATTATTTCATTTTTCAATTACCTTTATTAAACTATAGTTTATATATGATTACCTACACTCGCTTTACGTGTATAGTTCAATGAGTTTTGATTAATGAATACACCCTTGTAAGAGAGAGAGAGACATTCCCACCATCCCCAAGTGTTGCCTTTGGTGACAGTCTTTCACCTCCTCTTTATCCCTGGAAACTGCCGATCTGCTCTCCATCACTAGGTACACTACTTTTTAATTATTTTTGTATGCATGTTCTGTTTAACAAGACAGTTTTACACAAAACGACAAATGCACCTTTCTTCATCTCTTACAATAGTTTGAAACAAGATGGTTCTTCTTTTAATATCTGTTGATGTTGCCTAATCTAACTCCTAAATAGATCTGTGGCAATTAGTTTAGGGATTAAAGGCTTAAAGGTACTCAGGATGGGAGGGAAATATGTCATAAATTTATCTGGCAAGATTAACTGAACTAAAAACTAATCCAAGAAATAGTAAATAAATTTAGTGCACCAAAGTGGTGGTACCTGGCTTGGAGGGGTGAGCACTAGGTCCAGGTAATCTAGGCGTCGGGGTCGTGAAATAGGCAGTCCTCTTTCTGCTACACACGCTCGTCCCCGTATCCGCGTCTCTGCTGCCTTCCTCTTTGGCGATGTGAGACTCAGACACCTTCATCTTGGGCCATGAGTGATGCAGGCAGCCAGTGAGAAAAATCAAGTTGCTACAAGGCTTGATAAACCAGCATGAGATCTGCTTAGTCCCTTAATAGATGACTGTGGGATTTAATTAAAAGAAATATGATTTATAATGAGATGGAACACTTTGATAAATAGAAAAAATTACAACATTCAACAATTCAAAACAAATGTAGTTTCATTTTCTGTGACTGGTAGTATTCTCCTTTCAGATCCTCATCACTCTGAGTAGTGAAAAGGAAAGCAAAATGCCTTAAAATTCCTGGGCTTTAATATCTCATCTCTTGCCCATTAAAATGGCTCTTCTGGATGATTCTGTCTCAGGTAAGTTTTTCAGTCAGTCCTCAGGTCCTCTGTGCTTTTTGGAAACATTCTCTCTGGGCATAAATGAGTTTCTGAGTTAGGTGGAGGTGGCAGAGACAGAAGAACCATGGGCCAAGATAAGGGCTACCATGTCTTCAGGAAGGTGTCTCTGTAATAGATGTTCTTTTCTCTTCTGATCGGGCATTGTCTCCTTTTGCCCACAGTCTGATGAAGCAGGTAGGTTGGGCTTCCTACCTCATTTTCCGCATCACATCTCACTTCATCCCAGGGGGCCTCGCCTCAAACAGAATGCATCCCACACTGGGAAGCGGCGCTGAGATCCAGTCAGACCACTGGCTTCAGATCCCTCAGTAAAAGTTATAGAAATTTGAAAATTCATTTTATATTGCGACAACACTAAAAATGTCAGGCTATTGTTTTGCTAAGAACAAAAAATACAGTTTTGCAATTCAAAAATAAGCACTCTTTTGTTGTTTTAGTCTCTGATGTAGCAATGCTAATCTTCCTTGAGGCAGAGTGAAACAATATGAAGGCAATATAAAGGATTATATCCAAGAACATTAAAAAGAGAAAATCATATTAATAGGCATATTTAAATGCATTACGATTTTTTCATTTATAAATGCCATCGAGAAAAGAAAGAGAGAGAACAAACAATACATCTTCGCTTAATATTTTCCGTAGTGTCCTTTTCTTATAGCATCAAAACTTCATAGTCAGACATTTATAACTTTCCATAGAAATATTCATCTTATCTTGCATTATTTTTCTATAAAACACATGTTGAAAACCAACAAATTAACCATTATTTCTCTAAATAATGCCTACTTTTATGTTTCCATGTCTTTGCTTAAAGCATTCTTACTGCTTAAAATGTTCTTCCTTTATAGATATTTTTGGAAGCCTTTTAGTTCATTTGGGTCCAATTCAAATCTCATCTCAGCCATGAAATTAGGCAGTATTGATAACTCTCTACCTATCTTGCATTCCTGCATATTTCTATCATATATTGTATCCCCATATAACAATTCTTCTTTTTCTGATGTATATTAGAAGTACTTTTAAATTGGTCTGTCTTCCTCACTAAAGTGAGTAGCTACAGAGCAGAAATTGTGAATAATTCATCCTGGTTTCACCCACAGTACTCAGCAAGGTGCCTTATACATAGTTCATGATACCATGTATGCAGTCATACATACCTTGATGTTAGTTGGATACAAGTGTAAGAAAAAATACTTCTAATTAGTTATTTCGCATAAAGGTCAAAAGAAGTATGCCTGACCTTTGCAGCTGAAATGAGCCTAATGTAGAAATTTCATTCATAGTTTATGCAATACAGAGGACTTCACAAAAGACAGCATTTCTTTTTTTTAAGTCTATTCAGAAATTTTGTTTAAAATCTCTATATTTTTCTAAATAATAACACATTTTCTTGTACTAAGAAAATTTTATGAAATTAGGTATTCGGATATTCATATGCAAATATTAGAATGATGTAGATTATTGTCATTTTGGAAGAGCAACTACAATAATTTGTTATTGAATCAAGAATAGTGATTTAAGAAAAATTAAAATGAACATAGATTCATTTATGTCTGAAAAGTGCAGTTTAAATTATATTAACATATTTAAAGAGAAGGAAAGGAAAAGGAAAAAGTATTTGTTATGAGAACATAATTAGAAACAATTTAAAAGGTCAAAAACGGTGTCATGTATTATTTAGGTAGCAAGTAATGGCAGCAAGTTTCTGTTGGTTGGGCAGGATGAAGGTAGGAAGACTCTGCGGAGAGTGCCTACCATCGTGAAATACGCTAACATTAATGTTGGCATATGCTAACCAGGATAATTGACTGGGCCCCCAACTGTCATGGGTCTATGGAAAAACACACAGAAAATACGACAAGAACTGTAAGCAATTTGAAAGAGATACTATAAATAGCTGAGAAATCATTAAAGTGCCCACCCATCTTAAATAAATATAAAACCACCATTTTGTTATTTTAAAAACAACTTTTTAAAGTTTTAATGCATATTTGCCATGTCGCCCTTGAATACCATCATTATCCATTACTTTCCACGATCTTTCCAAAGCAGCATATGGAAAGCTGTTCTGACTCAGATCATTTAGCAAGAAATGCTCTGACAGCAGTGTCTGGGGGAATTTTGTTGATGGACACAATCAATCACAGAGTCCCCTAGTCTCACTGTCATGCTCCATCCAATCACTAAACATTATCTGTGCTTTCATTATGGGCCAGATTTTGTTCTAATTCCTGTATTCCAGAAGATCAAGTCACAGCACCTGCTCTTAGGAAAACACAAACCCCTCAAGAGGGCATGGCGATATCTTTACTATGGGAGGAATTTTTTTCTGGATTTTAAAGAAGAGAACTTACTGAAAGATTATCAAATACTCTTGCTCAGTGTTTTGAGCACAATCAATATTTGTCAAATGGATAAACAATTAAATGAATTCAGGAATTTATTTGAGTTTTATATTGATCTGGGGCAGAAGATTTAGAGTTAACCGTATGTTATATACAGACAAGTCATGCATGAGTACAAAAATGACGTAATTGAAGCTTCTAGGAATAACACTGCTTTTTGTGATGCTCTTTATTAATTGTATGCACTACATGTGATTTTATGCACTTTGGTCACATACCTCCTTACTTTTAATTACTTAGGATTTTAAATGTCACAATTTCCTCCTTTTTTCTTCAAAGATTCTCCAGCCTCATGGTTGTCTTCCATTTTTTCTGGCTTCAGGTGATCAGTCTCCTTTGTGACCTTCTTATTCTATCTATGCTTTATCCTTGTGTTCTTACCAGGTTCAGAATATTCTACTCTCTTCATTGCATATTTTGCTCTAAGTGACAGGATCCAGCCCCCATGGTTTTAAGGACAAGATTTAAATGAGACTTTGGACTTGAGATGATGATGTGATAGGCTGAGATGGCACCTTTGGATGATGTTGGGATGAACTAAAAATCTGTGTGGGATGGATGTGAGCCTTTGGGGACAGAAGGGCGGGTGTAGGAGGCTGAAAAATGATCCGTGTCTTTCATAACAGCTATTTACATAAAATCCCTGTAAACTCTAAATGTTACCTTATTTGGAAAAGTCCTTTCATGAGTGATTAAATTAAGGGTCTAGAAATAAGGTGAGAATCCTGAATTACCAGGGTGAGTCCTCAATCCAATGACAGGTTTCCTTTTCAGAAAAAAATAGAGGAATGTTTGAAACAGACAGAAGATGCAAAGATGCAGACCCAGAGGGGAAAATGTAATGTACAGACAGAGTTAGAGTTTAGAGAGATGTGGCCACAAGCCCAGGAATGCGAGGACAGGAGATAGAAGCTGGAAGAGAAGAGACACAGGTTTTCCCCCAGAGCCCCCAAAGAGAATACTGCCCTATAAATTTCAGATTTCGGGAATCCAAGGCTGTGTCAGGATAAATTTCTGTGGATTTAGATACCAAGTTTGTGGTGATTTGTTAAAGCAGCTTCAGAAAACAAATACGGTGTCCTTTCCTCCTTTGCATGTGTGCCCACTCAGTTGCCAGGAGCTATAATATAACTAGTTATAGCAGTAGAACTTATCAATATCTGTTTTTGGCTTGAAAAATTATAAAGACTAAAATGTTATAAATTGTATACATCGATTCATATACAAAGGCTGATTTAGAAGTTAAATATTGGTTTCCCCACACCTCGAAACAATTCTCTGGGTCACCAGCTGAGCAACCTATAATTCAACTCAATTCTGATACTATTTATCCAGAGATAACATCAGACGCCATAGGTGAAGGGTTCATTTCTACAATACCACCCCACTGCCCCACTTAAAAGCCAGTATTTCTGACTGGCCAATAATCAGAAGTTTCTGTGACCTCTCCCAGGGGTCTGATTAATTTCCTAGTATGGATGAAAAATGGGTTCTATGAAAAGTCACCTCACAGGGTGATTTGATCTTAAATTCCCAACTGGGCAGGTCCTTGTGGGTAGTCATGACCCAAGCATATAACTTCTTTAGAAAAAGTTCATCTTTGCCTTAAACAAGTTCATTTTTCTTGTGTATCTCAGTTAATACACCTTCGAAATGCCAGAGTAATCCTCTTCTTCAGACCCCCCAGAAGCACAAGGGTGTTAGGAGCTCTGTGTTGGGAACAGGATTGAAACCAAATTTCTATTTCTTATTACAAATCACAGTATAACACATGGGCAGGGTAGGCTTTTCTGAGCAGAGACCAAATGGATGAAGGAAGTGAACGCTGTGGACAGGCAGATATACAACGTGAAGAGCACTATCTGCCTTCACTTGGGTTGCTTCAAAAGCAAACGTCAAGGTAAAGATCTGGGAGTCAGGACATTTTTGGAAGGTGATCCCAGGAAGCAAAGATGAAGAAAAAGAAAGATAAAAGTGTGTCAATGAGCAGCTTATCCCAAAAAGCAAGAGGAACACCATCCCACTCATCCTCTGAGGAACATTCAGGGCATACCTCAGGATAACACACCCCCTACACACCAAGTGTCTACCCACCATATTTATTCTGCACAGTTTTTCCTCTGGAGGCATTAAAGACCTGGCACCTTGAAGCTTCACCTGGGGACGGCTAAGCAAACCCTTAAACAACAATCAGAGAAAACTCTCAGACTGACAGTATAGATACCCAGGGTCTTGTGGTCAGAAGCTGTAAGCATCATGGAAACCCAGCACTTCCACATCAGATGAACATAGAAGTAGGCCAAGGAGCTATGTGGCAGGACATCAACAGTGTTTGATAGCCAAGACTCATATCCTGGCCCTGCCACACACCAGCAGTGTGACCTAAGTCGCTTAACCTCTCTGTATGTCAGTTTCCTTATCTGTCAAATGGAGAAAATTATAGTATCTACCAACTTCCTATTAGATATTGAAAGAGTTATTATGTAAAGTAGTTAGAATAGTGCTTATCACACAGGGAGAATTATTTGTTAATTTGTTATCAGAATAAGATAATAAACATTAAATCCAAACCAAAAGCTATTTAGTGCTTGTCACTGAGCTAGACACTAGTAGTAGGTGTTATATAAATATTTAACGAATAGACAACAAAGAAGACTTGAGGCTATTGCCAGACTTCTGGGATATATAAAGGTGAATGTCAGAGGGAGAATCAGACTAGTCACATCTAACCCGTGTCCTCCAAGGACTGCCCAAGACACTTGCATAATATCGCCCTGGGAGGAAGTTTACTGCAGGGCCAAGAACGGGGCTTGCTTCATGAAGGGTCTATGGTAAATTTTAAGAGTTTCACAAACATTTTCTTCAGTTAATTTCCACATTATCTTGGGTAATTGGCATATTGCATAGAAAGCTCAGCTACAAATAAAATTAATGAAGTTTCTTGTCAAATAGAAAAAAATCACAGTCTAAGTAGCTACTTTTTAAAGAAACCCTCAATGCCAAGAGATTGTGCCAATGGTTGAGGAATGGTGTCTCTTGAAACCGAGAATTGAGGCTAAACTTAGATTTCCAGAAGATTGCCAAAGGAACAGAAAGGTAAAGGAAGGCCCGGGACTTTTGTTACACCTATGGGAACAAACAGAGAACAGAATCCTGGAAGTAGGAAATGATAGCAGCAACAATGAGTGCTCCACACAGCAGGCAATTAGAGCCACCAAGGGACCATCAGGGAGGGCAAAACACACTGAAGGAAAGATAAAAGGAAGAAACCAAACACTTGTCGAATGTTTAATGTGGACACCAAAATCTTACATTTAAGATTTACAAAGCATTTTTATATAACCCTCACAATACTGGTTTGAATATGTAATATTACCGATGAAGTCATGCTCATCAATCTCGCTCCCAAATCTATGCTCTTTCCAGACGATTTAAGAGGAGGAAGGAAGGATGTCACACGAGCCCTAAACATAAATTATGAACTACACCAAGTATGTTAGGAACAAGCTTATAAAGAATTTGCAAAACAGCCTTACAATGAGAAAGGCCTTCCACCACTTGTCTACCAGCTCTGGTTGGTCAATTATTTGAAAGCAAGGAAGGAAATGACAATTGTCTTAATTCTCTAGAGGTGTCTTCAGGATTAGAATAAAACTTCAAAGTATTTTATGAAACATGGAAAATAATAATGTTTTAACAAATGACCTAGTCGATTTCAGATTCCAGAAACTCAACCTGAGAGGTCCCTTCCAGCTGACGATATTAGAGTCAAGTTCTCAAGAAAGGTGAGGTGGTGAACACTTTGAAGTTGGCAATAATTTCAAAGGAAATAACAAAAATATGCTCCACTTTGCTTTGGTTTGGTTTTGATCTAAAACTACTCCAACAAAGAAGCTGGTGTGAACTCGAAAGAAACCTTCACTTTTGAATTTAAACAGAATCTTTGTGTACTATAGATACCCATCTTGGGGTTCTCATGTTGTTTTATTTTTATTTTTCAGTCAAAGGGGTACTGCTGACATATACAAATAATAGGTCTTTGAGCTGTGTTTAATTGTTCAAAAATTTACATGTGACTATTAACTTCGGGCTTTTTGTTATTGCCGTTTCTTGTTCATTTGATTACTATTTTTTTCATCACGGGTAAATACCTGCAGAGAAGTGAGAGCTAGGCCTCAAGATCCTCTGCTAAAATTTCTCCAAAGACTCTGAAGAAGAGAAAAGCACCCGAGTTCTGTGTGCAACCACCTCCAATTTCAAGATATCAATTATCTCAACAAGCTCTAAGGAGCACAGGGAAGTGGCTTCCTTTCAGATACCTTATGAAATTTCTCTGAGTGGGTTTTCTTTGTATTCTAATCGGGCACTAAGTTTCCTGTTGACATAAAGCTGTCATCTTGTTGCACTTTGTAAAGGGCCCCAGCCCTGCCTCAATGTTACTTGAATATAGGAAAAAAAATGATTACTTGGATTTCTATTAACCCAAAAATGTTTTTATTAGGTTGAACTATATAAAATAATGGATACTGCATTTTTTTTTTTTTTTGCTTCAAAATAACTATTTCATCTGCTACAACATGGTATATTCCTGATAATTTTACTAGGGATAAGTTTCCCTCCCTAATATCTCTACAACTCAGAAAGATTCTAGGGTATATTCTTTTCTTTAAAAATATTTTATTAATTTATTTTTATAGAAAGGGGAAGGGATAAAAAGGGGGAGAGAAACATCAATTCGTTGCCTCTTATTCACAGACCTGGAGGATCCCACAACCCAGGTATATGCCCTGACTGGGAATTGAACCAGTGATTTTGCTTTGCAGGACGACACCCACCAACTGAGTCACATGGGTCAGGGTAGGGCTAGAGTATATTCTAGATTGTAAAAGACAAAATACAACTTTGGTATGAGACATCCTCATCTATATTTTTGGAAGTGGTAGTTCAGCATAACATTCTATTAACCACTTACATTTAAACATTCTGTTTGTTTATTTAACGAGTATCACTGAGCAGCTACTATAATAGGATGGTTTTACAATACAGAACTTAGAGTCAAAATTCATGGATTCCAATCCTGGCTTTCCTACATTTCAGTGTATAACACTTTCTGTATTAATTTATGTTTTCATGAATTGTTCCTTTTCTACAAGTGGAGAAACAATGATGGCATCTCATTCAGAATTACATAAATTAAGTGAAATGAGAACTGCTAAATGTGAATACAATAGGACCTGGCTGGTGTGGCTCAGTTGATTGGAGTGTCGTCCCATAACAGAAAGACTGTGGGTTCAATTCCCAGCCAGGGAACATACCTAGTCTAGGTTCTATCTCTGGGTTTTTCCCCAGTCTGGGAGTGTATAGGAGGCAACCAATTGGTGCTTCTCACTCACATCAATGTTTCCCTCTCCCTTCCTCTCTCTCTCAAAGCAATGAAAAAATGTCCTCAGATGAGGATTTTTAAAAATGTGAATAAAAGAGGTAATACTGTTGTCACAGAGTTCACAGTTTAGCAAGGAAGATGGATATAAATTATCACAGCTGTCATAAGTTTTGTCAAGAAGTACAGAGTCCTACAGATGTAAGAGTACTCTGTGACAACCAGGGAAAACCTTCCTTTGGAAAATTAGAAATGAGCTGAGGTCTGGAGGACAAACACTAATAAATCAAGTGAGTATTTGATGGAAACATTCCAGAAAGAGGAAAGTCCATGCCCCATATTTGTAAGAGGCAGGACATTTTGGGGGAACTGAATAGGGCCAAAAGAACTGAAGTGCCAAACTTCTGCAGGTGAGATGGAAGAGGGCACAGTCACAGTGGGTCTTTGAAGCCATGTAAATTCCTCTAAACAGAGGAGTGAAGTCATTGCCTAACTATGCTGCATAGCAGAAGCCTTCTTCTAAGGTTACAATATCAGGTGTGACTTACTTGTTTTGTGGCATTTATTAAAAATAATTTGAAGCCCCTTGGTTTCCAACAATAGTGACAATTTTTAAATAAAGTATATGTAGTCCAGGCTGGTGTGGCTCCGTGGCTTGATCATCGTCCTGCAAACCAGAGGGTCGCCAGTTCAATTCCCAATCAGGGCACATGCCCGGGTTGTGGGCCAGGCCTCCAGTAGGGGACATGCAAGAGGCAACAACACATTGATGTTTCTCTCCCTCTCTTTTTCCCTCCCTTCCCCTCTCTCTAAAAAAATAAATAAATAAATAATCTTTTAAAAAGAAAGAATGAAAGAAAAGAAAGAAAGAAAGGAAGGAAGGAAAGAAATGATATTTAGACAGAGTATTTTCTTAGGTTCAGTTCCTCCATTTTAAATAAGTAAATAATTTCCAAAATTAGCTAAACTGTGAGATTTGAGGGCACAGGCCTCCAGACAGCCAAGTTTTCCCAAGGATTCTAATGCCAGCTACAAGTTTGGCAGTGGTCGGGAGGGAGGTGGTTCCCAAAACCACCCCATTTTTATAATTCATTAGAAGGATTCACAGAATTCACTGAGAACTATTGTATACATGGTTGTGATTACAGGAAAGGACACATTAAATTCAGCCAAGGGAAGAGATGCATAGGGCAGAGTCTAGGAAAATTCCAGATCTGAAGCTTCTGTTGTTCTCAAGATACACTACCCTCCCAGCGACAGTGTGACAATATGCATTGAGTATTGCCAACAAGGAAGCTTACCCCAGCTTTGGTGTCCAGAGTCTTTACTGGGACTTCATTATGTGATTTTGATTGATTGATTCATTAATTTCCTATGTGGTTGTACTCTATCCCTAGCCCCACACTTTCCAGAGGACAGGCTGACACGTTGTGGCCCAATGGGCCCACCTCAAATCATGTCATTAGCATAAACTATCAGATGTGGTCCAGGAGGCCCAACGTGAATAACAAAGACACTCCCATCACTGAAGAAATTTAATGAGTTTAGAAGTTACCACTACCTGTATCTGCTGGGAAAAAGGCTGGATTTTTCCTTAGGCCAAGCCAGAAGATTTACTATAAAGGCCAACAGGTGGCCTTTGGCAAGCACTCTCCTACATAATAATCACATTTGTCTGGGCATTCACATTTAGTATAGCTTTTATATGACAGATACAGCAATAGCATCATTATGAATGTGCCTCACACTTGGAAGAGCCATTGTGGGCCAGGGATAGGTTTAAAAAAAACTAATCTATCCTATGAAACCTTACAACATTTTAATGCTTTTGTCCCTTGACTTATCATTATTTGTACCTTATGATAAATACATACAGCATTCTTTAGTATAAAAGCTAGTTGATAATTGCCTAAATCCAGTTCTTCCTCAAGCCAATCACTTTCCATTAGTATTACATCCTAGGAGGATTTAACTCAATTTCCCAGTTTGACCATCAATATCAGTAGTATGAGCTTACTAACGATGCCAGTGATATATACCATATCATGGTATGGCAATAGGTGTGACTTTAAAAATGTGTCAAAAGTTGCTGGCATATTACTAGATTTCTACTCAGTTATTAATAATTAGTCCAGCCCATCATCATATACATAATCAAAATGTCTCCCAGAGTCATGCCTCTCAGGTTTTCAGATTTCCCTTCTACCTTGTCAGGGTACAAAACAGAAATGGTACTCACCCTTTCAACCATCCAATATAATTGAACTAAAAGACAAAATCACCTCTTGTTCTGAGCCTCCCTCAAACTAGTGATGTACTATTTGATTTCCTTTATGCATAACCCATTTATTCATTCCTTTTTCTTCAGCTATGCTTCCTCCCTAGTAACTATTTGGTTTTACCCAAATCTTTCCATCTTCGAAAGGGTCATGAGGTTTGGCCACTCTGAACATCCAGAGTGCTGATGATAATGCCAGACTAGCAAGCATTTACCCTCAGCCCACTCCCATCATACAAGGTAGGATCACATAGTGCATAGTTAGTGAGTATCTCAAACACTAGACAACTAGTGCTACATCTCAACAACCCCAATTATGCCAGATGAGGTGAAGATACAATCCAGCCTATCAGGGCCTTAGGAATTCTGACATAAAGGTTTAAAGATACAATTGCAGTTTTCTGTTAAGGAATCATCCCTGCTTCTGGCATAAACAGTTGCAGACCTGGTACTAGGACCTTTGAATCAGGTAAGAGAAAGGAAAGTCAAAGTGATATGAAGAAAACAAAAAAACAGTGTAGTCATCCCAATATTCTCTCCTGTGGGAAAAACTGTATAGCCATGCCAGAATATTCTCAAACTTCCTTCTCATCAGACTGCCTAGAAAAGCAGAAGAATCTACCTAGCAGAGACCCTCGCTTGTTCCCCCGGCAACACACTCAACACTCAAGAAGACACTTAATTCAACCCTGCATGCTTTTATCTACCCCATTTTAAACAACAAATGTTCCGATTGCCATTCTAATTCTCTATCAAACCATTTCTCTGAGGATAATAGTTTCCTCCTATTGTTAGACAAGAGCTGTAAAGTGCATTCTTTGGTCTGATGGAATAGGACTTGGCAGTCCAACAGGTATTTCCCAAAACTACACTCACTTTCCATAAATTGCTAGAAGGATTCATGGAACATTTTAAGGCTGTTATAATCACAGTGCGGTTTATTACTGGAAAACAATACATTAAACTTAGGCCAAAGGAAGAGAGAACAGAGTCTGGGAGGGCTCCAAACACAAGATTTCCATTATCCTCAGGGCACATTACCCCACTGGTATTGAGGTGGTACATGCGTGGGGTACTTACAACCTAAGAGGCTCTTCTGAGTGTCAGTGTCCAGACTTTTTGTTGTGGTTTCATTACTTGGGAATGACTGACTGATCAATTGATTGCCTACATCCAGGCTGATAGCATATGGCCCAAGAAGCCCACCATGAGTCCCCTGATTAGTATAAACTATCAGGTGTGGTCAGAGGGACCCACCACAAGTCATGTCCCTAGTTTAAATTGACAGATTTTGTTCAGGTGGACCATGAATGACAAAGACACTCCTGTTACTGGGATAGTCCCAGGAGTTCAGAGATTCCCTCCCAAGGATCAGGGATAAGGATAGACCCCTCTTTCCAGCAAGGACAAATGTTTTACTACAAAGTATATTTTAAAACACCTAAAACCTATATAATTTTATCAACCAATGTCATGCCAATAAATTCAATTAAAAATAATAATAAAAATAATATAAATAATTCATAGAATTTCACTTTTGAAGCTGTACTTTTATGAAATTTGTACTTTTCTTTGGCCCTCTAGGGACGGGGTCCTCAGGCCCCGGGGCCACAGCCATAAAGGTCGGGGGCCGTTGGGAACCGGGCTCCGCAGCAGGAGGTGGGCAATGGCCGTACAGCAAAGCTTCATCTCCATACGTCCCGAACTGAAGTCAAGGCAGAATGTCCTGAGGTCGCCACAAAAGCACTGAAAAGCTGCTTCCATTTCCAACATCCTATGAACCCTGTGAAGCAGGGTTTTCTGCAGTGACAGCAACCGAAACGTCATTACAGAGTAGACCGGACATAAGCAACCCATTTCGGGTGTCATTGTCTCCTACCCCCACCCAGATGGGGACCATCTAGTTGCAGGAAAACAGGCTGAGGGCTCTCACTGATTCTGCATGATGGTGCGTTGTATCATTATTTCATTATATATGACAGTGTAATCATAATAGAAATGAAGTGCACAATAAATATAACGCATTTGAGTCATCCTGAAACCATCCCCCCCAGCCCCCACCCCCGGTCTTCTGTGGAAAAACTGTCTTTCACAGAATCTGTCCCTGGTGCCAAAAATGTTGGGGACTGCTGCTCCAGGGAACAAAGGTGCAGTTTCCAAGTGGGTGTGGGACATGCTGCTGGCTGATCACGCAGCAGCTATTCTATCCTTCATGCTTACTAAGAGATTCGGAAACAGTGAAAATAAACTGGAAAACAAAGACATAAAAAAAGGATCAGCAAAGCTAAAATGGATTACTGTTTCTTTGAAAAAACTATTGCAAGGTTAATGACGAAGGAGGAGAAGACAGAGGGGTTACTGAAGAGGGGGCGAGGGCTACCATTAGAAATACGAGGGAGACAGAACATGCAGAAAATTAAACAGATAATAGAAGGATATTATGAACATGTTCGTGCCAATAAACTTGAATACTTACAAAAATTGGTCAAATTCTTAGAAACTGAATCAAAAAGAACAACTCTCAATCCCATAACTATTAAAATGTTTGAATTGCTCGTGAAAAATCCCCCCACAAACTAAAAACAAAAGTAGAAAGAGTCCAGATATGGTGCTTTCAGCAAGTTCTACCAAAAGCTCAAAAATAAAAAACAACAAAAGACTTAAGTCTTACACACACTGTTCCAACATGTATATAGAAAAAGAGAAAACAATTCACTAAAGCCAGCCCAGATTGAAAAGGAGGGGAGTTAGACTCCACCTCTTGTGGAAAGACTAAGAACAGCAAGGAATTTGTTGTGCCATTTCAATGTACCACAAAGAGCTTTTCTAGGTTATTGTAATAAGGAGCAGAGTATCACTGATTCTCTTCATTTCTTTATAAGAAGTGTGATTACATACAGTAGTAGTGATATAAATGAAGCTTATGGTAGAATCTATTTCATTAGTAGTGTTTTAAAATGACACATTCAAATAAATGAAATTGCAGACACTATATGGATCAGAGAGGATAAGGAGCCAAGCTCTATATGTATCACAGGGAATTAGCTCTATCATGTTATGTCTTAATTTGAATTCCTACAAATTGATTCTTTCTGTACTTTGCAATTTTTGCCTTTGCTAAATTTATAGAATGTAGGAAATTCTTTTTATAAAAAATACATGTATTGACAGTTAAGCATATTTTTATGTCTTTAATATATTTACATAGGTTTTTATCAACTTATGGACATTGTCTTGCCTACGATTGGCTTTTAGTATTTATTTGTTGAAATTCATGAAGAAAAATGATAAGCATAAAATAAGTCAGAGAAGACAATAATCTGCTCTGAAATTTATAGGAAGCAATTATGTCAAATTATAATGATGAGGAGAAAAAGCACCACCTGAGCTTGCCCAAAACCTTACGAAGGTTATTTGCCAGTTTTTCACAGCAATGACCTATTATGTCAGTTTTCCCTGCTATATTTAAGTCAAAACTGTAAAAAGTTGAAAAAACTTTTTGCTTCAAATTCAGTTTTTAGTTCATTCTCTGATGCGTGTATGATTTTTGTCACCTCATATGTAAGAACCAGTAGAGTCAAAACTATGTTAACGGCAGAATCCTAGTTTGATATATGCATATACATTTTTTAGTAGTAAGTGAGATCACTTGTTTACAATATGTTGTTTCATTCATGTAACAAAATATTTTTAGTATAGTTTACGTATAGTAATATATTAGTATGACATTTTTATTGCTAACTTTGTAAAAGTATTTTCTGTGAGTGTGATAAATTATTCCTTGTTTTAAAACATTTATTTCAAGAAAGTTTTTTGGGGAGATGGATTATGGGTACACAAATATGTATTTTTATGCATTGGCAACTATCTAAAACTTTATGGTAATTTTCTACCTTCCTTCAATCTTTTATTCATTCATTCAAGAATTTTAATCAAACTCTTACGATGTTCCTTAACACTGCGATAAGCATTAAAGGTCAAACTGTGACTAGAAGATGTTGCCAGACAAAATACAATATTCCCAGATAAATTGGTTTTTGTTTTTGTTTTTTCTTTTAATCTGAATTTTAGGTAAAAACTTCACTTACTTGTTGCCAGGTGGGCACTGGAAATATCAGGGGGGATACTTACCTTATAAAGTATACGATTGTCTAACAACTATATAGTACACTTAAAACTAATACAAAATAATATTAAACATGAACTGTAATTGAAAAATAAAATTTAAAAGTACATAGAAATAAAAATTGTTTACCCGAAATTCAAATATAACTGAGTATCTTGTAATTTTTTTACTATATTTAACTTATCTATGCATGTATAGTAAATATAACAGCCCCCGTAAAAAATAAACACTGTTCCTAATCTGTTATAATTTAAAATCCAATGGGCAAGGCAGGCACTAAATAAACAATCTTGCAGGTAAATGAAAAATTTTAACTGAGATGTGTTTCCAAGGGTAGACACAGAGCTCTAGAAAGAAAAAATAATAGAGAGAGAAACCTGCTCAGGAAGGGGACATTGGGGAAGACACCCTGCCAAAGCGCCAAGGGGCCTGGTGTATTTACTATTCGGAAGGAAACACGAATGTCCTAACACTGACTTTCAAACGGCCATTTTGCAGGAAAGGGGAAATGTGTCTGACTGTAACGGTGCAGAGTGGAAAGCTCAACTGCCCACCATGATGCAGAAACAGCCCTGTTTCAGAGGCGACCTAGTGTCTTCCATATTTGACATCTGACTAAAAATGAAGCTGAAGTCCACAAGTTTTAGGCCTGTATGTAGAGGCCTACAGGAGAGTTCTATTTTCATATTCAGTTCCTAATACTAGGGATGTTTTCTAGGATTCGAGAAGAAAAGTTGCCGGTCCCGTCAGTTCTCTGGGCTTTAATCCTGGCAGAAATGAGAGGGAACGTGCCTGGTTATAAGTAGGAAGAAGACTCACTCAGCACAGGGTGGTGGGAAAGACCCATCAATGGCCCACTGCTACAGCAACGCCAGACAGGAGTGTGGCAGGTGACCACGCCCTGCAGTGCCTCGGGCAGGATTTGGGCTCACAAACTTTCCCAGCGACCCGGCTTGTGATTCCCTGCTCCTTCTCAAGTTTCTCTGTGCATGCAGTATAAAAAGTGGTTGTAGAGTTTGTATTAATTATTCAGTTTTTGAATATGATCATTGTTCATCATCATCATCATAACGAGACGAGTCCTGCCACAGGTTTATATATTTATTCCCATATGTTCAAGCTCCTTTAATTATCTTCTTCATCTTTATGATGTCTGCTACATAAATGGATGAGTGACTGTTATTAGACCAATTTTTATGGATGTGGGAAATTGAACGTAGTGTCTCCAGGGGAGTAGCCTGAGTCCTTTTTCTGACACAATCCACAGCAGGATTGACTGTTGACAGTGTCTTGGCTTTGTCTGAGGCCGTATCAGCCTAGTTGGAAATACAAAGCATGAACTGACTGAAGAGTGATTATCTTGAAAAAATGTTAATAAATATAAAAAATATTAAATCACAAAGCAGGTAGTTGATTAGCTAAAACTTACCAAAACTACACTAACATATATAACTATGTTAAAAGTTCCACATGTTAAAATTGTAAAATTATGAGATTCCTCAATTTCATTATCATGGAAAACAGCATTATTATTGACTACAGCATTTTAGACCTCAAGGGTAGCATATGTTCTAAATTTATTAATAAGTTATGACTGTTAGAAATCTACAAATGTGAATATTTCTAAAAATTATGAAGTATTTTTGAATTTTAATAGTGTAGTGTATCCCTTTCATAAAAACTAATGCATGTGGGGGAAATTTTAAACAATCTGTGTTTTTAATACTTTACTCTCTTTGTATGGCACTGTTTTCTGAAAAACAATATTTTTCATAATTATGTCTGTATCTTATTTTAGAGTAATACAATGTGTATTTCACACTAAACTAATGTAATTATCAAGGGTATAAAAGATCTATGGGTTTTGTATTTCCATATTTTTTTAAAAAACAAAGCCTTTATTTTCCTAGAAAAATTAAAGAAACTGGAATATATGTGGTATTTTTGAAAGAACCAGCTTTTGTTTACTCAACTTTATGAAAGCTAGAGAATTTCCTGTTTATAACTGGAAATTCTGCTATTGAAATCCTGTCTTTATGCATAGGTTTCTCTCTTGTTTCTGAGAAAAATGGACAGGTAAATTTCAAGAAGAATGGCTATTTCCAGGACAGACCTCAAAAATGATTTTCATTTTTTCTCAAATTACATTTTTCTTTGGAGCTACCATAGTTTTGTGCTGTACAGCAGAAGCAGCTCAGTAGTCAAAGCAATCCCTTTTACCTGTACCAGGGAAGGTTTCAGACAAAAAGTATCCGCCTAGAAATGGTGACATTAGGAATTGTGGGGCAGAAGAATATCTCCAAGATATACCAGATCACCTGCATGGCTTTTTTGATCTGCCTGTGAGACATGCATAAGAGATTTTAAAATTAACTTAGCCTTCAGGATCCTTTTTATGTAAACAAACCCATGATTGATGAGAATGTGGTGCTGTATTTCAGATGGACTGGGATAAAGAAAGAAAAAGAAGGGAAAGGAAAGGAAGGGAAGGGGAGGGGAGGGGAGGGGAAGGGAGGGGAAATTTTAGAACACGGTACCACACACCATCTTTGCTGATTGTGTAGAATTCCCTCTTAAGTAGCGTGATATGGAAGATGAGGGGCTTCTGAGCCCAAACTTTGTGCCAATGTCCAGGATGCCAGCAACTTTATGTAAACAGTTCTAGTGAATACTTACCACAATCTTATGGATGTACTCACTCTATTTTATTCATGAGCAACTTAAAACTTAAGAGACACTGAAAGAAAGGGATCACCCAACTAGCCCCCCACCCCTGCCAAAACAAAAAAAAAAAGGCTTTAAAATGCTTTCCAATTACCCACATGGATCTATCAGACAGATCAGACAGATTTCACACTGAGAAATGTGGAGGAGTGTTTAGTTAGTTAAGGAGCAAAAGAACAATGAAAAGTATTTGGAAGCAATAATTGACCTAATGACAGCCTTCTGGGTTGAGGCACACAGAATGGATATGTTGATCACGGTAGTGGGGACTGTAAACTGTTTACAGCCACTATGGAAAACAGCATGGAGGTTCCTCAAAAAATTAAGAATAGAATTATCATATGACCCAGAAAACCTTCTTCTGGGTATCTACCTGAAAAATTTGAAAACATTTATTCACAAAGATATGTGCCCCCCTATATTAATTTATGGTAGCCAAGTCATGGACACAACAGAAGTGTCCTTTGATGGACAATTGGATAAAGAAGATGTGATACATATGTACAATGGAATACTACTCAGCCATTAGAAATGACGTAATATTACCATTTGCAACAACTTGGATGGGCCTTGAGAACATTGTGCTAAGCAAATTAGACAGAAAAAGTCAAGAGCCATGTAATTTTGCTCATATGTGTGATATAAAATTAAAAGCAGCAAAGGAACAAACAAAGACAACAAGCAAATAAAAACTCGGACACAGACAACAGCATGAGGGTGACCAGAGGGAAAGCGATGGAGAGGGTACTGGAGGTAAAGGGGGCCAAATACATGGCGATGAGAGGAGAATAGGCTCGGGCGGTAGGCACACAATGCAATTCATATACAGATGTGTACCATAGGGTTATACACACACTTGAAACCTATAATTTTATCAACTAATGTCTCCCCAATAAATTTAATGAAAAACCTATTAAAACTACCCAAAGTAAAAAATTTTAAAGAAATTGGAGAAAACCTGGCCTACCCTTTTCCCTTGACCCAACCCAACTCTATTCCGCCCCAACAAAATGTAAGAATGAGAAATAATTAGGCTTTGCCAAAGACAAAATCCACCTACCCGCCAGCTCATGCAGAGGTAGCGGTATTGGTGCTATGGGACTGGTTTATGTGGATTTCATCGCAGCCAAATTTCCCAACGCTGCCTAACTAATTTCACGGATTTTGTATGGCCATTTCAGGCTTAGGATTTCTAACGACTGAAAAAAGTCCTCTTATTATTTGTCCTGTTGCTATTTCGTTTCTCACCATTGTTGTTGTTGTTGTTTCACTTGAATATTTTCTCAAAGATCCTTAGCAAAGTTAATATTGGTTATGCGCCTTTGGCACTACTATGAAGGAAAGATCACCCACATCATATTTTAGTGCTGACTCACTGTTGACTCTTTATAATAATTACATTATCAGCAATCAGCAGCAGTGTTGCACTTCAAACGCCTTGGAATTATTTCATGTTCATGATTCAGATTCATTTTTCAGACTCTTATCGGCCATCAAACACTTTCATGACGACATAGTCACGGGATCTGCCATAGTTAGCACCACCTTCTCTCTTTCTATCATTTCGACTCACTGCGAAGAGCTAACAAAGAAAGTGACTAGATGCTGATTAGTTTTTTTGAAGACTTGTCATCATCTGAATATAAAAGAATAGTATTTTCAATGTTCTTACTAATCTACAAAATGGTGTTTCTAAGCAGGAGTACTGGAGTAAAAATGCGTCCCAAATTCCAATCTTGTTTTATCAAATTCTGATTTCTCTTGCAAGTTTTCAATCATCCGTGACAGAGTCACAATTTGTTTTTGTGGGGTTTTTTTAAAGGTTGTCACATCAGAGGTTTTAATCCAAGTTAGGAACCACGAGGACCTGGGTCAGGGGGGAACAGCTCTTAACAGAGAATCACCTGACATGTAATAAGGGTATTTTGAAACATTAATTCTTGCTGTGGGTCAAAACCCACGCAGATCTACCCTTGGTGTCTTGAATAATTCTTGCCACCAGTCCTGCAGGTCACCAACAGTAGAGGCCTTTCTCACACACAAACACCTATTCAGCTCACTAAGTTTTTGATCTCCTTTCTGCAGCTCAGCTGGATTTTGTAGGAATTTGCTGCGTGTCACATTTCTCATAAACAGAGTGATGTATCATTGGACCAACACCAAAGAAACTATGAGAACATATGAAATAGACTAGCAAGAAAGGTGCTTTGTAATTATGAAGCATTAAATGTTGTATGCTATAAACATCTGAACATATTGTAAGTTGTTAGATGTGCACTTCTCTGGTGTGTGAGGCTACCATACACACTATAACAAATCAGAATGACTCTGTAAATGTGAATATTTTACTCTATTGCATTGACAATGGCTTCGTTATGATATCTCCTTGGCCGGAAAAAAATATAAACTAACAAAATAGATATTTCTAGTTCACATAAAATTGTAGCCTTAAAGTAAATCAGTCATAAGTGTTATTTATAAAACTGATTTGTTCAGATGGATGGATTTCTCATAATAAGACCAGCCATGAAAATAACAATTAATAGGCCCAAACAGAACTGACTTGGGTGTCTGAAAAATTAAAATAAAACAATGCTTTCTGTTACATTTCTGTATCTATTGAATTTAGTTTTTACCAAAAAGTATCTATCAGAGGCAACTCCTGTATCTTCTGAATTTAACGATTTGGATTAGGAGAAAACAGGGAGAGAGGAACAGCAGTGGCAGGAAATTTTGAAATCTAATAGGTGGTAACCTGATAGGTTTTGAAAATCATGCTCAAGGCCAAACTTTTATTATTGTGAGAGAAAGAAGTAACGTCTGTCAAGTTTTGTGTGGTATTAAACATATTTCCATGGTGCTGGTTTCTTGGGAATTTTTTATTTTATTTCATTTCATTTTATTTTATTGGTTGCTTATATGTTTGGCTTTTTTTTGAAAGTGGAATTATATGTTAAATCTCAACAATGGGAAATCATGAGAGTTGGAAGGCCATGTCAAGAGCAATCTGGTTCAAGTAATTTTAAGTGTCTGCTAATAGACTACCTAGATATTAAATTTAACCTAATTTCAATTATGCATATACAAACCATTCTTGGTCTATAATTTACATTAAACTATCATATCATATCAGAGGTGAACATACAAACTATCAATAGTCAAGGAGATTAAAAGCTTTCAATGTAGAAAGATAAGCTTGGATGTTGAAATACCCAACTGTGGGAAAGCCTCAAAAACATCCCAAAACAACCCACTGAAATAGACCATCATTTCCAATCTCTTTATTTCCATCATTGCTGTCAAAATTCCCCCAGTTAGCAAGGCTCACAACTCAAAGGGTTAATGCCATATTTCACAAGGCTTCTAAGCAATCAAGCATATTTGTTTTTCAGCTGTTTCTAAGTGCCTGCTCTTTAGTACCTCCTTCTCGTGGTACTTTAGTAGGCTAATTTTGTACCCCGTCTATATTCCTTTTCCCCAGAGGTAAAAATATTGCTTGTTGCCTTTATATTGATCTATCTAAAAAATAGATAGATGATAGATAGATAGATAGATGATAGATGCATGATAGATACATGATAGAGTATAATGTTTGAGATCCTAATAAAGCCCTCAGTCTTGTATTCACTTCATTTTATCTCCTAGTCCAGTCATCAGAGAGCCATCTAGTTCTAGTCATTTCTCCTCACATTACCATCATTTACTCCTTTTTCTTGTTCTTATTTTTATCTGCTGCACCTTAGAATGTTCAGCTTCTCCAGATACATCTAAATTTTAAAATGCTTAAGCTCAAGTTGAATTAAACCACTTCTCTGAAGTTATCTCCAGAAATTCACACTCAAGTATATTTTCCATACTGTCAGCATTTCCAGGATTTTTTATGACATGGCCAGTACTTATACATCTATTTTCTAGTAGCTTCTGTAATTAAATTAGGGATGAACTGATTCTTTTTATTTTTCTAACCCACAAAATCAGAATTTCTTCATGACTCACTTATGGTTCATAAACTCAGTTTAGTTCATTGATGAGTCATTTAAAAATGAAATGCATTTCAATGGAAAATATCAGAGAATGGTGCATAGAGCAAAGATAAGTATTGAATTGTAACTCCTTTTTAAAAAATTAACCTTATTTGGGTAAAATTGATTAATGAAATTTTTAAGTTTCAAATGTACAACTTTTTTGTTAGAGAGAGACAAATATTTGTATTTTGCATTTCAATGTAAAATGTATTTTTACTGTGGATCATAGTCATAATTTTTTAAGTTATAAAAATCATGTTTATACTTGTTCATATGTACAAATATTCATTCATTCAACATGTTGAGTACACTGAAAATATAAGATAATAAAATGATCTCCATCTTTGAGGACATAGCATTCTCTTAAGAGAAATTGATATGTATACAAACAATTTTAGTGTGATGTATATAAGTTCCAGAATACAGAGTACAGATAATTCTCTGGGATAATTCTTTTATGTAGAAGAGGAAGTAATAGCAATTCATTAAGAATCTCTTGTTTACTCAATCTTCATTCTTCTGGTGAGAAATCAGAATGCTATTTTTAATTAAAATATTTTTAAATTGTTAATTTCATGTTCATTTTCTCCTCTCCTTTTAAATGTTAAATGTTATTCACAAATAATGTACAGTAATATAAAATTTTGTGTGGTTGT
The DNA here is from genome assembly GCF_021234165.1 of Pteronotus mesoamericanus. Classification (NCBI taxonomy): domain Eukaryota; kingdom Metazoa; phylum Chordata; class Mammalia; order Chiroptera; family Mormoopidae; genus Pteronotus; species Pteronotus mesoamericanus. Next base: position 20,076,253 of record NW_026555027.1, read on the forward strand.
AAAAATAATAAATTTCAACAGGCTTGAATTATTTTAATAATTAATAATATTATTCTTCACAAAAGCCATATCTATATTTTCAGAAAAGCTATATCAGTGAAACAGAGAAAGAAATGACCTTCATAAAGTTCTCCTTTTATGAAATGAGAAGACTTGGTCACAGTAAATCATCTGTTGTAATCTTTTTTCATGTAATTAAAATAATGTTCAAACATAATACATGTACACATGAAACTCTATATTGATAAACATTGTTGCCTAAAATAATATATCAATGAGTCAAACTATTTGCTAAATGAAGCAGATTTGAAATAATAGAGGTTGGCCCTCTGTTTTAATTTCTGTTTCCCTGAAATGCAAATTACTTGATTTTATCTGATCTAAGTTAAGAGCCAAATAATATTTTTCATAAGATGATTTTAAAAACACTTGAGAGTCTCTTTGACAGAGCAAAAATTATAATTCCAGTCAGATTTAAAAAAAACTGTGGGGTGTCCTTCTCAAATATAACCAAAACACGCTACCAATTTTTAAAGAGTGCTTTCCTCAATCCTCATTAAACATATCTGAAAGTTTAAAGTATCTGTTCTCTGGGATTCTATACATTTTTAAATTAATGGTATTTATTCTTTCTCCAGCTTTAATTAATTTCTGTCATTATTCTTCATTTGGAATCCATTAGAAGTTTTTGTGTGTTCTGATTCCAATGCATAATTTTAAAGTTAAGGAGTATCTCTGTGCAGTTAAATGGCTATGCAAACTATCCTTCCCTACACTCTTGCATTGACGAGAGCTTATTTTCTGTTACATGGCATGAAACCTTTTACACGGCTCACTTACTATGGCTAATTCATCCTATAAAGCCATGGGAAACTTTGTTTTGAGGAATCAGTTCAGAGTCCAAGTCTCTGGAGTTTATTCCTATAGTAGGAGGCTGGTTGAAAGAGAAAGAGAGAAACAGAGAGAGAGACAGAGACAGAGACTCTATTTTATTCAACTACCAGAAACAGCTTGAAATGTTATTAGTTTAACTGTCAACACATTACATATAAGTTAATTATAAGTTCTAGGATAAAATCTCCAGATCATTAGTTTTATAGTGAAATTATCTAGTTTTATGTTATGAATCTATGAGAATTTTTGTAAAATCTACACAAGCTGGTTTTATATATTGAAAATATCTATTTATTTCCTTGAGAATTCTCCTTTGGAGATTATGTACCATTTTAAAATATGATCAATTTCTCTTATTCCTTATATCTCATCTGATATATGATATATGGTTAATTCATCCAGACCAAAAACCTTACAACTATACGGAGCTTTATACTTCCAAAGACTTATCTCGTAGACTAATACATTTGATTCTCCTAATAATCATGTGAACTAGATATGATATAAAATATTGTTGCCAATTTATAGATGAGCAAATGAGGCCCAAATAAGTGAAGACATTTGCTTAAGAACTAAGTAGTAAAAGGTGTAAGGAAGACATAAATCCACATCTTTAACTCCAAAGTCCATAATCCAAATATATAAAGACCAAAAAACCAAGTTGTAGTAGTCAAGGATTCCCAGAGAAACAGAATAAGCAGGAAATATATAGACAGATTAGGTAAATGATATATAGATAGATAGATAGACATAAACACAGATATAGATAAATATTTATTCTAAGAATTGATTCACATAGTTATGAGGCCTCAAAGTTCCAAGATCTGCCATCTGTAAGCTGGAGAACCAGGAAAGCTGATTGTGTAATTCAGTCCTTATCTGAAGGCCTGAGAAAAGGAGGGCTGATGGTCTCTGAAGTTCCGGTCTGAGTCAAAAGCCAAAGAGCCAGGAACACCTCTGTTCAAGGCAGGGGAAGATCAATGTATCAGCTTAGAGAGAGAAAATTTGCTCTTTCTTTGACTTTCTGCTTCATTCAGATCCTGGATGGACTGCATAATGCCCATCTGCATTGGTGGGGGCCATAATCTTAGCTCCATCTACTGATTCAAATGGTAATTTCTTTTCAGAAACACCCTCGCAGACAGACCCGGAAATAAATGTTTTACCATCGTCTGGGCATCCCTTAGCCTAGGCACGTTGACACATAAAATTAACCATCACACCAGTATACTTGTGCACAATTGTTGACAATATGCGGAGATTCTGTTTCTGAAAGTTCCACAAAGATCTACATCTGCCCAGGTGGATTAAACCTCCCTATTTCTCTACTTCTCCACTCCTACCTAGGCTGTCCACCTTTTATTTCTCTGCCTTACATCCTACCTCAGTAATATGAGAACTCTCAATAGTGAAAAAACTCTGCAAAACTCAAGTGTTAAGTTAAAATCTGGAGAGGAAAACATGATCAGAGAATGGATTTTTCTAGAATGTAAGGACCTTCTATTGTTAGACATTGTGCCAGATGCTTTCTATATAATAATTCTCTCATTATATATAACAGCCTATGACTTGGGCATTGTCACTCCCACTTTAGGATGAGCTAACTGAGATATGAAAAAGTTAAATTTGTCACCGCTAATAGTCCCTTGATACGCAGCTGAGAGCCTAGGGTTCAACCCAACATCCGTGTGGCTTAAAGTCTAGGATCTTTCCACTATTCTGTAGGAATGTTCTTGCAAGGATGTTTGTTCTGAGATGAGGGGTTTCTGAAGAAACTTGATTAATTATTAAGTTGATATTTTATTGACTTTTGTTCTAACGTATAGAAACATCTATTTTTTTATATAATCAAGGAGTTTACATCAGCTATTGTTTTCACTTACCTAAGTAGAAGATCTGCCATACACATACAATGAGCTTTACAATTTCCTCACTCAGATCATAGGAAAGGATTCTCCCTGAGAAGACGTGCAGACTGTCATCATCAAAGAGAAGTGGGTTGGAACCAAAGCAATCTTTACGACAACTGTCAAAGAAAATAAAGGTTAAACTGCATTACATGATGTTGGCTTATAGATTAGTTGTATTCCATAGATGACATATTTAATTCATAACAGTTTTTGCAACCACAGCGATAATTAGAGAGCATGGAAAGTATGTACTCCTGAATAAGGACAATCAGAGAAATCAAAGCAGAGCAGGAAATGCTTGTTAAAAGTTTAAGTAGATATCTATCCTTTGAAAGAAGCTGTTCAGAATTTCACAGTTGAAATCACCTAAATAGTATAATTTCTAATGCCCACACTAACAGTTCATAGTTCATCTTTTTAAAAAATGCAAATTATCTTAGTAACATAACAACATTCTTTATCTAATATTTGTTTATTTGTTTGTTTGTAGCACCTGATATTTCAGTCAGATAATTAGACTCCAAAACAATGCAGATATTGAGAAATAGACTGATGTCAGGAAGATGAACTGATCTGTAACCAGCAGTGCTCACAGAATAAATAAATGTTCCCAAGTGTACAGAAACATATACAAGTAAATCATATCTTAAGAAAATTTAATATATGAATGTTCAATTTATAAGAGACAAGTTATACTTTCTTTTTTATTGTATAAGGATCTATTGCACTCTTGACACAGCAAACACAGAATTTAGTTTATTGAGATGCAGGCATATTTACAATCATGCCCTGTTCTAGTGAATTTTACATTTTTTGGAGATAATCTATACTTTACAGTTGATTGTATTTTTCTAATTGCTTTAAAAGAAACCCTCTCAATCCCCCTCCCTCATTAAGTCATTCTTGAGCCTAATTTTCTAAGTAGACTTGAATGGTATTTTTTGAGTAAGCAGCATAAAAATATGTATTTCTCTTCAAACATAAAGTATTAGAGAAAATATTCTCTTCCACTGAACAATGGGCACAAAGAACAGGCTAGAATCAGTACCAGTCTTCAGAATGTTTGGAACACTTATGGGACCCCAGGGACATTTCCCTGAAGCAGGCCACTCCTCCAGTTCAGTTGATACCCCGGGGACTGTGAGCCTTCCTGTCTCTGTAGTGTGGATGTATTAACTCATCCAGTGACATGCTCTTAAGTTTAGTAATAAAACTATATTGACTTTTTGTATTTGGTGATAACCTTCATTTTTTAAGTGGCTAGGGAGATTGAATAAATTTTTGAGATGAAGTAGTTTCCATCAAACATCAGCTGACAGATGGAAGCTAAAAATAACTGGCATAAAAGTTTCGGTGAAAAAGCTAAATAAAGAGTTATGTTCACCAACCACTTGAGAATCCCCAAAAGGCAATATGCTTCCCTTAAAGGACACAAACATAATATTAAAACTACTTGTGAAAAAGAATTTTTCCATAAAATGAGGAAAGAATACAACTATTTTAATGATAAACTACTAAAACATGTTGTCCATCTTCAGGCATTTATATAAATAAAAATGATTGTACTGTTTTGGTACAAAAACAATCTGCAGTAAATGATTATAAAGAGTGTTTTATATATAAAAGTTTTTTTATGTTTTTATTTAAAAATATGGGATTAACAATTTCATATACAATGTTGGGAAAATCAGCCAAAAGTTTGTTAAAAAAAAATGAAGTTAGATTTCTGCTTAACACAATATGTATTAAAAAATTCCAAATAGATAAAAGATGTAAATGTTAATACCAAGTAAGAACCACATGAAACTATTAAAATGAATCATATCTATACAAATTTGGGAAAGATCTTTCTAAGCAAAATGTAAGTGGCAAAATTCATCATAAAAATATTCAATATTTGCTTTGAGGAAAAGCTTCCTTAAACAAAGTTAATGCAAATTATATACTGGACAACAATGTGCATAATAAATAAAAGGAATGACAAATACTCAGAATATGTAAAAAACCCCTACAAATAAATATGATCCAAAAGGAAAATAAACAAAAGAACAAAAAGTAAAATGAACAAAAGAACAAAAAAATACAAAGATCAATAAATGTATGAAAAGATGTTTTACCTCCTTGATAATAAGAGAGATAAAAAAGAAAATATGTCATATATTCTTTGACTCATTAGATAGACAAAATATTTATAAGCTTGATAATATCCAGCATTGGAGAAAAAATCAACACCCATACATTTTTTACAGGAGTATCATTTGTAATGTCTTTTTAGAAGGCAGTTTAGTTAGAACATTCCTATTTTAAATGTTAAGTGAATTTCAGTAATGGACTAGACAAAGAACATGTATGAACGACCCATGGACGTGGACAACAGAGTGGGAATTGCCTGTGGGAGTTGGGGGTGGGGGTGGGTTGGTGGAGTGGGGTAAAGGGGTAAATATTGAGACAACTGTAATAGAATAAACATGACTTACAAATTTAAAAAAAATAAAAATAAAAATATTACAAATAGAAAAAAAAAGAAAACATTCTAAAAATTTAGTTTCTTGTTTGCACAAAAGTGTATCTACTAGTATTTTGAGTATGGTATTATTTATAATAGGGAGCAAAACGTTGGAATAACTAAGAACAGGGGTTCTAGGGTCAGACAGCCTGTGATCCAATCAGGGTGCTCTGTGTACTAACTAGGTGACCTTTTGATTCTTGATTTATTAATCTGTAAAATATTTCACAGGGCTGTTATAAGGATTAAATAAGATTATACAAGTAAAGAGTTTATAATTAACACAGAATATCCATTATCTACTAGATCCCCTTCTTTTAGTAACAGACTCCTGGTGCTGACAGGAGCAGCAATATACCCAGCTAAAAGAAATTATATTTCCCAGCTTTCCTTGCATCTAAAGAGAGCCAGGCAACACATTTCTGGGAAATGTGATATAAACAAAAAAAATCACTAAGTATGTGTATTAGTTTCCCAGAGCTGCCATAAAATACCACAAGTCTATTGTTTAAGTGGCTTAAACAACAAAAATTTATTTCTCACATGTCTAGTGGCTATAAGTTTGAGATCAAGGTGTCAGGAGATACAGTTTCTTCTAAAGACTCTTTCCTGGGCTTGTAGATGGCTACCTTCTCCCTGTGTCTTCACATAGTCTTCTCTCTGCGTGGGTCCTAATCTTTTCTTCCTGTAAGGAGAGACAAATCATTAGATTAGGGCCCACTGCAATGTCCTCATTTTAACTTAATTGACTTTCAAAATTCCCTTTCTCCAAATACAATCACATTCTGAAATACTGGGAGTTAAGAATTCAACCTATAAATTGTGGGGTAACACAATTCATTCATTATGGTTTCCAGGAAAGCACCTTAAAAAGAGCATAAACCCTATCTGCATGTTGTACTTTTTGTTCACCTGCCTGAATGTGGATAAAAGTGCTAAAGCTGGACTAGCCATTTTGTGACCTAGAAGGAAGGGCTAAGGGAATCTCAGTATACCATGTCTGTCCAGGAAAAAGTCCAACCATTGTTTTTAAAGAGAATGGTTTGCACAACATCGAGGTAACCTGGTAGCCAAGGAGAATGGACTGGAGTGTGCATGCATGAACAACGAAGACTTCACTGCACTAGTCGGTGTGGGAGGTAGATGCTGTTGAGTGAGCATGTGTACTGTGTGGCTGTCACATTCAAAATGACTGAAAGAGTAGAGAAACAAATCCGCATCAAATTTTGCTTTAAGCTCAAACATTCCTCTGCAAAAACTATTCAGATGATTCAGAAGGCTGCAGCTGTAGGCAACTGGCAACTGGCAGCTGCATCACAACAATATGCCTTTTATGGATCACGTCTGGTGCAGAGTTTTTTGTTAAAATATCAAATCACCCAGGTGACTCAGCCCCTCTACAGCCCAGATGTGGTGCCCTGTGATTTCTGGCTTTTCCAAAAACTAAAATCACCTTTGAAAAGGAAGAGATTTCTGACCATTGCTGAGATTCAGGAAGAGAAGACAGGGCAGCTGATGGTGATGAGGAGAACTATGTGAGGTCCCAAGGTGCCAACTTTGAAGGGGAGTGAGGCATCATTGTCCTATGTACAATGTTTCTTGTATCTTGTACCTTCTTCAATAAATGTCTCTATTTTTCCTATCATATGGCTGAATTCCTTCTGGACAGACCTTGTGTTTGCCTCTGATGTGTGTGGAGGGGGTAGGTAAGGAGAGGAATGAGTTATAATTTATCTCATTATTTGGAATTTTTGTTATGTGTAGCTGAACCCAAATCCACATTGAAATCTAAGTAATGTTCAATAAAATTTAATTTCCAATAATTATAAGTTTTTTTAAAAAAAGAAAGAACTCAAATGTTCAATAGAAGTGTTGCAAAAAATAAGGTAGTCTGTATTATGAACAATTTTGCAGTCATTACAATAGAAAAATCCACATCAATGAACAATAAGCTTTTCTAAAATCTATTGTGAAGTAAAAAAGTGAAGTTGCAGAAAATATATGCATCTATTTTTAAATCATACATAAAGTAGATATGAAAAAGATGCTCAGCATTATTTATTGTTAGGGAACTGAAAACTAAAACAGCATGAGATATCACTAACTACTTACTAGAAATGGCAAAAATCCAAAACACGGACATCACCAAATAGTTGCCAGGGTGTGAAGCAACAGTAATTCTCATTCATTACTGGTGTGAATGTAAAATGGTACAGCTACTTTTGAAGATATTTTGGCAGCTACTTGCAAAGCTGAATATCAGCTTACTGTATATCCAGCAATTGCACTCAATGAGTTGAAAATTTATGTTCACACAAAAACATATACAAATGTCTAGAAGACCTTTGTACATGATCATCAAAAACCAACACGACCAACATTTCCTTCAATATGTGACTAGATAAACAAACTTGGCACAGCATACAATAAAATAACATTCAGCAATGAAAAAAATGAGCTATTAACCCTTGAGCTGACATGGAGGAACCTTAAGTAAAAGAAGACTCTCTGAATAGGTTACATACTGTATGTTTCCACAAATACATGAGACCTTTGAAAAAGCAAAACTATAATGATGGTAAGCAGGGGACTGGTTGCCAGGAGCTCAATATATAGCAGAGGAGGACTGGTTGAATAGGTAGAACATGGGGGCATTTTTAGGGCAGGGAAACTATTTTTTATGATATGATAATGGTGAAAAAATGTTTAGTATTACTCAAAATCTATAGAATTTTATAGCACAAAGAATAAGTCTTCATGGATACAAATTTTATAATATTACTTAGGAGTCTGAGATCCCAGAATGAAATACAGAAAGTGACAAAGGAATTTAAATATATTACAAATCCCAACAGAAGAGAGAGTCTACAAGATATCTAAGCAATAATGTGCAAAACTGTCAAAGTCATCTAAAACAAGAAAATTCAGAGAAACTGTTACAACTGAGAGAACCTAAGGAGGTATGACTATTAAATTTAATGTGGTATCCTGGATGGGATCCTAGAACAGAAAAAGGAAATTAGGACACAGATTTTTGTTGTTGTTTTTTTTAAAGGCAAATAGCAAACTGAAAGAAAATATTTGCAAAACACATGTCTGATAAATGATTTGTATTTAAATACATAAATATTAAAACAACAACAGACAAGCAACTGAACTTAATGTTTTTTTTCCTTTTTATTGAATTTATTGTGGTGACACAGATTCATAAAATTATACAGGTTTTCAGTGACAAACAAATGAATTTAAAAACTGGGCATGAGGTACATTAAAACTCTGTGCTATCTTTGTAATGATTCTATGAATCTAAAACTGTTCTAAAATGAAAGTTGATTTTTGAAAAATGTTTCATAGTGTCATATCCAGTTAAAAACAATCCAAATGTAAGATTGTATCTCATCCTAGAATAGACAAGTTGTGACAAAACAGTGAAGATCGTTTATGCTGCATTATTCCCGAAGAGTGAGTGACAGGCTTTTGCTGTTTTATTTTTCCCTAAAGCCAAGATGTGCGTGTTTGGGGGTAAGGAGAAGGCAATGGAGGAGATCAAAATCTAAAACATCATTTACATTTTACAATGACATTTTTCAACTTTTTAAACTTCTGAAGTCAGGATATAGTCTACAGTTGAGGTAATATGCTAGAATAATTGCTTGGTTTGCTTTGGTTTCTTTCTGTAAAGCTGTTGACGAACCAGCTGAGCATCTTACCGTCCGTGGTAGTCAATAATTGAAGAAAGATGGTGTAGGAACTGCACACAAGTGTGGAGAACAACAGTGACCTTCCTGAAAGAATTTTTCAGTTCCCGTTTCAGTTCACATGGTAGGGTTACTCTTCCCCCAGCAGGCAGTTTCATTTGTTTATTTTTTATACTCACAATTGTACTTGGTGAGTGCATAGGTCAGGGTTTGCTGCACACCATTTTCCACTTTACCTTTAAATACAATTTTACATGCACACGCCCAAGGCCTTCTAATGGTCACCAGCAAAGTTAAAAACGATCTCCAGGTGGGGGTAGTTAAATGCTCCACACTTTTTTGTTTCATATCAAGCTTTCAGAGAATTGAGTGTGATATTTGGGCAATATCAACACTGAAACCTGTCTCAAAGCTCCACAAAAGAGCAAAATAGGTGAAATTTGCATTTGTTGCCAGACACACTCTTACAGATGGGTGTCACCCTCCATCCTCCCCTCCTCAGCACCCTCAGCTCCACGGCGACTCCTCAAAGCGGGTAGCCACCTTCCCTCTGCAAGGAAAGATTTTACCTTTCAAATTCCCTCCCTGAGTTCCCCCCTCTATACTTCTCATTCTCTCAGAGACTCATCTATACTTTCAGATATTACACATATGATCACTGACAATGTGTTAATACAAGTATATTCATACAAGGGTCAGCAAACTACTCCTATGGGACAAACCCACCTTGCAGCCTTGTTTTCATAAAGTTTTATTAAATGCAGCCACACCCATTTGTCAAATTGCAGCAAGATTGGGTGAATTTTATAAATGTTATTTTCTAAGCAGTTTATATGGATCCAGATAATGATCATCTCATTATGTACTTCAAAGTCCCACCTTATTCAATAGGTTATAAGGGCATTTGTTGCATGCTAATCAAACCTGTAGATTAAAAAACTGGGGAGCAATAGATACATGTTGACAGAAAGAATAGTGAGCTTAACAGGTTGAAACAAGGGGCTAACTATACCCAGATGTCATTTAACAGGAGTTTAACGCAAAGTGCTAACTGGTACACAAACCATTTGCACAACTATACAACGTGAGTTTCATGGTTTAGTTGTGGTCTTGGCGGGAAATGTGTTAGGGTTTAGCTGGCAGTAAACTCAATATAATTATTTTTTGTATAGTAATTGCCAAGAAAAGTTAATTATATTATAATGCATTAATTGGAAAATACGTCCATATGGAGGGCAGGAATAGTCATACAATGTCCAGAAAGTATGTTGTATTGTGTTGAATATTGAACTTGCAGAGGAACTCCCACACATTGGAGCATGTTTAAAGAAGACCAACCAGAGAGTAAGGAACTTGAAATTAAGCCGCAAGAGTAACAGCAAGAAGAAAGGAACTATTTCATCTGTTGTCTAGTTTTAAGGGATAACCTGAAGTTATATCTTTGCCTGTAGCACTAACCTTTGGTTCAACATTAAACAAACAGACAGACCATTAGATTTGACTCAAAAGAGAATTAGTTGAATCTGTGTACATTCATTATCACTGGGCTGACAAAAGAAGGATCATTCAGGGGTTGACAGTTAAACTAAGGTCCCTTCTTTAAAAAATTCCCGGGTTCATAATTCTTTTGGTTTCAGACGTTGTATCATTGATGGGATCTAAGGAAAATGCCTCCCCACAGCCCTTGCAATGACACCCCCAGTTCCTCCGAACGCGTCAGCCTTTGTCTTCCGGAATGCCAGGCTTGTGTCTTACCTAGGCTTGATCATTTCCTACCTACCAAAAAAAAAAAAAAATTCATATGCTTAAATCTAAAAATAGAGATTTTCTCCAAACATGCTCTAAATATTTCAACCATTTCTCCAACACAGGCTAACTATCTGGGTCAATCTCTTCCACCTCTGCTTCTCTGAAGACTGCCTTTCTTTTAAGGTCCAGTTGGCCCACTCATCCATGAAGGCTTCTGTGGAGACTCCAAGCCTCTGATTGCATTGACCTCTGAATATCTTTAGGATTTCTCACCTGGGATAAATGATATGGCTTTATATGGTCATTTGTTTTTTTCCTATGTCAGTCCTGGCTCTTCTGAGTGTCCTAACCCAGCTTACACTCAGCTACCATGTGCCTCCCCACACATCCGGGGCTCGATTTATAGCTGCTGTTGCTGAGACCATAAGTCCAGAAGTAACCAATCATTCCGCCTCTGAATGGAACTTATCCTGAATGAAATTATATGATGAGATAATTCCTCACAGATTCTCTGATCCATGACTCACTACAAAAACATGATTATTATACGGTTTTCATACCCTGCCGTTACCAGAGACAAAGCTGAGAATGTGTAGGTACATGTATTTAGCAAGGCTTTTGGCAGCAACATTACCAGGCTTGTTTGTGCAGCATTATCAGTTACGAAGTTCTGCCAAAGCAGATCTTATATTCTTTATGCACAATAAAGTAAATCCTCAATTTTGTGTTCACTTCCTTCTTCATTCCTTTCTTTCCCTGACATTTGTTTTGCAAGAACATTGTAATGCATTTATCTCTTGCCCTCAGCTTGTGAAATTACTCATCCCCAGGATGCGTGTTTGAGAGGTGTCCTGTTACACCCATGGGATTAGAGGCTTTATGAGTCACTCCAACATGAGAAAAAATGTTTGTTAAGAAGCACTAGATTAATGTAAAAAAACATATAAAGACTTTTTAATAACCCTGGCTGTTGGTTTGGGCAGGCCTACAAGAGAGAATTTTTATACATGCAGGGTGCAAATTACATCTTTTTGGCAACATTTGAATGTGAAAATGTCCTCATGCAGACAGGTGCTTTTTAACTGGGAATTTCCAGCGAACATGTTCATTGGTTTCTCTCATTCATAAACCTAAGACTTTGACACTTGGAAAAGGGACATCTTCAAACCTAAGATCAGCACATGGGAGACCTTTACAATTGCAATTCCAACGTCCCCAAGCATGGAAAAGGCATAATTATCATTGAAGAAAAGCTACTAGGAAGGGCTGCTGAGGAGTCCATATGAAACGCCCTGAACACCTTTTAGAATTCCACAGCTCTCTAAAACATGGATGGTTAGCCACATTCTCCTTGAAGTCAGGAGTCTGTCTTATTGGCCAGAAGTTTTAGAACTTGATTCGTCATGTTTAAGACTTTTGAGTGTATATGTCTGTGTGTGTTCTTTATAATTTAACTTGTATCCATTAAAACTAGTTTTAGGCTGTCAAGAAAAATTTTTGAGAACACTAGGGGCTCCCTGTTACATCAGGAGTCATTGAAATTTCACTAAATTATTTTCAGTCTACTAATGCCCTTTTCAATGAAATGGCTAATCCCAGCAATAGGGCTGGGCCTAGGAAAAGTATGGTTTGTAGTCAGAAAACCTGGGATTTCTATTTCTCAACAAGGCCCTCCTTGTTGGTCCTCCTCTTCTATCCATCTTCCTTCCAAAGTGTTCTAACATAATGACTTTTCAGAATTGCTTTCATGAAAACATCTGAGGCTGATTCACATAAATGGATATGAATCATTGAATGGAACACAAAATGTCTGAGTGGCCATGGGAATTGAATCCCTCTAATCCAACTCCTTTGTACTTCTATAGAAATGAAACAAAAGCCAGGGAAGGTCAATGTGCAACCAAATGATTGGAAAGCTAAACTCATGGCCAGTATGTCCATTTCTTCCCACCACCGCTGTTTTAAGTCTATTTTATCAAATACTTCTTTCCTGATCCAAGCTAAAATCCTAGATTGAAAGTATTGCTTTTCTACCTACTGTCAGATATTGATGAATTGTGTGACTGAATAGTCCAATTCTTTCAGGCATCACCTAGTCTAATATCTGTATTAGTCAACCTGGGCTACCATAATAAAATATCACGGATTTGGTGGCTTAAATGACAGAAATTATTTTCTCACAACTTCTTCCCACGGGCTGGAAAGCCCATGACCAGGATTGTCGCCAATTCAGTTCCTGGTTAGGACACTCTCCCTGACTTGGAGATGGTCACAGTGGTTCCATTCTCGATGGGTTCTCATACGGCAAAGGGAGAGCGTGCTCCTTTTTTAAAATAAGGCCATCAATCCCATCAGATTAAGCCCCACTCTTGTAACTTCATTTAATTTTAATTACTGCCTAAAAGCCCTGTCCTCCGAGACAGTCAAATGGGGGAGGGGGCGCGGTTTATACTTCAACATATGTATTTCAGGGCAGCACCACTCGGCCCATAACAATATCAAAGCTTCACTTTCTTCTCTAATTCAAAGCTGTAGTTTTGGGAAAGGGTCGATTTGCTCAGGTTTATTATTCTTCCTGGCTTTTGTACTCATCGCCTATCCACAAAGCTGCTTTCATCTTCCATGGTATAAAGGAAGGATAGAAAAAGAAAGAAAGAATAGAGTGGTACTTTGTAGTTCTCTCTTAGCTCTCCACGTACATGAGAAGATCTTAAAAAGTTAGTAATTTGTAGGATGTGTTTTGCAGGTTCTTCAAAGATATCTACCATTACCAGAAATTCTCTTGGAGACTCCCTGCTGCACGATGTCTCCCATAGTCGAATGTGTGTGACCTCTTCCTCCGTCACTGCCTCCAGGAGTCCCACAAAACTCTCCCTGTTGTGTCACCTTTCCCATCTAGTGATCTTACAAATAACTCAGATTCAGCTTCCTCTGTGGGGCTATTAAATGTCTAAGCTTAGCCTGTGAGGAAGAAATAATAATCAAAGCTAGCATTTATGATGTGCCAAACCCTGTTCCAAGCATTTTATATATTTCAATTTATTTTATTCTCACAACACTCCTTTGATTATTTCCACAAAGCCACAGAAAAATTAGTTACAGCTGTGAACACTCAGTTAATAAGTAGCGGAGGTGAGATTTGAACTCAAGCAACAGAGTTTCAGAAGCTAAATGCTTAACCACTATACCACACTGAGAGAACAATAATAGCATGTCTTTCTTTCTAAGTCTGTCTCCTCACTTTGTTATTAGAGGCAGCTTCCGTTCCAGTTACCTTTCCAAGCATGTCAAGAAATGCAGCCCAAGGTGTTCACATAGGCTCTGAAATAATTTTGTGGGAGTCTGCCTCACTCACTGGGTTGGTGTGGAAAGTACCACCTGCTCTCACACATGAGGAGGAGAGAAACCAAGACCCTAGTGGCTCTGGAGAAATCCACATGGTTTTGTTGGGCTTCTAAAGATGGAAGAGTCAATTTTGTGAACCCTCAATTGTAAACCCTACTCAGATGGTCTAGAAACTCCCATCAGGAAATAGGGGGGTACTCAGTACCTGGTGCTTTCAGCTTGGAGGCCTCAGCTGAAAGTGCTAAGAGAGGAAACGTCTCTTTTTAACATTCCAGTTAGTGAATTGTACAGTGTCACGTAAATGGTGAGTTGCTAAGCCAAAAAGAAACTTGTCACCTAGCTAGAAAAAATTAAGTTAATAAATCTCCAGAGAAACTTGCATTTTCTCAAAGATCAAAGCTAAAGGGTAAAATGGCACTGTAGAATATATGGGTATGTTTCTGTGGCGTGTGTGTGTACATGTGGGTTTAATCTGTCTGCTATCCATTATCCCTTCTGATAACAGAAACCTGATGTTTTTTCTGAGAAACAGCTTCGCCCATCCCTCAGACTCTGTGAGTCACACAAGGTGCACCTGTTGCCATAGTGCCAGGGACAGGTATATATGAACTCAGCCCAGTCGATCATCTAATCCCATTTCCCTGGCTGCAGTAATGGGTTGAGGGATGTACAAGTGACATAGTTTTAATACAGTGAGGGCTTCCTTAGACTGACGTGAACACTTTTGGAAAACAGTTACTTTATTTCTTCTGAGCTAGTTAACCTGCTTGAATCTCATTGGTACTCAGCTTTGCTACCAAAGGAAATGATGACCTACCTAGGTGTAAAGCCAAAACATAGGACAACAATCCAAAATGAGAGAAAGAATCAGAAACCCTGGATCCAGTCATGTCCAAAGCCAAAGACCTGAAATTTTCAATTATACTGAATTAATAAATTCATTTATTAAATTACAACTAAAATGCAGTATCCAACAGAAGTAATGCCTGCTTGAGAGGAGTTGGTAGGGTAATAATATGGGTGTAATAATTCATCATTTTAATTAGAACATTTCATCTAAAATGCCCTCTGGTGTGTTTGAGTGTGATATTGTTGTTACATAAGAATTACACGCTTATGATTTTGTAATAAAGAGGGGATGTTATTTGTGCCGGACCCTGAATTATAATTTACTGTTTTCAACTTAAGAAAAGATAAAGAGTTTGTTTTCACAGGGGCTGTCACTGATTGTTGACTGATCTTCCTGATGCTCCTGAAACTATGTCCCATATGCAGTGATGCCCCTGTCCCTGCCCCAGATGCTGTCCACGCCCTACCTGCATCTCTTTGGTGATCGCATCTGTGCAGAACTGTTGGCTTCCATCGCCAAGTACCTGAGGCTCTGCTTAAGGGCTTCGGGCCATTGAAGACTTTTCTGCTCGTTTGCTATAGGCCAGGATTCCTGGCCAGTTCATGCATCCTGCAAGCAGCCCTCAGCTAAGGACTGTCAGAAGCTGGTAGACAAGCACCCAGTCCCCTCGCTACCTTACCTGATGACACATAGCCCACCAGTCCCTACCAAGATTGAGCTACAATATCCACAGAGGTAGTTTGCTCGGAAATAAACCCTTCATTGCCTTCCCTCTCTATCCTAACTCACCATTTTCCATGTTTCTCTTAACTTCTTGAGATCGCTTCCCAAATAAACTTCTTGCTCTTGGGGTCTGTTTTAAAGAAAACCCAGTCTAACACCCTTTGCATTGGCATTATGCCCTCCAATACTCATATGTGCACTGATGACTATTCACATTATCACTGTACGTGGACAGATATCCTTCACTCCGGGCTTTGGAAAGCACCTCAAGTGCCACTTTACCCCTGATTCATCTTTCTGGGCCAGGTGAAAGGCAGAGTGGATTTCTTTAGTTGTACTCTTTTTCAATTCCGAGGCTCTCAGCCATGGAATACATAAGAAAAGCTTGTCCCAGCACAACACTCTGTTGCATCTCCCATAATCGTGCTAAGCTAGACAGAGACACAAAGTCAGAGGGGGGAAATGGGTAACTCCCCTAGAGAAAGGAATTAAGGGTACCTTGAATCTCCAATATCAGAGGTTCTTTCCCTCTTATCTAAAGGAAGAGAACTGGGACAAAAATAAATTTTCCACATAATTTATTGTGCATTCTGGGAAATTTTTGAAAGTCAAATAATTACCCCTGGAAAACTGGTATAAACTGGGACTGTCACATGCCACCTGGGACATAGCCTTAACCTAGATAATATCCAAGATAAAAAACTAGAAGATTTCTCCTTAAATGCAAGGGTTTTAGAAGTTTCCCCAAATACCCCTGCTAAGCAGGACTTTAATGCTTTCCAAGTGGCCTGCTCACCCTTGCCTAGTCTAATATCTAAAATTACCTTTCTCTTCGCCAACATAGCTCTCATACTGCCATCTATTTTTTATTTCCTCAAACAAAATTTATGTTCCCTAAGAATATAACCACTTTACCTGCCCTCCACTAACATTTTCATTTTAAAAGATAGTATTTGTTCAATTATGGAATGGACTATTTAGGGAAACCAGAGATAACATGGCCAGTAAAAAATGTTAAATGATATGAAACAGGTATTTGGGAACAGGGCAGCTTTTATATATTCTACTAATAGAGATTATAACACTAGACTTCCAGTAGAGAGATTTTCCATGGAGTCTCAAAGTAACTCCCCAGCCCGTGGGAACCTCTTCCTCCGGCCCCAGCCTCTTACTCCAGTCCCGGCCACGAGGAGGGCCCTCCCCAGAGTTTCACAAGGATAAAGCCCAGCCCTGGGTCTTTGCCTCCAGAACTCGGAGGGCAGGGGTAAAGAGAGTCTATCTACCCATGGAGTTTATATGCTTAGATTTGAGTTCCCATCCTTCCCCAATCATTATCTATGTTCTAATACAGTCAGGTTTCAGGATCATGGAGGACCTTCCTTTTTCACTTGATCAGGGTGCCACTTTCTGAGCACTTTTCATAAATTGCACGCAGTCATTACTTATCATATTGCTATAACCTCTCCCCAGTTATTTTTTTCCATTTTGGTGAACCAAGAAAACCAAACCTCATATACCCTATCTCTATGCCCTTTAGGCATATATTTTAAAGAAACGACAATTAACTTTGACTTTCAGTTCTGCACAATTGTAATGTTTCAAAAATTTCTAACGCATTCTTTTGTATCTCTGAAAAAAAAAATAACCTTTGCCCTGAGTCCACAACATATGTCTGGAGGGAAATTACAAATTCTTAGCAGAAGAAATGCAAAGAGCAAAAGCAAGCTAATTGTTTTAGGCAGGAATTGAGTTTGGCTGTTGGTAATAGAGAGCAGACCCTCGTGACTTAAAATTAGGGTTTTTATCCTTTCATTAAAGGAAGTCCAGGAGAGGACCCTCCAGGATAGGTATGACGGTTCCACGAAGTCACCAAGAGCCCAGGTTCCTGTATGTTTTGCCCACCATAAGCAGAGCGTGATGTGGGAAGTAAACACAATCTCTCTTAAACCTTTGTCTAATGTTGCTGTTTGCTGAACAATCAAGTCAGTTAATGCTTAGTTTTCTGTTGGGAAGAAAACACTCAGTTTCTTCTGCAATTGTTCTCTCCCTCTGTCTCTCTCTAAGGTGATATCCAATTTGTGGAGGAAAACATGTGTTACTTGGGTGACTTGGTTCCTTTGGCAGGACAGTGCAATCCCCTGGCTTCATTGTGGGCCTTTGCTGACATTCGCAGGTCTCCCATGCCCTGTCCCTCACATCCTGCTGGCTAGATGTCTTGCTGGCTCCCAGGGCCAAAGTTTGTAGCCATTGAGCTCATGGTGGTTTTTTGTTGTTGTTGTTGTTGTTGTTTTGCTACAGTGAAGCATGCTATATTTCTGCCTTCCTGATTCAGTTTCCTCTCAGCTCCTACTGGAATAGACGAATACATCATCTCCCTCTCCTAAATATAGCCTCTGACTTGACAACCCACCAATTGCCCATGTTCTGGACTCAATGTTCACACCATGTGAGAAATGAAGGAGACTCTGGAGTGATCCTAGAAATTCTATGTACCTGACCTAGCCATCCTGTCCTCTTAAATGAACTGGGCTTCCCCCTTAAGTACCAAGATGGGAAGGGGAACCAGAATCCACTGCCCTTATTATTACCATCATTTATCAAACAAACTGTTTCCTTTGGGGGTCGAAGCTGGAAGAGGGGAGTCTGGATAAAACCTCTGACCTCTTGGAAGCATTAATATATTTTTCACTTTTGCCTTTATAAATATGTGAACTCATAAGCTTGGCACCAACAGACCCCAGGTACGCATTTGTTGAAAGAAGATTAGGATTTATAAAGGGAACCATTAATTACAGTGAGAAAGAAAAAAGGAAAGAGACACTCTGCTTCTGCTATACAAATAAAATAATGCAGTACGGAAAGTGCCTCGTAAGCCAGAACATTGTCTTGAAAAATGATTTTCTAAACTTGAAGAATCTGTTTTCCTCATTACTTTGCATTTCAATACCCAAGCCTAAAGGATCAGCAACGTTTTCACCCAATGTAGAGAAAACATCCTTGTCTCCATGAATGTTTAAGAGATGATCAGTCATAAAAGAGGTGGGGCAGTGGAGAAAGCTCCCAGAGATGGCAGGAAGAAGGGCAGGTGACAAGATCACAGAAGGAGAAAGAGAAAGGGTACTGGGTGACTGGAAAGCAAGACAGTATCAGACATGTTTCCAAGCTCTGAGCCGTGATCACCTGTACCAGTCTAGGACCTTGTAATGTGGAAGGAGGTCCTAGGTTTAGCTTCTTCATCACCTTTCATTTCTATATAGCATATGAATAACAGAAACATAGTTGACAATCTGGTATGAAATTTGGCAGATGAGATGGCTTTGGCAGGGACAGGTGACTTTATAGAAAGAGCTACAGAATAAACCACCAGATGGAGCCCAAGTGAGCATCACAACCTGACATCAGACCCTGAGGTGGGGCCAAGCCATCAGCTTCTTTACCTCATCCCAGAGACTCTTGCCAAGATGTCAGAAAGACCAGAGAGGGCACCACCTCACCCCAGCCCCAAATCTGTACCCAATGCTAAGTAGCAGACACAGCAAGCTAGAGAGAGGGCATTGCCTCAGGAGCTGAGGGTGAGTGGGTGGGGGCAAGGGAATTGTGCCCAATGCTGCCCTCTCCCCCCTCACCCAGCATACTTAGTCATCACTTAAAGAGAAAAGCAAAGAAGAGGTGACTCAGACTGAGCTTTTCCTTTTTCCAGAGAAATTGGGTATTAATTATCTAAATAAATAAATAAATAAATAAATAATCTCATTGGGTTAAGTTTTAAATTGAATTGGGTATTTAGAATTTCTTTTCCCAACCCTTGGTGGGTGGGGAGGTACCTTTGCCCATCTGAGTGAAAGAGAGAAGCTTTTAACTGCTTTTATGTTACAATCCTCTCTAACACATTTGACTCAAAATCACATTCAATCACTTCTTCATTTCAACATCCTGGAATAAAGGGAATAAAACAGGACATATTTTACAATAAACCTGCTTTGGGCTGATATTTAGGAATAACAAAATCTGCCTCTAAATCCTCATTAGCTGTATTGATGAGCTGAACCAAACAATCTTTCCAACTGCACTTAAATATCAGCCTGAGACCCACCAGGCCAAGTCCTTCTTGCTTCTTTCTGTCCCTGTGACCTCCTCCTTCCTTATCCTATTTATATCGCCAAAGTACTGGGCTGTATAAGCTTTTATAAGAGACATATAGAGCAACCCAATCTCTGTGCCAAAAGAAACAAAAGAGAGATCCTCATCTAGGTCTTTATTCTTCCTATGAAGGACTCAACTATATTGGTGCCCCCATCCTTAAAGGAAGTGGAGGCATCATTCTATGCAGAAGATAGCAAGGTACC
The DNA here is from genome assembly GCF_021234165.1 of Pteronotus mesoamericanus. Lineage (NCBI taxonomy): Eukaryota > Metazoa > Chordata > Mammalia > Chiroptera > Mormoopidae > Pteronotus > Pteronotus mesoamericanus. Next base: position 20,096,274 of record NW_026555027.1, read on the forward strand.
ACTTTCTTCTTCTACCTCTACTTTTCCTTGGAGACATAGCCAAGCGCTCTCCCCAAAGATTTTGGTTGTTAGAGTAGTGTGGCAACCTTATCCTCTGCTCACTCCATAAGAGTATTTGCACAAAAATCACCTAACAGTTGAGTCCTGTGTATGATATTTACTTCAAAGTCATGAAAGGTGTTCTATGACATGAACATATTTCCCACTTTTCCCCTTGTTTCTCAACTGGGATATATGAGTTTTCACATCTGTGGGAGTGGGCCAGCAAGTGTGAGAAATCACTGACTAACATTTTCCCAAAGAATCCATTGAACTTAAGGACTTGAATAAAAATTATTATGAAATACACATGAATTTATGCTGAAGCGGGACTTCAAAGTAATTTCAAACTTGGAGCAGGCAACTTCAAGCCATAGTTCCAAACCACCCGCCCCTTCCCCCTCCCCCCCGCCCACCGGCACTGCCCTCCGTTCCTCAGAGACACATGCTTTCTCCATCCACTGCCAAACTTCCTCGTTTCACAGAGATGAGAAGCTTCGTATTTCTTTGGCTAGGCACAAGCTCAAGAGTGATCATATTTAAGAGTGGAGTTGTTCTTGGGAAATTTTCCACTGCTATAGTCCACTAGGGAAGTCAGAATTTGGGGCAGTATATGATTATAGTATACAGCTAGACAACATGACTTACAGGTTCATTGTACAAATTCTCAGAGACAATGAAAGTTCTTGAATATTTAGATGAATTATCCATATTTAGTGAGCGCATCAGTACCAATTAGAATTGGAAAGATTAGAAAACAGTACTTAGGTAAATTGTTTTTATTTGGGGCTGAGTGTGTGTGTGTGTGTGTGTGTGTGTGTGTGTCCATTTTTTACTCCAGAGTGAAGTTTGTTCTGCAAACTACCAGCTTGGTTAAAAGCCTTTGCAAACATGGGTTCAGCTCCAGTCATAACATTTAGACCTTCATTTCAATCCCATAGTAGTTAGCTTAAGTAATGTCTAAATATTTCTTTAAGCCACAATATCCTATTTTCAGCAATGAACTCTAAATCATAATACACTGTATCTGTTTCTTTCTGACTTGGAATAAATTCCTGTGTGGAATGGTTGTGTGCGCCTTGGAGACTGTCAACTGCCCCAAGGTACAAAGCAGACTGGCAAAAGGAAATCCATTTGAATCCTGGCTCTGATAAAATAATTCTGAAAAATGTTATCTCTATGGTCTGCATCTGATCTGGTTCTGCCCCAGCATTGGCTTCCAGTGGAGCAGAGGCACCTCTGTGACTGTTAAAAGGCCAAGAGCTGTCTTTGAAATTATACTGATATGCAATTAAGGAGAAGTTATTTCAGTTATCAACATACAGTAACTCCACTGGCCATAGTTAAGAAAGCATATAAACTCCAAAGGCATCCAAAACATCTGGCTTTGGAGGCTTCTGCCTTTTCATAATTGATGTGTTAGCTGTTCATGGGTGAAAGTACATACAGCGCATTTCACTGACATCTGTTTCACGTTAAGTTTAACTGATTTCTATTTGTGTGTGTCTCCCTTTCTCCCGCCCCCCTAAAATATATTAGAAGATAGAGATGAAAAGAAAAATGCATTTGCAGACATTTGTTTCAACGCATGTATGAAGAGAGAAATACACAATTAATATAAAACTTTCTGGAATGTTTTACTCTGCCATGACTTAACTATGATAATTGTCCCTGAAGTGATAACTAACACTTACTAAGTAATTGATATGTCCTAGTCACTGTTTAAGTATTTTACATTTGTTACCTTTATTAATCATGACAACACCAACCCCATAGGGTCTCCCTTTTTATTGGCTTGATTTTCCAGTGTAAATGTAACTTGCTCAAAGGCACGTCTTTAGCAAAAGGAACAGCTAGGATTCTTAACGAAGTGGTTTGATACCAAAGCCAACATTGTATAAGTGCACTAGTGAATTACGAAATGCCATAGTGACCGAGTCATCGTGTAGCGTAGATAGTGTTGTGTGCAGAGCCTTACATGGGGCACTTGCAGAATTAGAGAAAATTTACAAAACTGGCCGCTTCATAGTCCAAAGGCTGGTGTTACAACACTTGACAAGTGATTGGGACTGAATTTTTATTTCAGTAGGTCCTGTGACTTACCACAAATCTCTAAATCTCTCTGCATCTGGCTTTCCTAAGGTATTGGTTATACTTGGCTGACCTATCCAGTAAGATTGTTATGAAGGTCCAAGGAGTTTAATCTGTATTGAAATGTTTTGCATACTCTAAAGAGTAATTTTTCCAAAGTGTTAAGTAAAAAATGTATTTCCCAGAAATGGTAACAGATGTTCTGAGTAGAAAAAGTTACCAGGAAAATTAGTTTGGGGAACTCTGCAAACTACTGTAAACATCCCTCATGTAGAGGACATGTGCTTTCTTATTAAGAATCTCTGCCATCCTTTCTTGTAATGGGACCCAGGCTGTTGGGGTATGGCTCCCTCCTCCCACTCCACATGTTCCTGTTGGAGCTGCTCCTCACCAAGGGACAACAGCAGGCCACACAACCTTCTGCTCTGGAACAGCTTAGTGGCTGCAAAAATTGTGGCTTAGCCACAATCTAAGTATGTGAGCCCAGAGCTGCTGGCAGCTATGATCTGCCCGATGGTAGAATCAACCTGCAGCAGAAAAAACAGTATCTAACTCCCTTTTAAGCTGCTTTGCTTTGGAATGCTGTTCAATATATTCTTTATAGAGATTCACAATGAGAAATACTACAAAATATTAGCAGATTGTCATAAAGCCTGATTTGAAAATTCAAATATATGATATGAATTTTTCAATTTTTATTCATTTAAACCATAGTCACCAAAGAGCCAAGGGAAAAAAAAAAAAAGTCACTCACATAAGAGTAAGTTGTGCTAGTAAACAGGAGAATTTCTCCTGGGCTAGAATTACTTGTAATGCTATTGAAGAAAGAAAATAAGCACTAGTAACAAAATTTAAAAAGTATAGTATCTACTTTAATTTTGATATTGTGAGGATTTCTTTTCTTCAAATGCTCTACCCAATAGTTCTTTTGTTTATTCTCATGGCAATATTCTCAACAGATCAATGATATGTGACTGTCAGCTACATTTTCTGTATATGCAGAGTCTATAAAATGTTCAGGATTCTATAAAGTTCCCCCAAAAAACCTATGTCTTATAGATTAATTTTCAGCTATCACACTATAATGAATTTGTTTTTCAATATGATAATGGATCAAAATATTTGAATCACTTCATAATAATCTATTGGGCAAAACAAAGAAAGAGAGAAAATTTTCAAAATGGAAATGGTATTTTTTTTAAAGATTTTATTTATTTAGTTTTAGAGGGGAAGAGAGGGAGAGACACATCAGTGTGTGGTTGCCTCTCATGCGCCCCCTACTGGGGACCTGGCCCGCAACCCAGGCATGTGCCCTGACTGGGAATTGAACCAGTTCTTCACAAACCGGCGCTCAATCCACTGAGCTATACCAGCCAGGGCTCAAAATATAAATGATATTCTAAAGGCAAGACCATAGATGCTTAACCCTGTGACTACATAATTTCAAAAGTTAAAGTATTTTGCAAAAAAATAGACATTTGGAATTTGAGTTTCAGTGTAAGCCTGACTCAGTCTTCATTTCATATATTATGTATCATATTATAGAGCTTAATTGGCTAAGTGTGCACATTCAATATTTAAAAAAATACATACTTAAATGACACCTTCTGGCATTAACGCATAGGTCCCCCTTGGTAGAAGACATAAGTCTCCAAAAATGGTGATCTATTAACACATGTCCCATGAAAGTAAGGGAGGATGCTACTTAAAGTGGCTTAAAACAATTTATTAATCACAAATATCATTGGCCCCGATCCGTTCACCTTTTCTTTCTAAATCCTCAGCTTTGCCCTTAGGCTTCTCTCTTTCGCCTAATTGCCCGGTGCCTGAAGCAGCTCCCTACAGTGCATCCTCACCCAGAAAAAGACTACCAAACGCCTGTCTCTTCTCTGTGTCTCATTAATGATAATAACAGTTTTCCCAGGGGCCTCCCAGAACACCTTTCCTTTGCTAGAATTCTATAATGTGGCCATTTCCATTTCTTTCACTAAAACAATGAAAAGTCTTAAAGTAAACAACATTCGTCCTCCTACGGGGGAGTCCTGCTTCTGTGTGTGCATGGGAGGAGCAAGGGCAAGGACGGCAGTGTACCACTTGTTCCTTAAAAATAAAATGATCTGGTGCAGGGACACAATTACAAAAAGAACGAAACAATTTTTTTAAAAAAGAGTGTTTGTTTAAAATAATCTGGAGAAAATTCAAATAAAATAGGGATGACTTTTAAATTATCAATAAATAATATTGTACTTTATGTTGTTATCAGAAATTATGTTGAGAGAAAACTGGTACAATTAAAAATTTTTAGAAACTGCTTGAAAAAAATGCCTTTCCACAGCTAAATTATGGGGGGAAAGAGATATAAAAATGATCACAATTCTGTTAACATTCTTCTATTCTGCCTTATGAAATGGATCTCTAATTAGCATCTACACAATATACTTAATTAGATTCACAGATTAAAGTTTCCTTCTTCAGTTAATTTGACTATAAGTAAGTGATGCATGTATATGCATATGAATGTACATATTTGCTTCTTTTAAAAAGAACTGATGCTGTAGAAGAAAAGCAGAGCCCAGTCTAGATTGATTTTGTTTATAAAAAACATTCTTTACAAGATGTCTTTTATACACACCTGTGAAATATTTATCTCTCTGTAAATGAATGTGTTGGCACTCTGCCCCATAGAATTGAATACATTTGAAATGTAAGTGTAGAAATAAATCCTCTCTAATCCCTTTCATTAAATTAGATGTTTTCATCATCTGACAAAGAAACATTTGATGGCCGCTCTAATTGTACCTTTTCATCCCCTCTCCAGAGCCCATATTTTGGGGGCAGGAGTTTAAAAAAAATAAATAAGAGCCTCCTTTCAGATGTTAGATCATGAGCCGGGAGCTTGAGGGAGAGCAACTCGCCCAGGGGTGAGGATGTGGTTCACTGTGAGCAGAGGCTTCGAGACACGCCCTGTGCTTTTTGCTTGCTTCTCAAGCTCTGCCTCCCTCTGCCATGTGAGCTAGCCTGGCTTCCAGAATAGAAAACACTCTGTTTCCCAGAGCTCTCTCTGCCATCCCACGTGGGCACATTTTCATATGTCTTTACAACATCTGGGCCTGGTATAAATTTCCTCTTGGTTCAGACGGTCTTTCTAGACCAGGGAGTTTAGTGTCAGGGCTAAGAAACTATTGATAAGCATGATATAATTTAAAAGAAGAATGGTCCATACATTCTTTATTATTCATTTAATAAGCATTTATTATCTGCCAGGAACTGTGAATAAAGGTAACACAAATATTTCCTATATTCAAAGAATTGTCCCTCCACCTGAGGAGCTTTCAGCTAGAATAAAAAAGATAAAATAGTAAAAAAAAAAAAAAAAAATTAGTACAGGAAGAAGTACGATGTATGAGTAGGTTGCCAAGAAGGAATTCTCCTTGAGGATTCAGAAGAAAAACTTTTCAGAAGAAAAAAAGTTTGAGGGATGCTGTTTTGTTCATAAATAATAGAAGTTTGTGATATCCCGCCATTACAAAATGAAGGCACTCTCTTAGGGAAAGGATACCTCTATATCTCTAAATAATCACCAGGTAGATTTAATACTGGATTTACTCAGGATTGGTTGCACAGCCTAAATTTCACATCTTCTCAAAATGATATTTTTAGTCACTAATTTTACAATGTTCTTAGCACCACTCAATGATGATAAAAGACCGTAATCATTATTAATGAAAAGAGTTTTTTTGCCATTATTTGTTTAACAAGAGAGAGACAACCTAAGTCTAAACTCACTCCATGCGTGAGATTGCCCACTGCAATCCTTAAAAGGCGTACAGAAAATAAACTCAGAATTTGCACACTGTGTCAGCAGGCAATGAATTGAAAAGTATGTTGTTTAAGTTCTATTTACTCTGCAGGCACCTCTTTGACTCATGGCGACAAATAGCTGTAAAATCTCCTCTTGGCTAAAATAGTTTAAGCTGTCAACTGCACTAAGGAAGTAATCCATGCATTACTGACCAGGCAGTGAGAATTCAGCCTGTCATATTGCAGCTTAGTAACAGATTGTTGATTGTAGTTTGGTGAGCTGGTGAACAAGCTAAGAACATCCTTCTGAATTCCCAGAGAGGCTTCTACTGGGAAGAGCAACTCAGTCTTTGCCCCAGGTTTTCACAAATGCCCCTTGGCACTGTGCTTGTCGAGACAAAGGACTAAACTAGTTCTTTCAGGCCCTCGGAACAAGGCTTCAGCTCTGGGAGATTCTGTTTCCTTCACTGTCGACATACATATAATGAGATTTATCCTTTCCAACTGAAGGTCTTTGCTGCTTCTGCTTTTTCTGCAATCTTCCGTAGACTCATCAGTGGGGGCCTGAACGACATGTGTTTGTCCACATTGGTCACACTTGTGACATGCTGCAGTAGGCAAAGAATTCACAGAATGAAAAGTGTTGAAAGGCCAGGTGGACAATGACTGAGACTTTGACTACCCATCTCCTAGTTTTGGGGACACTAGTTTTGAAAAATGATGCTATCAAAAGAATATGTTTTCATTGAAAAGGTTCAGGAACATCTAAAGAAGTCACAGTGGCCAAGTCAATATGGAGTTCAATTTAGTATTTAAAAAATAGTGCACTTGAGGAGTATTACTTAAGAACTTCTCTTAAAGGAGAGCTTTGCCCATTTCTTAGCCATCCATCACAAACTGAGAATCATATGGTCTTCCTGGAATAAGGCAGACCCCAGGAAAAAGCATACCCTGGAGAACTATGCCAATTAAATCCTTTTAACCCTTGAATCACTCATTAATTTGGGAAGTTTGTATTAATTCATGATTGGCTACACAATTTGGGGAATGGAGTGAAAAATGAAAATGTGAGGCCCTGTCTTCAAAATGTTATAAGGAATTGAAGATGGTGGCTGCAGAGCATTAAATCAAGAGCAAATGAACCCTTCTAAGCCCACGGTCTTGTGAAACTGCACACGTTCCACACTCAGGGCGCCAGTCTCACATTCACTGCCTACTGGGCATTGTGCTACATGATCCCAAGGAGAAAAATGGGAATAAAAAAATAGTTCTTGCTTTCAAGGAACTTACAGTCTAGTAGAGGAGATAAGACAGGTTAAAATCCCTAAGTCAAGGGTGGCTAATTATGGTAAAAATGTTTAATACTCAGGTGAGAAGGAGAATGGAGGAGCTCATACCCTTGGCTGCCACAACAGGGTGTTCGATCAGGTACAATTCCCTTTCTCACATTATGCAATGGACATACTTAACTTTTTCAGAAAGTTCTTCAGTGTGTAGGAAGATGCTGTTCCTTCTGACTGAACCGATTTCCATCTGATCGTTGCTTGGCTAATTCTGCTCAGACTTCAGATCTCACGGTATTCCTGAGAGGCCCCCCAAATTTAAATTAGGTCTCCCTGCTGTGCTCTTGTCACTCTCTGAATCTTTCCTTCTAAGTGTGTATCTAGTTTTGCTTTATATGAAATGTGGTGCTTTTGTTTCCATTGACTATGAACTTTCTAACTGCGGGGGGCCATTTGTCTGTTGTTCACTGGCACCTCCCCACTTCCTAGCTTGGGGCCAAGGCCATGGTGACACATACTAGGTATTTGTTAAGTAAATACCTAATAAATATAAATCCTGATGGAGGTGGATGTAAGGAATAAGAAACTGAGAGGGAGAAAATGTAAATAAAATGTTTGAACAAACCTACAAGCCATAATGGGAAACCAGTAAAGAGCTCAGTGTGGCTGGAGAATAGGTTTGATTTATGGTAGGAAATAGAAGAAATTAAAGTGCTTGAGGAGAAGGATGGGGTCACATTGTGGAAATGCCTGGGACACTAATTGAGAAACTTGTGTGTAAGTGTAGGTAATGGAGAACAGCTAAAGGTTATTGTTGCTTTTTTTTTTTTCAACCCAGTAACTGCTTTTTTTAAAGCAGAGTATAGGGGGAAAATGGAGTAGTATTTTAAATGAAAGTGCTTCTAAGCAAATTAGGGGATTATCAGACTGGGTTTTTTGGAAGAGATGGCTGTCTAAAGAGCAGATGTTTTTAAAAGTTCAGGCATAAATTTGAATAGAGGAAGAGGATTTAGGGAGGACGTATAGTAACAAACATGAAGGCAAGAGAAACACTTGACATTTAATTATTAGAGGGCTTAAATGTAGTCACCTAAATTGTCAATCTTTAGAAACATGTTTCTGAACAAACATTCTCCCTTTTTTCTATCGTATCCCTTGTTGGATTAATAGTCTATTAACTATAGAATATTTGCTTAAAATAAGGAACTCATCTTGAGAAACATGTTTAAATTCAGTCTGCACTAACTGCATAGTTTCATTTTCAATCATTTTAACTTGCAGAACTGCAAAAAACACTGAATTTTTAATACTGTTGTTTCTTTTTCAAAGTGGTTTTTAAATAGATAATGAAAAAATGACTCTCCACTAGAATTTGTATTACTCAGAAGCATTGGAAGATGTGCTGAAATGGAAATGTTTTTATTAAAAAAAATCACACTGCTCCCCCCTCAAAAAAGTGCAGGACCTCACAAAAGTTTACAAAAATAAAATACGTCTATCCTTGGAAAAGACTTTTTATGTAAATTAGATGTATGGAACAGAAACCAAATACACTATTTACAAAATACACAAAAAAATGCTGTGCATTCAATCAACATTAATGAAATGTTTATCAAAGTGCTTTCAAGTATTGATGTAAAGCAAAAGTGCAACTACTTTTTCTGATAAACAACACACTAGATGGATGTAAAAGAGAAATTTTATCTCTGTATTCTCCACAACAAGATGGTCATTTCACATCTTGACATATTGCTGCTGAACATGGCATTTGAGGTAGGATGATAGTAAAAGAATTGTTGAAATTTAATGATTACAACACATGCTTTAAAACTCAAGGCTTCTATTACTGGGTTTATGACTCAGATGTCTTTCCTAATAGGCTTATTTTTTCTATCGCTGATCAGTTTTTAAACTCCTACTAGTTAATCTATAAAGATGAGTCATTGCCTACTTCAGATCTTTTATCCATTTTGAAACTTTCCCTCAAACTACCCAAATTATTACTCTAGCTAACATATATTAATAATCATTCACAAATGATTCCAATGTGCACTAAATGTCTATAATGTGTCAAGGGTTGTGCCAAATGCTGGTGATCTAAAGAATAAGGTAATATACTCTCAAAATAATTTTCAGTGCTCTATATTCTACTTTGATAAGTATTCAGGAGAATATTGAACATATATAAAATAATAGTGGTACAAACATATTTTGTTTCTCACACCAGGCATCTTATAGATTCCATTCTTGAGGTTTGAATAAAGCAAAATATGCACCACAGATAATGTAAACATTATTCCGAGGTATCTTTTCATAGCTCTGGAAGGAAAAGATTGGCTTTGCTACAAACTAATGAGGAGAGAGATAAGAATAAATATCATCCTGCAGAAAGAATCTCTATCTCTGTCATAGTAATCTTACTGCATTCCTTTTTTGCACTTAATTTTTGCTATTTAAGTTAAAAAAATATATTTTTCAAAATACACCTAACTGCCTCCTCCTCTTCTGATAGAGACACTGAGGCCCAGAAGGTATATGGTCTGTTTGACCTAAGAGGACATATTCATGTCTAGAAAAAGGAGAAAGTCCATGGAAAGGGATGTCACTAAGTACGATGACTGAACGCTCACCAAGTCTCGTTCACTTCGACAGCAACAACAGCACCAGCAAGCTTTAGACCAGGTTTGACAATTAAGTTTCTGAAAGCCTCGTCTGCAGTTGGATCACTGTTTCCTACACCTTGAAGAAGCAAGTAGAACTTTTGAGCAGTAATGTTAATAGCTTCTCTGACCTGGAAAAAAAAAATCTGTGGAAGAGAAACAAAAGCAAATGGAACAAAGCAACATTTACCAGTGTAAATCTAAATGAAACTTAGCTCTCTTTTCATTTCTGTCATTTTATAAGCATATTCATATTTATTTCACGCTGCCAAGTCCTGTTAGAAACTGAAGAAGCTCAGGCTCACCGTGTGTTTATGTTGAGGTGACAAATAGGGGGGAGGAGACAAAACTGCTCTGTAAACTGAGTCGCCCACGTCAAATATGCCTGTGATACAGGCCTAGCCCTCAATGGTCGTAAGTGCTTACGTGCTACTTAAATTCTGTTACTTTAAAGACTTGGTTTGGGGGTAAACTGTTTGTTTGCTTTAATTGTTTTGATTAGATTTTGCTTTTCTTTCTGTTTTGTTTTTATTTTTTGCTCTATAAAGTGAGTCACAACTTGCTAATGAAAGAGAAGATTAAATGTTAATGTTTAAAAAGAAGGCTAAGGTTAGGCACTCTGCTCACCTCCCCGGAAGCCTTAAGGGTGTTTTAAACAGGGAATGGATTAACGGGAGTGTCATAAAGGTAAGAAAAAATATGCTTTGCATGTCATTTGGTGGGATTATTGCAACAATGAACCCTCCCTGGACAGGTTCCCCTGAGACATTACTAGATGCTGAAAATGCCCCGAAGAAAGCAATGAAGTAAACATGCAGGAAACCAAAGCTGCGTCCTCAGCCTTGGAGGGCGGGTGCTTGTCAAGAAGACAGTGCTAGCATCACTTCAGCTGTAACTGTCTATAAAACATCCTCAAATTACAGCAGGTATTCCTGGATGATAACATTAAAACAGAGATTGCAGGGACCCATATGCAGAGTTTCTCATTCAGTAGGTCTGGGATGAGGCCCAAGAAATTTTGTTAAGTCTTCAAATGATGCCAGGGTTTCTGATGAGACCATTGAAAGAGAGGCATGTGAAGTCAGGGGCCATGGACAGAAAGTGAATGTGAGAAGCTGCCATAATAGAAAGGGATAGAGCTTGCAAGAGCTCTGCCTAAAGTGTTCTAGTTGGAAAGAAAGTAGTAGTAGTAGTAGTAGTAGTAGTAGTAGTAGCAATAATAAAATAATAATGGCTCTTCTAGCTAAACTAAAAAGATGAGCCTAAATCATCCTGTTAGTTCCTTGAACTCAAAGATCTTCTATATACTATTGAGATTCTAAGCACTCCAAACACACACTTGATTGTGACTTTATTTAATTTGTTCTCTGTATTTTGATAGCAGAAAACAAGTTTATCCAGAAAACTAGAAAATGGTCATCGAAAAACTGTCTCAACAAGAAAGACTTTAAAAAAAAAATAATCACATGCACTGAAGAATCTAGGGGTAGGCTGCTGTTGTTCATGGATGTTCAGGAGCAAATTATAAAGTCCTGAGTGTGAGTAGCATGTTGTAAAGTGTATCCAACAGCCAGGACACAAGGAAAGAAGAACCAACATTTATTGGGTGCCTGCTGTGTTCTATGACCTCTGGTAGGTGCCCTTAGAATATTTCCCTCATTTATTCTTACAAACATTCCTGAAAATGGTACCATTAAAACATTTGACCCATGCAGAATCTGACACTCAGGAAGACTAGGAGACTTACCTGTTGTCTCATGTTTAGTAAATGTGGGATCAGGGAACCAAGGAACTACTTTGATGACCATTTTGTTTTTTTAATTATATCCCTGGCTTTCCCCTCAGCTGAAGAATGGAGAACATTGGAGGATCTGTCTCTACATTAAACCTTTCCCTTATTCTAATCTTCTGTCTGAAAAGAAAATTACCAAATTTCCCATTTTCTTACAGTCAAATAACACAGCCACTACCATCCTAGAAAACAGACTACACACTTATTTATTTCATCAAGATACTCTGGAGACAGTGAGGTAAAATGCAAATAGCAGGAGTCTGGGGTACAGTTAACCTGGAGTTAAACCCTGGTGTCATTACTTGTTGTCATGTTACTTTTCTGGGTGACATACCAGGGTGAGGTAAATGACATCTAATTAATATTAGAATAATCAGACCAATGTGATACAGTTGAGACTTAAAGGGCAGAAGCATAAATTTTGCCACATTGCAGATGTTAACAGAAATATTTTCTTCTACTTTTCCCTGAGTAATATTATAAGCCAAAACCCTCAAAAATGTTTTTACTACTTGTTAACAACTCTCTTTTGTTTTCCTCAGCCGTCCCTTATCTTAACTCTTTCACTTTTGTTTCCTGTTCCACTGGTCTCTTCCGGCTTTGCAATGCTTCTAATCTTTTACTGAGCAAAAAAATGCCTTTGTCTCATTACCTCCTTAGAAAACATATACCAGCTAAGAGCCTAACATTCTTTGGAAAAAAATGCTGTCGCAGTACAAAGCTTTAGCAGTCTGAAACGGCTAATAAATAATTACGTTCCATAATTCAGTTTTTTATGTTTATAGGTCTTCGAAATTAGTTTTAATCTTTCCTGATTATAAAGGTACTTATGCTAATTGTAGGAAATACTAAAAACACAGACATTTTCTTTCTTTTTAAAATTTAATTACATTTTATTTTATTTATTAAATTTGTTGGGGTGACATTGGTTTGCAAAACCATACCGCGTACAGCTTAATTACACATCATCTGCACACTGCATTGTGCACTCGTCTCTCCAAGCAAAGTCTCCTTCCGTCCCCGTTTCCCCCACCAGCCCCGCCCTTGCCCACTTCCACCTGCTCCCCAACCCCCTTTCCCTCTGGCTATCACCACACTGTCACAGATATTTTCTTTAAAAAGAAAAAGCCCTCCAAAATCCTGCAACCAAGGGAAGAAACCTATACTGCTAATACTCTCAAGTGTTTTCTTACAGGCTGTACTTATTGTGTGTGTGCATATGTTTATAATTGGGTGCTTATGGCTTATTTCATTTAAAATTATATTATCTTCTTTTCCTCTTGTCATTATAAAATGATTAACTAACACGGTTTTTAATGGTTACATAATGTTTCACTATAGAGCTACCCTTGCCTTTTTTATTTGTTCATTTATAATCCCACCCCACCGCCTCACCCCCGCACCGAAGAAAGGAGCCAAACTGTATCTATTTAAATTATCGTTGCTCGAAAAATAGGATTAATGAGAAAAGACATGGTATAATGCATGTTCAATCTCATAATTGTTTACTTAATAATTTGGAAAAAGTATAGGGTATTCAGCTATGGATTTGCAAAAGAAGAAATTAAACTTTCTAAAAGTCAGTATTATTCAGTGACTCGGGAACACTTTTATAAGCTCATATTATAGATTGCTATAATGAAAATGTTCACTGACATATCATTTTTGTTACTGTTTGAAAGGCAATCACTTTCTATAAGTATATGTTGAGGCAACTGAAAATAAAAATGACTTTTGTATCTTTACATTTTTATGATATAAAAAAAGTATTTTGTAAGAAGAGAAATATTGGTTCCTAACTTTATACAAAATATGCATGATTCATGGATAGGTACTTATATACTCACTGAAAGAAGAAAATTTCAGATTTCAGAATATAATTATTTTATTGTTTCACAATCAGAATGTTCTGCCTACTCTTTATTCATATTTGCTACATGAATCCAGGCAATTCTTTCATTCACTAACTCAATTTTTTAAACTGCAAAAGGGCGGCAATTGAACTATGTGATTTGTTAGGCCCGTAACTGCCCTAAAATCATGAAATTCTCTGTTCAAAAGGTTAATTAATACAGTTTCTAAAATCAAAGCATAATAAAATCATATAAGGTGTTTTGTTTTTGAGAATGGGAAAGAATATGCTTTAAAAGCTTTATTAGGCTTTTTTACACATACTGTTATATATCATTTCTGTTAAAATACTAGAAATTTTAAAAAATTGTATAAAGTGTCATGGTTATAGCCGCTGACTATATATAACTCTCTTGTGGAAGTTTCCATAATCGGCTATAATGATTATTTTAAAATATTTATTCAGTTTTAACAAAAAGGCCTATAAAGAGTATATAATTTAACTGGCCAAGAACCAAAAACGTCTAGTTAATTAGGGCCAATCTAGTACACAGACATACAAAATACGTAGGCACAAAACACACATTAAAAAATAAAAAAGAACCTGCTTAATTTTGTTTTTTTTTTTAAATCCTATTAGAGTACTATTAGTTTCAATAAGACAGCATTTAGTACAGGACAATGAAATGAAAATATTTCTTTATTTTGGAAAGTAAAGAATTACCTAGGAAAAGATGCACTATCTTGGATTTCAAGAGTTTAAAACATTTGATAGTATAGAATTTTCTGTTGACTCAATAAATGTAGTCCATAAAAAACTTATTTTTGAAGAGCACATTAGTAGTCACAGTCTTATCATACGAAGGCAAGTTACAATGCGCTTTCTTGTTAACAATGCCTCTTTGGCCTTTTTTGACTCTTTTACCAAAATCAATTTTTGCTTTTTTTAGTTCTTTGTAAACAATGCCAATATGTTTGGTCAAAACATGGGAGAAAGGAAGTCAGAGCTTTTGTTGACATCCTGTCAATGAGTACTTCTTTCATGGCTGGCATTTTTCACACGTGCACAGCCGGGTGCCCAGAGGCCTGTGCAGAGCGTGCATGGAGACAACCAGAGAATCCACCAAACATGACGACGCCCAGCATGGCTTCTACTCTTCGCTCCAGTTTTAAAGATTGCTCAGAGTGTCTAAAGAACTGCGGAGAGACATGTTTGAGGTGCAGCATGCTTCTCTTGTTTTGCTGATAGAGCCTCTGGCATTAGCCGAACAGACTTCTTGGAACAGTCGCTGTTTTTCATGGCAAGCTCCCATGCCCTCTAATAAAAGCCTTCCCCTCACATTTTTTTCTAAGCAGATTGCCTATTTTCATGTTAGTGTTTACTTCTTTCTTCATAAAAGCCTGAAATGCCTTGCACTTTGGCAACATGCACTAATTTCCTTTTTTGACTTCTGAATTATTTAAAATAAGCAAAAAATATTGAATGCTTGAACTTTAATTGTCATATCAATCCATAGTCCTGATCTTCACATACGCACTAACATTTCTAAAAGTATAAAGTGACCATGATTTTAGTAATAAAAGTAAATAAGAAGAAAGCATGGTCATTTACCATTTCAACTACCGAAAGTTATAGCAAAAAAATTAAAATGTGTGTAAAATAGCACAATAGCACGACCTGCAAAATAGCTGTAGATAAATATAAGCTCTTCAACATTAATGTTAGCAACCTCGCAAATACCTTCTCTAAAGCCAGGGCCTTGCAGAAAACCATAAAAGGGAAGGAATATAATTTTGTTTGCTGGCACTCACTGAAATGCAAAAATAGAATAGTAACAGAAATCGTATTTGCCAGCTCTAACCGAAGGAATTGTGAAACATCATCTCAGAAGATTGTAAATTATTGCAAAAATGTTGTAGTTACCGTGTTATTAACTATGTTACATAGGAGTTGAACTTTTGTTTATTTTTAGCAGAAAGTGATTTAGAACACCACAGAACAGTTGAGTAGCACACAAGGATCTAAATATGTTTTTCACTATAGATTTCATACAGTGATATGGAATATTTTAAAATTTAACTTGAGGTTGAAATATGATAATCGATTATTTTAGTCCCTGATGAAAATTAGAACTTTTGCAGTGGTAGTTTTCAAGTATGGTAATAGGGGTTTCAAGTAAGACCTTTGAAATAATTCACTTCTTTCTTCAGTGGATAGACTGGAAGGACAATAAACTATGTGTTGTTTATTTCATAAATTCTGAATCTTTTAAAGCAAATTTTGGTGTGTGAAAGTTGGCTAATGCACACAGAATAAATGGCTTGATTCCTATAGTGAGTTATTGCTCTTCTAAAAAGTGACTCACTGGGTATGGCTTAAGTAATATAACCCTTTCAGATACGTATATGTGTGTGTATAGATTGCACATATTTTGCAAAATTCATAAGCTGTGAATTATAGGGCGTGTTTGAATAACATGCCACTTGGCCACAACTCTAAAAAAAATGAGTGCCCGCTATGGGGTCTTTTTTGCTGATGCTGCAATAGTGCCCATTTCCATTCACCTCTAAAAAATGACTCCCCATATTGACTACTGAATCGTGTCATTACATTTTTGTGGATTTTCAAGTGTAACCAGGAAAACTTTTTGGAATTATTTTTCATTTATTTTCTAATTATAATTTTTCAATCTATGTAATATCCAAGAGAACATAATAGGGACATAAACAAATTTATATCTCTGTGGGGGGGAGTTTAAATAAAAAAACTAAACTTTTCTGAACATTATTTCTGAAATGGTTTTCCACTGTTTAAGAAACAAATTTATCTTAAAGTCTAGATTCAAATATAAAATGCTTTGCCAAGACACGCACTTAG
This sequence comes from Pteronotus mesoamericanus, assembly GCF_021234165.1. Lineage (NCBI taxonomy): Eukaryota > Metazoa > Chordata > Mammalia > Chiroptera > Mormoopidae > Pteronotus > Pteronotus mesoamericanus. The sequence continues at coordinate 20,112,669 of NW_026555027.1, forward strand.
CTTTTTCTTTTTTTCCTTTCAGGGAATTTTGTTCTCTATAAGAACGATTTCTGCTATTGAGGCTCTAAGTCCCAAAATAATTTTAAAGTGGAAAAAGTGGTTTTTAATAAACCTAAATACTCATTCTCTGTCTTAACTGGATTTACTAATGTCTCTTTTCTCCTTCCTATACACATCCTCACATACACCTCAAGAAGCCCACCAGTCAACTAATCCACATACTATTTCCTCCCTAGGTCAGGTGCTTTGCAGGTGCTTTCTGTGTTGTCCATAGCTAAGGCAATGTAAATACTATGCAAATGAGCCCCTGGAAAACAAGTTACTAGAAGTTATTCAATCGATGCTATAAACCAGCTGGCTTCTTTGTCTCCACATTCTGAACTATTACATAATTGCAGAATAGGTTTAGGCAACAGATAAAATTCCATCCAGCTCAGTGCTTTGTAGGGAAATAGAGCTGCTTAAAAACCAAGACAGAAAATGTGGCCCTTCTGAACCTAGAAGAGAAAACCTTGACCCAACCTCCCTTCTTCTTTCAGTGGTTTGGTTAACCAAAGGCAAACTCTTTAAGCCATTTGAAGAAGTAGGTTCTTTTGCAGAACTGGGGGCTTTGCTAGACTTCTCTTGTACAAGCTCTCCAGCTCCAAGTTGTGATGTTTCCTGATGTCTTCAAACCTCAGCTTTCAGTTCTGTGTCAGCTTTTGGTCTCACTAAGAATTTGCTCTTAAGATTAGTTGCCCGGGGATTTTTTTTTTTAATTCCTTGGCTTTTCATTCATGGCATTCCTTAACTTAGTTTCCTGTTTTAAATTTCTAGATGGCAGACTATCCGTTTGCAGTGTCTTTTCCTCATCATTATTTATTGCTGTTATCAATGCATATGATTGCCCATTACTCTTTAAAAGATGAGGAACTAAGATACAAGTAGAAATTGAGGGGTTGTGTTAAAGCTTAAGCAAGAAAATTATTGCTGCTACATCTAGCCAGTAGGAAACCATACACTCAAGTATTTGAACAATTGCATATTCTTTTACCATCATAACTTTAAAATTGAATTATAACACTGAGACCCCTTCTCATTCAGATGACAGGGATTGCATTGCCCAGCAACCTCAGTACTCTCTACTTGCTCTCACCTTGCCCCACTTTCTCCCAGAATTGTATTAGGGGACAGAAGTCAAATGAGATGCAAATATAGTAACAGGTGGTACCTTTTCAAGAATTTGCTCTTCCCCTACTTAAGTCCACCCAATCATTGATTCTGTTTTGACAGATCTCCTGCACTTTCAACAAAAGCCACAAATCTTAACTGTCATGTGAATTTTCCCAAATTGTGTTTATTTAAATAATGCAGATTAAATAAAATACAGTATTGAGCTGTGACAGGACAAGGATCCCCATGTTACAACTTCTGTCTTGGAGTTGATAATTTCCATCAGGCAAGAGGTCAGCTTGGTTACCTGTTTTGTGACTTTTCAGAACAAGGGGTTGCATTGAAGATGTTCGCTTAGCCTCTACTCTAACACTTGGTGATTATAACTTATTATATAACACTTTGTATTTCTGGGTTTTTCTCACGTTAAAGGGTACACTTAGCCACCAAATAACAAATTAATTATATCAAATAATAGGTATTGCATAAGTTTTTTTAATTATATTTTATTGATTATGTTATTACACTTATCCTGATTTTCCCCCTTTGTCTCCCCTCTACCCAGCACCCCCCACTCCCTCAGGCAATCCCCCCACCATTGTTCATGTCCATGGGTCACGTGTATGGCTTCTTTAGTTGCTCCACTTCCTACACTCTACTTTACATCCCCATGGCTATTCCATAACTACTTATTTGTACTTCTTAGCCCCTCACCCCTTCACCCATTCCCCCATACTGCCCCCATCCAGAACCATCAAAATGCTCTCTGTTCCTATGATTCTCTCTCCATTCTTCTTGTTGGCTTAGTTTGTTTATTTTAGATTCAATTGTTGATAGATTTATATTTTTTTGCCACTTTCTTGTTCATAGTTTTGATCTTCTCTATATTAGATAAGTCCCTTTAACATTTCATATAATAATGATTTGGTGATAATGAACTCCTCTGTTTTTTTTTTCTTATCTGGGAAGCTCTTTATCTGCCCTTCCATTCTAAATGATAGCTTTGTTCAGTAGAGCAACCTTGGCTGTAGTCCCTGCTTTCCATGACTTTGAATATTTCTTGCCAATTCCTTGTAGCCTGCAAAGTTTCTTTTGAGAAATCAGCTGTTGTCTTATGGGAACTCTCCTGTAGGTAACTAACTTGTTTTCTTTTGCTGCTTTTGAGTCTCTCTTTATCTTTAACCTTTGGCATTTTAATTACATTGTGTCTTAGAGCAAGCCTCTTTGCATCCATCTTGTTTGGGACTCTCTGTGCTTCCTGGGTTTGCATGTCTATTTCCATCACCAAATTAGGGAAGTTTTCTTTCATTATTTTTTTCAATAGATTTTCAATTCCTTGCTCTTTCTCTTCTCCTGCTGGCACCCTTATGATGCAAATGTAAGACCTCTTGAAGTTGTCCCAGCGGCTGCTTATACTATCTTAATTTTTTTTTCTTCTTGTTGTTCTGACTGGTTGCTTTTTGGTTCCTTATATCTCCTTGTTTTGGCAACCTCCCTGTGTTTGTTTCTATGTATTAGGTAGAACTGGTTTGACTCCATGTCTTGGTAGTATGGCCTTAGGTAGTAGGTATCCTGTAGGGCCAGTGACAAAGCCTCCTCTAGCGCCAAGCTCGGTACTCAAGGTTCATCTTTTGTGTAGACTAAGTATACCATCCTTTTATAGTTGAGCCTTGGTTACTATTGGCAGATCAATGGGATGGATTAATTCAGGCCAGTCAGCTGCAAAGAATGGCTGTGACTACTTACCACCAACCCCTACCCTCCATGGAGGATCAGCTGTGTAGGGACAGGGTGGTGGTGGCCCATTGTGGTCTGTAGCTGTCCACTGGGTGGGCTGGCCTTGGGGTTTCCCAAGAGATGCAGGCCAAGGTCAGCCCCCACCTACATTTTGCTGGGGCCACCCTCCCTGAGCTATAAAGCAATCTGAGATGGCTGCTACTTGTGCTGGGCTTGGAGGACCCCAGGTAAAGCCAAGCTGTGAATCTAGGCTAGCTGCAGCTAGTGCCGGGCTTGGGGTCTCACTGAGGCCAGCTGTTACTTGTTTGATAGAATTTAGGAAGTTGTGAAGCATGAACCAAGACCAGCCATTCATATGGAAAAAGCATCTTGGATGGGCTGCTAATTTGGGTGGGTGGAGTCTCTGGGGATCTCCAAGGCAAGTCAAGCAAAGTTAGTCAGGTTGATGGAGACTCAGATATGGCACCAGCTTGCCAGCTCTGTGGAGGGAGGGTTTAGAAAAGGGACAATGACCTCTGCTTGCCGTGGTGTCAGACACTTCAGTTTCTCTCTGTATACCACTAGTGCCTTTCAACTGCTATTCCAGTGCTGGAGCTCAGGGGGAGTGAGTCTGTGTAGGTGTGTTTGTGTGTGGGTTGTTTAAAAGGAACTGCTGGGGCTCCAGCAGTCTTCTACCAACACAATCTCCACGGGGCTTTGCAGCCAGGAGTTGTGAAGACTGATCTTCCTGGCACTGGAACCCTGGGCTGGGTTAGCTGGAGTGGGGCTGGGACTCCTCACTCCTGAGATATCCCTCCCAAATTTTTATCCACCACACATGGATGAGGGACTGACCTGTTCCATATCTGCACCCCTCCTACCAGTCTGGATGGATATGGTTTATTTAATTTCGTAGTTGTAAGACTTCCATTCAACTTCATTCCTGATGTTTCTGAGTGATGGTTGTTCTACAGTTTAGTTGTAATTTTGATGTGGTTGTCCAAAGAGACAAGCCAGGTCTGCCTACACTGCCATCTTGACTGGAAGTCTGGTATTGCATAAGTTCTTATTTAAAAAGTATAAATGAAAGAAAGTTAAACATGCTTTATAGTGAAGACATTAGTTTTATTATCAAAGTTATAAAAATGGAGCACTGCCCCAAAGGTATTTCTAAATGCTCCTAGCAGTTCAGCAGTTAGTCACAAATTTAAGTGGCTTCTAGAGTCAGACTGATCTACACCATGTACCAACATTTTGAAGGAGCTAATTCAGTGGTTTATTTTGGGTAGCAGTAAGTGGTACCAGGTTGAATGTGTCCTCTGCTCATACAGACAAGGCAGAATAAAGAATGAATCCATTCAGTAAGTTTAGGGACAAAACTACCAAAATCGAGTTGAGGCAAGGGATTTAGGAGAAGGAGATGTTGGCAGAGTTCACATATACAGCTAAGACATGCTTTAGGTTTAATAGGGAGTTGTATTCTCAAGTGCAAATATGAAACAAGACAACAATGTGCTGGCACAGCACCTCGGAGGTAGTCAGTGCTAAAGGAAAGTTTAGTCAAAGGAAAGAAAACCTTCTCATACCAGGAGGGCCTGGAGGATGTGTTTGGTGTATTGGTTCACTCCTTGCAGGGGTTCTATAACTTCAACACTATGGGGAACATGTTAGTAAAAGGAGGGATACTAGAGGTGGGGATGCCAGTGTATAATGTGCTTCAAAAGTACAGGTAAGAGCATGTAGCTGAGGTTTGAATCCGGATGTGGAGGATGCAAGGAATGGAAAACCAAGTTGCAAGAAATGATGTAGAATAAATGCATAGGATTTGGTACCAAAGATAAAGAGTGATTCGGAAGAGCAAGCTAGACATAGATGTCTATATTTTAGAGACTGAATGGTTAAGAGCATAAAGGTTCCCTTAATCAAAACTTGGTAAATGAGGGGTTAGTTTCAGAGGTTCTATAACCTGTTCTATTTTGGATAAATCACATTATGAAGCTCTACATCTTAAGTTTCCATTGGATCCCTAGTGCCAAAGGGACAGATTATGACATCTCTACTTAGTCTAAATGGTTCTTTAACAAAGGACCTCATGGTGCCTTTCTAGTCCCTGTATAGCACCCTAAATACTTGATGTTCTACATCTACTCAAATACTCTTTTCTTTTTTTCTTTTTCTTTTCTTTTCTTTTTTTTTTGTTGTTGTTTTCAAAGCATGTTGGCAAGAGGCACAGTGTCTCTGTCTACCATGCCCACCTTCCTCTTCTCCACCTCGCAAACAGGCCCTTGTCCTACACTCAATATTGAAGATGACACATTGGTGAAGCTGGTCCCAGCTCTTCCTGGCAGGCCCCTGTTATAATAACTCTCATTCACAACTCCAGTATTGTGTTCCATCTGTAGCCGATTGGCTTCTTAAGGAAAGGGGCCATTTTACCTTTACATTATATATATTGTCTATGGTAGCAGTTTAAACATTTGTTAATAAGATGGGTTGAATATCTGGGAAAGAGAGTGGTTTCTGGTGTTAGGCTAAAAGTTAAGAGTAGTTTAGGGGGTGACACTGGATATGGGGATTTGTGGGGCTATCTGGGAGAAAACTGTTCCAATGGACCAGTGAGGTCGAAGTCTGGACCCTGACTTGCTAAAGAGAGAGACAACGCTAGGGAAGGAAGAGAGAACAGGAGGAACAAACTACTTTTTAAGGAAGTCTAGCTATGAAGTAAGAAAGAAAGCGGGTGGCTTTTTAAATTCAAAGCACTAATGCGAAAAGTTTCTTTAGTTTGGTGACAATTTGGGCCTGTATTAATGAAGGAAAAGAAAGCAATTAAATAAAAAAAAGTGAGGAGAAGAAAATGTATTCAAGAGATGGGAAGAATTAGGCTCAAAAACATAGGTGGCATAGTTTAGCTAGGGAAATGGAAAGATATCTTTTCTCTAAAACAGGAGAATGGAAGAAAATATTATTTGGGATGAGACCATTTGATATTTTAGGAGAGAAATGGAGGATTCATATTAATCAGGCTAAATCCTCTCAAGAAGAGGGAGAGAGTCAGGAGTGAGTTTTAGGTAGACAATGAGCAATGAGAAGTCAATAGGAAATAAACCAGTAATATAACAGAAATATTACTGAGCAACACTGAAAACTCAGCTGAAGTCCAGAGCTTGCATTAACAGTCCCTACAATACACATCACAGTGTGGTGTGCTTGAGCAGCATGTAGTCAGGGAGTGGTAGTGGAGAAGAGATTGTGCAGTGTGTTCAGGATTGGAGAATAAGGTAAAGGTACTAATAAAAGGCAAGGTTAATTGATTATGAGATCTTTAAGTGGGTAATGATGCCAAGAAGGCTGTGTGGTTTCTCATACCTGAGGACAGTACAAAGGAGTTAGAGTAGAGTCACAACAGGGACAAAGCAACAGATTCCATAGTGTATGGAAGCTCACGGTGTGAGAAGGACATTGGTGGACTGAGAGGCAGGTTCCAGAATTTATCTTGAAGGACCTGTTTTAAGTAAGGACTAGGGTGTCCCTACTGGTGTTGAACAATTGGGCCGAGGCCATTGGAAAGATACCAGGAGAAGAGATAAAGTTCAATTCAGATGTTTATGTTGTAGACACTGAGTCTCCTGGAGGTCAGTGAGAGAAAGCTGTAAGGAAGCCGCAACTACAGAAGGGTTTCGAAGGAGGACGTTTTGATGAGCTCCCATTGTGGACTATGGAGCCTGGATGAGAGTGGGGAGCGAGAATAACATCTTGTCCTGTTTCTGCTTTTGGGGAGTGAGACAAGTAAAATTGTCCTTTGGAGAAGGTAGAAGGGAAGTGCTGTTGTGAAGGGAAACCAGTAAAGGGGGAAAAAAAAAACAGGGAGTGTCTCAGGCAGAGTTGATTTATGTGAACAAATTTGTTTCCAATTGACAGATGTTAAATAGGTACTAAGGTAAATATAACTATCACTAAAAAAATAATAATAAGTTCCCATTCAGAAGTTATCAGTTTATTTTGTGGAAGTATGCAAATAATATTTAAAATCAGAAAAATTGGTGGCATTTAAAAAATACATTATTTTAAATTTTAACTTTATTTATAATATATTTAAATAGCTTAAACATAAAAACAATATTAAAAGATTACAGTAGTATTTTAACACTAAAATAGAGTAAAACTAGGTTTGTTTATAAAATCTCGCACATAAAAGTCTTGAATTTAAATAACTGAGTCTTGTATATAAGTATTTATTCTCTGAGAAGATTTGGAAAATTCAGGTTTGTGTGCCATATTTACAATTATTACTGTTTCATAAACACATATTCAGAAATTAGCTCTTTTGGGTAGAAATTAGAGCATATCTTTAACGTCTCATACGAAACTTCTAAAACTTTTGTGGTTTTCATATTACCTGGAGATTTAATATATTTTCAGCATTCCAGGATATTCTAAGTTAAAAAACAAAGTCATTGAACCATCAAAGAAAAACAGTTTGAAAAAGTAGTTCTTTATTGCAGTGAATATGAAAACCATTTTTTCTTATCATGTAATTATCCTATTGGGTAAGAGTAGGAATATTAATTTATGATTCGACAGTGACCAAACAGCTCATTCACCCTTTTCTGCCTTTCTGGAAAGTTCGATGTACTTGGATGCCAAGTCACAAAGAGCCACAAAAAGGTACAGGGCCGGTGGTCAGGGCTGCGGGGACTGTTCAGGAAGCTGGTTTCATTATCATGCTGGTCGCTGGCTCTCTTAACTGGGTCACTGTAAATTGAATCCATCATTTTTAAAAATTCTGTTGTACAAAGCAATATTTCTGCACATATAAAAAGAAAACTGTGAAACTGAAGCGTCAATTTTTCACTTTCTACAGTTATTTTACTTCCGAAGGCCCTCTAGTTCCAGGTATTCATTACTGAATTGGCATAATGAGTCTATTCAAATCAGTTTGAATGTGCCTAAAATGCTCCAGGTTTTAACTCTCGCCTATCTTCCCCCAACAAGTTGAGGTGGTATAAAGAAATATCATCATTCTATAAGGTTGTTTTTTTTTAAGCTGATAATATAATTCAGGAAAAATGAGAACTCTCTATTTTTAGTAGTTGAATAGCGTAGAACAAATGGCTAATCACCTTAAAAAAAAAAAGATCAGGATGTTTATTGCAAGCATTAAATCAGAACATGTTTGCACAGTAGATACTCAACTAATGTTAGATTACAAGTAACTGATTGACTATTTTGCCAAAAGAAAATTGAAGCTACAAAGGTTCAGGAAATGCAAAAGGTAATTGAAGGATAGAAGAAAAAAGAGAAAATATGGATAGTCACCTCCCACCAATAAGCCTTTTACTGAGAGAATTAAATAGACTCTTCCAGAATATTTAAGATAATACAGTTGTCAATTTAGCAAGTGCTAGTAATTTATATTAATTTAATAAAATATTACTTAAGCAGAAGAATTTAGATAGCCTTATGGATACATTATAAGATTTGAATCTAATATTCTATTGTCTTAGAAATCTTTAAAGCCAGTCTCTTTTCCTGTCAAAAATCACACCTAATGCTGCATTTTTACATCAAATAATCTTATTCCCTACAACAGATGGGCAGGAAGGGCGAGGGGGAGCACAATATACATGCCTCAGGAAAAGCGTTATATTTCCACGCATCCCAAAAGATTTCTCAAGGTGAGCTCTGAATGTAAACTATTTTTTCCATAGCAGTGAGCCGGGTTTTGAGAGAGCAAGAGAGAGTAAGCTCGGCCAGGAAAATGAGCCCTATGCTCTGATGTCCTGCAAGGAAGGAAAGGAGTTAAGGGAGGGAGGGAGGGAGGATAGAGACAGGTAATATCTCCTTTTCTCAGGATTTTCAGCCACAAATCTGTCCTGTGTTCGCTAACCACTTGTCTCTTGTCTTCTGGCTCAGGTCTCCTGCTGACCTGACTCTATCACTAGATGCATCTTGGTTCTTACATCTCGGGCTTTAAACTGGACTAAATCCTGCCCTATTCTGTTCTTGCCCCCCCCCCCCCAGCAAATATATTGTGTGCTCACTTCCAGCCAATGACTGTCTTGTGCCCAAGGTCAGCTACTATCTTTTCAAGCTTCCCCAGGTCAATTTTCTCTGGAGAATCTATTCACAAATTCTCCCACATTTACTTTACTACATCTGTTCAGCCGTTTATTCTTCTCACAGAACTGGACTCTAAGAAGAGAATCTTTAGAAAAGGTTGTTGATGACTATGGAAAGTTCAGGGATGCCTTTCTACCTCAAGGCAGGAGTTAATTTAAATGATCTCAAACAGACCATCTCTCTTTCCCTCTCTAGCTTTCTCCTTACCTACACGCCTAAAAATTTAATCAGTTACGACTTTGTGCAAGAAAACCTTGGGGTGAGGAGATACTTCCACTGACAAACAAGTCAGGATAAAGTTCTTCAAAAGCCCTCTCAAGGGGAGGCATATTACAGTGGATGCTGCTGGATGCAGTTAATTTGCTCCCACTCTTCCCTTGTCCTTTCATTTCTCAGATAGGTTCAGAGAAAAAAGTCACACAGCATCCATTGTAATTCATTCCAGGGATTCTGCTCGTGTTGTGGCTGGGATGTTTAGTTCTTTTAGACGTCCATCTCCTAACTTCTTGTAGCCATTTACGTCTGCTCCCCTTTTGCTGAGTTTGGGGCAGACGCCCAGTGTCCCAAGGCTCCTGCCCAATGGTCTCTGATGGTGTTCGATGTGTTTGTTGAGTGTACTTCATATCACCCCTTTTTCTTCTGCCTTGTTTCCTTAGGAACAGTCTCCAAATTTCCAACATTGCTTTCAAGATCTTCTTTATAGTTACCTGTATCCTTGTCTGTATCAATTAAGGCCTTAGACTGCATGTTTTAATACAGGCTTTTGAAAAAGACAATTTCTTTCTTTTCTTCATATAATGAGAAATCTGGAGATAGTTACATCAGCTCCAAAATGTTATGACTTAAGTCTGTCTGATCCTCTTGACATTTGTGATCACAAGATGCCTGCGTTAGCTTCAGTCGACCAGGTCCAGATTCCAGGCAAGACAAAGGACAGGAAAAAGGCCAGGGGGCCACATACCAGCTGAATCAGCTCATCCCTTCACAGAGCTTTCCCAAAACTATGTGCAATAACCTCTGTATAGTTTCGCTGGCATAGAGCAGCTCTGGGAAGAATTTAGAAGTTTAATATTTTAAAAATGCTCATTGTCCTTCACACACACACACACACACACACACACACACACACACACACATTGTTTTTTTAAAAAGGAGAAGAAAAGAATGAGTATTACATAAGCCACAAGCATCATATATTACTCTGTCTGCTCTCTTCTACTGCATCCTAAGCCATCATTCATAACAGAAGGAGCAGAGCACTTTGCATTAAGAGTCCTGAGTGTTATGGTTAATTTTCTGTGTCAAATTCGCTAGACCAAGATACCCAGATATTCGGTCAAACACTAACCAGTCTAGACGTCACTGTGAAAGTACGTTTTAGAAGCAATTAACATTTATGTCAGTAGCAGGCTTTGAATAAAGCTGATTACTTTGTGTAATGTGAGTGGGTCTCATCCAATCCATTGAAAGCTTAAAAGAAAAAGACTGAAGCTAGTCCTGAAGGAGACGGAACTCTGTCTCCAGACTGTCTTCAGATTTGAGCAGCAAAATCAACTCTTCCCTGGGTCTCCAGCCTTCCACTCTGGCTTGCAAATTTCAGGCTTAACAGTAGACCCTCAATAAAGTAAACGAATTCTTTAAAATAAGTCTCCCTTCCTTCTCCCTGTCATATATATATATATGTCTATATATACATATGTGTATATATATAAAATATATGTAACATTATATATACATAATGAATATATATATATGTAAATAAAATAACACAGGTATATATCCTATCCTATTAGTTTTGTTTCTATGGCAAACTCTGACTAATACACTGGGTTTGAGTTTTGGGTCCAAGACTTACTAGTTGGGTGACTCTGAACAAGGTACTTGTGACTCAGGACCACTTGGAATAAATCAGGAATGTTAAGACTGTGCTCTGAAGACCTTGTACGGGCATGTATGGTGCATGGCGGGTGGTAGAGAGAAATCTTGGACTTTCTCATTTCTATACTATTGTTTTAACTTCACCTTCATTTGTACTTAGTTGCTGTTTTTTTAATCAAACTTATCCATTAAATTCTACTTGAAAAAGTGGGTCAACCAATTAAAATGCACACAAAGTGATCTTAAAGTTTCATTCTAGTTCTAACAAATAAGTGACATAATTAAACGGATTCTAACTGGTGGAGCCAGCTGGGACTGTGGCTAAGGGAACTGATCCCCAAAGTAGATGAACTCTCCAAAAGTACCCAGTGCCCCAAATGGCAGTGCCGTAAAGGAGATGAAAACCTAGGTTAGATTAGTTTGAATACACAGGGGTTCCACCTAGTGCACAGAGAACAGCAGTGAGAGTTTCCAGACTGTGGTGATAAGTGGGTTATGGTGCTATAGCCTTAAAGCCATTGTTTAGTCTGGTCTGAGGCTGCCCAGGTAATTTTCTGCATCTACCTAAGGTGAGAGTGATGTTCCCAATACCCTTCCTCCTGATCAGATTGCTTTGGGAACAGAAGGGTTAATCTTGATATGGGAGTCTCTGTTGTCATGGTGAGCCTGGCTAAGGCAAGTAAGGTCTGACACTAGGCCATAAGACTTTTTTATTGTCAGAAACCCTTTGCCTCCAGGAAATTCTCCATAAAACTATGATAGACAAATTTAAATCCTCGATATCACTGTACTTGCAAATATGAGCCCAAAGGTCATCATGGTATTGAATGTAAAAATATTATCTTCATGTTTTTAAGATGTTCTCATTAAAGCCTAACAGGAAAATGATTGCTCTGTTTCCCCCAGAAATAAATCCTTATTTTTTCCATTGTAAGAACATTTCTGCAGAAAGGCTTTAACAAGAAAATTGGTATTATGATGTGGTATATCATCTTACCACACTACATGAAAAGACTTCTACAAAGGGAAAAAGACATTTTTCCATAATATGGTAAAATATAATACAAGTAGGGTTTATTATTGGAACTGACTTTATTATTGACCCAAACTATTTCTCTATGAAATTTGACCAGTCTGCATTTTGCATTTCATTCAGTTTGTTCTATAACAGCTTTAGGAGAAGTGGTTATGACCAAAAAGATATCAGATATAGCTTAAAATTAGTAATTTAAAATCTGTAGCAATATAAATGATTAAGAGGTTTTTTTTGTTTCTTTTTGATAATAATGTTTGGTTTCAAGTCCTGGGTATCTATGCTTACTAACTGTGTGAACTTGGACAAATTGTTTTAAGTTCTCTAAGTCTCAATTCCTTCATTTGGTTAAGTAAGAGTAATCATAGTAATACCTATTGCTTGATAAGTACTGAGTTTGAGGATTATGTGGGAAAGTTCATGTAAAATGCTTAGCCAAGTGCTTGGCATATAATGGAAATTTGATAAGTGTCAGTTATAATTTTTTCCATTTTGAAAGAAAATGATTGCTATGTTTCATAGATACAAATCACCTTCAATTTCTAAATAGGAAAGAAATCTTGTTAAGTGGGTAGTGATCATAATGATATCCTATTTACAGACTTTCTTGTTTCTGCATTGAAAACATCACCTTGATAGTATCATGATCTAAAGTGGCTCCGCTCATTCTGACTTTGGAAAAATGCTCTAATGAAATGAAAAGTCATACTTCAGATCAATCAGTGTAGGACCAGAGAGGAGATGAGGTCAGGAAGATCAGTATGAAGGACAAGGAGTTAGGAGGGAGGGATGGGGAAAGAGGGAAGGAGGAGGTGAAGAAAGAGAGGGGGAGAGGGAGGCCCTGTGCATAGTTTAGGTGAACTGATTTCTGGGTAATTGGAACTGAACCCTCAACACTGGAGCCAGATAAGAACTGTACCTCTGTCCCCCTCTCCCCACAGACCACCTTCCCTGGGCATTGTTGTTGTTCAGGCTCTTTTCTTCCTAGTGGTACCCTTAGAGCGGCCTCAAGGTGACAGTCACAGAAGCTACCTCAGAATATCTAGAGGTTAATAAATTGCAGCTACTGTTATTTTAACTATTCAAACACTATAGGATCACAAAGAGGAAGTAGGGGAAGTGATAGTTATGAATCATATTAAGCTTGCTTAAGACCCAGCAAAATGAAACTTAAACTCAGTGGCCCAAGGATAACTTCTGAATTGCTAAGTGTTGGGAAATGAGGAGGCTAGTTTTTAGCCAGAGTCAAAGAATTTAAAGTCAGGACTGAAATCAGAAAGACGGCCAACCTGGAAGAGTAGGTAAAACCAGGACTGACTGAGGGTACCTGGTTGCACTCGTGAGGAGACAATAGGCCCCTCAAGGAGACTCCCATTGTTGGCCTTCATTCAAGCTATGAGGCAAGCTGGCACGAGCTGGAAATCTGAACCTTTCACATACTTCAAGAGCATTTTGATCAATATCTCTAATCTATTCTGCTATGGCAGGTAGTATGTTTCTGGCTTTTGGATTATTTAGCTTTAATCATGCCTCAATTAGCAATACCAGAGTTCCTCACAAATCTATATTTAACTAACATTTTGCGTGTATTTCTTTGTCCTTATTCTTATTCTACCCTCAGAAGCAGTGTAAGTTTTAAGTTCACAGCTGTAACTAATGCTGTAACATTTCCCTTTTTCGGTTTGTGCCTTTTGTTGTCACTTGCTCTGGGCTAAGGTCTTCATCTCGGCCAGGAAGGGTGAAATGCGTGGTAATCAAGGAAGGCAGTTCCTGTCGTGCCTTCCCACAAGGGCGGTCAGTCCAAGTGGGTGTTTTTTTCTTGGGAAATTCTAAAGCAAGGATTGTGTAATGAACATGAAATGTCTCAGACTCTACGTATTGAATAATAATATTAAAAGCTTCTTGCATGAAAAATTCTTGCATATGCCGTTACTTTTGTTATTTTCCTGATTTCCATTCCAAGTGACAGTGTGACAAACTGGAAGGACTTCAACTCTTAGACCACACGGACCATATGTGAATCCTGACTCTCCCACTTATTCAAGCCTTGAGCAGATGACCCGACCTTTCAAAATATCAGTTTTCTCTTCTTTAAAGTGAGGCACTTCCCATTTTAGAGAACTGTTAGAATGAGATGAGACAATATATCAGAAGATGTAGCACATGGTAAACATTCAATAAATTAATGTTGTTTGTATTATTCTTGTTGTCATTAATCATATTTTTTCATATTAACAAATCACAAAAAGATTGGTGATTCTGCATGTCTTATGAAATTATCATAACTTACATATTTTACTAATTAGAGAACATTTGCCATTGGAGAGGGCTTTTAAAAAGGCACTGCACTTAAATCAAAGAGTTTATAAATATGTGTGAGGTAATGGTACTAATGGTGGTTATTTTTATTTTCAGAAATCTTAGTATTGAATGTCTTACTTTTAAAATTTGGTCATTTAATAACTAATGCAAAGTGAGGCACAATCCCTGGCCTCAAAAATAAATAAATAAACAAACCAACAAACCTAGTCTGGAGTATGGACTAAACACAGGGAATACAAAATCCATTGGGTGCTCTGAGCATGATATAAAATAAAGAGAACACTGGCTCAATGGATCAGAAAGACTTTGATGGCTGTGGAAAGATTTAACATTGAAACATGAGGAACGGGGTGAAAAGGAGGGAATTTCTGGTAGGAGAACCAGCATTGCAGTAGATACAGAAAATAAGCATGTTTGGTGATAAAACTGGAAACATGTTGTAGAGCAACTTTTGTCAAACTACTTTAGTAGATTGAAATCTTCTCTAAATAAAATTTTACGCAGAACCCTCATATAAATGATATTTCTAAGGAATAATTATCCTCTAGGTTCAAGTTTAGCACAGTTGTTTCTGTGCTGCTTTGAGCTAATGGCATTTAACATTTGAACCACAGGGTAACAGGTAATAAATAGCCGCAGTCCCTCTTACCTCTGCTCACTCCTCTGTCCCTCTGGTCCCATACTGTTGTCTGGCTATAAGGCTTTTCTTTTTTTTCTTTTTTCCCCACCCAGACACCCTAATCTCTCATTTATTAATCATCACAAATAAAAGCAATATTCTATATAAGTGAAAATTCCAAGTAGTAGAAGCTTATTATTTTACATGCTCCTTCTTTCCATTCTGATCACTTTGAAAGTTGTTTAAAATGTGCTCCATTTTGCTACTGGCACAAAAGTATTATTTTAAAAATCTGCTTTGTGCTCTTTTTCAAAACTCAGATTCCTTCCTGGCTCTTATTTGGTCACTACTATTCCAAAGCGCCTAATTTCTTCAGCTCTCTCACTTGCTACCAGGAGTCAAGTTTTATGGAATGTCAAAACCACCAAAAAACAAAAAAGGTTGTTACAGTTGCATATAAAGTAAAAGTAAAAAAAATAAACAATGATCTTAAAGACCCACTGTGTGGCCACCATGTAGCAATCAAAAGCATTTTATTGGTATCCTTCTGATGGACTCCATAAGGGTAAAATTATTGATTAATGATTTCTGATTAAGTAACATACTACTGCAATTTTCTGGAACAGTTATAACTAAAATGCTTAAATTGGATCGCAGTGGTTTATATTGAAAGACATGATATGAAGAACATAGGGAAATATTCCAATAAATTAAATAAATTGACCATTGCTTTGAGGCATGCCTGTGTGGAAAGACACCCACTCAGTCATTCAGTGTTGGGTGTTAGAGGGGAGGTTTGTTTTTGCTTTTGTCTTTTCTTTTCTTTTCTTTTTAATGAGCAGATACCTCTATGCTCCCACTGCATCCTACACTGCCTCATATTGTGGTTCATGTCATGCTTTTTGTAAAAAAAATTGGTTTAAATACTTCTGTCCCTCAACTAAAAAAAAAACTAAAGCTAAGGATATGACTGTTTTATAAAACAAATAGGTACCCGGTATACACTTCTTTTTGGTTGTAATTGAAAAGAATATTTAAAGTTTATATAAAACCACATGCCAGAAACTGAGACAATGAGGAATATTTCATTCTTTCTGATTCCAGTCCTTGATGGATCTGCTAGATTTTTTTCTTTAAAGGCAACTTCTGCCAAGCCCTACATTTTATCTCTATTCTAACTTTCCAATCTCCCTTTTCAGCACTTCTGCATAATGATCTAATGATTCTCTGCTCCAGGCAAGCCAGTTCTCAGTGGTCACCACATACACCATGGGAACCTTCTTCTAGACTTTTTAAGTCTACTGAAGTCAGTCTCTGGCACTTCGAACTTACTTGCAAGTACTTAAAGCAGAAAGAAAGATCACTGAGTAACTTCAGCATTTTTATTTTGAAACAAAAGACTTATCAACCTTAAAAGTGACAAAGAGGCCATGGGTAATCCCAACAATAACTCTCTTTTATCATTCTCAATTTGTGCTTCCTACAGAGCTAAGCCTTCTGTACACATCCTTTATGGTCCTAATAAGTTACTTTTAGACTCATTTTCAGGTCAGAAAACCAAAGTTCAGACAGGTTCAGTGATATGGCCAAGGGCACAGAGGACAATGTTGTAGTTTCAGGATCAAAGCCAGGTTTGTTCTATCCCACAGTGCTGCGAACAACATCCTCATGTTTCCTGGTCTTGTCTTTTGTTGCAAGGAGACTTCTGCAAGTTTCCATTTGCAGAAGCAGCCTGGCGTTTTCCTGGGAGCTCCCCTGACACACCGTTCTCCCTCGTTGCCAAAGCCCTTTCTCTTCCAGGTTCTATAAGCCTAGGAGGATAAAGCTGGTAGGTTACAAATAGCTACATATGGAAAACAGATTGATACACAGGAGCCAAGAATTTGCATTTAAGCAACAAACTTCGGAAAAACTGAAAATTTTCAGGAACATGCTGGGCCATTTCAGGCACCATGGCCAAATTCTTGGAGGGTAGGTATGTTAGGGCATGGATATTTACTGGAGACTTATCAAAATCAGAAAGCTTTTTCCTGATGTTTGTATAATCCAATCTTTTATCAGCACAGAATAACAATTTATAACCTATATTACAGTTGTTTTATTTGGCGAGGTACAGGGTATTGAAGGAAATGGTTGAGGTCTCTTGTCTAACAGGCAGATTGAAGAGGAAGAAAGAACCATTCAAAGTTTATAAGGCAGACAGGAAGATGTGACAATTGAAAGGAATGTCAGAAGGAAAACAAATGCAGTAGATTTTCTTTTCACAGAGTAGCAGTTCCCTTACCATGACAAGAACAGAGGGAAAGTAAGATTTCATGCCTGCAGATGACAAGCAATTTTTGTCCATTTACACTATTTCTCTAGGTGAGTGCTATCCAATAGAATTTCTATAATGATGGAAATTTTTTATATCTCAGCTGTCAAGGGTAGTACTATTGAGCACTTGAAATGTAGCTAACACTACCAAAGGACTGATTTTTTTATAAAAATAATTAATATAAATTTAAATAGCCCCATGCAGCTAGTGGCTACCATATTGGACAGCACTGCAAAAAAGGATAAAAGTTAAAACTATTTCTCCACCTTTCATTCCTGTCCAATTAAATGAATTTTTGTTACATATTTTTTCTAAGTATTATGAAAGATTTGTGGTTATATTGCTGGTGGAACTTAGCTATTACCTGTGAGAAATCTAAAGCAAGGGAGAAGGATCAGACTTCCAAGACTCAGTTTATAATCTTGGTTGTCACAAAGAATGTTATTAAAATAAAAATAATATTACAAGCGTGCACTAATAATTCCTGCCTAAAGACAGAGCTTGAAACTCATATACATAAAATAGCACAGACTATTAATGAGTTAAAGTGAAAATTATTTAAGATGACAATTCCCTTCGTGCCTTGGAAGAATCAGCCAGTGGTGACATGAGCCTTCTTCCTTAGTGGCTGTGCATCGAAAGGAAAGGAGGAAGCAGGTAGGAGAAAGGTCAGACTACAAGGCAGGCTTTGCACACTCAAGTGTCTCAAGGGCTGAGCAAATAATATGGAAGACCATGGAGTGTGAGGCAGAGAGTACTGCCTCCTTCCCTGTCCCACCCCCACCCCATCAACTCTGGCCGAGGGCATTTGACAGCTCTGGGTTCCCCAGGGGGCCACCTGCTCAGCCAACTGCCCCCACCAGTGCCACTGCTCCCCCAATCCCCCTGGCACAGCCTCCTGGCCTCTTCCAAGGAAGCCTGAATACCGCTGTGCTAAATGATTTCTAAAGTTCTTCAGTTCTAGAATCTTTGATTCTAAAGTTGTATCAATCCAATATCTTTGGTGGAAAACACCCCGTTTTGTTTTAATCAAAATACTAAATCTTGGAGCTTTGATTAGCAGAGGTAGCTTTATAACAACTACAAGTATTTATGGTATGGGGATTTAAAGATTATTATATGCAAAGTTTTCCTACCTAAAATACTATTTATTGTTTATTTGTACAGCAACGCAGAGCCTCTACATTAGGGGGCGTCTACAGGTATAACCTAACCGGTGGTCTCTGTGCATTATACATTTTGCATAATACCACCACATAATCATCCCTCACCAACAAACAAGGAATATAGCGGGTGCTCAATGAAGGTTTAATAAATGAACAGGGCACAAATTCCTATAAATGTAATCAAACCGTTGCACGGTCAGAATAATTACCCAACATTTTCATACTGAAAAAACTACTAAATCCTTTGATGTTATAATATCTGATATCGTAACGCTTATTTCATTTTGAGTTTTTGATGTAGTTTATGGCTCAGTACTAAATGGCTTATCTCAATCATAACCCTAACTTACCTCAGTCATAATCCTAATCACTTCCATTCTCAAAACAGGTGCCAAGCACTGTGAATTTTAGGTTGCTGAGTGCTAGGTTTTGTTGTATTCCTTTAAAGATTATCGGACTTGATCCTCATTTTGTAAGTTTGACTTCTGAGGCATCCTTTAAAGTCATTTTAAGAAAAGTCCAGAATAAAATTTTTTGTGGGCCATTTGAGAACCACTCTGAGATGTACAGTCTCCTGAATGTTTTGAATATTCAACAAGGCATCTCTACTGTAGCTGATAGGAACTCAACTCCCAGTTGTGTGTGAGTCTGGGGAATTATTCATCTTACAGTTCCAATATAACTTTTCTTCCCCTGAAACACGTTTTAGTCTGAACTCATGGACTTCACATTCCTCATGTGTATTTGGTATTCAGCCAAATAATATAGACCCCTAGTCAGATTGCTTTGGCCCTTTCTCTATGAAGTTCCTTAATCTTAGATACTTCGTCCTGCAAATTCTAACAGCTATAGTAGCCTCCTCAAATTGGGATATCTTTATCCCCAACTCAGTGAGATTGTCAGGCTTATTTTGGTTCTTTCATTCCTATAACTGCAGCCAAGAAATTACCTCTAAGCAAGAAGGCCAACTTATTTCTTTCTTTCCTCAGGGGCCATTAACTGCACTGCCAATGGTCCAGTTTCTGAAAAATAGATGTTTTCTATATTTTGACCAGTTTTCTAGTTGTTTGTGGATGAAGGTTCATTCAGGATTCTGTTATTCTTTCATGGCCAAAAGCAGAAGTATCTTACTTTTTTTTTAGAAATATCTTCTTTTTCAAGCATAACTTCCTTTCATGCCTGTGATTCCACTTTAGTTTTTTTAACACAAGATCCTCTCTCACCATTGTTCTTATACGTGTACAAAATAAAACAGTCCTAAAAAGTGATTGTCTTCTCTTCATTGCTTTTCTCTCTTCTCAAGAGATTCTAAAATATTTTTTTATCTATATTTTTGACTGGACGTATGAAACTACTTTGGGGGCAAGAGGCATTTGTACTCTAGGTGGAGATGTGTGAGAAGAAAGAAGTCGATCTTGTTCACTCTCAGTTCCAGTCATCAGTGGCCGCTGCCATGAAAATAAATTTTAAACGTCAGTGAAAATGAAAGTATGATATATTGATTTGTATTATCATTAATTAGTTATATGATAACTGAGAAAGATTTTCTCTTGGCAGTTCACTTCTGTTTCTTATTCTAGGTGTTTCAGGCACTTCTAGGTTTTCAGTGAATCTCAAGTTGATGTGATAGAAAGTTTTTTGTGAAAAATTTTTGAGACCTAGTCTTAAATGTAAATGTGAAGTTGGCAATTACTATTCATTCCAAATCAGGAAGAGGATGTAGTTGCAGCTCCAGTTATGCAGAAACCATCCTATTTATTTTACCTTAGAAGATGAGAATATAGGACTATTATCAAAATTGATCTAAATATAATCATTATGAAGCATTAGTGATCACAAAACTTATTAATGTAGTTTCAATTAGAAAATTTACGGGATGCAAATGGTGCAACAATTATGTCAGTATTTTTATACTGTTATTCAGATTTCTATAATACAATTCAATTTTAAGATTAGTTTTAGGTACACAATTAAGATATGCTCCTAGAGAGAGGAGAAAACTCAGTGACCTAAACCTTTGTTCAAGGACATTCTTAGATTAATAATAATATTGTTTAGTATAAATGTCATAAATATATTGAATCATTTTAAATGCTATATATAAAACTAACAGTACATAAAATTGCTAATTTATTTAGATAAACAGCTAAAACCTTTATACAACGTATTTGAATGCAGTAACACTGTGATGTTTAAACTTAAAATATTTAGTTGCAAAAACAGTGGTGAGTTTGCCTTAGACAATTTGGAAAATTGCCTGGAAAGAATCGAGGTGCTGCAAATTATTTCATTCAACATGAGATCTATGAAATGGAGAGCTGTAAAGAACTCTGCACACAGGTACCACTGCAGTCTGTCTTCCTTAGAATTAGCTATAGGAGTCCCTTGTAACAATATCTATTTCAAAAATAACTATTATAATGGATGGTAGTTCCTGGATTCACACACATTTCAGCTATTTTGTTGCATGGTTCAAGATTATTGTTTTCTTGACCAACCAAAAATAAAACAGATACAAGTAAATCAGATAAAGGTGTGGATTTAGCATATGAGCAGACAGAGGGCAAAATGAATATTTTTTCCTTGTTTAGTTAAACAATGTTAAATATATCCTATTCTCTTGTGGTAAAAACGGAGTAATGCTTTAGTGAGAAAAACAGTTTAGTTTTGTCAATTCTGAAATTTGTAATAAATTGACCATTAGAAAAAGTTAAGAAGAAACAAACAGAAATGTGATAACAAAATGTGGAAAATCTACTAAACGATAGGAAGGCCTACTCGTCTCAACTTAAAGTCTTAAGTGATAATGCTTCTAATAATTTTTAAAAGAGTTATTATGTGGGAGCCTTGTTCCTCAGCCTTGAGTACCTACTAAGTTAACAGGATAGCTCACTTATTGAATCACTCATTTAAATACCTATGGAATGAGGGTGGGTGGTTTTGGCATGTATTTGTATTGATAATTGTAAATAATGTTCTGAGTGATGTAGGACACTGATTACATTTGGTCAAACTGCACCTATCTTAATACTCACTATGAGGTGAGAGGTGCAGTAAGAGGTGCAGTACATGATAAAGGATGATTTATTTTTAATTCAATAAATTAACATTCATGTTTTACAAGAAAAAAAGAACAACTTCAAAATGTACCAATATGACCAACATTTACAAAATTAATGTGTCCATAGTTTGGAGGTTTTCAAGGGAAACAAAACAAATTTTAGTCAAATGAAGACAAAATAACACCTTGATGGTTAGACCCATGGATTATGATGTTCTTGCTTGGCAAGCAAATTTAAATATAGGATGAAGTCATACTACAAAGATGGCAGGTTTGTTTTAAAAAAATCTATGAGAGTTTAAATGGAGAGCAAATACCATTTTCATTCCAAAAATGTTATTTTTTAAGTATATATATTCGAATATATATATGTGTGAAATCTTTCAATACTTATACTCCCTCTAAACATTTCCATCACATCTTATTATATCAATTTGGCTTTTCATTCCTTTATATGTAGTAAAATACAGAGTAAAAAATTTGTACTATATTTTTCCATTTTCTCTTCATAATTCTAAACAGAAAATTATGATTTTAAACAGAAAATGTAAATGAATGATATGTTTTAATGAGATACATCACAATAAATAAACCAATAAAGGAAAAAGAGACTGTCAAAAAGTATTCATAAATAAATGTATTAATAATTACAATAGATGCAGGGAATCATTTGAGAAATATCTCTTTGTCTAAAATTTTCTTCTTAACTGAAAGAGAAAGTTCTTCCTTATTATCTTTCCAAATAATATTTTATGTCACCATAGAAAAAGAATATGATTCATCAACATTTATAATTTTATTCAGGCTCTCTGTAACAATTTTTGGAATTTTTAATGAAAACAGCTAAAATTCTTGCTTTTAGAATATACTTTGAACATCTGTAGCCTTTAAATTTGGTAACTAATAATAAATGTAACCTTATAATATATAATTTTTAGTTAATGCCCGCCAATTGAGAATTATTAATTTTTCCAATTTACTACATGCTAAAGAATGAAGGGATTTAGTCTGTTGAATAAAAAAATAAAATTTCTTCCATAAGAACTAATAGTCAAAAAAAACCTGTTTATTACTTAAATAATATATCATACATACAAATTTTCTATAGTTTCTGGAAATTGTCCACAATATTTGACAGGAAGACACTGATGAATTTCTTTTTTCTCAATAAATATGGTGTGCATATGAAATAAATAGTTCTTTTAATATTCCAATGATGTAACTATTATTCTCAAACTGGAAATAATCTAGGCTTTCTATTTATTTTTAAAATTTTGAAGGAATCAAAATGTTTTAGTTTAATTCAATCAGTAACTCTCCCCCAGAAAACAAAACTAATTATCTACAAGGTGGTAGACTACAGGCTATTTACAATTTTTAATTAACTGCTCATGTTGTCAACATCACATGTCTTATTTTTCTAATCTATTTTATTAGTTCTTGAATAATTCAACCCTTGCCTTGTGTTTTGTTCCAGTTTACATATACTCAAAGAATAGTCAAGAACTTACCGATAATTTATTACAAGTCTCTTCATTTTACAGATGCAGAAACTAAAGTCCAGGAAGGTGGTGTTATTTTCTCTTTATTTTTGAACGTGTAAGCCTATAGAAAAGTTTAAAGAATAGTACAAAACCACCCCTATAATTTTCACCAATTGTTACCATTTGACAAATTTGTTCTCATTTTCACACACACACATACACACGGACGCGCGCGCACACACACGTGCGTATATTGAACTTGCTGTTGAACACCACAGCACTTCATCCCTGCTTTAGAATAGATTCCCTGATTAAGACATTCTCCCACAAGAGCATGACACTGTTAATAACCTCAAGATTATTTACAGTAATTGAGTTATAACATCTAATATGTCATCTATATTTAGTTATTTTTTTGTTTCCAGCATACCTTTTATAACTTTTCTGTTAAAATTCAGTAAAAGTTTACTGATTCCATTTGGTTAGGTCTCACTGGAGTCTTTTCATCTAAAACAATCCTGATGCTTTTTAGTTGCTGTTTTTAATGCCAATTTTTTGAGAGTCCAGGCCAGTTGTCTAGTAAAATGCCTCATGTTTTAGACTTAGGTGATTATTTCTTTATGATCAGATTCAAGTTAAATATTTTGGGGAAAAAATATGACACCCCCAACTGTATATAACGCTCATTGCATCAATCAGGAGTCACATAAATTCCTATTGGTAATCTCAAATTATATCACTTACTTAAGATAGGAATCTCCAGATCTCTCCAGTACGAAGGTCCATTTTCTCTTTCATGATTAAGAAAGGTATCTGTAGGGTTAAATCTGTGAATATTCTGTTCCCTAATAAATTTTCATTAAGTGATTTGGGTATTGCTGATAACTTGTCTAAACTTCATGTTATGTTGGGAACTGTGCAATAACAATATGCTAATTCTATCATTCCCTGTGCATTCATTACTAACATTCTTCTGTATAAAAGACAGTTCTTCTTTTTCAGGTACCCTTGTTTCCTTATCCCTTCTAACCATTGTAAGGGATCATGTGATTATAAATGTGCCTTTGACCAGAGATCTCTGTCTCACACGCACTCCTCACCTTCAGCAGACCAGTGCTCCGGTCCTCATCCGCGCTCTCACACCCTCCATCTTGCCCATCCCAGATATGCTTTGGGACCCACTCAGTCCCAATGTCCTCTGTGGCTGTGAAGGGCTGAAAAATTACTGTACAATAGATCCACAAGAAAGGAAGGATCTAGACTGTGAGTTTATACTCAACCAGATTATAGTACCATGGCATCAAAGATTGAGTCTCAGGATTAAGGTTGAGGGACATGTTAATACTTTTTATTTCTCTATTTCTCTCTTTCTTTCTTCCTTTTAAAAAAATTTAATGGATATTTTCAAACCCAGTTAGAAGCAGAAAGAATGGTAAAACAACCCCCTACATATCCATCATTGAGTTTCAACAACTCCTAATACTTTGCCAGTTTTATTGCATCTATTCCTCACTCTATTTTTATTTGGATTATGTTGACACAAATCCCACACATCCTGTCATTCCATCCTCACCTACATCAGTATGTACCACCATCTGACAAGGTTTGTGGTAGACAGAATTCTGAGATGGACCTCTAGATTCTTGGACCCTGCTGCATATACACCTTTTCCTAGATATTTAATAAAACAATAACCTAGGCTCTTCTCCAAAAGATCTTGTAAAAGTAATTAAGATCTTAAATCAGATGACCTTAAAAATAAGAAGATTTTTCTGGTGGGCCTAACCCAATCACATAAGTGCCTTAAATCTAGTTCTACAGGTCAAAGACAGAGAAAGATTCACCACATGAGAGGGATTTGACATGCAAGACGTTTTCTATCACTAGCTTGAAGATAGAGGTGGTCAGGTGGCAAAGCATATGGTCTCTTGGAGGAGAGAGCAGCCTCTGATCAACGGCAAGTGAGAAAATGGGGGCCTCAATCCTAAAACAACAGGAAATTGAAACTTGTCCACAACCTGTATGAACTTGAAGCCTAGGCCTCAGATAAAGAGAGCAACTCTGAATGTTGCCTTCATTTCAACAGTTTGAGACCCTGATCAGTGCAGTATTCCTGGTCCACCGAAACTGAGATAACAAATGTTACTCTTTTAAGCAGCTAAATTTGTGGTGATTTGTTACATGGCCATAGAAAACTGATTATTTTTCCTTAATATTACCACCATACTATTATCATGGCTAGCAATCACTGTTTACTATGCATGACATTTGAGAGGCCTTAAAGGAGTAGGTCTTCAAGACTACCATTTTGTGTGTTAAGTAGGCTTTTATGAAGCAGTCAAGGAAGTTAACAGCAAAGTGTAACCTGATAACTATGGAAGAGCAAATTCAAACAACTTGGATACAAATAAACTTTTGGATTCCAAGAGAACTTGGAGTTTGTCTGTATTTCCAAAATCAGTTAAAGAATCGTAATCAAAAAACTGCACAGACGAAATTACTGACAGCATGTTAAATCCTGTCAGAGTTAACCTCCCCTCTTTGATGAGTCTCTGCAATTTTAAATAATTCCAATGAGTCATTTTTCTAGAAGCTTTTTAGGTATGTGTCATTTGTATTACATATGAGTTATTTCTCCCAAAAGTACTTTTTCCTTTCTAGTCTTTTTTTATGATTTCCCAATTATTTACTCACCCATTCCTTGTACTTCAAGGTTTGGTTTTTCAAATGAGCTACATGAAGAAGAAAACACCTAACAAAGAAATAATTAAGCATTAGTAGCTTTTCATTCTGCTGGTAAGTATACGAGTGTTCATCATATTTTCTGAGCTTACATTTATACAGAATTTTGTTTCCAAATTTTTTAAAAAATCAGTTATTTTCTAAATACTACTTCTGCTGCCTCTGACATAAATTTCTTCTGGGATTTTGATCTCTTGTTCATCCTCAGTATAATAGTCATTGCATAGTTCTCTTAGCTTTTAACTACACATCTCCCTTAAACCTTCACTTGCCCAAATAACTTCCTTCAGTTATACCTCCTTCTTCAAAGACTTCCTCTGGCTCCCATCTTTCCAGGTTTTGTACATTGCATACGAGCCACTAATACTTAATGCCTGAGGTCACATAATTACATAATCAGGCTCATTCCCAAGCCTGTCTCTTGCGAGTTGAGGCCTATCTTGGTTTGCAGCAAATAGTCCATGCGTGTCTGTTGATAACAACAGAAGCTATGGCAGTTGAAATTGCTTGAATGCAGAGCAATCAACAGTGTCACACAAGCTTGGCTTGTTTTAAAAGATTTCAGTCAGTGGTTTTAAGTGTGTAGGACATATTTTTTACAAAATGTCTCTAACTCATACATCTGCAGGTATTTCAGTAGCCTGGATGTATATGTGCTGTAAGAGTATATGCTGCTATGTTCAAATGTATGTAAGTGATGCTTTGAATAAGTATTAGTAAATTAATAGTAGCTTTGTCATTATGGATTTTCCCAATCTGTGAATAGCAAAAATAGAAAAGTTATATAGGATTCTGCTATATATGAATATGAATCTAGAAGGATATATATAAAAATTGAATCATAATAATCTCCAGCTAATTGAAACAAAGAGTAATCTTTATTATCTTCCTCATTGTTTTATGATAATGACCTATAACACCCATATACCCCCCAAAAAACCATTTATATGCAAAGTGTGTATATATACACATATATATTATACATACAAAGCATTTTTCAGGAAGCAAAAAGTGCATCATGTTCTGACACTCAGAAAACCTTGCAAACCTCTGATTTAGTTGAGAACACAATATGAGGGCTTAGTTTCCTCAATGTTTGCCAAATATTTGAGCTTCGGTATTTTTGTGAATTTTCAGGCACTGTAAACATACAAGACTTAATTTGAAGCCTTCTAAAAGCTGTTTAACTGTTGCTAATTGGCTTTTGAAAAGAACAGAACACATTAAGACTCATGTAAATATTTTATAACAAAACAGCACATTGTAAAGCTTAGCTGTATCACCACCAACGGCCCCCTCTCTAGTAGCCAAATGATCCACACTTCCCATCAACTGTCAGAACTGGTCTTCAAAATACAAACACAGTTAACTCCATTGAGAACAGCTGCTCCCAAAGAGCAGCCATTAAATCCCTCTTAAGAAGTACCACTTCTCTTTTTAATGCTTACAGTGCGATAAGCTGTACCCCCATAACATTCTCAAATATGTGTCTCATCATTGCTCCAAACCCAAAGCAAATAAATGAAGCCAATGTACCATTTTATGAGAGCTTCCCACACGACACCACACTGTTGTTCCCCGGAATCGTCATGAAAGTCACAGGTCTCTCACAGGGGCCCTACTGTGCAGTGGCCCTCACAATGGCTGGTGTGTGATGTGCCGTGCATGGGGGTGTGGCCAGACAGCCCCCAGCAGCTCTCCTCTGGGGGCGTTTTTCTTGACCTGACCCCCGTTTTGAAACTCATTCTTCTGTGGTAGGGATTGTGCACTGTGGGAGGCAAACATACCCTTTCTTAGTTTCCCCACGGAAATCACAAACATGGCCCTCTCCCAACTGGCAGGCACCAGGTATCTCACTAACCAAAGCAAGCGTCTCTGCCCAGGGATCTGAAATGCTCTTACAGAAAAAGGGTGTCTCTTATTTAAAAAGATTCTGTTAACATAATTCATTTGCTAGGGTATGAAGACTCTTACAATTTATACACTTATTCGATTAAAATTATAATGAATGTTGAAGGAATAAAAAGTATTATATCTTTAAATCATTTTGCATTTATGAAAAGAAACTTTAAAAGTTGAATGTTGATTAGAAAAAATTAATCAAGAAGTTAATCAAATATGCTAGATAAGGTAAAGGTTGAAAACTATTTTTAAAGTGTTCTGTTTCATTTTATATGTTGTCCAAGAAAAATCAAAAGACTACTATTTGTATTTTATAACTCGCTAGATCCATCAAATAAATACTGTTTTTAGAAAGCCTACTAAGAACAGAAACTGGGATGGGACAAGAATAAAGTAAAGCATATTTCACCTGCTTTGGAGCTGACAGTGTATAGTGTATTTTCCTGAATCTAAGATTCTTATTATTTCCCTACTTGAATAGTCCTCAAATTAAGATCAGTCTTTTAGTTAATGCATACATTAGGGGCCAATATGTTTGTAGTCATTTCTGCAGCCAACATTTGATTCTGTCATTCCACTGTACCTGATCGTCTAGAAGCAGGAACCAGAAGCTGCCATGCCACTCAAATGCCATGGAAATGTTCCAAATTTCATTAGTGCCAAAGAATGCATAGACAAGGACTTAAAAGACTTCTGTTCAACATGAGATTATTTTGGGGGCTGCCTTACTCTAAATGAGCAAGTGTTGCTGCCCCTAGGGAATCTGACATGGTGTCCTTATGATTCCATACAATTATAGAGATATTATAGAGAAAGGCATTTGACTGGGAAATAAGGAAGTTTAAGGATGCTGTAGCTGCCAGTTTATTTTTACTGAAACACTGTTTTGCTTACATCATTTCCCTATTCAAAAATATTAAATAGCTCCCCATTCTAAGGCCCTAAATTTTGACTATAGGCTCAGCTTCAACTGGACTTTCGTCTACTCTACCTGTCTCTACAATCTAGTCTATAGCTGTGCTAAGTCCATTGAGCACTTGAAATTGGATTTAATTTTAATCAAAATTTAAATTTAAAAATGAAACAATACACTTTTATCTATATTACATATTGAAATGGTAATATTTCTACATATTGAATTAAATAAAATATTTAATTAAAATTTATTTCACCTGTTTCTTTTTAATGAAGGATTTAGAAAATTGTCAGTGATATATGTGGCTTATATTATTATTCTGTTGGACAGTCTGGTCTAGGGACCATAAAAAAACCTTGCTTTCCTTGATATTCTACACTTTAAATAAAACATGCCTCCTCCTCCAGATTTTCCTTCCTGATACAAAAAACCCTGTGCTTGCAAGTGCCAGAAACCTAAGAATTTATTGACACAATAAATGAAAAGAACAAGATAAGCTGTCAGGGACTGTAATATTGACGTCATCAGAACTCAGTCTTACAGATAGCTAATCACATCAAAAGCAGAGCTTAAAATTTCCAGAAATAAGTCTCATTGGCTGGCTTGAATCCTATGCCCCTCTTTGAACCGATTACTGTGGTAAAGGGAAAGGATTAAATTTATTGACCAGACGTTGGTCACATGCTTGTGCCAACATTAGAGTATAAGGAAAATCAATGCCAGTCACCTTACATGGGCTGATACCAAGGGTAGGCTTGGTCTGCTCTTCAATGGAAAATCACAAAACTTGTACCAAGAGAAACGGTTATCAGTATGAAAAAGAATAGATGCCCAGAAGACCGGATTGCTCACCTCAATGTATTTTTTTTGCGTCTTCAGGGCTCATATTTCAAGACGCCATTTCTTTCCATGCCCTTTGTCATTCTCTCTGGCTTCATCTGCTCCTTCACCACCCCTTCCCCTTTCCCAGTGCTCTGGGAATAGCATACCACATGCAACTCTATGAATGTCATGCTCGTTCTCAGCCTTCAGTGCTTTTTCCAGTCCTTCCCCCTTCTCAACACCCATGAAATCTTGCTCATCCTTCAAGTCTCAGGTCATTATCACTTTTCTGAGTGATTCCCCCAGCCTAAGATATTTTCTATAACTTTCCACATTGTGTTTCTTCTCAAATTGTTGTACACCTTCAAAGTAATATGCATAATTTGATTACATAACAAGACCAATGTAGATTTGAGAGTAAGGTTTGTCTGAGTTGGTGTGTTGAAAAAAAAGTCTATTTCTGAAAATTTAATGAAGGATTATTGAAAGGTGTTGAAATGATCAAGAGTCAACCAAGTATGAATAAGAAAAAAGAAAGTTGGCAATAGTAAAAGCTGTTACCCACTCTGAACCTGAAAAGCAAGGTAGAACCACATGATTGGAACTTGGTCAGAGCTACAGCTGAGGAATAAAAGCAGCCAGAGTGGAGAGAGCTTTAAGGAGAGGGATGCAGTCCCTTCCCAAACCATGCCTTCACAGGACAGAGGGGATACAGAAACACACTCCAGTTCCCTTTTCTCTCTCATGTTGATGAATCCATTGGCTAATGTTAACCAGAAGGAAGATGGCAAGGGAGGCTGGGATGTGCTGTGTAGAGATCGGCTTCTAGGCAGAAGAGCAAAGCAGGGAGGGGTGAGACCCACACAGAAGGACCTACACACTTCAATGATTCTTCTGGTATTCTGAGCTCCTGGTACCACTCCTTACATATAAAACCTGATACATATTGAATGAATGAATGAAAGAATGACTCACCACAAGTCTTTATATTTCTGGTTCTTTTGATTCACTTCTTTTAAAACAAACAATAAATGTAATATTTTCAAGTAAACAAATAAATAAATTGATAAATTAGAAAAAAAATGTCCAATTGTGTTTTCTCAAAATTTGGGAATTATCAGCATTGTACTTATCAGGAAACTTATTTTGCTGGCTTTTTACCTATAATATCTAATTATTTTCACAGAACCCTAATAAAGTTGGTATTCCCATTCCCGTTTTACAGGTGAGAAACTGAGGATCCAAAGCACTTGAGAACAATCAGACAATGCCTTCCTCTTCAATTTTCCAACTGCATAGAATCAAAACAGAAAAATTACATGAATGGTTAAATATTAAAGCTATTTCTTTAAGAAGTTAAGAAATAAATCAGTGAAACAGAGTACTTCTCTCACCACTGAGCAAAGCAGATAGCAACTGAAATCTGGCTACTTCTGTAGTCTTTAAAGTGGCCATTCAATGTCTTGGGAAAAAAATGATGGCTAACTCCATGCATGTATTTATTTTACTTTAATTGAACACTTTCTTTTAGAGACATATGCACACATACTTGCTTTTAAGTCATAAGTGCATAATAGTAAAAAAAAGAAAAGAGAACTGAGTGATAGAGAATCATAGCGATA
This sequence comes from Pteronotus mesoamericanus, assembly GCF_021234165.1. Taxonomy (NCBI): domain Eukaryota; kingdom Metazoa; phylum Chordata; class Mammalia; order Chiroptera; family Mormoopidae; genus Pteronotus; species Pteronotus mesoamericanus. Next base: position 20,143,541 of record NW_026555027.1, read on the forward strand.
AACAGGGATGCAAATAAAAAAATATGAAAGCTGTGTAATATCTTTCCAATCTAATAATTTTTGAAAATTCTTTGAAAGAGTATTTTTGAAATTTCAACATGCAAGTTATGACAATTACTATGTCATTGCCTTTCTTTATTAAAACATTCTCTCATGAGAAAATAGTGCCCAATTTTAACATATTTTTATTGATATATTACTCTTAATTATTCTTAATGCAAAATATGACATAAACTTAATACATATTATAAGCTCCTAATATATGTCTAAATATACCTTCCAATTATCTACTGCTTGGCTTATAGCAAGAACTAACATTTTATTGACAAACTGCTAATGCTTATAATAGCCCAGCTTATTCCAGTAGCAATGAACATCACCAAAGTCTAAATGTGGTTTCAAAAAACTCTGTTCCACTAAAGGAATCCAGGTCCTTTAGAGAACTGGGTAGATTCTGGTCTCACGTAGGAAATGCACAAAATGAGCCTGGGCTATCTTGTTGTACCAAAAATCAAGGACATTTTCAAAGAATTTTAGGATTATATAAAAAAGTTACAGCAGTCAATTACTGAAGCAAGAATGGAAAAGAACAGATACCCAAAAGATCTGAGTGCCCACAGTGAGAAAGGTTTGATTTTTGTTTTGTTTTGGTTTGGTTTGGGGTCTTTTTTTTTTGCATCTTCAGGGATCATATTTCAAGACACCAGTCCTTCCTCTCTGGCTTCACCTGTTAGGTTACTTCCCACCCTCTTTTCTTTAAACAAGAAGAAAGGTTATAATACATTGAAACAAAAAGAAAATTTAACCCTACAAATCAATAAGTTGACAATGATCCAATAAACAAATGTCAGAAGTAAATGAACAAACAATTTAAAAACAACTAATACAAAGAGGGACACAAACATAAAAATCGTATTAATTAGGAAAATACAAACTTAAAATACTAAAACACTGTTTTCTTGCCCATCAGATTGGCAAATCTTTAAAACTTTGATTATATCAAATACTGGCAATGGATTGTAGAAACAGGAAATGTTGGAAGTTCAAACCAGTAAAGCTTTATTTGACTGGGAAATTAGGCAGTAACAATCAACATTTTAAATGTATACACCCTCTGGCCAAACAATTCTACCTTCCTGTATTTACCTTAAAGAAAGGCTTGTACATAACATTTAAAGGGGCATTTATAATGCTGTGGACTGGCTACATCATTTTTAATTGCGAAGAAGTAACACGAGTTTCATCAACAGGGAATTTAGGTGTACATGAATCAGCTGAGAAGAAAAACTTGGACATGTATTTAAGCCATAGTGTTAAGTGTTTAAAAATTCACAGCAAAAAAACATACAATGTAATGTTATATACATTTAAAAACACACAAAATTATTTAATTGTATATGTGTCACCTATGTATACATGTATTTACATAGATCTGCAAAGATACACATAAAACTGATAACATTAGTTACTTCTGGGGAGGAGAATCATATTAAAAGGAAAAAAAATGAACTTCTGCTTTATCTGTATTTTATACAATAAACTCAGTAAAGTATTCCAGTATCCTTTATTTTATATTTTCTGAATGTTAAGAAAATAATCTTCCAATAATCCCCTAAAGCAGCTGTTTCAGACCCCATTTCATACATGAGGTAACAGGGCTCAGAAACACGGCTCACCTGTCCAAGGTTATCAGCAGTAGAGGTGACAATTTATTCAGGGCGATCTTAGAACCTATACGCAGACTTTCTTCTCTAGATCACATGTAAAAATGATCGCCCACTTGGCACTGATCAAAACTTCTTTAAGGAAATATCTGGGTTGCAGACAGAGATTGGGAATAAGAAGTATTTGCCAATGAAGACCATGGAATTATATTGAGGAGGCTGTGCTTAAGAAGAGGAGCGGAGCCAGAACAAAACCCTGAGAAGTGGCAACCTTTAATGGATGAACGAGTTAAGGAAGCTGATAGGAAAGCCAAAGGAGAAAGTGCTACATATTCAGGAGAGCTGAAGTCAAGAACTCAACCACAGAGGGCACTGGTAGGAGGACACGTGGTCCACAGGGGCATGTGTTGGAAGAGGTCAAGTGAGTGCCACTTACATTTGATAACAAAGTCATCTGGTCACTTTGGGAAGAGAAACTGGGTGAATAGGAGAGGTAGAAACCAGAACGCCAAGGGATGAAGCATGAGGGAAGTAAAAGGGTTCAATAGTATGGTAGGTCCTAAAAAATTTACCATAGAATTACCATATGTTCCAGCAATTTCGCTTCTGGGTATACAGCCAAAACAATTGAAAGAAGAAACTCGAACAGGTACTTACACAGGCTCATTCATAACAGCGTTAATCACAATAGCCAGAAATTAGAAAAACCCAAGTGTTCATCAGAGGATGAATAGATAAACAAGATGTGGTATGTACATAATGGAAAATCATTCAGCCTTAAAAAAAAAAGGAAAAGAAAATTCTGACATGTGCTACAACCTAGCTGAAACTAACTGAAATATGTCAGACATGAAGTGACAAATGTTCTATGATTTTACTTATATGAGGTACCTGGAGTAGTCCAATTCATAGACAGAATGTAGAATGGGGAGTGGCCAGGGTGAGCAGCAGTGGGGAGTAGGGAGTTATTTTTTAATGGGTAAAGAGTTTCAGTTTGGAAGAATGAAAAATATCTGGAAATGAATGGTGGTGATTGTTGAATAACATTGGGCATATACTTAAAACCTCTGAACAGTACACTTTACAATGGTGGGGGGAAAACCCCCAAAAAGGTCAATTTTATTTTATGTGTATTCTAACACACACACACACACACACACACACACACAAAACTATAAGGTCTTGGAGAAACTCAATGTTGACAACTTTCTCAAAAAGAGAAGTACATAGGGCAGGTCAGTCAGAGGAGCATTTTTTAAGATGTAGGAACTTTAAACAGATTCACCAGCCGGAAGGGATTGTTTGAAGAACAGTTGTACCTGTATCCACCCTCCAGGTAAAGGGGACGCGCTATTGAGGTAGCCCATTAAAATCCAAGATACTGAGCACTATGCTTCCAAAAATGAGACTGTGTCTTTGGGGAGAGGCAGATGTTTGAGCCTAGAATGTTATAATAATACTCAAATATAATATTAAAACTTTCTCAAAATATATAAAATCTAAGCAATGTTAGTCACATTAATAACTTTTCTTCAGGGATTTTCCTACAGGTATCTCACTAAAGAATTCAAATCAAATTTTGTATTAATGGCATGCTGATGGGGGTTTTTTTGTTTGGCTTTTTTTTTTTTTTTTTTTTTTTGCTTTTTTTGTTTAGTGTGCGAGGACAGCTTTCTTAGTATTGTTTGTTCTCATTTATTTTTACTTCCTGCAAATTCACATTAAATATCAGTTTAGGTGAGGCAGAACATGTTTCTATCTTAAATCATCCTTAATTACTCTTTATTGCCCTTCTGAAAATAGAGTTAAGAGGCAGAGAGAGGTACCCTGATAATATGATCGTTCCTAAAGACCAGGAAGTGGTGCTTACAAGATGTGGAAGTTTGCATAATTATGAAGTTTTTCTTGCAGGCCACCTCCTTCCTCTTCCTCAACGAGCAAGGGAGGTGGGGCAGTGGCCACCGCATACAAATTGCAGCTACCCGGTTGCTTCTACTACGCGGTAACCAGAGAGAAGCACATACATGTGTATTTCCTTTTATTTGAAGTTGGCAATTGTATTTGCTCTCTTCAACTGTTTTATGCCCTTTTCGATCGTTATCCCTATTGTCCTGTAAAATTTCTTTAATGCTCCAATCTCTTAGAAGCTTAACCAGTTAAATGATCAGCTCTGGAGGAGGTGCCCCTGCGTTTTGTTCTTGTGGCTGGAGTTGAGGGAGATCACAGGACATGGATAAGAAGCAGTTTCAGCTTTGCCATGCTTTATCTACATGTAGCAGGCAACTACTCATGAGAAAGTAAGTTTAAGACTTGTAGGTAAAAGAAACCACTACCCAGATTCCAAGAATATGCCCGTTTACTGAAGTAATTTTTTTTGTTTCTTTTTACAAGATGTCTATAGTCAGATTAGCACTGAAGTCATACTCCAAAGAGTATGTTAAATTAATTAATTTAAAATAATTTAAATTTACTAACATTAGAGTTAGTAAATTTAACAAAGTTAACAAAGAGTTAATTAATTTAAATTAATTAGCTTTATAAAAGCAATTTCATCCCTCGTGTATCAGGTTGGCAGTTTTCTTTCGCATAGAGCAGTATTTTCTGGTTTTCTATGATAATCATTCAACCACACACAAGATGTTTCCTTACGTAAATGAGCATTACTTAATCAAGTACAGACTTCGATAACTTTTCTAAAATTTGCTTACATGTATAAATATGTGTCCACATTAGTTATATATGTATACCCACAGAAATTATAGCCTTTTACCATGATTCCAAGTGTAAGCTTTGTGCATAATTTTCCATTTCTATAACATTTGTAAAGCATAATGACTCTGGTGTTTCACAACTTCCTCTTTTGGTAGGCTGTCCTTCTGCATTATGGGAAAAGAAAAGACTCCAGAAGACGCTGAGGGGAGAGCGGAGCCCTTTGGAGGTGCTGGCAGTTTAACTCAACTATTTAAGCAGCTTAACAAGCAACTGTAAATAAGACAGAGGTAAGAAGAAACTATTACTTGCTATTTTTTATTCTATTATTTGGATTAATATTGAATAGCAATTTAAATGCTGGCTGGATTACATAGTAGATTAGATAAGTAATACCTCTCTTAAGTGAGTAGTCAATATATTAAGTGAAAAAGTTTTAAAAATTTGTAAAGTTCCAATTTCACATATAACATTTTAAGAAGCTGGAGATTTTAAAAATTCTTATTGATCTCGGTATTTTAACTGCAAAGCAAAACATACCTTTTTTCATAATTTTACATATAATTTAATGCTGAAAGAACTTTTGGATTGATAATAAACTCTAAGAGCTTTTTTTTTTCTCCTAGGTCCAGTTTTTCTTAACATTTGTAAATTCTCCTATATATATCTTTTTGTTAATTTTTCATTTAACTAGTTGGACATTATCCAGGAAAAGAGAATTCTTACATTTGTTTTTATACACTGCCAAAATATATTGTATTATTTACATTGTGACATTTCAGTATTATTTTTCATATTATCACATTATTCATATTTAAATACTATAGAAAAAAATAGTTTGTGGTATAGATAGTATGATTTTAAAATCTAAATAAGAAATAAATCCAATTTCAGAAATTCATCTTTTTTGTAAAAAAATTAATTTACAATGATAATACTTAAAAATAGAGCAAGAACCAAAACACAGTAATACCATTTGAATTCATGATTGGAGATCCAGTTAAGCAAAAACTGATCTCATTAGTGAAATGCAAAAATAATCTAAATCCAGCAGAAATTTTTTTCTCAATAGTGCCCATCTACAACAATGCTTATACATCTTAACTATGTAATACAATGTGTTTATTATTTAGCCATTTTAAATCTTCCTTCTAAAGACATTTGGTTTCTTTATACTTTGGTATAAACACTGCAGTGTTTAACACATTTTTTAAAATGCAAAGCGAACTCTTCTCCTTATACATATGAGAGTTTGGATAATTTACTGCTAGCTATTCATTTTGAGACAGTGATAAACATCACACATTTGCTGTTTGAGATTTGGTATCGGCAAATATCACAAGTAATAGAAAATTTAAATGGATATTTAATTTTTTTTTAAATTAGAGTAGTCTCATGGCTTCCAAAAAAGAAAGTTCACATTGTTCCATCAAATAATGGATTTAATTGGTATTAATTTGGGTAAACAGTGCTCGCACACTAGTTCTATTACATTACCTGGAAAATAGGTTTTTTGAAACAAGACACTATAACAAGAGATTATAGGGAGAAGAGAAGCAGAGTTTTAGTATTATAAATTCAGGAAATGCACTGTCGACTCAAGTTTGACATCCTTAACTAGATTGATGTTTTTAAATCAAATTGATAGTTGTGAGAAACCCATAAATGTTGCGCCTCCTCATCTTGTGTATCACACACATTAATTAAACACAACTAATTCTAACACAGCTTGATTATGTTATTTACAATACCATTTTAAAGCCCTCTTTAAAAAAATGGAAGAATTTTTAAATGTCCAGAATTTTAAGTATATTTTTTATCATAGACTATTAACTGCTATAGCTGGGTTATACATAGTGTGGTATTACACTGAATAACTGCTAACAGCCAAGAAAACAGCCCAAGGAGATTACAGTCTCAATTGATCACCACTGTAATTAAGAGCAGCAAATAAAGGGCAAGGCAGTTGAGAAAATGCCATCTCGCTGGTGAGACAGATGTGTTGATGTTGTTGTTGCTATTAAGAATTATTGAAGTTTCTCAATGGATAGCCTAGTTCTAGATTATGGAAAATAAGTTTAAAATTTATTCTGTCTTTGATAAAATTGTATTTATGGAAAAAAAATAGCACCTATCTGGCTGCATTTCCACAAGACATAAAGATTGTTGAAGGCGACATTTTTGACGTCATTAGAACAGAGCGTGCATTGCATATGCTTTTTACTTCACATAGTGTTGCAAGAAAAAGCATTTAGAGCCTGTCCCTAAAACCAAGTTTTTAAAGTGAAGTGAGATATAATATTGTAAATAATTTATTGCTGGAAAACATAAATTTTGACTTTTGAACTATAGATACATATTTTACTGTATTTCATGAAGGTTGCATTCACTTGACACACTAAGACATAAATTTTCATTGACTCTAATAAAAGTTGAAACTGGATGATTTCTGTGTAGCATTATAAGACTTTATATCTGTCTTCATAAGGCACGGTTGACTATGACATGTGAGTGACCTTGCTGGGAATCAGGCAAATGATCGATATCCAAGGGCTGATACAGCAACCTTACCATAGAGTGGTGTCTCCCTCCTCCATGATAGGAACTTTCCACCTGTTGAAGCTGCTTACAGTGGATTCTATCCCATCCCGGCAAATATATTACCTTTCAAATAATAATTTCACTTTGAAGCAACGATGCCGTTTCCTTTCTTTCTTTCTTTCTTTCTTTTTTTTTTTTTTGTTTGACTTAAATGAGGGGACTTCCAAAAGAACTTTTGAAAGGTTGAAATACTTGTTGACTTGTTTGTTTTGTTTTTCCTTCTTTTGGTCGCTTTAATATTTACAAAAATACAAAAGAAAGATTATGGTTTTGGTGCAGACTCTAGGGATGGAATTCAGGAGCAAAAATCCTCTAAATCTACACAGTGTGTGGGTCTTTCTGCTTTTAAAAACAAATTTGTGTCCACTTACATTTGTTGAAATATTTATTTGTAATACATGTGACATTTTAATTGATATGACAAGTAGCATATATTAATTAAAATATATGTTTAGGATATGTAAACTTATTGTTTTCACAAAAAATATGCATTGTGTCAGTACATGTGCTCTGTAACATAGAATATGCACCTCATTTCCATATAAGAAATGATTTCTGCCAATATAGGACAAATGCAAGTATTTTTGCATTTCTGCATATTTTCATTTAAAGTTTACATTAAATACTGTTGTTTGAGCATTATTGTTATATTTCCAACATTTACCTGAAATCATTGAAATTTTTATTATTTTACATGAACTAAAACTGGGAACTTAGATACAATGTTTTCCAAATTCCTCCCAGCTTTATTTTTTTCATCATTCTAGAAATGTGCAGGAAATAGATTTTAATTTTTTTCAGAATTATTGAAGAAAATGCTAAATTTGTATTTTTTAATTCAAATTTTTAAAGAATGACATTTAAACCATTCATTAACATAGGCACAATGGGACATAGATCAGAAATTAAGTTAGCCTACAGGCATTGCTCCACAAACTAGTATAAAATGTCACACCTCATCATTTTTCTACTTTATAGAGATTTCATTATAAACTTTTAGTGTTTTATATAGGTACTGGTTATCACATCCTCAAAATTCTTCTTATTTGGAAACAATATAAATAGAAATATGATCTTGAAAATCATCACCACTTTGTTCTCAGTCTGGGAAAAAAATTAGTAGAATTTTTCTTTAAATATACCTTAGTTGAATTTATTTTCATTTTTCATAGGAAAAAAACCTTAAAGAGATTATTTTGTTCTTTATTATTCTATGTTGGTGAAAAAATCTGAATTAGAGGAGAGGCAAAAACATTCTCCAAGAAATTAAGCTATTTTCTGATGGCACTGAATTTTTCTTAAGTGCTCACTAGAAACTCTTGTAATATTTCATTGTTAACATTTTTTTAAATTTAGAAATAGTTCCGAGCTTTAAAAAGTTGTAAAATAAAAATAATAGAATAAACTCCCACATAACCCTTGCCAAGACTTGCCTAATCTTATTTTTTTTTACCCCATTTACTTTATAATTCATGCTCATTCTTTACATGTTTCATCTCCGTAATTCCTTTCCTGAACCATTTGAGGGTAAGTTATAAACAACACAGGCCTTTACTTTAGTGTCTTATTACTAAAAATAGAGGTAGTCTCTTACAGAGTAGTTATATACAATAATCTACTTCATAAATTTCATGGATATGATACTTTTATCTAATTTTTCCATATTCTAATCGTGCTACTCATCTAATAATACCCTTGATGATATTTCCTCCTTCAGAAAAGGTTCGAGGCTACCATCAAGTCTCTCATTTAGCTACAATTCAGTCTCTTTAGCCTCCCTTAATCTGGAACATGTCCACATAATTTCTTTTCTGAAACTGAAAATTCTAATGAGTGCAGTCTATTCACCAACTGGTTTCTTTTCAAAAGAACGTTTCTCCCTTTGCAGTTGTCTGACATTTCCTCGTGATGAGATGGTGGTTCTGCGTTTTTGGCTAGAAGGCTGCACAGGTGACGGCGCCGTTTCCTCTCTGGCTCCCGTGCCTAGTGCGAGCTCAGCAGGCTCATCGGTCCCACATGGTGATGTTCATTCCGGTTGCCTAGTCCGGGCAGTGCCTGATTTCTCCATTTTATAATGATGGCTCTTCACGAGAAATTTCCCATTGGGTTTAGTGTTAAATGATCTCATCTGATGCAATCTTTCTTAGCATCATTACAAAGTGAAGATGTTTTAACTCCAAGATTCCCTGCACATTTGTGTCAGTCGTTTGCTTTCTACTGCAAGCAAAAGAAACTCTCTTCTCTCTCACTTAATTATTCATATAGGTATCTCTCTCTTGCTGAATTTCTGTCTTTTCAGTGCTTTGTAATTCACTGCTTCCTAATTATTTTGGTGCTCAAAGTATCCGCATTCTAGCTTCTATGTGTTTGTGGCCTTCCCCCATCATATCAGTGAGACTTAGTTATATGTACTTTGTGGCTTAAAAAGATGTTCTTATCCTGTTCCACCCCTAGAATCATTCATGTCTTATTTCTTTTAGTGCGGAGTGGTGTTAGAGGCTAAGATGTGGGTGTCAGGATACTCACGGTCACCTAGAGTGTTTTTGCTCCTTGACCCTTTCAGATAAATATATTAATGCATACACACATCTAGAGACACAAACATACAAATGTGCATACACAAATTCATATGCATGTATATGAATTCATATGCATGTAAAAAACGTATACATATATACATATATTTTGGATATGATGAGTTCATCTGATACCTCCAATTCCAAACTGTCTCCACAGGGCTCTTGTTTGCCCTCCCCTATTTATTTTTGTGCTCCTTTTGCCACAGTGTAAGCCCTGGATCCTAACAATATCAGGCTTACTCATTTGCTCAGTTCTATCATACATCTGGAAAAACTTCTGAATTGCTTTACCCAAACCACTACAATAAACAAACCTACTAAAAAAAAAAAATTGCAGGGTTTATGTAAGCTTCTTCCCCCAACACACCCAAACCTCACCAAGTACTATGTTTGTAAGTTATTTGAATGAATTCTTCTTTCCTCCCTCCCTCTCTCTCTCCTTCCCCCCTTCTCTCCTTCCTTTCTTCCTTCCTTTTTTCTTTTCTCCCTATCTTCCTTCATCCCTAATTTCATTCTTCCTACTTCCCTCCCATCCTGCCCTCCTCCTTTCTCCCTCCCTCCTACCCTCCTACTGGGTTCTTTCTTTTGTTCAGTTTATCATAGTATTTACTTGAAATACAATTGGGTTCTTTTGTTTCAGCTCGTTTGCAGTGTTAGGATTTCCCCCCTACCCTCTTCGCATTCTTATTGATTTAATTTCATTGTTTGAATTGGTTTACTTTAACCTTTTTTTCTCTAAGCCATGAAGATTAATTGCTTCTTGCTCCAGCTATTTGTATTAAACAAGCCTCATGTGTCCTAATTCAACCATTATGATAAAATTTAGAAATAACTGATTGAGCTATTGGATGAGCTTCTATCTTTATATTTCAACTCTATTCAATCTACATTTAGTCGGAAGTCAATTATCTTCTTGGACTCCCAGTTTTTGGAAGTCCAAGAAGATAATTGGACTTCCAAAAATTTCAGATATGAAAGTATCTGTGCAACTGGTCAACCTTATACATTTATTATTCTAGAGGTTATTCTTTTTAAGTCTGAAGATATCATTGCATAATTAGTTAAAGAAAGAAATAACCATGACTTTGTGTAGTTCATAAGTACTGGAAAAAGTTCTCGCCCTCTTACATAAGTAATTCTAGGATACTGTTATTCTTACTACTCCTCCATATTCTACTCTAGTAATCATAACTCTGAATACATGTTAATATTTGTGGTAGCAGGAGAAAGTGGGATCATGTCAAAAGATTATTTTCAATTTCCTATCTGCAGATCTTGGATAAGTTACTTCTTTCTCCAGATATCTCATTCATTAACTTTAAATTTTAAAAAAGGAATCCATATTACCTTAACTTTCTGCCAATTTCCATACTCCTACCTCAAAGGGATCATTAAATTTCTTCACTCAGATATTAACAGGCATCTCAAAATCAATATGTCCACAATAAAATTTCTCACTGCCTTCCCTTCTCAGCTCCATCCCCAATGTTATTTGGTCAGTAACTGGCATCTCCTTACACCCAGGTATCAAGGTCAAAAGCCTCATTGGTTCCTTTCTTTCCCTCACCTACGTCCTACTCATCAGTAAGTTCCAACATACATCCCAAAGCTGCCCAGGCTCTTGCCTTCCACCATCTGGAGCGACGCCCAGGGCACTGCCATCTCTGTTCTAGAGAGCTGTGTTCTGGTGGTAGCCTCCTCCGAAGTTTCTTCTTTTCAATTCTTGCATCCTTGCCAGCATGGCCTTTTAAAATGTAAGTCAAATCATGTGGCTCCCTTCTCAAAGTTCTTCAATGGCTTCCTATTGTAATTGGGATAAAAACCCACATTGCTCACTATAGGTTCTATGCCTTGGCCTCCACCTGTATCTCCCTTCTCATATCCTATTGCTCACTGCTTGATTCACTTAGCTCTGGCTCCAATCCTCATTTTGCCCCCGGGATATTCTACCCGCCTTTCTGATTCAGGGACTTCATACACGCCCTTCCTTCTCTCCAGGCCTGCTCTTCCTTTGCCTCTCACTGTGATACAATTCTTTGTTTAAATCTCCACTCAAATGTTCCTCCAAAGGGATGTCTTCCATGACCAACTGCATACTGTGGTGTAATAGTGTCTCTAACTCAGTCACTCTCTCTCCTTTTACCCCTTTTTATCCATTTTACTTTTTTTGATAGCACTTAATACTACAAAAAAATTTTCATCTGTATTTCCTTGTTCAATTATTTATCATCTGTTACTCCCACTAGAATGTAAGTTCCATGAGGTTAGAGATTTGGTCTGTTTCCTTCATGCTATATCCTCAGCACCTAGAATAAAGCGTGGAACATAGCAGGTACTCCAATAAGAGCTCAATATTTCTGAGCCTCATGTACAATGAAAATAGGTGTCATAAAAATAACACCTACTTCCCATGGTCGCCTGGAGCAGGCCCCGGTCATGGTGGGGCTCTGAACAACGGTGCAGTCGACAGCTGGGGATATTTCTGTTAACACAGAGTGAAAGGAACTGAAACAAAAAAGCGGTCTTCAGAGGCAACAAGTAGACCGAGAAGTTCTCCTTTTTTCTGTGTGGGCTCTTTTCCACTGAGCTGAAAAAAGATGAGTTCACAGTGGCTGCTGCTAGCCTCTCAGCCTGAGTGGCAATCACCCTGCACGCTACCCCTCTGCCCTTGCGCTTGTCTGCCTCCGCCTTCCCCACCCAGAAACACATGCACCCACCTTTGTTTGCCAGTTAGGATTCATTGCTCTCCTCAAGCCAGATGGAAGAGCAATCTCCTTTCAGAATCCTTTCCTGATTAACCATCTGCCTGTGCTGGCCTCACGGCTGTGCCTATAGTTCACATATTGTTTTGCAATTATTTCCTGCTGCTATTTTTAGTCCTGAAGTGGATTATAAAGCTACTCTAGGGAAACTGTTTCTTTTGTGCCAACATACCAAGTTTAAGGTCATAAATATGAGCTGTTTTTTGAGAGTACTGGGTCCTAAATAATAAAGATGACAACAATGATAATAATGACAGTGTTAATAGCAATAGCTTTCCTATTACATTTCTTGGTATCAGTTTTTATGTCAGGAGCTTCCCATGATTAACTAATTTAATACCCACACCAAGCCTGTGAAATAAATATTATTATTTCTATCTTACAGATTAAAAAAAAAAAGTTTAACAAAATACAGCACGGGGTGCATGGTCAATAATATTGTAATAACTATGTATAGTGCCAGGTGGCTACTAGACTTATGGAAGGAAATCATTTATAAATTATATAATTGTTTATCCACTATCTTATACACTTGAAACTAATATAATATAACATTCAATGTCAACTGTAATTGAAAAAATTTTTAAGGGAAAAAAGTTTAGAAAGTGAAAGATAATTTGATAATGGTCCCAAAACAAATCCTGGTGTGCCGGTGTCTAAACTGGACATTTATCATATTATTATTCTGCTTCTACTGCTTATTTATTGAGAAGGTAGGCAGGCAAAGCTGTGGTTTAGACACAGCTACAACTCTGCAGATTAAACGGTGCAGCCTCAGCCTCGGAAGTCTTACACTCTGGTACGAAAAATATTAAAAGAAGCAGATTTTCAGCCATAATCTGAAAAATGTCAAGTGTCACCTGAGGCATAAGAATAATTGACAGTTATACTTTCAAGGACCATTGTGGCACAAGGTACCCTGGGAAAAAGCAACTTTAAAGTTGAAGCATCAAAATTTTCACTAGGTGGAAAAGAGTTGGGGTAATTTATTTTCAAAAAATTCAGAAAAACCTCAAAGAACTGAGAACACATTTTCATACTACATGAGATTAATTTTGAGCCACTTTTTCTCTACTTGATTGTCTCCCTCAGACGTATTTGTAAGCCTGACTACTGTGGTTCTTCTCAGGAAGTAGGTGGTACGAGAAGATTTTACTTCTTGTGAGAAGGCTCTGTTTTCATTTTGAAAGGCATTTGTTCATGTATTTACACATCAAGCATCATTAGAGGACTAATCTAAATACAGGGGAATCAGCGATGGACAAGACCAAGTTTCTACCCTTCGGGAGCTGAACTTCAGTCTAATGGGGAGAGACAATGAGTAAACCAGTAAACAAGTAAATGTTTAAAAAGGAAGTTTCAGATAATGATAGCCTCATGAAGAAGATTCGGCAAAATAAAAAGATAGAGAGACTGAGGGGGAAAACATGTTTACCCAGCTGGCCTCCAGTGCTGGCCTCTCAAGAGCAACAGAGTTAAGCTAAGACCTGAATGATGAGAACGTTGGAGTTCCATGCAGGCAACTCAGGGACGAATGGCCCAGTATGAGTGATGAGGTGAGCAGAAAGGGGGAGTCCAAGTCTCAGAGGGCAGTGGAAAATGAAGCAAAGGGGGTGGCAAAGGGCTAGGTCACCTAAGTTGTAGGCCAAGAAAAGGAGTTGCACACTGTGAGCAAATATTTGCAAGTACATGCACATGTGTGAATTAGGGAGAGGAATGCAATGAATGAGTCATTCATTATCTGCATTTAACACAGGCCAGGAAAAACTGTTGTTTGAAGGGAAGCAGGAATTACTACTTAGGTCAAAAGCTTTCTTAGGAAATAAATTATTATATTTAGAGAAGTTTCAGCTAAGCTGCGTTTACCTTCAAAGGTTAACTACATTTTCTTGCCTTTTCATTTCCATAACAGCTGCGAGTCTGATAAAAGTGAAAAGGGTTCAAATATTATTTAAATTTGCCAACTTAAATTTTTCAGCTATTTTACTGTGGAATAATTGACCTTATTATGGCCGTTGAAAATAGGTACATTGATGTCTGGTAATGGGGTCATTAGGCACTTTCATTTTTGCATGGCCATGAAGCAGAAAAGACTAGAGAAAAGCTATTTTCCAGTCTCCAGTGACAATGGATTTTGCCTTGCCTCAGTGCCAGTTACAATAGGGACCCTTGCAACATCAACCTCTTTCGCTTTTAAATAGTAGTAATGTTCTCTGCATTTTCCACAGTAATTATAAATTTTCTCTGATTTACTTTTATTGTCTCAACAGATCTAAATGGCTCAATTATTACCTTTTAAACTCCAGAATTAGTTACATACAACTTTTGGGGGTGCGTTGTTAGGTTGAGTGTGATTTGGGGAGGGAATAGGCAATAGCTTACTGAAAAGGACATGTTCTTTATTATTATTGTTGTTGTTATGATTATTATTATGTAAACAGTATCAACATCTATTAGTTAGGAACCAAAAGGACAAATGTCCTCCCCCAATACTTAAGAAGCTAATGACAAAGAGCTGAAGGGATTAAGAAGTACAAATTGGTAGTTACAGAATAGTTAGGGGATGTAAAATACAGCATAGGGAATGTAGTCAATAATCTCGCAGTAACTATGCCTGGTGCCAGGTGGGCACTGGAAATATCACAGGACGCACTTAGTAAAGTGAGATTGTCTAACCACTATAACGTATACCTGAAACTTATACAAAATAATATTGAATGTAACTCTGATTAAAAAATGAAATGTAAATTCTTGGGAAAAGTACAAAATAATAAATAAAAAAGAAAGAATATTTATAGAAGTGAAAAAAAAGTTAATGACAATTAGTATGGCTTCCATTTCTGGTTTAGTTGCGAGACGGCAATGCAAAGCTCTACTGGGACCTTGGCCTGTGAGGGCCAGAATGGTGACAATGGGTGGAGCGGGGTAGAACACAATCACAATTTCCCCAAGGCAGGCGGACATCGTATTGTAGGAGCCAAAAGCTAATTTTTGAGTGGTCCTGACAATGCCCAAATAGGGAACCATATGCCACTGGTACTGGGAAGCGTGGAGGAGTGCAGGTGACTTACACACTCTTGAAGCGATATATTTTATCCTATCATATAAATAGGATGATTCACCATATTATAGGGTTACTGCAAAGTGTGAGATGCTGTGCAGTTTCCAAGGGCATATGTGTGAGAGAATAAATGTGTGAAAGTCTGCAATGGGTGAATATAAGAGAACACCCCTAAAACGCAGAGTCACTTCCTGACCTGCTGCTTACCATAGAAGGAGAGATTGACCAAGTAGCCTATCTACTGAAAGTAGGAGAGTAGCAGGTTTTCTGTCACAAGAGTAGTACAGCTTGTTGATTTAGGAGGGGAACATGGAAAGAGCACATGGGCTTGGGGCGTGACTCTATTTATTTAACTTGATGATCACCCTCCAGAATTGGATGCTAAGGATGCTTCTCCAGAGCCAGTCCGTCTTTCCTCCTGCCTTATTTGGCTTTGTTCCTCTGGTTGGAAGAGGATCTCTTTCACAAGTGTAAATTAAATATTCCTCCTTCTGTGCATGATGTCATCATTCCTGTGGCCCAAGCCTGTGATACTAAATCATACTTAGAAACACATTATCATTCTTTTCTCCCTTAGAGCTCTGAGCATGTTTGTTCTGATGAAGTTGAGAGACACATTTTTCAGTGAAGTAAAAGTAAAAGCTGGAGAAAAAAATGTAAAAAAGCTATGCTTGGAAAGATCTCTTGACTGTGTTGCTTAAAGGAAACAAATAGACAACTAAATTTTTATCCTATGGCAACAGTTCTTACTGAGTCAAAAAGAAATCATAGATGGCCCTAAAGGAAGTAGTTTCCATGCAACTGTGCATCATATGCTCTTCTTTAAAGTGGTAGATGCTGTTTGCTTGGCTTGGCTTGTCCTTCTCATGTTTTGCCTTGTCAGGGGCAGGAGGTGTGGGGAGTTGGACAAAAGAAAGCTGTGCACTTTCTTTTGAAAAAGAAAACTCTGCAATTAAGAGTGGTGTTTCTAAAGGGCCTGTTTATCATTCCAGGGAACATCATGGATTCCCTTTTAATTACATCCTACCTATTTATTACAAAAACTGTAAGAGGATCATCAGCTCCTTATCTTGCAAAGAGTAGCTGCAAATTTGGTCAAGTTGTAATTTAATTTTAATCCTTATATTTAGAAGAGACCAGAAGTTTAGCATGAGTTCATTTTTAAAAAATATTTTACATTTTAAATTCTTAATTATTATTTATTTTAAATGACAGAAATAGCTATTCTTTCTCAAAGGCCTGACCTATGGTAAGTTCACATTCACGATGTCCTTCATCACCCCAGTCTTGCGCAGTACACATTTTAAGTTTTCAGGAAGCTGAGACTTAGAGACCGTCCAGAATCCCGTGCCTAATAACAGACTCCAAAGACTGTCTTTCTTTCACAAGAATCAAGGCCAAGGGCAAAACAGCAGCCTTTGAAATAACACCCCCCTGTTTTTTAACCTGATTCTTCTAAACAGTGTGGTGCATGCACAGGCTATTGCACCAGGCTGGTGGGGGCAGGTGGGCCTGTTCTATCGCCAGAGGCAGCCGACAGTATGTGCAGAAGACCAAGCTTGCAGCAGCCCTGACTGTTACCTATGAGACTGGCCTGTGTGTCATATTAGCAAGTATGTACCTGTTGTCAATAACTCCAAAGCAGACTGTGCTCTCCTTAGTCACCCGGTAATTTAGTCATAAATGAAATAGATTTACTTGAGTTGGCTTTTTCTTTCCTTATGGTAAGGCAGATATCCAAAGTTGTGTCTAGTATCATCCATGGGCTGCCTTTTCCTTAAAACTGATGTATTTACTTCATATAAATTGGATGTTTAGTGCCATGTCTGCCCTTTTCCACAAGTTCAAATCTAACAAAGTTAATGTCGCCCAGGGTCCATGTAGAGTTTTCAGTATTTAGAGATCCCAGCAAATTATTTACAGCTTTTCCCAAGACCCATCGACCAGACTGTGTAAGAATAAACAGACTTCATAGTCTTCACAAGGTAGAAAAACTATTCTGCTTAGTCTGTAATTTAGACTATCTTTAGAGAAGAATGACTTCATGAAAAGAGAGGCCTGGAATGGCCAGCCTCTATTATCCAGTTAACTTTTTCTTTACTTAATTGTAGAGACTAAATGGCAGGTAGGGAAGTGCTTTTGCGGGACCGTGGGAGTCCTGAAGCTGTAGAAAGAAATTACCCCGTGCACGGGAGGAAGTCCGTGGGCAGGAGTCAGAGCCTGTCGCTCTGCTGCTAGTCCTGAGTAATCAGGCATAGACGTCTTTATGATGGCACATGAACACATTTAATAAACTCCTACTAGGAGCACTTGGCACGTTCTTTTTTTAAATAAGCACATATTACTTTTTACATCTGAAACAGAAAAAAATTACATCCAGTAACAAAAAATTTTTTAAAAAATCTTTAACTTTGACAAAACAAAAGATAATGCCATTGGATTTTTTACATTTTCAAAATTTATTTATTTTCAGAGAGAGAGGAAGGGAGAGAAAAAGAGAGAGAGAGACAGACAGGCAAACATTGATTTGTTGTTCCACTTATTTATTCATTCATTGGTTGACTCCTGTATGTGCCCTAACCAGGGATCAAACCTGCAACCTTGGTGTATTGGGACAATGCTCTAACCAACTGAGCTACCTGGCCAGGCCCTATTGGATTTTCATACATTAACTCAAAGGTTGGCATTCTATACTTTCCAAAAGTATGAAAGA
Source organism: Pteronotus mesoamericanus (assembly GCF_021234165.1). Classification (NCBI taxonomy): domain Eukaryota; kingdom Metazoa; phylum Chordata; class Mammalia; order Chiroptera; family Mormoopidae; genus Pteronotus; species Pteronotus mesoamericanus. Next base: position 20,161,630 of record NW_026555027.1, read on the forward strand.
GAAGCTGGCTCTGTCTCTAGCTGTCAAAACCTTAAAAGGTTAAACCCAGGAAGTGAATGAAAGTAAACACACACACACACACACACTTCCCACAAAAACCAACACAGCAAGAGCAGTGTAGCAGTATTCAGTCAAAAGATGTTTTCAGTCCTTGCTCAAGGGCTATGTGTGGACACCCTGCATCTTAACAGAAATAAAGTTGCTATTTCATGTCATCAGCAATGGAATTCTACTTTACAAATTCTCTTTTATAAATCAGTGTAGACCTGTGGTATAAATACTACGATGGTTTTCATATGGCCATAATTCTAGTTGTTTGAATTCAATGAAAACAATCATTAAAATACTGATAACTGTTTATCTTTTGACACTTGTTCTTCCTTTTCTCTAGACTTTGCACATTTATATTACTTAATTGATTATACTTATTTACTGTTGCATATCTGTTGTCCCTGCTGGATGGTGCGTTCCAAGAGGCTTGAGGGCTAGTTGTACTCACCCTAGAGCCTCAGAGTCTACAAGGGCCAGAATTATGCCAGGTGCTCAGGGACTTCTTGAGAACTGGACAGGAATGTTGATAGCAAAAACGCTTAGAGTAAAAATCCAGTAGTTCGTGGTGACCTATGGCCAGAAAAGTTTGAGAAGGGAAAAGAATGTTCCACATTGTCTGAAAATACATTCATTAATGAGAAGGCTAGACGGGATCAGGTCCTGTCAGCAGTAGCTCATTGCTAAACTTACAGCAGAAAAATGGCCATTCAGATCCACCCAGGTGTGGCCAGAAGGTTATCTGGAGTGACAGCACATTCACAAAGACCATAAATTAAAGACTTCTAACATTACCTGCAAATGAGATACAAATGAGAAAGGTCCTATTAATTTATTTGCATTTATAAATTAACTATATTAATTTGTTGAATGACTATATAAAAATACTAAAATTTGCAAAACAGTTTTTATCACCAAAGTCACACACACACACACACACACACACATATGTTCTACACCATACATGCATTCTATAGTTTAATATAAATAAACACAAAAGGAAGTGCCCCAGGACACTTGTGACTCTCAGAGGCCCCGATGTCATTCTCGAGGTGCAGTCATGATCACAATTTCTTTTCTTTTCCCTCAAGATGATTCAATCACATTTTATTTATTTATTTATTTTTACAATTTCTTTGAAAGACACAGGGTAAAGAATTTGAAGCAAACAGCAACCTCAGCATGATTGAATACGTAGGAGTATCCTCTGTGTGGCCTTGATTGTTTGTCTAGCTTGTTTTTAAGCCCACAAGCTGCTGATGTTTACCTGGTAAAAAGTGAAACATATTTCGGTTGCCTCAGACACACCATGGCCAACCAGGTGCAGCACAAAGGCGCACCCCCATCTCAGCTTTCCAAACCTACTCTGTTTGAGACAGAGTTTCCTGCGGAGAGCACTGTTTCTGTACAACCAGATAAACTTTACTTGCCAAAGGGAGAAAAATGGAGCAGGTCATGGATCGCCCCTGATTCTAGGTAATTTCCTTTCTTAAACTCCAGCTCGGTGGCAGGAAAACCTTCGCTGTACATTGGAATCATTCGAGTACCTTAAAAAAATAAAATGATGCTTGAGTGTCACTCCCAGGAATTTTAATTTCATTGATCCAAAATGTCCCCAAGAGCACCTGTCCTCGTTTCAGTGTCTTCCTTTGTCAGGTGGTCTTCAACGTACCATCTCATAGGCCTCTTGTGAGGGGTCGAGGAGATAATGTGTGTAACTGGAGTCCCTAACTTTGCAAATTCACCAGTTTCCCTTCACCGAAAGACAGAGGAGTGAGGGTGGGGGGAGTCTGGGGAGTGAGGAGGAGGGGTCTTTCCATAGCCAATTAGTGGTTTATTAGGGTTAACAAGCTATCCTTTGTCAGAGCAAACACTTTTAAAGGATTAGGCCTCATTTTCGCCTTAGTGCGAATGACTTTAATCAGATAATCTCCTATCACCTAGTTGAGGATTTGTTATTGAAGGTCTGGGGAGGCCAGGAGGGAGTTGCGAGGCCAGCCTAGGACTCACCCAAGGCTGGGTCAGGAAACCTGCAGTCTGGGAGCCCCAGGGTTCGGGAATTGGACTTGACACTTAGGAGGCTAATGGCGGCGGGAAAAGAGGGAAAAACAAACTTTCTCCTCAGGTTGCTAGGGCAACGATTTGTTTAAAGTACTCACATGATCAAGCTGCTTGTCTGTGTGATGGCCCTTCACCGCTTTCCTGTGCCAATCTTTCTTAGGCCTTAACGTGTGCCAGGTAATTTTACCGTTTGCCAGCTGCCTGGGGGTCTGCGCCATGCAAGGCCTGGCCCAGTCCGATTCCCCTTGCCATCTGCTTGGCACAGGCGAGCCCCCGGCGTTTGCTGAATGTAACTGAATTGTTTCATTTGCTACACTCTTTTCCAAATGCGTGAGGTTCTTTTTTGCCACATCTGTCTCCACCAACTAGACCAGGTTATGAGCACCTTGAAATCTGAAATATTTCTGTATTGTCAGTCTCCTGGCCCATAGTCATTGCTCAATAACTATGGGTTAAGTGAATTAAGGAGCATACTGAAGATCACGTTAAGATATTAGAATTATTTTGATTCTACTACTCAGTTGCTACGCTGTTGGGCAAAGCAAAGAGGGGAAAAGGAAAAAAGATGTAGGTATGAAGCTCCCGCCATTTAAGATGACAGAAGTTATTCTTATTCAAAAGTCCTTTCAGGGCACTTTTTGAGACATGGTCTGAAGGTAATTTTGGGAAACAGAGGTAAGAAAGAAGAGGAGCCAGCAAAAGATTCTGAGAAAGAGAGAGGCGGGGAGGAGAGAGAGACCCCCATACAATGGAATGAATAGAGAAAGGGATGTGGGATATTACAAAGCCAAAAGAAAGGAACTTCAAAAATGAAATGGATAGATACAGTACATGTTTTGGAGTAGGGGGGATCAACCTTGCTATTGGTATTTTCAAAAAATTGTTTGCATTTAGGAACAAGTGAAGCAATGGCTATATTTTTTTCAGTTGCATTTATTCTTCTTGGAACAGCGTTAATACATAGAAATGTTTGGATTATAGTACATAAAATACAGTGTCGCATTTCTACTGTAAGACCTATTACATATTAATTTTTAAATATTACAAAGGGATTCTGGGCTAAGCCACAACACACAATTTTATGAGATGGCAGAAACTGTTTCACACTACTGCAGGTAATTTGTACAAGTGTACATAAGTAATATGTGAACTTTGACCTTCTGACTACCTGTTTCATATTTATTTTTGTAACCATTGTACTTATTCAAAGAGCATTACTATATATTTTCTTTTCCGTAATGACTGTCCATGTGAGAAGACATGTGTATATCGCAGGTGGAGTGTTTAGAGTTGTATGACACATTAGACACATTAATTCAGGATCTGAGACACACCGCACTGCGGAGCAGGAGGCCTGACCCCTCCTTAGCTGTGAGGTTATAATGAATGACATGGGGGATGTCTTTCATTTTATGAAGTTATATCATGAGAGTACGTGGGGGGAACTTACAAAACTGTGTATTACACAGTGCAATATCAATTATGCAAAAATGTGTTGAGAAATGCTTGGAAGGACTGAAGTAATATTACCAGTAACTCTCTTGGGAAACTGGGGATCACTGCTGATTTTTATAAATATATTCTATCTTCTTTAGTTTTGGATTTTCTATACTGCATTGACTTTCAGGAAAAAAAATAAATTTCACATACATACACATCACATATTTCACATCCTTCAAAGCAGGGAGGCAACCACTTTCTGGATCCTCCGCAGCTCCGGGATGTAAGACTCCAATGTTTACATGTCTTACAGCGAAGGGTGTCCGAACGAACCCCTTTCCTCTGCCAGGGCTTCAGCCATCTGCTGCCCCGTGCGCTCTGACCAGGGCCCGCTCTTTTGGCAGCACATTGTCCATTTTGTTCTGAGATTAAGCAAACTCTTCAGTGGTCCCCACTGACCAAAAGTATCATGATTGTAGCTTTCCATGTTGAATGCGATTGATTTAAGATGCATTATTTTTCTTTCTTGACTATAAGCTCCTTGAAGTGTCCTACTGGTTTTTATTCACCATTGGACTTCCAGTCCTAGCCTGAGTTTGGTACTTAAGGCTCTAGACCTGTGGTTCCCACACTTCGAATGGTCCTTCTGTAGATATTCTTCACATCCTCGAGGACTCTGTCTATCTCTGACCACCTCGATTCTTCACCTTCCCGTTCAACCACAAACACCCCTCCTCATCTGCTCAACCTGCTTTCTTTGATCTCATAGCACTTACCTCCATCTGAAATTGCCTCCTGTATTTATTTATCTTTTTCTTTGGATTAATTCTTTATTGGTTTAGTGCCTGTCACCCTCCCCCTAGCAGACAGCAAACTCCTTGAGAAAAGTGATTGGGTCTTTTTACTGCAACCACAGGTCCCAGAACAGGACTTATCATGGTGAATGCTCACTAAACACTTGTGAAATGAATAGAGGCATCGTGTGAAATGTGTCTTCTGTCTGGAAAGAAGGAAGGAGGGACAGAAAAATGGAACGAATACAGTAAGAAAAAAGGAAAGATGGGAGAAATGGAGAAAAAACTGTAGTAGAAATCTGCTCTGTGGTTCCTCTTCCTATTAAAGTGGGAGAACCATTATACCTATATTAGAGTTTTTGTTGCCCCAGAGTCTTTAAGAAAAATAGTGAAAATAAATGGCCTAAGAGAGGCAGAAGACACTAATGCCAGTTCTGCTCAGTCACAGGCCAGTGTACTGACACGATGAATGTCCTATCTATCGAGGGAACAGGGCTAGATGGCCTCCAATGTTCCATTTCCTGCTAACATTCTGTGGTTCTAAGCATTTAATTCGGAAATGTATTTGTGTCCTATTTCTCTATTCAGATGCTGGAATACTAACATTGAAGATTTAGATTCAACTGTTAGGTAGAAATCACTTAATTTAGAAATGCGTAATCAAATCAATGTTTTAACTCAGTTTTAATCTTTATAAACATTTTAAGACAAGCTGAATTTTATATAATATTTTCACATTTATTTGATTTATACATTAAGTGCTTTAAGTATTTGTATAATGTGTTATTATAAAATATCCTATATATATATAAATGCTCCTTGATTTAGGATGGGGTTACACCTCCAATAAATCCATAGTAAGTCAAAAATATTTTATGTCAAAATGCATTTAATACAACTAAACTACCAAACATCATAGCTTAGCCCAGCTTACTTTCAGCATGCTCAGAAATTTTACATTAGCCTACAGTTGGTAAAAATCATCTCGCTGTGATCTTCCAGCATCACAGCAGTATCATCCTTCATATCGCTAGCTCAAGAAAAGATCAAATTCAAAATTTGAAGTATGGTTTCCACTGAATATATATCATTTTTGCACCATGGTAAAGTGAAAAATTCCAAAGTCGAACCATCGTAAGTTGGGGACTGTCTGTATTATAGATATACACAATCTATAATAGAATATATATTCAAATACTGGGTATGATTTTTAAAATTTACTTTGATGTGTGAAGTATACAAAGGTCCATCAAAGTAGACTAAATTCATGTAATTCTATCAAGTATGTTTATTCTTGAACAAGTTTGAATCCAGGCTACAAAAGAGTGTACCTCCTGCCCGGCTGTGAAGTTTAACAGAGATGCATTTACTGCATTGACTTAAAATGGATTCTCCATACAAGAGTGTTTCCAACTCTAGATGCCTTTCAGCAGCTTGTCCTCTTTAATGTCTATAGTTAAATACGGACTAGAAAGCAAGAGACCTGAATTCGTGTCTCAGTTTTGACACTATCTTGCAACAGATTATTTTTTATCTTAGTATAATAAAAAAAACAGCATTCGTACATTAGTGATTCAAGACTTTTCCATATTTTGATGTTTGAAAAGCATACCTTCTTGGTATATTTTCATTTATATGATTGTGGGGGTGGGGTGTGTCCAGAAGAAGCAAATTATATTTGGCAGGCAGTGAGAGCTTATTGAGCTAGAAATGTGGTATGTAGGACAAAAAAGACCCAGTTCAGAATACCTACACTCACATAATTACACAGGTCTATTTGAGTAAACTGATAAATGCTATCATCTCCTTTATCTGCATCCTTGGTAAATCAGGGAGATGATATTATCTTTTAAAACCGTATTTCTTACTTGTATCTCTATTGGGATTAACTGGCATAATTAAGATCTGAATGGTCTGAGATATTTCAGTAACTCACGGTGAACATGTTCTTTTATCTGAGGATGTAGTTTTATTTCATCTGAAATTGTTTTCTATAATTTTCCTGTCTACCCATAAATGATCTTCCTTATATTTATGGATATACTCACTCATTAACCTGTGGGCTATATAACTATACTTCGTAGAAGTAAGAGAAACCATAATTCTCCCCAGCACTGAGAGAATATTAGTGGGTATTCTAAATGAGGGACTATTTACTTTTTATTACTATAATGATTTTTTAATAATTTCCACAATTTGAAATGTGGTTAGAATTCCTCTGGTAGTTGAAAGCTGGCAACATGATTTAATATTTTTAACATATGATCTGGTGTATACTACAATGCTTTGATATTTAAAATGTCATTATTCATGATGTAATATTATAAATGATAAATTAAGCTAAACCAGTGACATTGAATTTTTTTTAAATCATGATTTACTTTAACTCGTCTTTGAGTCCTTGATTGACCACTGTTTTATATGAGTTTTCTTAGCCATCCCTTTTTCCTTTCTCAGATGTAAAATACCATTTTTTATCTTCTTTGTTATTTACTGGGATGTTTATTTGGTTTCTAACATTCAAGGGTCTTTCTTGTATTTCTTCACTTTCTGTTCCGTGGAGCAGGACACTTGTCTCAGTTTCAATTTCTCTTTTGTTCCCAGAATTCCTCCCCTCCTCCAGGGCTGTAGTGGAAAGATAATTTCCCCTCTTGGATAATTTCCCATCTTGCATCATGCAGAGATTCAAAGTTCTGTTTTTCACCATATTGTTTCAAATACCAAATTTTCTAACCCACAAGAAAAACAAAACAAAACAAAACAAAACAAAACAAAACAAAACACCAAAGCACTCACTTGGAACTGCACAAGGGTCAGAGGACCACTGAAAGTAATTTCCTACAAGTGGGTTAGCTCTTGGCTCTCATTGGACATTGTGAGGAGAGGCGGATGGAAACCAGCGAGGGCACGGACCTGCTGGCGGATGCAGTGGTGGTCCTGCTCAGAAGTCAGGGTCTGCTGTCAAGGAGCACGGGAGAGAAACGGAAGAAATTCAAAGGCAAGTAGCAAACAATTCAATAGGCTACACCACGGATTTGAAAGTCTCCCAAGGCTCCTCCCTTCCTCATTCCCTGCGTGAGTCACTATTCCAGTCTGTCCACACCCATCCAGCCTTCTTCCACCCGCTGCCATCCCACACTCCAGTCCTCCCTCAAGCCATTGCCACCGGATCTTTCCGAAATACAAGCCCAGCCTCCACATATCTCCTTGCTGTGTCAACTCTTGTAGTCCATCACACTTTTCAGAGTGAAGTTGAGACTCCTTGGATAAACACAGACCTACTTTGGGCTCACCTGTCACTCCCCTCCTCTGATCCCCTCTCACTTCCAACGGGTAAACTGGCAGGTCTGCTGTATTTGCCACGCTCTTTTCACCACTTGACCTGGACTCCTTTTTCATTTTGCTAATTTCCACACACCTTTCAATATACCCATTAAATGAACACCTCCGGGAAGCCTTCCCTGATTCTTCTCAGGACCCCTTTGGGCTTGCCTTCACCGTCTTAGCATTGATTGCTCAGGGAGAATTATTTGGTTTGTCTCTTCCCTAGCAGGGTATTATCCTTGAGAGTAGGGACTCCGTCTTATCCACACTTGCATCTCTGGCATAGCAGGCACTCTAGACGTTGAAATCAGCGCTAAATTAGAAGGAAGCCCTCATAGCTATTAATCGACAGGTAGGGGATGCCCATCCATGTCCTTTTAATTTGCTTCAACTATGTGTGCACTTGAATAGTTTTTAATAATTAACATTGAGAAACGGCACCATTTAATTAATTTATTTGTTCTGGAAGGGAGCCGTGCGCAATGTTAACTCAATGTTTTGTGGATCCAGCCAAGAGTTAAGAACTCAAGTTTGTTACGAGTGCCTCTGGAAGTATTTCTGTACTTGAGTACATTTCATGCTGTTTTTCCCTCTCCTTCTGAAGCTGGCCCCACCCTTTTTAACACAACAAAGTTGTAGGAAGAATATGGAAGCATATGTAGCATGTTGTTCCAAACTGTGTCCAAACATAAAACAAGTATTTTTAATTAGAATCATTGAATAAATTATCAACATTCCTTAAATCCAAAGAAAATTCTACCCCCAAATATCCAAAACTGTATCACATCACGTTAGTCCAGGATTCTTTCCATTCGAAGTGAAGCCAAGTTATATCTTGTAACACCCAGTGAATTATGATTTGGGGCTGTGGTTTCTTTTGCTCCAACAATATTATGACTTTTTTTTTGCCTTGGAATATTCCAGTACTTCAGAAAATGATATTTTTATTTTTAAAAGTGTGTGTGTGTGTGCGCGCGCGCGCGCGCGCGCGTGTTGGCGGGGGACTCTTCTACAAATCAAATAACGCAGAGTGGGCAAGGAAGGGGATTTAACATTTCAAATATTTACAAACTAGATGGGAAGCTGGTCTGTGTTTGTGCTTGTATGACAATCCGTTTGACTGAGGAATTCCAAAACCGTGGACACCCACCCTGTTACTTGAGAAAGATACACACTGGCGGGTCGGTCTTGCAGATGTTTTTTTTTCCCGCCCGCGAGCCATCCAGGTTCAAAAACCGTGTGGTGCATTTTTAGGGCGGCAGCCCCACCAGATCTTAATGTTTTACCCTCATCGGATTCTCACCTTCAGTCTAACCTTGCAGGCTTCCTTACAAAGCTCCATCCACGGGCCTATCTAAAAAACGAACCCGTTCGTCTGCCCTGCTAGTCGCAGGGAGCCAAAGTCGTAGGAGTGCGTCCCGTTTGCACCCTAGCTGGGAGGTGGTAATGTGGAACGTATAAGATGGAAGATACCACCGGTTGGCTGCGGGGATGCACCTCGCTAGCGCCGGCTCGGGTTTCCTTTTGCTTTCCGCGCCCACCCGCGAGTGGCAACCACCCTCCCTGAGGACTTTGCTAGGCGGAGGGGCTACCGAGCGGCCAGGGGGCGAGCGGGCGAGCGGCGGAAAGTTTTCGAGCGTTTTTTAAGGCGCCGCGTGCGTTCCGGAGCTCGCCGAGTCCGCCCCGGGCTTCCTGGTGGGGCTGGGCTGGCGGGGGAGGGGCCGCGCAGCAGCAGCAGCGGAAACCAGACCTCCGCGATAAGAGGCTGCACAGCGACATGCAACAGTCTTTTCACTGCAGCTGAATGAGTTGTGGCGCTCACCATGCTCCCGTGACCGGGCACTGACAAGTTCAATTTTAAATCGCGGGCCTCTCGGAATCAGGACTCCCACAATGCCTTGGGCACTCGGTCGGCAGTCGGGCTGCCTCTGAAAAAAACATGTGAGAGGTAAGTTTCCATGTTCCATTTGCTGGCGCTGCTCGGCATTGTCTGGACGCTATCGGGCTGTTCGGGGCTCGAAGAGGAAGTGAGGAGGCTCCGGGCTGCGGCTCGTAGCGGCGGGGGCTGGCTAGCCACGGCGGCTAGTTCCCGACCACACCATCTAGGGCTGGAGGGGGAGCGGGAGGTTGCAGCTGCAGCCGGGCTCCAGCAGCCCGTCCCCGGGCTCTGCGGACGCTGTCAGAGCGCAGCCAGCTTCCAACTTGGCAGCCTAGAGAGAGAGAGAAAGAAAGGGGTGGGGAGGATAAACAGGTGCGTGCAAGTGTACTTACAACTTAATGACCTTCGTCGGGGGGAGATGCGCGCCCGTCCGATGGGAGCCCCTGTTTTCCCCGAGAGATCCCACATCTCTATCTCCGGGGCTGCCATCCCGCCCGGTTTGCATCTGGGCCAAATATGTGCACGCAAAGGTTAATTCTCTGTCTGCTACCCATAAATTACGCATGGCATGTTTAGTTCAGCTTCCTTATATGGAGAGTGCTGTATTTCAGTCCAGTTTGCCTTTTTGCCAAGTTTACAGAGCGGAAGACGCCCTGCATGAGAGGGCTCTTTCCCCCCCCACCTCCCGCCCCCCATCGTTCTGTAGTGCGTCACTCAAAGCTGTAAGAAAAGTAAGTATAGACGCTCTCTGGGTGGAGCCGCAGTTGGTTGATTGAATTGCTTCCATGAAAGGTGGAAAGGAATGAGAAGTAGTTAGTACTTGGGTTCTGTTTTTTTAGACAAAAGGAGGACAAATATGTAGCGCTCCCCCCCCCTTTTTTTTTAACGGAGGCGGAATCTGTTATTGGTAGTAATGTGTCATGTGAGAATACTTTGATTCCAGAGCCTGTAACACGAGCAGGTATATGGTGGAGCCTGTGCTTGCCCCTCACACAGCGCTTTACAACTGCAGGGGTGCTGCCAGAACAGTAATTGTGTTCTGAAGTCTCTCCGGGGCCGGGAGAACGTGCAGCTGCCGCGCTTCTTCGTGTGTTTCCGTGGAGGGCGCTTCCCTAGGATTGAGGTTGAGCAAGAAGCGGCCCGAAGGGTTATTGCCACTGCCTTGACTCTCTGTGCCCACCAGCATGGGCACGAGCGATAGCAAATGGAAGGTAAACTCCGCCACGCACTGAGGAATTTCTTAAACAAATTACTACAGTGAACGAGAAGTCCTAACGAATGCCGTTGGATTTGCAGGCCCTTTGCAGCGTGCTTTGAAATATTACACCAGTGGACACGATGTTCCTCCCTCCTGGGTTTGAACACAGTGTCTGTTTATACATAGGGGTAGTTAGCGCATAACTATTCTAAACTAGTATAAGTGACCCACACTCCATGTTATCTCCCTGGGGGTTCTTGAGAGCGTTGGTGTGTCTCCTTGTCTTGTTCAGATAAAATATTATCAACCGAGACGAGTTAAAATGAAAGTAGAACGAACGTAAAATTCATCCTGAGAATATTTAGTTAAAAAAGTTTAGAATTTAGAATGTCTTAGTTGTAGAGTTATAGGCCAGAGACGCTGAATAAAGTTATTTTGTAGCCTGAGAAAGCACATTATTGGCAATTGTATCTTTGCTTTATTAAAGTCGGTGACAAGTACAGCCCCAAACTATTTTTTTAGGGAGCCTATAGTGTTCTGATTTTCATCTGTTATGTGTTTGCATGGGATTGAAAAATTTTTTTTTGATTATTGGATTAGTGTGTCGTTAGACCTTCTCACAAGATATAGACATAGTTTTAAGTTTTATTTGTTTAATGGCGGGGGGAGGGTTTCTCACTGAGGACTACAAAAGTTGTCTTTTGTGCTTTAGGGAACAGGTTGGGTCAGCACCAGAAAACCTGTTCATCCATTCATCCGTCTGTAATTACAGTGTCATCTAAGACATAATAATCAGGTCTTATTATTACTGAGAGACTCAGAAAACCTCACATGTGCCTAACTTAATTTTTTTTCCCGTGTAAGTAAGAACAAATTGTGTGCAGATACACATCAAGTGTGATACTCTATGCAGTCCTGCCAACAGAGAATCCAAAATGTTTTATGGTTTGAGATATTATTGCATGTGTTTATGTTTCCACATTTGAGGCAAACTTAGACTCCAAGTTGAATTCATTAAATTTTGATTCCAACATTCTGTTCTTCCTCTGGGCATAGAATTCCTATGAAATGAAACACTGGGTTTTGTTCCAAGAAAGAACAGAATATCCCAAGGTTTCTCCTGGGAGGAGTTGGGGGGGAGGTGGTGGGCAAAGAATAAAATTGTATTTCTTATTGAGGAATGGTATATTACTTCATTATATAAAATTTCCTGTCTTCATTGTAAGCAAGAAAAAAAAATTGCCCTTGCATTTATCATTGTCGCCATACATTAGGCCTGTAGTAGATATATCTATTTATGGAAAGAGAGGATAGCCTTGCTGCACCTCCTGGCTTTCTGCTTTGTTAGAAGATGCTCAAACTAGAGTACATCTTAGATCTTGTTTGGAAGAAGCTGAAAAGAATAGGTGATTTGAGGTTTCTTATACTGTAAGAAAAAGACATCGGGGTGGGCAGTAGGTACATGGGTCCCAGGGGTGGAAGGAGGAAGTGAAATACATTTATTTAAATGTTCAGCTCAATATATAATCCTAACAGCGATGTCGATCATAGAGGATGTTACACAGGAAGATTTTAAAGTGTGTGTGGCCTGTTAGGCTGAACAGCTTAATGTTACTGGAAATTTAGAACGTGCTGTCCAGTACAGCAGCCACTGACCGCATGTGGTTGTTGAGCACTTGAGATGTGGCTGGTCTGGATTGAGATTTACTCAAAGTGTAACATACATACTGAATTTTGAAAACTTTGTACAAAGGGAAGAATGTAAAACATCTGCTTAATATTTTTATGTTGATTGTAAATATGCTGCTGTGATAGTATTTTGGATATATTTGTTACAATAGAATACATCATTAGATAATTTCACTTGCTTTCTAAAAAACCCTTTTTAAATGTGGCTATTAGAAAACTTCAAAATAACAAATGTAGCATGCATGACGCTTCTCCTGGGCAGTGCTATTCTAGAATAAAGCCTGAAAACAGTATTCTGGGGGAAAGCCTAAAGAATTTGTTGGTCAAAATGCAATAAAATGAACTTTTATTTTTTCAAGCTAAGGAAGTTTATTCTATGTAGAAATTCCTTGTAGTTCTTATCCATTGTAACCAAAATTTGAGAAAACACACCACCTAACATCTATTTTTATTTCCTCAAAACTACTGTTTAGTTGAGAGATTTAATGGTGAGGTAGTAATAACACAGAAAAGGCTTATAATTAGGGGATGAGTGTTAACACCTCTCAAAGGCCAGAATAGAGTATGATTGCTACTTAGAAACCTTTTAGAGACACTATAGTTATCATTGTCCCAAAGTTACCAAACATAAACGAGTCACTAAAATTTATTTTAGCATAGAGCTTTCAGTAAATAGCAATTATCTTCAAATGCTTAATATGTATTTTCCTTTGCTATGCCTTTCCTTCCTTAGAAAATAAAAATGCCAAATAAATCCAGACAAACTCCTGACCACATGTTAATCAAAGATTAATGAGTTCCCGACGATGAAATATTTTCCTCTGTAGGGAAGAGGACGTTGTTTTGAACGTTAGGAAAAGTAAAAATACATCTCTGTGTTAACATTCTGGGCTTTGAAGTATTCCTATCCGTGGAGGCATTATCATTATAATTTGAACACTTTCTTGAAAAAGCATCTGACTGGTAAACAAAGCACAATGGCATAGGTCCTGGATACATTCCTTTTAGATATTTTCATAACCGAAGTACATTTTGCCAGGCGCAGTGAGAGTTAGGCTGGAAAAAAAAAATGTCGTTCTTTTCTATCTATATAAAGTATGCTTACTTTTATTTCCTTGAAGGATGCCTAAGATATAAGATAGGAAGGATGTAGTAGGGTTTTCTTCTTGGGTGGGGGGAGAGGGGCAGATTTTATAGGGAGCCTCAGAAGAGTTGCTTTCTGGCTGGTTGTCCTCTTGAACCTGTCTCCCACCGTATGAGGTGTAGCTGTCATTAGTGTCAACACATGTTTGGAGCATGAGGGAACCATGAGCGCCATGAACTCTGTATATTGTTTCTGATGAGTCATGGAGCATATCCATTATTAGTGACTGCAAAGCAGGGATTCAGGCAGAGCTGTTGACATATGATGTGACACGTCTCTAGGCATATTTTGTATTTTTAGACTTGAGGCAGGGTAATTGGTTGGTATGCATTATTTTCATATTATACAGTGCACACATACATTTCTGTAAGCATTACATTTATATCCTTGGAAAAACATTTAGCAAATACATGGTTACAGTTTTCTACATATTATTAGTTTTCTTTAAATGATTCTAGTACATCTCCTTGAGATAATCATGTTTTAAAAAATTATATTTGATTTGACACTGGATTTTCTCTATATTGTAATAAGGTTACATTTACATTTTGTGCCTGTCTTATCTGATTACAAGAGGGTGTTGCCTTTACAGTGATCTTCCAGCGCTCTACGTGGACGGATAACTCCCATCCTTGTAGAAGGCTAGTCGAGGGTAGGGTGGTGGGAGTCAGGTTCAGGGACAGAAAGGATAGGAGGCCACACATAGCCCGCTCTGGCGCAGAAGTTGGTGGGAAAAGCTCTGAGCCATTGACTTAACTTGCCACACTAGTGTCTTCCAGCCAAAGACCCCCCCCCCCCCCCGGATATTTCTGTGTACTAAATTTTAGTTTCAAAATGCTCTGAAAGGATACATCAGTTCCTGTGAACACTGTACTTAACCTACATTTGTTTTGCAAGTCCAGCTGTTGCAGTACAGGTAGAACAAAAACAGACCACATGGGATAGCATGTGTTGAAAGTGCAAAACTTTATTATAAATGTAGGAGGTGATAGCAGTATTACTGTCAGTTTAAAATTATTGTATCTTTATATGTTTATTGCATTTTGGTCTATATCTTGAAAGCACTCGTAGACTTTTGTGAGGGGAGGGGCATAGGCAGCCTCACAATGTATAGATTTTCTTTTACCATGCCAGATATGATTAGATGTGTGGCCTGTGAAAAACCATATACGCTTTCTGTTCCTCAATTTTTGCATCTCTGAAATTATAAACATGTAAATAATAATTAATAATAGAAGCTGCCACTTGCTATACATTTCTTTACAAAATATCTCATCTCTTTTTATAGATGGAAAATATACTGTATGACCTTTTTGTCACTTGTAGGGCTATGAATCTCATTCATTTTTTCTTTATTGCAATGTCCATATTTTTAACCATTTTATTTTGTCTTACTGCCAATGCTATGTAATGAATAGCAAGGAGGATAATAGCGATACCAGTGATTACTAACATTTCAGACTACTTTCTATGTGCCAGATCGAGGTTTATTAATTAATTCATATATTCCTCAGAACAACGCTAGGACATGGGCGCTGTTAGTATCTCAGTTTCACAGATGAGGAAACAGGCACAGGCACGTTAATTGCCCAAAGGTACTTAACTAGAAGTAGTACAGCACAGCACTGAATCAGCGTAGTCCAGTTCCACAACCCAGTGAAAGTATAAAAACAGATTTAAAAACTTTTTTGTATTGGGTGCTGACAGGAGATTGAGAACATCGACATTTGGGGACTACTCCAGCCATGTTTTCTACGGCTTCTGCGGAGACCTTAGAAGAATGGGAAGAAAGTTAAGAGGGTAGAGAGAAAAAAACCTTGGGGGGATAGGGTGAGCAGTTAATAGTAGGTAGGAAGAACTGAGGAATCAGATGGGAAAGGGAGATTGAGAACTATACTGTGAGCGCATTGAGGAGCAGGTGGTAAGTTTGATACCCAGTGGGGAGCATATGAAGACACTTGGTTAGACAAGCAGGCTTACAGGAGTTGTACTGCAGTGGCATTTCGTAGAGGAAGCATAGGACACATGTACAATGCAATGGGGATTGTAGAATAGAGATGAGGGACTACATGAGGGTAATGATGGGAATGAAGAAGAGGGTGTGTATGTTGAGGGAAAAGTGACAGGCTTAGGGTGCATAGGATGTAGCAACTGGTTAGATGTAACATTAAAAACTATTAAAAATTACTTTTAAAATGTAAGGTTTTTAAAAATTTTTCACCAAAAATTCCTTAAAGACTATCCCTGTTCATCATATTGCTACTTGTGGGATCTTATAGTATAACGAATTATATTTTAAAATATCAGCAAGAGAAAAACACTTAAAATCATGTTTTATCAAGGACTATAACTTAAATAGAAGATAATGTTAACTTCTTAAAACATTTCATTTTGTATCAAGCTCTTTTAAAGCACAGGATCAGATGAAGTATAGACGACTGCCAAATTCTTTATCCCAAATAGGTATTTAATTCTAAAGTAAACAGCCCTGGCTGGTGTGGCTCAGTGGAGTGAGTGCCAGCCTGTGAAACAAAAGGTTGCAGGTTCGACTCCCTGTCAGGGCACGTGCCTGGGGTGCAGGCTAGGACTCCAGCTGGGGGTGTGGGAGAGCCAACTGATCGATGTGCCTGGGGTGCAGGCTAGGACTCCAGCTGGGGGTGTGGGAGAGCCAACTGATCGATGTTTCCCTCCCTTCCCCTCTGTCTAAAAATAAGTAAATAAAATCTTTTAAAAAATAAAGTAAACATTGTTTCATCGTTAGGGATATATTGTCATTTGCTAGGAAATGTCACATTGTTGTCCAGGCAGGTCTGGTCTCTTACTGAAGGTCATGCAGAACATCAGTGTACGCTAGCTAGCTCAGTGATGAACCAGGTGGCAGACAGATACATGATAGAACAAGGTTGCAATGTGCTCAATGTGGCTGACATTTATCCTTCTCAGACCTGGCTATTTTAGGGAAGGTATCAGTATAACCGTGATGTCCTTTTTCCTGGAAATAAAAACCCCTAATAATCAGACACTCTTATAAACCGAATGATTTACTTATGGAAATAAAGAAGCAGTTGCATTGAGTTAGCAGTTACCTGGAGTTGAGAAGAAAGTTGTATTTCAAGTAAAATAGGCGGCTTTATAGGAGTACTCAGGCCTTTTTACTTTAGATCCTTTCATGCTTTGACAAGTAAATGGCTTAACATAGTTTAAGCAGAAACTATCAAAGCAATGATAGATTATTTAATATACTTAGAGAAATTCTCATGAAATCAAGACAGTATGCAAAAACAGATTTATAAGTACCACTTACTGTTTATTTAAAATGGTCTATAAAATAATTTAAAAATTGCACTGTTTATGCATCTAAATATAGTATGTTTACATAGGGCCAGAGAAAATGATATTAACAGTGCTTTTTCTCACCTTTTATTTATATGCCTGTTAGTATTATGTGAAAGCGACATTTAATATATATCTTCTTATGTTACTAGACATTTTCCCCTCCTGATCTGGATTTTGCCTTATACTATAAACATATAGTAAAAATCTGTTTTATTATGTTATTAAGACAATAGTTAGAAAATGTTGCTTTTAAGTAACTAGCTAAGATTAAATAGCATTATAACTAGAAATTCTTCTTTGCCCTCTCTGTTCCTCAGGCAAATTTTAACTGGAAAAATTTATTCAGATTATTTTCAGCAGTTCTTTGAATGTCATTGCTCGAACTTCTCAGGGCAAAACTGCATTGTCCGTTTTGTGGCATTCACACAAAGTATTTGGTCTTAAATACCCCGTCCAGAGGACTTAAGAGTTTTGATGGGCATAGCAAAAGTAAACAACAGGGAATACAAGCAAGTCTTTGATCCAGGTGTAGAGTCTCTCAGAGGTATTGTTTTACCTTTCCAAACAATAATTTGAAACGTCCAGAACAATAATAGAGACCGTTGGTAAAATATATACAAATAGAATTGTGCATAATGCTCTCAGGGGGACCACATTCACTGAAAATTGCATGTGAGAAATTACTTTTTCAGAGAAATATTGTTTGGAGGGTTGGATTTTTAAAGTAACTATTGTTTGGGGAGCAATTAATATAGGAAGAAGTTGTGTCTGTTTTCTCAGTAATGGTTCGTAAACTTTAGGTGCTGAGATCTTTTCACTTACTAAGTTCTTTTACTATGTTAACAATAAGGTGATGTAGGCAAGTCACTTCATCCTCTGTGTTCAGCTGAATACTGCATTAACAAACATATTTTGAGCACCTGTTAGAGTTAAGTGGTTGTGGTAGGGCAGGAGAAGAGGATCCAAAGGAGAATTACATAGTTTATATTTTTCTTTGACACATATAGCTTATAATTGAGGAAGGGAGATGTGAAGTTGACATGTAACTGGCATGTAGTTGGGGACGTAAAATGGTGCAAACAGTGCAATTGAGTATTGCTGCTATACAATTGAGTACCAACTGGGAAATTCAAAGAAGAAAGGAACTTTAAAGAAGAAGGTCTTTGTGGAACTGAATGGCCAGGGCCTGCTGTGGGGAGGAGGTGACACCTGACATAGGCCTGAAGATTAGACACCCTTCACATTATGGAGAGAAACAGTATAAGCAGATGGAAATAATAAGGTGAGGTTCCATACTTATTTGAGCATCTTCTCTCCATGAGACATTGCCAGCTTCTATTCTTTTGGGAAACACAGCCTCCCAATGCTAAAAAATTAGGGAACCAGACGTTTGTGGCAGGAACCATCACTCTCTTGATAGAGGTGAGGAAACAGACTCAGAGAAGTTAACGTACTTGCCCAAGTTCACACAGATGGTGAGCAGCCAAACTGAGTTGCAGCCAGGCCATTTCTCACTTAAAAACAGCATTCTTTTTTTCCTTTTTATGAATCTGCTAGGGATGAATGTGGAATAGTTATGATACAGTACTTTTAAAGCTTCAACCATACAACAACTGACATGCCCAGTAGGTATAAATTTAATTTCGTAGGCTGGTGAATAAAACTTTGTCTTTTTGCTCTGACATTGGATTACAAATGGCATATAGTTTGACAAATGCTTATAATAATTTCTTTGGTTAATAAAAAAACAAAAGAAAACAAACCAGGCCTCCTGTCCTCAGCAGATATGATAAGGACTTGCAGTAGTGTGACGTTGCATTTGGCCATTTGGGATCCTTTTCAGAGGAAGCTTTGCAAAGTTCCAGAAGATAATGTACTTTCACACCAATAATATAATGCCTTAAAAATTTAACCAAGAAATGATATGGGTAACTCCAGAGCACATGTTGAACTCATTGGTCATCCTCACGTGGTCATTTGAGGCTTTTCTGTTGCATCATTTTCATATACTGGTCTGTGCTTTGTGCCACGATGTGGAAGGGCTTATGACTTAAAAAGACAGTCTATTCCTTGAAGACTTGTTTTGTTGGAGATATGTCATTTTGCTAACAAATTCCCCAGTTGATAGAGTTATTTAGGACACATATCAAGTAAAATTACATGTTGTTTAGAGAAGGACAATGGGAGAATCTTAGGCCATTCATTGCTTTTGGCTTCAAAGGAAAGCACCCTTATTTAGCAAATATTTACTGAGTGCCGCTCTCCCTGTGCCACCTATCATGCTCTGTCCTTCAGAGGATAAAGAGGTGACTAGGATGTGCCCTGTGCTCAAAGTAGCTTCCGGTATAGTGATCAAAATATTCACAAGTAATGTACCGGCAAAACAAAGTGGGCTCAGAGGAGCCAAGAATAGGCTGCTTGTGGGCAGAGTGTGGAATTTTCCTAAAACCATCCAGTAGACACATGCACTCTTTATATACTGTGTATATTAAGGAATAGAAAACACCAACTCATAATTTATTAAAATTCAATATTTAAGGCATTTATTTTTCTGCTTGAGTTTTTGATAAATAAGCATGATCCAAACATAGTATCATCCTAGACTAGACAGAAGAGATTGATTTATTTCTGCTGTTGATACTTTTTGGAGAAGGGTGGAGCATATTCATCTGGCGCTTCTTCATACTAATAACCTGATTAGGAGATTAAAACACTCAGCACTAGGAGCCTGCATCTTTTAGGCTAACAGAAAAGTCCTTAGCCTAAGTGAGAGGTGAGCTGGTGAGCTGTATTCAACTTTAATGACAAAGGGTTTTAGATATGCACAGGATGCTCTTTTTCCTCCAGCCTTTCTTTGTGTGCAGGAAATAAAGTAGGCTAGCTTCCAAACTTCCAAATGGTCAAAGTGCAACTGCACGCATTCTGGAAGACCCCATTCGGCTGTGAAGTGTTCATGCCTTGTGTCCAGGATTAATCTGCAGTCTAGGTTAGAAAACACAGAATTTTTATTTTACCATGACATCGCTTACCATTATTCATTTTTTACTCATAAACATTTATTTAAAGCCCACTGTATTAAAAACTTCATGATCGTACTTGGACTGAAATTTTCAAGAGAAATTAAGGTTAAAGTTCTGCTTTTCTGAAGTTTATGGCCTAAAAAAACAGGTTTATTCATGGTGAAATACTGAAAATAAAGCAAGAGTCACTAGAGACCAGACCATCAGCAATCACATAATTATAAAGATACCTATGTACTTGGTAGGAACTTTATACAGATATATACACATGTATATAGATATATTTAGATATATAGATATATAGATATATCTGTGTATAAATAGATATATCTATGTATATATCTGTCTATATATATCTCTATATGTTTACATATTATATATAGAGATATATAGAGACAGATATATGTATAGATATATATCTATGTATATATATCTATGTCTGTATATATCTATATAGTTGTTGCACAGCACTTTAGATTTATGCATTGCTGTCCCTGTCTAGTTCACAGGTGTGAAAATGGAGGCTTGGCAAGGTTAAGGTCAGGTAATTTGCTCAAAGGTCATGTAGCAAGGTATGGTGTGTGCTGAGTTGTCAGCCCAGCAGTTTTGCTGTCTATTTGCCTGTTTGTCACCATCAGCATGGTGTGAATTAAGTACACAAATACTCATAGCAATATAGATTTGAGGTCTAACCCAGGTTAGTTCTAGAAAGACTAACTGAAGGAGATAAGATGTGAAAGACAGGTTTGAAGCATCGTGGTCATAAAAAAGAGTAAAAAAGAGGATGGAGCAGGCTTTGAAGTTTCCCTGGCTTGGAAGGGAGGGCCATATCAAATGGCCTAATCTGCCTCTGTGGTTTGCGCACTTAATACCCTCTGCCCCAGCACTCTCCAAGATCAGCAAAATCTACTTTTAGACTCAAAATCATTACCACCTGTGAAGTTTCTGATGTCACTTGTGAATGACATAGCATTCTACCAGTTGTTCAGCTGGATGGCTTTACGTTGTACATTTGCAAATGCTCCTATAATTTATTCAACTAGTGTACGTTATTGAAGGCATTAGGATAATTCAATTCATTTCTGTCGTCATTGAAAAATAGAAATCTGTTGCCAACATGAAAATAACCAAACATGGCATGGGGAGTTGACATTCATTCGGCGATTTCTGATTACCTTTTCTCACTTTCCCCCCGAACCCTAGCAGAGTCATCTGAGCCTGCCTGTGCATGTCATGTGTGCATAAATGTGTCTTACATCCATTGTACGTGTATAGTCCATGAAGGATTATGAACTAGTACATAAGTTATAGCTAAAAATGAAACAGAATAAGTGTATGAAGCTAAGGGATTCATTCGCTAACTATTGTGAGTTCCTCAATTTGCCCTGAAATATTATACTTAATATCATTTTGTGGTTTTCTGAACTGATTACAAGTAGGACATGTGAAAATACAGTATATGATATGGCCGAGTGGCTCAGCTGGTTAGAGTATTGTCTCGTACACCAAAAGGTTACAGGTTCCATCCCCAGTCAGGGCACGTACCTAGGTTGTGGGTTTGATCCTCAGTCAGGCACATACGGAGGCAATCGATTGATGTTTCTCTCACATTGATGTTTCACTCTTTCTCCCCCTTCTGACCTCTCTAAAATCAGTAAATACATTTCCTTGGATGAAGATTAAAAAAACAAATGGAAAATACAGTATACCATAAATGATAAGTAGAAACAAACAGGACATTTTGATATACATGTATTTAAATATATTATTACTCTAATAGTTATTAAGGGTTGAGATCAAACAGTTGATAGATAGTATTATTAAGAACCTTCATCTATATCTTAATTAGTTGATTTTTATTGCTGTTTTCTTCCACTGCTATGAAACTCTAACCTATTCACACAGCAAAATTTTTGTTTGTTAATGACCTGACATTAATGGATTAAAAAAAAAAAAAAGAAAGGTTTCCATCTTATACCAAGAATTCTCTGCATATTTTTTATGAGAAATATTCTATGTGGATGTACTAATCTTTAGGGAAGAAAATTAACCACCTGTGTTTCAGTTCAATAGTTCTATGATAAATGAAGTATAATTAAGCCTGCAGGTTGTGCAGCATTCCCCTAAATATTAATTTGGGTTCTTTTGTATCCCAGGCACCATACTAGGCATTGAATATATAATAGTTAATGTAAACAGATGCAGTTATAAAAGTGCAATTATAAAATATAAACATCTCTCAAATTTCATATTGGCCACTGCAGAAATAATGCCATTATTATAGTTCTTGTTGCCACAAAATTTAAATAATCTTTTCAGTAATTAAAAAATATTATTTATAGATGTCAGTAAATATTTATTCTAAAGCATCTACCAATATTATGCTTACTGGGTACAAACAAAGTATCTTCATGAAAAGAAAAGTACCATTTTAGGCTTAGACTTACTGCTTTACAATTAAGCAACAGAAATAGTATCACAAAGGAATGCAGAAAGAGAAAACTCAAAGTTGATTGGCAGCACAATATTGTGAGTTTCAAAGGTCAGGCTAGTACCGGAGGTTCCAGTTTGGCCACTCAGTATCAAGCAGGAAGCTGTGACAGCCAGGGCTGGGCTGGTACAGCTGAAAATATCTGCAGCCTTGGAAGCCTGGTAAATTTCAGAAGGTCATTTTGGTGGTGTAGTCAGAACACTGATTCACAGGGAAGGTTAAGCTGGACAGCTGGCCAAGATGGGCTGCTAAACCCAACAATTACAGACTTTAACTGCTCTAACTTGGTACCCCAATTCTATGTGGCCATCTTTCACAGAAATTTATAGAGGAATGAACTTGACGTGATGGCTGAATTCTAACTTCTTTTCTCTTCTGGAACTCAGTGTTGCATCTATAACCTTACCTGATATCAGGGCAAATGTGCTTTAATTTTATTTACGTGGGATGTATGCTACATCCAAAAAGGATGTAAGTCAGTTTACAACAGTAAAGTGGACATAAAATAGGATTGTAAAAAAGAGACATAACAAATCAATTAGAAGGAAAAGAGATGAAACAAGTACTTGAGATGAAATTGAACACTCAATTTATCTCTCAGCTTTCTGGCAACCAAAGCAAAAGCTTTAGGAAGTAGAAACATCCCTAGTTTATTTAATAAGACTTCTTCATATCCGATATATAGTCTTACTCTTAACCCTTAGGATATTTAGTTAAATATCCTGACTCTGCCCTTGGGTGAAATCTTGAAATGGATGAACTCCAATTAATTAAGAAGTGAAGGCAGAATTTTTACTGATTTGAGTGTAGCTCCAAATTCCAGCTTTATCTCCTGCTATCCCATTACACATGGGTGCTCTAAAGAGATCGATGC
The DNA here is from genome assembly GCF_021234165.1 of Pteronotus mesoamericanus. Taxonomy (NCBI): domain Eukaryota; kingdom Metazoa; phylum Chordata; class Mammalia; order Chiroptera; family Mormoopidae; genus Pteronotus; species Pteronotus mesoamericanus. The sequence goes on from NW_026555027.1 coordinate 20,184,928, forward strand.
CCGAGTGTTTGTTCATGTTCTCTGCTTTTCCATTTCCTACCTTTGCTCTCTGTATTCCTACGGTCTGGGTTGCCATTCCTCTTTGCCTGTAACTAAATGAAACTGACTTATCCTTCCATGCCTACCTTAGATGTCTTTTCTCTCATGAAACGACCCCTGACATGTTTAACTCACCAAGCTTTATTGTTATCTCTGCTGTGTACTTCTCCCTTTTTTATGCACTATTATTTGTGAGTTTGTTTTACATCCCTGATTAAGCCGTCAGTTCTTCAAAGATGAATCCATATTTTCCCCCATTGTCTAGGCTGCAAAAGAGAGTCATCAATAAATCATTAATAAAATCAATATATATTTTATTTATGTATTGTTTATTTCCAATGAATATGCTTATGCATTGTAACTTAATAAAGTTATTGACTGTGTTGGATGTACTTGGATTTAAGGAAAACATTTCTTTTTCTAGGATAGGAGGGAAGGAAAAGAGGAAAAACAATTAGAAGAACAACACCTTCGATTTTTCTTTTCAAAGGAGATCTTTTGGGGCAGTGGAAGTGGGATTGCAACTTTTCCTTTGTTGTTTTGACTTTGGGCATTCATATTAGGAAGAAGCTTAATATTTACTATTTCACTGTGTCATAAGGTAATTAGTATAAAAGAGAACAGGTTTGATACATGTAAAAGAAAAACATCTTCTATGCCATTTCAAACGCTCAGTGCTCTCTCCCTAATATACTTTTTTGTGATTTAAATAGCTGTTAAAAAATCCAGTTGTACATAGCTTAAAAGTGTTTTCAGACAGCTAGTCCATCTCCTTTACTGGTTTTCAAATACTGTTTTTAGTGCCTGATATAGGTTAACCTTGCTATACGTATACTTGCTTAATACATGCTGTTTTATACTTTTAGAGCAAAATTCCATTTTACTTATGTGGAAGGTTTCTGCTGATACAATTTGGACTGCTTTAATAAAATCTCTGAAGAAAATGTAGGCTCTTGTTCCAATGGCAGAAAAACAAAAAAAATTACGCTGAAAGATCTCTTCTCCAACAATTTACCTTTAAATTACTTACTAAGTTGAGCCCTGTGTTGTATTAATTACTAGATTAAACTGATTAACAATCTTAATGAAGAACAAACTGATAGACACAGTGTATAATTTTCACATCGCTAAGTATATGTTATTAGGGTCCAGTGCATACCCCACAGACAGCTGTGCAAGGACATCAGCATCCATCTCTCAGCTCCATAAAGGGACCATCTTATCTCCTTAGGAATCTGTGTGCAAGGGTTTCCCCTTCACTTACGTCTCAGAGCAAACCACGGCCATGCAGAGCCCGTGGGTTCACCATATCCCACTCTAATCTCTCTGGTGTTTGACTTCTATATGTTTATAGTCATTGTCAATTGCCACAAAATTTGGCATTAAATTGCCAGCATGTGTTGTGAATTAAATTTGAAATTTGAATCAGAAGACCTGATCTAAGGTCCTGATTCTTCCATTTAATTAACTCAGAGGACTTCGGGGAGCCAGTCACGTAACATGCAGGCCCAACTCTTATTTGTTCACGAGTGGGCAAGATGATAAAACCATCTCTTAGAGTTGTAATACAGTAACAAATGGCAAAATTCAGATGAAGGAAATTGTACACCAAAATATAAAATATTATTAGCTAGTGTTGAATAATAATAGGATATATGAGTTCCAGGGGAAAAATAAATTTTTCTACTTGGCTCCTGCAGTTTAAACTTTTTATTGAAGAACCAGAGGAACACCGTGCAGATTCCATACATAAATAGAAAAGAAATGTAGCGCATGCCACCTTCTCAAGTACATCCCTTCAAGGGTTATTATGTAATGAAGGAACACAGTTTGTAGTTTTATCTAAAATAAAGTGGTTCTAATTGTAAGAAAATTAGAGCATTATTTGTCTTTTTCTCCCTATTAAGTTTAACACAAAGATTTTACTTGAATTTAAATGAAGAGCTAGGTTTTAGTTATATATGAAGAACATGATTTGACTAATTGCTATTTTAAAGTTTTTCCTTATTCTTTTGATAATACATGTGCACACAAACATGCATACATACTACACACCTATACATGCATTAATGCTTATTTCATATTGTATCTATTTTGTTAACAATTGATTTTATCACACTGTAGTGATTGTGTAGGTGCTTAATTTTTTTCATCTTTTTGCAAAATAATTTTACTATGATAAATTATTATAAAAACAAAATAAGGAGACTAAATATCACTGTCTCTGAAGTATTTCATGTATGTGTATATATATAATGGTGCAGATGACATTTAAATGATAGGAATGTAATAGAAAGTTTTAAGACTACTTTGTGGTTGCTCTTTGAATTTATCTAGTCTATTCCTTCAGATATACTAGGAGGATTCTTTTTACAAACTAAGTGGATTTTGCTTGCTAACTTGGAATGAGCTGCTGAGCAGGACTAAAACGTAAGTGGTATGAGGCATGAGTATTATGATACAGTGAGTAGTATCTTAGAGTAATGTGGAGGAAGGGATGTTATATTCATTTTTAAATGAATATAACAGAACATTGCATAACATTTTGCAGGTATGTCAGTTTTCTATCTAGTTGATGGCGTAGAATCAAAAAACATGTTACCAAATCTCAAGCCACTTTTTCAGGATGGAAATTAGGTTTTTAAGAAATTATTAGGTCGAAATGCAATAAATAATTGCTGGTGGGAGTATTTTTAGCTTTAGTTGATTATGATTGCCAACATTTAATGCAATGAAGAATAACCTAGGGAGTCTGGTTAAAATGTAGATTCCTGATCTTTATCCTCAGTAGGTCTAGGGTAGTTCCCAGGAATATGTATTTTTAAGTCAGTCCCAGGTGACATTCAGATAGTCTAAGATTCCTTCTGGAGCACAATATCCCAGAACAGTAGCGTTGCTGTTGATAAACTGTTGGCAGTTATTTGAGTTTTTTAGCCAGCAATCAATGCATTGTGATTTACCTTGGAAAACCGGTCATTGCTTCCTTAAGTGCATATGATGCTGATGAAAACACAGAACTTTAATTACCGTCTCATTAGTCTGGCTCTTTGGATTTCCTTATGCATTACAGCTTTCTCAGAGTGCATGGAACTGAATGGACAATTAAAATAATTAAGAAGAGGGTCTTCTTTTTTGATTTAGCCAGGGAGCTAAACTATAAGCTGCCATGTTAGTTTGTTCATTGTGTGTTCAGTACGTTTGCTCTTTTGGAAAGTACAAAATCCTAAGAATAAATTCTTTGATCTCATCTCCCAAGAAGTGTGATTTTATTTATACTCTGACAACATGCTAAAATCACATTGACAGATAATAAAAGCTTTAGAAATGTGCACATTTTGCCAACCCAGCGTCTTAAGTCTTCAAAATGCAGTTTCAGGTATTTCTTTATTCTGTAAACTGTTTTAATAATTGAGAAAGAACTGATCGAGGAGGGCAAAGTGAGGGGAGAATGGGGCTTATGTCCATTGGCAAAAATCACACCAGAGTGTATACCAGCCTTGGTTATTTTAATCGGAAGGACATGCTGCTTCAGGAGAACACACCACTTCAGGGTCAGAATGCTTCAGGAGGAGCCTCTGCCCCAGGGGTGATTACCACGCGGGAGACTGTGTTCGGGCCTACATGCGTTCCCGGTTTTATTGTGCTTTAGCTAGTTTGATAGCGCCTTGCATTATTTATAGCAGTTGTCAGAAACCATTTCCTTTAGTCAATTAGTGTCTAAAAAAGGAGGGAGTGGAGCAGGATATTTTCTGACATGAGTAGAAATAATGTGTAAAAAAAGCATTCCTTTAATCATATGATATTGTGCCATAAGAGATTTTCCAAATATAACATGACCTGCAGACTATTAACTACATTTTGTTTTTATTAATAAGAATTGTAAGTTACATATTGTTTGTTTTGATATTCTGTCATCCCAAACATTTATTCAAACTCTCAGCCCCTGTTCTTTGGCAGATAATTACAAAATATAAATATTGTAATTGTTTTAGCAATGAAATGATTTATATTGAAATAACCGGAGTTGAAGAACTGATTTTTACAAATGTTTCCATTGATTAGCTGCCATGTAAGAGCTAAGAGTTCAAAATATTTTGCAAAATACAATGACAGGCTTTAGTTCTATTTATAGGAAAAAGACACATCTTTTACCTATTCCCACAATAGAAATTTAGAATCTAGATTTAGTGTAGTGTCTTCTTAAGGTCTAACATAGATTTAACAAGTATCAAAAACCATGTTGTTATTGGTGACATACATTTTCATAAACATTATTTTGGAGAAAAGTTTGTTCTAGTTCAAAGTTAATGTATGCATATACTGTATGTTCTAAGAATTTTATGTCATTAAAACCACTCAAATTTAAGCATAGTTTGGTACATACAATTACATGTTGCTTAAAATAATGAAAATTGACATTAACTTAGGTGACTACAAGTAAAGAAATGGACATATAGTAGAATAATACATAGTCGTTAAAAAAGTATGTTGATCTATTCCTGTTCACAAAGAACTGTCATTAAGCAAGCACTGACCTGCTGTAGAAAGCAAGCCTCAGAATGTTATGCTTAGTATGTTTCCGTTACTTCAGTAAAATGATAAACTGTGCATGTATGTAAGTATGTAAATGAATAGAGAAAGGACTAAACACATCATACTAATAATAGTTGTTACCCTTGAGATAGGAGGGGTCTGGTATGGCAGTAGGGGCAAGGAAAATTTACTTGGACTTCAATAAAACCCTTCTGTATGGTTTAAATTCATAGCAGTGAAAACACATTCATTTAGCCATGTCTAAAACTAAAAAAAAGAAAAAGAAAAATGAGGAAGGAAGGAAGGAAGGAAATGATATGTAGCATTAATGTATGTGATTCATATAAATTATTTGCTAGAGATTTCTGTTCATCATTTGACCTTATAGTTTACTGTCTTTTCCATTTCTATTTCATAGTATCTCCATGTAGGAAATGGCCTTATAACTGATATCTATACTGAATACATTAAAAAAGCAGAAAAGCAAAGAATTAACAAATTGTTAATTCTTTGAGGTAATTCAGATTACTGTGGTCACTGGAGATGTGAAAGTCTAGATATGGAGGCAGGAAAAAAGGCTCAAAATTTAAATCAACAATGTTTGGTTCAAATTTTAATTTGTCCTTGAGCCTTTGCATTTGTAATGTGAGATCCTTTATTTTCACATTCTTAATCACAATGCATAGTAGGTTTTTATTTTATTTAATTTTGAACCTCTTGGCATTTTCATGTATGTTTGCAAAGGTACTGTGAACGGATGACTCAGAGATTCCAGTTTTGCATTGTTGTTTGATGCATATGTAAGGATATTCCAGTTCTTAAGTCTGTTAGATATTCAAGGAACTAGAGTTGTGACACCAAGTGTGGTACATGATTTATGTGTAGACATAGAGACAAATTATCTTTTTGTCCAGTGAATCTTATGTTTCAGACTGTAGAACCTCTCATCATGTTTTTTCTTTTTTATAAGTTAAACCTTATAAGAAATATTGAGGTAGGCACAAACAAAATATACCCCCTTGTTTTCAGCCTTTTAAAGAAATGTTGGAGCTGCCTCTTAAAATTTTATGCTTTCACAAAATACAATCTGAAGCTCTGGGTTATTATATATTATAGCAGTTGCAATAATATTAGCACAATTTGTTGTTTTTCAACATCTCAGACCTAGTTAAATATGTGAGTTTTGTAGAACTTTCCCAAAAGGATACTTATGCTACATTGAAGTGAAAATAACAGTTGTCAACATGTATCTTTGTTTGTAACATATCTTCCTCCTTTAAATCAGGGAAAAACCACGGGGTGTTGACACATTATTAGTCAGGGAAAACAATTTTTATTTGTACGTGAGAATATGTGAATTTGTGACTTTTTTTAAGAAAAAAGCTCAAGGTAAACTGAGAGTATAATATTTTATTGTTCCAGGGATAAATTCAGTTGACATCAATAGAGTGTTAAGAGTTTGAGATTTGTTAAAAAGGTAAACTTGAAGATGAAATATATAAATCAATGAAAATATCCATAGGATTGTAACATTAAACTGTGTCACACCTTTGTGGCTTCAGTATTTATAAACTGCAGTGGAAGCTATATTTGTGAAACTCTAGAGACTTTTACTGATGAAATGGAAGGAAGTATTTGTGCATTGCGTTGTGTCATGGGGAATGCACTGATTCATTTAATCAGGATGCGTTCAAGTAGTAATGCATGCCATATTCACAACTGGTTCCGTTTATTATATTCTGAAGAATAATTATTTCACATCTCTTTATTTAACTATAAACAGATTTTTACATACTTTTCTCATAATGATTAATAATTAAGCAATATATTTTGGGCACTCTTTAGTCAAAATAAGCCAGTAAAAATTCCTAGATTGAAGTTACTATGTTAGGTTTTAAATCCGACACCTGGAAATTCCAGATTTATCTCTTCAGATCAAGCTTTGAAGCTCAGATATAGTTGATAGTATTGAGGGCTGTTGCCACATTAAAGTTTTAGACACTTTGGCAAGTATGGCAGCTATGGTTGTCTGGTCCTAATAGAGAGATGCTTTATATTTTGGCCTGAATTTTAAAATTTCTTCACATGTTGACTTTATAATTTATCCCAATTAGTGGAGCGTATCCAAATGGAGAACAGGCATAGGCTAATTAGGGAGATTGGCCATTGTTGTGAGAATGGTTTCTGCCTTGGAAGGGAATTGGGAACAGTGGGGCAAAGACGCGCATGCGCGGCAAGTTTCAGCGCTGTGCAAGGCCGGTCGTTTCCTCATTCGTTAACTACACACTTATTTTTGACTTGTGAGTTACTGTTATTAGGGGAGCAGAGATTGAATTTGCTGCTCTTTCTCAAGCAGCGAAGATCGTATTTAAAAATGTGTTAGGCAGTGATATCACCGATCGCAGTAAGAAGCTAGGTGGTCTTGTTCAGAAGGTTGAAAAGTAAAACAAAGATTTTGGCCCTTAGTCACTGTGTCAAATAAAATGCAGCTCACTTAGGTTAACTTTAGAATCAAAGCCCATCGTTACGGAATTGCATTGGGAGTAACGATATCACAATGTATTGCATTCCGTTTACATTCACAGTTTGGTCATGGTAACTTCACATTGGTGGATTCGGTTGGGTCAGTGTATCAATGTTCCTGAAAATTACCAGGATGGTGAAATTTGGTTTTCCTACCATTTAGCTCTTGAGCACATGCCAGCATTATTAATTTTGTTGTATTCTGTATTCTGATTGTTAATTCATATGACTCGATTAGAAATGACTAAGGCTAACAAGATAACTTCTTTGTGTAGAAATAAATATAACACTGAAAAGGTTTTGTGTTTTCTTTAGAAGAATGATAAAGTAGCATTTGTAGTGTTATTTCATGAAACTTTCTTATAGAATAATAGGGAAATGTTAAAAGGCTGCCTGTTTGAATATCATCAAAAAATGCAAATTTTCTCTTCTTTTGCCAGATTTAAAGCTGATTCTGTCAGAAATTCACAGGTAGTTATTTAAATATTTAAAATGTACAAAGCTCTATGTAACTGCTTTCAGTTATTCTTTGGATTAAAAAAAAGTCGTCCATCAGCCTCACCATTAGGAGATATAAAAGTATGACTGTGTTAACTTCACTGCCTCATGCTCATTCCATTGAATGGGGTTCGATGCTGGTTTCATTCAGTTACAAAGGTGACATCACCAGTGCATTAAACTGTGTGTCTATACCCCATACATTGTAACTTGTAGAAAATACGAATAAGCTAGTATTCAGATACACTGAGAAAAAATTCAGTCATGCCACCAGTATTGGTTGCTGGCTTACTCTGGGCCAGGCACTGGTCGGGTGCTGACTGTTTCAGGAGAACTAGCCTGACAAGGGCATGGAGCTTCTATTTTTAAGCCAAAGGTAGATGATAGGCACAGAGGGAGATAGGTCACCATTTGACCCCCTTTACCCTCTTCATCCTCCCCTCAACTCTTCTTTCTCTGATAACCACCATACTGTTGTCTGTGTCTGTGGGTTAGTTTTGTTTATTTGTTGCTTTTTGTTTCATATCTCACATATAAGGGAAAATAATTGTTTTTATCCTTTTCCATCTAACTTATTTTACTTAGCGTGTTACTCTCAAGATTCATCCACTTTGTCACAAAAGGCAGTGCTTCATTTTTTAATGTATGAGTACTATTCCTTTGTGTGTGTCTGTGTGTGTATTGGGTTGATAAAAAACGTCATTTGTTTTTTTTCCCCCCATAAAATGACTCTAGTAATACTTCCTTGTCTTTAACTTCATTTGAAACAGTTTTGTTAGATTGTATTTTGACAGCTGTCACATCAGCATGTATTTAAAAAAACTTATCAAAATTGGTGAATTTTTGTGCAGCCATTTTAATATTGAAGATGGAAGAAAATAAGCAACATTTTCAGCATGTTATGCTTTATTATTTCAAGAAGGGTAAAAAGGCAACTGAAGCACAAAAAAAGATTTGTGCAGTATATGGAGAAGGTGCTGTGACTGATCAGTTTATCTTCTAATGACCTAAAGGCTTTTAAGTTGAAAAATTTTGCCTGAAAGAGGAATCAATTCAAAAATAACTTTTTAATCATTGTCTGAGTAGAGGCTTCATCTTTTATTTTGCCTTAACTATAAATACTTAAGGGGCAATAATCCTTTTCTAATTTGAGTACAGTTTGGTAAGTTGTTTTTTGGGATTCTGATATTTGGCAATAGCGCACCATCTAACCAGCACGCCTTCCTTTGTCATCCTCCGAGTAAGAGACTGCTTGATGATGAGGGAATGAAACCTATCAGAATTTTAAAGGCACACTCGACAGACCTTAGATCCCTTGAGTTGGTCAACACAACCTTTCCCTTGTTGGCAGCAGCTTGTCACCCCTAACACCTTGCAGTGTCAGAGCAGTCGGCACATCGGCAGCCGCCCTGCCCTGCCATTCCAGAGGGTGTGTGGTTGAAAGTTATCTTATTTTCTCAGCAGTGTTTCCAAAACCAGTCGTTTGCATATCTCCTTTGTGATTTTTGCCAATATATTTACTTAGTCTTATTCTGTAAATTCTTTTATTAAACTGTAGCCTCTTCCTAAGCTATAATATCTGTGTAATCACAGGCGTGATGGGTGTTATCATTGTGATGCATCTGTTAAAATTACAGTGTTTCGGTATCACTTAAAATTGCCCTGGTGCTACCAGTAGTGTGCTCACCCCTCGCTGAGAAACACTGACCTCAGCTTTCTCTTGGAGTGGAATGCTGCTGAAGATTGCATTAACCCGTTCAGACCACAGTTTTTCCCTATATAATAAATAACAGCTTTGCTCCTCTGTTTGGTAACTTAGTGAACAGAGAAATGGCTCTACAGCCTCCAGAAATGCTTAGTTGGTTGTGTCCTGAAATCTCTGGTAATATTTGGGACAAACCCAGGGCAAACAGGTGTGAGGCGATGTCTCATTGGGGGTTTGACTTGCATTTTCCTTATAGCTAGTGAAGTTGGTCATCTTTTCATGTATCTGTTGGCCATTTGCATTTTTTCCTGGGAGAAGGAGACACTTCTCTCTTCAGGTTCTCTGGTTGCATACTTTTGATAGTGTGCTGGGAAAGCTTCTAGGAAGATGCCGTGGCGGTGGGGCCTGGATGAAGGCCTACTGGGCAAAACTGTTCCATGAACTAACTTAGGAATTACTAATTTTCCAAATGAACTTACCATTTTATTATCTATTTACAATACTTACTTGCTAAATTTATTTCATAATTTATTAAATAAATTACTAAAGTGGTACATAGCTAATTATGAACTTTCTGACACCAGGGAAGAGGGTGAGAAGCTATAGCTTTGGGCAAAGAGCTCCTTCTTGTCTTCTCCAGATAAACACAGTGAAGTTGGCTATATCTCTTCTAGTTAGATTAAAATTGCCTTCGTTAAAGGGAAAAAAAAAGTTCTCAAATAATTACTCAGTTAACTTCCTCAATATATAACCTATTTCAAAAATCAAAAGCTATTTTAAAAAGTCCCTAAAATTCCCAGCTAACTACTCTGGGATGTCATAGGACCAACCTGCCTACAGTTTGGTTCAGAGGAAACAAAGTGATTTGTAAACATATATGACTAAGACATTTCACCTTGCTCATAGAAACCATCCAGTTCTCCAGAACAGAACTTTAGTCTCATTCCTTGTACATATTTACTTATCCTCTATTGAAGTATGTGTGTAGTCCTTAAATATATATTTATATGAATCCACCTATATCATATAAAGGCAGTTTTATACTAATGTATATCAATTACTATAAAACTAATTATTAGTTATTTCCCATGCTTTTTTTTACTTTATCCTTGAACCTTTTCTTAACTTCCTTTCCTTTCTTATTACATTTTTCCCTTTTTATTTTCCTCCTCATAACTTAAAGTGAAAAATATATGTGGTTTTTCATATTACTCAGAAATTGGTTTTTGGTTTTTGTGGTAGAACATGCTTGTTTGTAGAATATCTCATATAATGTGAGGAGCTGTATAGTTGGGTGTTCAGAATTTGATCAACAGGTAAGAGAGGACTTATTCTTTAAATTCTTAAGCAGGTTTTAAATAGATTCTCACTGCAAACCTTTTAAGTTTCCTAATTTTTTGTTGTTGTTGTTCAGTGAAGTTTATAACATGTTAAAATATAATAGGTTAGAAATTTACTTCAGATACTATTTACCTATTAGTAAATATCTTTGCAGTAGCAGTATTTCCTTGTATATTTATGTACAAATAACACGTTTATCTAGGGAAGATATGTTTTCAAGAATTCTCACAATCTGAACATTATTCATACACGTTTCAATGTTGTTCTGTAGAATAAAAAACCCATTACTGGTTGAAGTAATGTTTTGGGAATTCATTATTAATCCAAATCCTATAAAACCTTAATTTAACAATACACTCAGTTTTGAAGATTTTTAGTCTTCCTTGAAATTCTTTTATTCAAGCAAAGAGAAGGATAACCTAATATCAGCAGTCTGTTCAAATCAACGTGTAAAACGTAATCTAAATTTGTTACCCCCTAGTGCCTTGCGTCAGGGGCCGGGGGGTGTTGGTACTAGGTACAGCCAGCCTAACAAGGTGGCAAGGCTGGGTCCATCCTGAGTGCTCTGTATCCATGCCTGGCTGATTATAAATAATTTGATTATCTTCCTTGCCTATATATTTTACAATTAAGTAACATTTTCAACTTGCAAATATATCTATAATTCTTTCAATAATACTTTTGGAAGTCAATAGGATGTCTCTGCTATAGAATTTAAAAATAACCAGAACACCTATTTGCCATCATTTTCATAATTAAAATATATTTTGTCCTAGAGTGGACTAAGCCTGTAACATGTCAGAAAGGAAAAACAATCAACTCTAGAAATGGATTTTACAGTTGTATTTTGATATAACTGCCAACCCATGAAGATATTTATAATAGTACAGTTCTCCTTCCTTACTGTGTGTGGACCCCTTAGATCATGCTGACATATTTTCTCACGGTTGGGGATACATTCACACATAGTCATATACATGTTCATTACTCTCTGTTTGAATGAAATTCATTCATCAATCATTTAAAAACTCCACTATGTTCTAGGTACTGGGTAAAAAAAAGTGGTGATAAACCCTGTTGTCAGGGAGTTTATAATTTGAGGGACAAAGGAACCAAGAGATACGAAGTACTGAGAATATTCTGAGATGTAATAATGTTTACCATAGTTGGCCCAGCTTTATTGAGAAGGTAATGCTTGAATAGCAGCTTAAACAAGGAGAAGGGATTTGTCAAGTTGAAGGGGTGAGGAAATGTATGTCAAACCAAACAAAGGGTTAGCATGTGACAAGTCCCAGGAGCTGATGGCACATGCCCAGAGCCCTCCCAGCTCCTCACACCTCCTCACAGCTCCTCTTTTAAGAGAGAGATTCTCAACCGCTATGCTGCAAGAATGCTTAAAACATGCAATACCTGACTATTCAGTCAGGGACACTGACTGAAAAAACGACAAAAGCCAATACAGTAACCGTCTGGTGTGAATAAGTTAAAATTACACTTCTATTTTTTGGCAGATTGGGAAACTATATGTCTTTTTTTGGTGTGCTATAGAACTGTAGTGATCGGTTTGTGTGTGCCTTGAGATAAAGATGGCTGAGAATTGCTGCTCTAAGAGGGAGGGTGCTGGAGTACAGCCCTGGAAGAAACCAGAAGGATACACTGTGTTGGTTCAAGACAGAGGACGTAACCAGACTGATGGGAGCCAGAGGGGAGAGGGCCTGGGGGCTGGGTGGAACAGGTGAAGGGATTAAGAAGCACAAATTGGTAGTTACAGAATAGTCAGAGATGTAAAGTACAGCCTAGGGAATATATTGTAGTAACTATGAATGGTGTCGGGTAGGTACTGGAAATATCAGTGGGACCATTTTGTAAAGTATATGATTGTCTAACCACTGTGCTGTACACCTGAAACTAATAATACTGAATGTAGACTGTAATTGAAAAATAAAATTAAAAAAGAAGAGGGAGTTGTAAATAGTATTGGAGGACAAGTAATCTTTGGATTTGGCTTTCATGGGAGCAGTGACGGCTGTTGCTGAGCGGTCAAGTAATAGGTGTGGAGGCCACACCGAAACAGATTCCAAAGTGAACAGCAGAGGAAGACGCAGAAACACAGCATGTGTAGATGACACACGTCGGGTGTCCAACCTTTTGGCATCTCTGGGCTGCACTGGAAGAGGAGTTTTCTTGGGCCACACATTGACTACACAAACACTATTGAAAACAAACAAACAAAGAAAAAATCTCATAGTGTTTTAAGTAAATTTACGATTTTGTGTTGGGCCACATTCCTAGCCACCCTGGACTGCATGCGGCCCGTGGGCCGTGGGTTAGACACCCCTGCTCGACATTTGTCTGGGGTCGTGGGATTAAGAGCCTTTGGGACAGGAGGTCACATAGCCAGGTAGGGCGCCCATGCTCCTGCCAGGCCGCTGCCGCCATTTTGGAGGCACTTCATCCCTTTGAGGGCTACGAAGCACGGAGGGAAAGGCAGCGCATTCGTATAGAGAGGGAGGGCAAAGGGGAAGAAGTCTGGAGGAGTGAGTGAAGATGGGCACTTAACTGTGGGCAGGAGAAGGGAAGACTCCTGGGAGGCGGAGAAGATACAGAAAGTATAGGGATGGGTGGCAGGAAAGTGAGAGGATTCATGCCCAAGGGCCACTGTTTGGACTGTGAAATATTTGTGACCTATACGATCATGCCCTGTGGATAGTGAGAGGAGGAACATGGAGGAGGAGGGACCGGGGAGGGATGAGTTTTAGAAACGCTGCTGTGTGGACCGTGAGAGGGAGCTGTCCAGGCCAGAGCGATTCCTAGACAAAGGGAGGGCCCCAGGGCCCCAGGGTATAGTAATTTATAGAAGCAGTGGTGGGGCTGGGGGTGTGCGAGTGTGTGGCTGCATCGATGTGTTGTGTTTGTATACTTGTTTATACGGGTGTGTTCATATGCGTGTTTGTGTATTTCTGTGCCCTGAGGATCATTCCAGGCCAGCTATAGTGATCGACCCTTTGATTTACCCATGTTTATGAAGATCCATCTACTTTTCATTGCTAGGCTAGGGTTACTGAGATGAGTAACGTTGTGTCTGCCCCTGGGAACACAAAAGCTAGTGGATTGGAGACATAAGGAAGTAGGGCACTGTGTAGGGGTGCAGAGTTGTAATTCAGAGGAAGCCGTGTTAATATGTGACTGGGCGGAGATGGAGCAAGTGACATCTGGGAAGCTTCTTGGAGAAAGTGACCCCTGAGCTGGCTTCTGAAGGAAGTGAATAGTTGTAGGGGAGGCATGAAAAGACTCTAGAAGGAAGAGCAGAAGAGATTTGTTGTCTCATGTGGTACATGCTCAAGGCACAAAGTAGCTGAGAAATTCTGAATCAGGCTAAGATTCAGGAAGGAGGATGAATCTTTGTGTTTATGATGGACTTGACTTTTTTTTTTTAAAAAAAAGAAAAAGACTAGGAACTGGGACCAGAAAATCTTTGAAAACAAATATTTTGGAGCATTGGTATGAGCTGATTCTTTTTCATCTTTCTCAAATATTACAGTCTTTCTTCAATATTTTCCAAGCCACGTATCTGGTAGTTTTAAACGTTAATGTTAAGAATGATAGTATTAATCCTAAAATAAGTTTTAAAAAATTTGTTAAGATATTCACATTTATGGGTATATAATACATATCCACGTTCTGTATTCTGATTCAGTTATATATTCTATTCCATATTCTGATGTCCAAGTTATAAATGTACCATATGCCAATTGATCATTTTGGGCCCTTGAAGAAGTATAATCAATCATTATTTATTATACTGTGTCATTGCCTCTTTGGAGTGTAAAACTTTTAGAGTTACTGTAGCCTTGTTGTCGGTAACATTCATAAGGGAAACATAATATACTTTTGTTTCTGTAACTACTAAGCATTTTCTGGAAGTTTTTTCATATGATTGAAATAGAAAGTAAGTTGCTAAAAGCAAAGATGCCTTGCTATAAGGAGCAGCCCTGTAGTGCGTAGGTAATAGAACGTTTAGGCAATAGGGAACCCCCCCACCCCCATCCTCCAGCTCACTCGTACCCCAGAAGTGCATCACGCTGCCCAAATCAAATTGCTCACTTAATATTTAATGTTTCTGTGATGGAATCACTTTCTCCCTCCCTCGAGGTTGACTTCAGATTTGCCAGACACACTGACAACACTGCACTCCTTATTTTCCCCACATGACCTCAGCTTCTGCTTAAAAAATGTTCGAATAAAGGATGCTTTTGTTCATACCTCGCCTGCCTGTGATATATTGACAAAGTGTCTGCCGGCTGAATGGAATAGTTTTACAGTATGAGTGCTGCTTTCAGTGGAGGGGCAGGACTTGGGCTTGAGAAGGAAGTGAATTGGATAGGTCAGGAGAATGTACCATTTGTAAACACCCCTTTCCTTTTTTATTCACGTGTCAGGACAGCAGGGGCAGGCTGTTCAGTGCCCGTCCCTGCGCAGAGCCGGAGGGAAAGCAGCCTGGAAGTCAGCTGCAATTTTTTAAACCTTGCTTTTTTCCCCCCTCACCCGTCATGATCTTCAAGTGCTCGGACTTGTTTTAGGAGCTGTTTTGAAACTAACATGGTTTAGTCCACTAACTGCATGTTGGGTAAATTCAAAACCCACATGCTCGTCCTCTTGCAGTGGAATAAGTCACATCTGATGGACATTTTCTGTGCTTATAGCATAGTAATGAACGTCTGACAGGCGCGACCTTTCATAAGACAACCCACACTATTGGCTTTCTGCCCAGAATATTGCTGCAACACTATCTGTGATTGGTTATCTCTCTATCATGCATTGCTTCACAAGGGGAAACGGCCCCTTTTTTTAATAAATCTACGATGGCTGGCTGCAATATGCCTCACTGTAAGTATTGTGTGTGTGCATGTGTGTGTGAGTGTGTGCGTGTGAGTGAGAGAGCGAAGGAGAGCGAGAGAGAGCAGACTGACATGAATATGACTTAGTCTGGTAGCACATGGCAAGGTTGTGATACTGTAGGACATCAGTGAAGTGCTACTTAGTAAATCTTAACCTATCTCTTTTTTCTACAGGTTGGTACTAAGAAGTGCCTTTCCTGACGTCTCTGCTGCTTGGAACCGCTTCTAGAGCAGTCTCTGCTTTTGCCTTGCTTGCTGCCAGCTAGACTGTGACGACAGCACATCCACCCTCCACCTCTAGCCCAGACACCCCCATTTCTACTTATAATCAAGAGAAAAGCTCTAAGTATCTGGCATTGCCCTAGGCTGCTTTAGTTTTAAAAGAAAAGTTTGCTGAAAAAGTAAGATATCTTCTGCCAGGAAATCAAGGAGGAAAAAAAAAAATCATTTTCTCGATTTTGCTCTAAACTGCTGCATCTGTCTATGCCAAACTAATCAATACCGATTGCACCACCAAACTCCATTGCAAATTCAGCTGTGAGGAGATTCCCTTTCAGACAACTTTGCTGAGAGCAGCTTGGAGAATCGGTGTCCAGGGGTCTGCCACGTTTTCATGCTTGCATTTTGGGCTCAAAATTGGCACTGGGCAGGGGTTACTGAGAGCACAAGGCTGATTCGAGGCCCTACTTTTAAACATTCATCTACTTAAGATCCTAGTATTTGTCTAAAAACCAAAACCTCTTTGAATTAACAGTTTTCATGCTGTGAATTTCTAGTGGGAGATCTTTTCCTTGATATTGACAACCCAATTTTCCATGTACTTTTAAAGCAGGGAGTGGGGGAAAAGTATTTTGGAGGGGACGTTTTCTTCATCATTTTACAGTTTTATCAGTTCAGCTTTTTTTTTTTTTTTTTTTTTCGGTTGTTGCTCTTTTTTTGGGGGGGTTGGGTTTGTTGGTTTCACTGAAAATTTTAACTACCTGTAAAATCTAAACATGGCTGTTAGTGTCACACCAATTCGGGACACAAAATGGCTAACACTGGAAGTATGTAGAGAGTTCCAAAGGGGGACTTGCTCACGGCCAGACACGGAATGTAAATTTGCACATCCTTCGAAAAGCTGCCAAGTTGAAAATGGACGAGTAATCGCCTGCTTTGATTCATTGAAAGTGAGTAAATATTATATTATTTTAAGGATACGCAATAAATGAATGAAGGGGATATGGACATAGAGTTCACTGACTGTGGAATTATGGGTTGCTTTGTTAACAGTTGAGTTATACGGTGTGTTATTGATGGTGTTGGGGTGGGAGTCTTTATTGAGTAGCAAGAGAAGCAAGTTTGGCCAGGCTTGTTTGTTATGAATAACTTTATCAGCCCTTTAATGCTATGATTTTTTTCTTTTCCAGAGCAGAAAGTGTCAGCGTGCTTCTTAGCTTAGGAATAAACCAGTGTCTCTAATAACAAAGTCAGTGTCTATCTCTAGGAATAGGAAATGTAGATACATGTGTGTGTTAGCATATGCACAGATTATATACAAGGCCACGCAGTAGCTGAATGATTTTGCTTGTTTCTAAAGGTGCTGTATTGTTGTGAAAGATTAGCCAATATTAAGTCAGCTAAACTTGGATAGATGTTTTATATTAATATTTTGACATTTTGGATTGACTTTTGATTGTATGAGCGTATTATTTTAAGGCCAGAAGCAATGCATTTTGTGGAAAACATAATTAGAAGTAAGGTTTTGAACTGCTGCTACAGTGCCCGATCTGAGCCATAAACTTTGTTAAATGTGAGTTTAATAAATAAGTTGAAACTCTTTAAGTACTATTATTGCAATTTTTTAGCTCCTAAAATTCTAATGTGAAGGAACTTAGATTCTGTTAGACTCTGATTATTTTTTTATTTGTAACAGTTTCAGCTCAAAATATTGAAAGTTAGCTTTTGTGGGCACCATAATATAAAAGAGTCACTTGAGTATATCTAGACATTTACAAAGCCATTGCATGTCCATGTCAGGTTTGAAAGTGGGTCTTTTAAAAGAGAGCGTACGTGTCTTTATTTTGACATGCAAGGTCAAGTCTAGAAATGTGAAGATTCCTGGGTACTCTTATTTATTTGGTTTAATTCAATTGGCTTTGAATACTAATCTGCCAATGTAATTCCTTCTTTTAACCTTTGAGACCGGGATCTCTGTCATTTCTACATATATAAAGAAGTAAAGGTCTTAGAGATTTATCTTTTGTTTTGTGGGGAAAAAAGTGCTATAATATTAATGCTTTCCTTAATAACATAGACGTGAATTAACTGAAATAGTTGGCTCATAAATTAACACATAATTCACCGTGATGGTATGAGTTAACTTGAGAGTTAACCATTTCAGTGAATTGCTTTTTAGTCCAGATTGAGGTGCTCACTTTGCTAAAGTTTTCTCCAAAGACTCAAGGATATTATCTTCAGAGTAGGATTAAAACAGGAGGTAACAACGACAAACATAATTTACAGTTTTAGATTATTCTTAGTGTCATAGTCCTCAGGATCAGGTAGCAAAAGTTACACATCATCATTTCTTCCCCCTTTTTCTGAAGACATCATTGAAGGGCAAGTGGTTGTACCTTTGTGAATGTGTATTCCTAAGTTCATGCTGACTGAATTTAGGTGTAATTAGAAACTGGGACCCATAAAATGAGGGGCAAAGGGCTAATTACAGCTGTTGGTAAACAGCTGTGTCCATAAGTAACCCTGTTTTGACCCAATTACTAGTAAATCCAATTTTTAATCCTACAGACAGTTGATGGTGCACTCATAGCTACAAAATGAAGGACATTTAACTTGGCTGTGACATTGAGTGGTTTCACAGAAGACTTGCCTCCACAGCATTTGGAAACATTGTGAAACATTAAAATTCAGTTGCTATTTTTCCATCTGAAAATATTTTTTCAGTCGCTGCTCACTTGCGGCCCGCAGAACAGTCCCCCTTTGAGTAAAGCAGCAAACAGCATTGCTTAAAGACATGCTGTGTGGGTAACAAGGTTCGATTGCACATCAAGGACTTTTTTTTTTTGAACACATAATTAGAAGATTTTTAATTTACTTATGAAATGAACCCATTATAGCAGCTATTCAATGCAAATTTTGGCCTTATTCTTTGTCTTTCTTAGGGAAATTGAAATTTCATTTATAGTCTCAAACATGGTAACATATTTTGATTTGAATAAGAGGAAGAAAACACAAATGTATTTACGGTGACACTTCATTCCCAGAACAATAGCTCCTTAAATGTGCGTGAAATAACTATGTTAAGAATTAATTAAAATCTTTTAATATGTAGTTAAGTATTCATGTTTCAAAAACCATGTTTTTTTAATATATATTTCTAACACATGTGAGTCTTAATACAGTCTTTAGAATCCTACCTTTTATATAGTAGTCTTCCTGTGTTGAATTTTGTGGCTAAAATAAATCAAAAACATATTTTAAAACAGTTAAAGTAACTCTGTGACTCATGCTTGAAGTTCTGAAATTTGGGAGCATTATGAGATTTCCATGCCAGTAACTGCGAGATCATTTGTATTGTCTCAGAGAGTAAACGGAAGGAATTTAGAAAACTTGTAATATCCTGACTTCTTTAATAAAATGTGTTCTGCGTATTGCTACAATCCATAGTCCAGCCTTCTCTGAGTTCTTGAGCCATGAGATGGAGGTAGCCTGTGTAATCTACTATTTTTAGCAAGTTAGGAAAGCAAACCAACCCTCCGTGAGAGGACCCTGTGAAATGGCTCTACCCTTCAGCTGTGCTGTTCAGACTTTGGCCAGGCTCCCAGGTGACTTACGTTCAGAGCAGACTTCTGCTTAGAAGAGGAGAATTTGTTTCATTAAAAACAGAAGTCGAACAGTTCAAAAGAGTATTTATGTAAGAGAAATCAATTGGCATATTACTAAAAGCGATAGGAACAAAATTAGCCGATTGTATTTTACTTGCATCTTGGTGATTTTAAAGTTTAAATAACAAACCTAGATTAAATTTACTACATGCAAATAGAATTTGGTATCACAAAAAATGTGTTAAGTAAAATGAGAATGCATGATAATGAGGTGTGTGTATATATATATATATATATATAAAGTATATTAGAAGTGGAATGATAATAATAAAGAGCTAAAGCTATAATAATGTGCACTGGTTCATAAATTAAACAGTATTTTAAGCACTTAATTTTTCTCACTTAATTTCTTTTAAACTTGCAGTCTTAATATACAACACTCTAAGAGTATATTAAAATTGAGAATTAAATCGCTTGCAAACTATAGATTTGAGTGTTTTAGCTACTCAACAGAAATTCTGAACATTTGAAAAGGTACATTATTTTATGCTACAGAGGATTTTTTTCTTATGGCTTTTGAGGTGACAAAATAGAAAAAAATTAAAAGAAAAATATTAACCCTGTAAACTGCCATTAGAACATTATATATCAGAAATGATTATTTAGTTAGTAGTTAATGGCAAGTTACCTATTTTTTTTTTTCAGTGGCAATCTCTCAACTGAAATTAAGGCAGTTGATGTAAAAAAGCCTACATGATGTATTTTAGTGTGATGCGAAGTTATTTGTATAATGAAAAAAGCTTCCACTATATGATTAACAGAAATAGACTATTGTTTCTTGATTCTTCTTTTTCAAATACCATTCACTTTCCAGTTTGCTCAGGTTAGGGAGATAAAAACCTTTATGTTTATTATTTATATTCCAAAAATGTAAGCAAAACTCTTTTATATTTGAAAACTCTACTCATTTGTTCTCTTATCAAATTAGGCAATTTTGTTTAAGATAATTAAGCATCTGTTTCATTATTGTACATATTTGTGTATATAGACAGCACAGCCAATCAAATTTATCAGATACGTCAGAGATCAGCTTCCACTGCAACGTGGCCTAAAATCAAGGGCACTGAGTGAACATATTTAAAATATAACTGAAAACCCTGAAGAATATATGAAGTACAGAAATCAGCTTCTAGAAGACACAAACAAACATCCAGGCAAAGGAACAACAAGAAAATTCAAAGTCATTAAGGCAAATCAAATCTCTAGATGTTTACATAGAACTAGGCTAGCATAGCTGGACAATATGAAGTGGTCCTGAAGGTTTTCACTGTTAAAGTTTAGAAGATCCTCCTTTGTCAGCACAGTGTTGCATCCTCACCGCAGCAATTGCCTGTTGTGCTGCTCTTTGTAAATCCCCAGAAGAGTCTTTTCATCTGATCTTTTCAGCTGGTTTAATTGATAATCCTGACAGAATGATATCTGCAACTTTCAGACTAAACATCCAGTTTTCAATTACAGCTTTGACTTGGTAGGTTCCTAATTGGAATGACTTTTTCCAAGAGTTTTGTTGGTGTTAGTATTTGGTTATTGTTTGCTAAAGGCTTATGCGGAGTGGTATTAAAACGTTGACATATTATAGGTAGGTACATATTCAATACGTCTTTCAATGACAGGTGGACACAAGCCTTCCTTGTTTCCCTGTAAGGTGACCTCCCTATAAGGCATAACGTGTACTAGTGTGTGTCATGTCACATTCCCATTGTATTCTTTAAGCAGGAAGTTCACAGCTTTGTGAAGAATGCCCTGTGAATGGGCTGTGATGCCATCAACTTTGACATGAACCTTTCTTTAATGAAATTCTCAAGCTGTAGCTGCTTTGGTAATACAACTTTATTTATTTCCCTGTTCACATTCTTTTACAAAAAATTTATTTACTTACTCCTCACCCGAGAACATTTTTTCTTTGCTTTTAGAGAGAGGAAGGGAGAGAGGAAGGGGGAGAGAGAAACACCGATTGGCTGCCTCCTGCACGTGCCCAGCTGGGGGATAGGACCCACAACCAGGGCGTGTGCCCTGGCCCAGATCGAACCCGCAGCCTTTCGGTTATGGGACGACACTCCAGCCAACTAAGCCACACGGGCCAGGGCCCTATTTACATTCTTACAGTTAGGGGGTTTTTTTTTTGTTTGTTTGTTTTTTGTTTTTTAGAAAAATACTTTTTAAATAAAGAGTTTAGATTTTTAAACTTTTGGACAGATTTCAAGTCAGCGTTCGGATCATGCTCCCTAAGACACTAATTCTAGAACTAAGTAATTTGTTTCTGTCCATAAGATTTTGGTACACTGCCTCTGTTTTTACTTTTTCTCATGTAAACCTTGCTTCAATTGTGTGCATGACAAACTAAAAACAATTTAAACCTAAAGCAGTGTGGCACCTATAGTTGAGTTAAAACTTTAATTGTAATTAAGACCTCTAGACTTACACAAAATTCTGATTCCACAAATAGCCTCCAAACGATTCCATGTACCAGGTTCTTACTGAGTTAAGAGTCCAGGCAGCGTGGGGTAAATCTTCTAGTCAGGAAGTGAATGACGTATACCCAGTTCACTCCAGAGGTGAGAAATTGAATGTTTCTTAGACTCAGCACAGACACCTTGGGACCTAGTTTGAGAAGCTTACACTGTCATTTTCCTTGCCAAGGATAAGTAGAGGATTTCAGTTACCAGCATCACTAATCCGTCATCTTTCATGCTGAGCAGTGTCAGACTTAGACAAAGCTGGTTATTTTCTTACAAAGAGATCCTATTGAGGAAATTTTGAGGTTTTTTTTTTTTTTTTTTAACTTTAGCAGGAACACATTCCATGATTTTAGATAGAGGAGCAATGTTCTGTGTTAACAGGCCAAAAATTAGGACAGTCAGTAGAAGTGGACAACTAAACAGGTAGATTTTGATTTAGCGCTAACAATAATTAATAGCAAACTTAGTTGTTTGAATTATGATAGATTATTAGAATAGTGACTTCTCCATAAATTTTGCTGTACTCAAGAGTAATGGTAGCTTCTTATTCCAATAATCATTTATAATGAACAGATTTTTTAAATCTAATACTACATTTCTTATACAGATAACCTCCTGCATATCACCTCCAACATTATTCATATTCGCTGGCACATTTTTGAAAGATTTTCACTTTGAGATGAAGCTTGATTTGTTATAGATAAAACTTTCTATATTATAAGGACTTGTGTTTTGAAAAGTACTGAGAGTGGCAGCCTCTCGTACATCATCATTTGATTGGCAGCCTGTCTCCTGGATACCTTTTGGCCTCGGTCATCTCTGACCTCCGGTCTTCTTCTTATGTTTTATCTCTGAGTTTTTCCCAGCTTTCTCATTGTTTAGATTCCTAACTGTTCTGATCCCTCTTTATACTTCTCTGGAGTTACATTCAGCATTACTTAATGGAGACACCGTTCCCCCCACCCCACACACACAGCATGTGGCATAGGCAAATTAAGGGTTTAATTTCAGCCAGTTGTCCGGGCCTATATGGTGACTCCATAATCATTAGAACAAGTTTACTTTACCCTTAGTTCCTGAGGAGCACATGGCTTTGAACATTAGGATTATTTCAAATATGCAAGATGGCCACCGCAGCACCAGCCATCATACCTGCAATTCCAGGAGGCAGGAAGAAGCTCCTTTAGGCTCTTTTAAATAAAGACCCTTTCGGCTTCACCCGGTGATTATTCCTGGTCTCTCAATGGCTGATTTTGGAAGCAAGAAAAGCTGGGAACTGTAGTCTTTAAATTGTTGCTGGGTTGAAAATCAGACCTTTGGTAGATAAGGTTGAAAGGGAGAATGGATTTTCAGGAGGGCAGTCACTAGGATGGGAGGGTTCAAGAATTTTTTTCTTCCCCCCCACCCCCAAAAACTTCCTGAATCAAGGAACTCTCCCTGAAAAACCTATACCTTGGTATAGGTGGTTGTTTAGGGGAGATCACTGTTGAAGAGAAACTTGTATCTTCTTATCTTGGCAAACCTGCCATCACTTTGGATGAACCAAAGATGTCTTTTTTCTTTCAAATTATGATATATTTAGTAAATAAAACCTGACATATCACAAATGGATTGATTTTTACTTCTATTGAAAAAGAAAATTGCTCAATTTTTTAATTTTCCTTATTGCAATGCATATTTATATAAACAGCAACATTTATAACTGGACTATAACAGGAATTCATGCCATAAAAACAGGTCTCAAATGATTTTACTTGGAAAAAATCTATATTCTCAAACCTGCTTGTACTTCTTCTACAAATGTATTTGTTTTTATTCCTCTGAAATAAAATAAAATGTGTTCATGTTTGTTAAAATTACTATATGTTGGTCAGTAATTTCAATTTTTTAAAAATTTTTTATAGTATTTAATCCTCACAAAAACTCCTTAAGAAAGTTAACTTTATTACTACCATTTCACAGATGGCCACACTGAAGTGCAAAGTTGGGCGACATGCACAAGGTCACCCAACTAGTAAAATGTAAACTCCAAACCTGGTAACCTGATTTCACAGCCTCCACTTTTGACCACCTTTCTATAAAACATTGCTTCTTAGTTTATACACGCACATCCTAAGGGTTCAACAAAGATGATATCTGAGTAGCAGTGCTTAAGAATAAAACTTAATGTTTAAGGCAAACTTATGGCACAGGACCTAAAACAGTACCTACTCAAAAATAATTATATGTTAATTCAACAGATGAATCAATGAGTGTATACAAGATAGCAGCAAGAACACTGCCACCAGCTTTGAAAGATTATATATCTTCTTTAAATATATGGCCATATAGAAAAAATGTTGTAAATTAATCATCTTCAATAAATAACTAGTCACTGTGTAAACAATATAGCTGCCTCATAATGTATTAAAAAAGGGCATATTCCAAAATTTCAATGGTTTAGGAAGCGTTTTCCCACAGAAGCAATGTGGTTAAGTCATTAGGCCTACCCTGGGAAGCCAAAGTAACGATAGGATGCTTGAGTTATAGTCCTGTACAAACAGTACCCTGAAACCCTGGTGATTAATTCAACCCAGGAGACTCCACAGAAGCATTATGAGTACCATCTTATCATAAATCTTAAGTACTACTAGTGTCACAGACCCCAGCTGCTTTTGTCAAAATGTTTCTATGGAAAACATGTATTTCAAGTTTCAGTGTGGGGCTCCAGACATTCACTGTGGCCTATTGCAAAGGAAGCGGCTTTTCCCAAACTCCTGGGACACTTTCTACAAGTCAGTGCAAGAGTATTCTGCAGTTCCAAGTTTGGGTTGCTCCTGTTCTCTGGAACTGTTCTCTCTGCACAGGACAGAGGCTCAGAATCAAGAGGCTCTAAAGACAGGGTTGGAGAGAGGGCTGCAGTCGAAAGCTTTCTTGGGATGGGAACACTTCTTCATTAATACGTCTTCCAAGTAACCTCCTTTCTTTTTTTCCTAAAATACCTGCTTCCTTCTTGAATGTATGGCTTGTTGATCCTGAGTCTGGTCTACCATAAAACTATTATTAAAAAGCAGCTTCCTCCTTCCTTTTTTTTTTTTTTTTTTAAATCCTTACCTGAGGACATGTTTCCATTGATTTTAGAGAGAGAGAGGAAGGGGGAGAGAAAGAGAGGAACATGATGTGAGAGAGAAACACCGATTGGTTGCCTTCGGTACCCCCTCCAACGAGGGATGGAACCTGCAACCCCTGGTATGTGCCCTGACCAGGGAGAGAACTGGCAACCCTGGGGCACACGGAATGACATTCCAACCAACTAAACCATGCGGCCAGGGCTCCTTTCTCTTCTGTTCTGAAATTTTCAAAAGTATAACTGTTCTTTTGATACTGTTGGCTTCCTATTTAGTAATAGCAATGGGGAGATGGGTGAACAGTGACCATATCAAACTAAAAAAAGAGACTGGGATGCCATTTTATCACAGGATATAATCAAGGGATCAGCAGTAAGTAACTGGATGTGAGAAGAAGGACATTTAGGAGGTGATGGGGGTGAGAAGGTAGATATTAAAATGTAGTCCTCGGGGGCTAATTGCTAATAGGGAGACCAACGTGTTGGGTGGTGGAGGCGGAATCTGGAGGGGAGCTTCTGGCAACAATCGGAGGGGTCAGTGGGAGAGGAACTTAGGGAAAGGGAAGAGAAATGCCTCTGGTGGTTTATCTTTCCTTTTTCTTTTCCCTTCCTTCTCACGACGACTAATTCTGAGACCACAAGTGGGAAGAGAAGAAGTAGAGGGGAAGAGAAGAAGTAGATAGGTTCCCATGGCCAGAGGCCACCAGACTGGGGCAGTTGTCCCTGGATCATCATTGGTTAATCGGGAAGCCCCTGAATCTCAACCCTTGGTCACAGTTTTAGGCTTAGCAGCATTCTTTGGCAGCTCTCTTGATTTATTTAACAATATTTATACATATTTTAAGTTTTGGTGATGTTAGGTTGAGACTGACTGACTGTTGATACCAACACCTGTGTTCTCGAGACCTTGTATGACCCAAGACATCTTAAGTTAGACTTTATCTCTTGGCCTAATATTCAGGCTTAGTGTGTAGGCTTCTGGATTTCAGAATCACTTACACATAAGCCCAGGCTGTTCTCAAATAAGGCAGGAAGCATCTGTGTTAATAGTTGACAGTAAATTACACGAAGTAAAACATGGAAAATTAAAGTTAGAAAAGCTGGGAAGCTTTTCTATCATATTCAATTTTCTGCACAAGCATGGACATAATCAGTGTTTAGGATCTGCTTGTGATGGATAAATTACATCTGTAATTCATTCTTTCCGTGTTACTGCATTCAGACGATAATTTGCTTTCAGATATCTTTGTTCATCTAATATTCTAAAATCGTTCTTAGACTGAAAATAAGTCTGGTAACATCTCCCAATCCCAGGAAGCTTTTATAATTAAACAGTGTTAGTTTACCAAGTGAGCCAAATTAAAAAAAAAAGGGGGGGGGGTTTAGAGAAAAACAAAGCCAAATTTATCATCCCAAAGTAGCATCCCTCTCTGTTAGATGATATTGTTCCTCATAGAGCAGTTCCCCTTTAAGGGAAGCAACCTAGAAATGAACCATGAAGGAAGAAATAACTAAAGAATTCATTATTTATATAAAGAATCCTGTTAAGAAAGATCTGTATTCTGAATGACCTATCTTTCTTCACATTATCTCATATCTGTTCATGGCTAAGTGGAAACTAATGAAATCTAAATCTAGCCATGAGAAAAGATTATCATCATGATTTTATTTATTGAATTTTTTTCCACTATTATGAACTTTTACTCCCAGACATTGCCTTCCATGAATCATAGTGGAGTAATAAATTGAAAACAAATGTCCACATAAGAAAACCCAATATATTAAAAAGAAAACACAAAAAACCTTAAGCCCAGATGAACTAAAGAGTCATTATCCACATTGAAGAAGAGTCATTTCCTTAGCAAGTTTTTGCATGGTGGAATCAATTTAAGCAGCTCTCTCAAAGCCTTTAAACTATGATTAACATGTAGCAGCTTAATATGTAACATGCATATAATGGATTAAGTGTTCATAGTGAGAAATGCAAAATTATTTGATTATTGTGTGTGTCTGCCAGAGAAGCTGCTGTTCGTGTTACCATGGGTTGATTGCTAATTTTGACATGGTAAGAAATTTATACTAGACCCATTATCATGTTCCATATTTTAGCTGGGTAAACCTGAGTCAGATTAAAATGTAAAAAATATTAAATTTAAAAATGCAGATTAAAATGTAAAAAAATTCAATTACATTGACATTCAGTATTATATTTGTTTCAGGTGTACAGCATAGTGGTTGGAGATTTATATAACTTATGAAGTGATCCCCTAGATAAGTCTCGTACCCACCTGTCCCCATACACAGTTATTACATGTTGACTATATTCCTTATGCTGTATTCTACATCTCCATAACTGCCAATTTGTACTCCTTAATCCTTTCACCTATTTTACCCAGTCCCCAACCTCCCTCCCACCTAGCAACCACTCCTTTGTCCTCTGTATCTATGAGTTTGTTTTGTTTGTTTATTACGGTTTTTAGACTCCAAGTATTAGTAAAATCTTATGGTATTTGTCTTTCTCTGTGAGTCACATTGATTTTTGGGTAACACATCTAGAAGTGGTTAATTTTACTCCCCTGATTTGATCGACATCTACTGATTTTATACCATGATGAGGCTCAGAATGATTAAACAATCTATACAAGGTCGCACAGCCTGGAAGTAGTTGAACTGGGATTCAACACAGGCAGCATGTCTTCAGAGCCTATGCTTTCAACCTTGACTTCCACTTTAACATGTTTAAAGGGGCAGTATTAGTGATCTTATGCATAGAGGAATAAGAGTGTTAATTATTGGTGAGAATACATAGTAATGAACATACTTAGACAAGTATTTGTTGAATCACTGTAATGGCCTGAATTTAAGACCACTATAATTTTTAAAAATGCTCACACTTTTTCTTAATTTGGTCCCTGAATAATTACTAATATGGGAAATTTATACTATATTTTAAAGTTGAAGTCTGATAATATAGAGAGGGTAAAATTTAGGTCAAAAAAAATTTTACAAGTCATGCCAGACTGGAAACAGTATAACAAATCAGAATAATAGAGTGTTCTGGGAAAAAGAGATAGAAACAAAGAGAAAGAGACAGGGAGTTTTTCAGGATTCCAGGACGAAGTTTGGAAGTGAAGCGAAAGTCACCAGTTAAGGAGGTTTTCATTTTATAAATATCCTTATGTTTTTATATAGAATATCTTTTGTAATTCAAGAAAGTAGATGTTCTTCAAATGCATAGAACCATGAGACATTATTGAGAGGCTGAGATTTTGTTCTTTTTATTTCATGAGTTTTACTGGGTATTTATAATAATAATGGAAACAAACAAAAATGTGCTTAAAAACCTTTGTAAGTAGTTCTATGTGAAATTAAATCTGTAGATGAAACCATTCATGACAACAGTTCATATTATGTCTTTCTTCCCTATGCCACATTTATATATTTATGACAAATTTTAATATTATATTTTAAAAATCAGGAATGAAATTTTAGAAATTTTAATTTTTATGTATTTGTTTAACACATATTAATAATGTTGACATATCTAGATCTAGTAAGAGAAAAATTTTTCACGTAACTACCTTAATTTTAATGACATATTTTATAATAGCTCACATAATTCTTTGAAAAACTTCTGCATTATATGTAACTGAAATAACAAACAAGTATGTAAATATAAGAATCACTGATTGCACCTTGTTCCTGATATGGCAAAAAGAACATGTTTGCTTTCAGAAAAATGTGAATTCAAGATTGTAAAATTTTGGGGCTTACTGGGTATTTACTAAATATTATTTAAATTCTAATCCTAGAATATTAAGAGATACATCTCAAATATTAGTGTTCATTGTATGATTTAAAATGCTCTCTGAGAAATATGTAATTATTCTCACAGAGCAATTCATTTGAATGAATAACTTGGACAAAAGAAAAGGAAAACCTTTAACATCAATAGGTAGTGTTACAAATTCCTTTCCTTAAATGATTAAAAACCTCAATGCCCTTTAGCTGTTTTCTTGAATCTCTCAATTTAATCAAATAGCCAGATAGAAATGTTTTTAACAAAATTGATTGTCTTTGATATATAAACTCAAACTTGGTTTATAAGTCAAACTTATATATTGTGTCCAAAACCAAGTTGATCACAGGGAAGAATAAGCAGTATTTCCTGTCCTTTGATTTCATTTCTTTGGACATGTTCTTCATTGTTTTGTTTTAGCTTTACTTTTGTGTGTGCATATGTGTTTTCTGAGTGCCTAGAGGGGCCTCTGTACTTTTCTCATTGGGAAGAAATTTACAATGAATATTATTTTATAGCAAATAAATATTGGCGCCAGGAACAATGAGAATGTAGCCATTGATAGTTTTTGCTTAGTCCCAGCAATGCCTCGTAATTTTCAATCAAAGTAGGATCTTTGGAATAATTGCAATAAGCTGTATACAAAAATATGAAAGTAAACCACTTTTCATGACATCAAGTAAGACCTGGTTAAGAGCCTAAACCAAGAACTGAGAGAATCCAGGCTTGATTCCGCCAGTCACTTCCTGGTAAGTTTGTGCTGTTCACTTCCCCTCCACAAGTCTGTCCAGTCTCCTCCTGTACAGAATGAGACTAATACTACTGCTTTGAAGGTTTGTGAGGATTCTGTGAGATCAGTTGTATAGTATAGGTCACTTCATGCAATGACTTGCTCATTGTAAATGTTCCATAAATGGTCTCTCTTAGAGTCCTTGTTGGAATGCTGGAATTCAGTCTCAATTATCTTTCTCCTTATCAGAAGAACTTTGCCTTTTGTCAGAAAAAAAATGTCATGTTAATTTGAATATTGTACTACAGGAATCTATATGTTACTTTATTAAAAATAATTAAAAGTGACTTTAATCAGGAATGTGTATGAATGTGTATTATCACATACTATTTACTTACCTGTTACCAAAGGAAAATACTCCTCAACCTCTTAACATATGTACCACTTCACTTTAAGCTCATTGGGGTAATATTAATAGAATAATTCAGTATTTATATCATTGTCTCTGCCTGGAAACCTATTTAAAAAATGCACTTACCCATGAATGAAAAACGGGTAGTAACCAGCTGTTCCAACTTTAGTTTCATTTAAAACTAATGCTCTCCATGGGTCTAAAGTAATTGATATTTGATATTTAAAATGCTGTATTATTACACAATAATGTAACATGTAAATATATTATTCATATAAATTTCTTCCTAAAAGACTCACCTAAGACTTTCTGCAAAAATAAAATTGACATTTATTCAGTCAAGTACCTGCACAGAGTAAAAGGTTAAATCTCATTTTTTTCAAGATTAGAATATCTGTACTTTGTTTTTTATACCTATATTAACTTACTTGGTGAAATATCTATAACTTTCTGAAAGCTGTAAAGAAGCTTCCAAGTCTCTGATATTCTATTTATCACCTCCTCATTTTTTTGCTCCCTGTCACCATTACTCACAGTGGATAGGGGTTCAGTTATAGCCCAGTAAAGTGGTCCTTTGTTCTAAGAAATCCACAAAAGTGAGTCTTTTGACTTTGGTTAGAAATAGGAGAGAATATGCTATTTTTAACAAGTGGGGGGGATATCTTGATCCCCAATTTTAGTTGTTTTTTCAGGAATAGCATATCTTGATCCCCAATTTTAGTTGTTTTTTCAGGAATAGCATAGCCTGGTAGTTTCTATTCTAATTCTGAATATGAGTTGTGCATTTACGGTTTGATTTACTGAGCCATACCACTGCCTTCTCATTAGGGCTGTTGATTATTGCCCATTCTATTCTGCTGGGTATTGATTTAGCATGTGGCAGTGAGTTCATTGTGTCCCCTGATGTTGAGGGAGGATCCAATATGTGTTCAAAGGAGATGCTTGTAGTCTGTTTGAGTTGGCCATTTAGGCCTTTAACATGTTGAGAAATAATTAGGAGAAAGTACAGGAGAACATCTGAGGGCAGGGAACATAAAATTTGTTTTCAGCATTTTGGAAGATGCCAAAAATTGTGCAGTAAGGTCTTATTGCTATGAAATAGTCAATTGATATTAGCAGATAATGGTAAATCCTGGGGTTCCCTCCTCTTTCGTCCCCTTCCATATTTTTCTTTTAAGAATGAGGGTAGGTGGCACCTTTAGATGCTCACATTTGATTGAGAATAATTCACTTCTCTTAAGAATGGTTTCATATGAAAACTACCTATTATTGGACAAATAACAGTCAGGGTGTATATGTGTCAGTGGGTAGTCATATATTGGGAGCATTACTGAGCTAGAAAATTGAGCTACATGATTAAGCTAGGAATCAAATGAGTTCCTCTATCGACTGCAGTTTTATTTTATGTTTCATAGTTAAAATTGTTTTTCTGTGTAAATTACGACATTTAAAGTAAGGCTGATGTTTTCTTATTTTCTCTAACATTAATTGTTTGAATTTCCCAAACTTCAGACAATTCATACTTGAAGTAAAAACATTAACCTTCAGTATGAGATCATGGTCCCATGATCCTTCAATGAATGTTACCTTTTGTTTTAGCAGTTCAGTTGGCTCTCAGCCATGGAAAAGTTTTTATTTCCCATCAGCTCCAAGGTGGGAGCCAAACCAAAGTTAAAGAAACATTTTCCAGCAGACAAGTTTCTGCAGATAATATCAACAGTCCAAGAGCCTGCGCTCAGCTGTCTCTCTCTCTCTTTCACTCTCTCTCTCTCATATGCACACACCTACATACACTCTTATGGAACTGTGATCAGGGAAAAATAATGAACTACTGATAGTGAAAGTAACTTTCATGTCAATAAAGGAGAAGTTCCATATTAATCCTTTCCCAGTCACATTACGTCCTCCAAGTTTGCTTACTTTCTCAAAATGTATTTGCTTCAGGATGATTGATGGAGGATCACTCTCTCCCTATGTTAATACCTTCTAGGCTTTTTGCCGCCTCTGGTGTGTTTGGCTAGCATATGATTTTTGAAGAAAGAGGGAACACAAACAATTATGACTCTTTTTTTAAAAAATCCTATTAAAACCCTGGTCTCGAAAGACCTGCCATTTCAGAAATTTAACAGTAAAAATGTATAAATGTGAAAGCTCAGCATTGAAATACAGCATGTATAAGAGATGCTGCCAGTTGGACCACTTTGCTACAAATAACCTACTTGACCCAAACCTTTCCCTTGCTGAGGGATCAACCGTAGTAACAGTTGGATTGGCTTCACACCAGCTGAGTCCACAGCTTACGTGGCATGCCCACTGTGTGCCAGGCAGCATCTCAGGTACTTTTCCAGGCTTTCTACGCAAAAGCCAAAAGACATGAAGAAATGTATTTCCCCTACCACATGTTCTACCACCCAAACCTACTTAGCTGGAATCTCTAAACCAAGAGGCATGCCCAGGTATATTTTGTGAAAGCTATATGCTTCTGGATAGCAATCACTTTTTAATACTGCTGAGACATTCAAGGGAACATAGTATTTTTGCCATGACTTCTCAATCTATATAGAAGATGTATTTTTCTCCTATGGATAAAGCCATCTGGAAATCTTCACATACTCCAGACTCTCATATACAGCTGGCTTTGCTTTCTGATTAGCACTATGGATAAATTTTAAAACATGATTTTAAAAACAAAATAACCTTCTCACCTACTAAGTATTTCATATTCATAGTTAGGAGGTAGAGTTACTGTTTCATTAACACCCCTACTAAGTTTCTGATTCAAAAATAATTATTTCACTCTACGTAACTTTCTCTATGATTTCTGTTCTTTAGGAGAAAAAAAAAGCTTCTTGATGTGCATTGACTGTAATTAGCTTGTTTCCTTTGACTATATATCTTCCATTTTGTTTTGTCTTCTCAATTATAATAAAATAGCTAGTTGGTAAAAGAATGAAGGTGATTTTTAAAAGATTCTTATAATATGTATCAACAAATGAGGGGTCCTAGTGATGATCTGGTTAACCTCATAACTATTTTATTTTTTATAAAGAGTTTTATATATTTATACACAATCTATTTTATTTTATTATTTCCAAATAATGCCACATAGAGTACTCTCAAAATAACTCTGATATTTTCTCAATAAATTTCTAATTGATCTTTATAAGTAGCACTGCAGTTAAAAAAGATGAGTCTGTGTGCTGGCTGGTGTGGCTCAGTGGATTGAACACCAGCCTGAGGACCAAAAGGTCGCCTGTTCAATTCCTGGTCAGGGCACATGCCTGGTTTGCAGGCCAGGTCCCCATTTGGGGGTGTGTGAGAGACTACTAATCTATGTTTTTCTTGCACATTGACGTTTCTCTCCCTTTCTCTGTCCTTTCCCCTCCCTCTAAAAATAAATAAATGAAATCTTTAAATAAATGAGTCTATTATAATGAAGGACTTTAGTACATTTGATATTTTTAAAAATGTATTGAATTTAAATGTACAAAACTTTTCTTGCATAAGTGGTAGTCCTCAGGCATAGTAAATGAATAGACTAGCCTGTGTGAGTATAATTTTATAAACTATCAACACATGAAAGTGGTCCTAAAACCCCAAATTCTGTTACTTTAGAACTTCATGCATAAACTGCCTGTGTTGTTCTAGGAAACAGGGAAAATCAATGGTCAGCCTTAGTCTGTAGTATATTTTGACAGTGTGAATGAGTCAAGTGAGCGATTTTCCAGACTGTTTAATAGTACAAAGGAAAGGGCTTCTAAGGAAGTCATTCTTATGACTAGCTGAAAATATTTTTCTTAGTAACTGTTACAGAGAAAAACAGGTCACCACTGGAAGAAAAATGAAATCTCCAGTTACATGCATTCTGAAAGTGATTTGGTCACTAAAATGTGTTTATCTTACGATGAAACTCCTTAAAAGGATACATTTCCAAATATTTAATGAATGTTGTCTTCAAACTCAGCAGAAGCTATGTCACACCATTGCATGTATCAATTCAATCACATGGTGGAACTTTGGTCATCTTATTTTTGGAACTGGTTTGTTTTTT
Source organism: Pteronotus mesoamericanus (assembly GCF_021234165.1). Classification (NCBI taxonomy): domain Eukaryota; kingdom Metazoa; phylum Chordata; class Mammalia; order Chiroptera; family Mormoopidae; genus Pteronotus; species Pteronotus mesoamericanus. The sequence continues at coordinate 20,218,906 of NW_026555027.1, forward strand.
TTTTTGTTTTTCTTTTTTGATCATTTGCACAAATAAAACTGCATCATCATAACAGTTAAAATGCTTTAGGTTTATACAATTACTGCATATTTTTCACTATGTGGTTCTAAACTGAATTTGAATGAAAATAAGACTTGATCGATGGAAAATCACTTGTTTGTGGATTTACAGATTTTGTTCTAGGTGGTTTGTCCAGCAACAACTCTTCACCTGGTGACATAATCCTCAGTGTGAGCTTGATGGATTCCAACCACTGGGTTTATTATTACTGCATAGATCTTTGTAAGGACAGGCTGCAAATCTCATTTCTAAGCCATACTAGCTATTATGTCAATTGCAAGAACAGAAATAAAATCAATACACATTAAAAAAAAAAGTCTACAATCATTCACAGATTGTAGCCAACTTTCAACTTGTAATATCCTGGATAGTTAAGTGCCCTAATTATTATGATTTTTCAATAGCAGGTTAATTTTTAAGTTTGGAATATAACCAACTAACCTCATTTTTATTTGAACTATTGGAAGTATCTCTAGCATTTTTGAAGTGACTTAAAAGAAAATCGAGATTCAGCTGTGATTCCACTTAGGTTAAGTTTTTACCAGAGCAAATGTTATACAGGCAAATCACTGAGTAGCCAAGATTCCACTATAGTTAAAACGTCATAAAAATTTTTAAGAATGAAAAACTTCAGATGCTAGGTTTTTCCATAAAAAACCTGACATTTTTTCTTGCCTTGATTTAAGATTTGTTTACTTTGCATTTTAAATGATTGCTCGTGCAGTGTTCAGTCAGCTTGATATTTAGAGATATTTTTTCTTTTGTCACTTGCAAGAATGAACTCCAGTGACTCATCGGTTCTTGGGATTACAGTTAGAAGAATCTTTAGAAATCATGTCATGAAATCCATTCATTTTTCACATTAGGAAACCAAAGAGCCCACTGGTGAGGTTAGGGCTTAATCATAGTTATAAAGATCCTAAGATCACCAGGAACCTTTAATAATGACTAGTCCGTTGGTCACAGCAAAAGCTGGAATGTGTTGTCTTCATGTCATAAAAATGGCATTACTGACCCACTGCTATTAAGGTCAAGTCACTGCTGTTTTCTGCTAGGAAGGTGAATAACTTTCTTGACTACTCTGATGGGTTGATTACTGGCAACATTAAATGTTTACGGGGCTTTGCTGTGTGAATCATGCTCTTCCCCCCCCAAAAGTATGCATGTATGTATACCTCAGTTTATTGTAAAATTTACTAATATAAAGGATGTATACAATATTCTGTATTTTAAATTCTATTTAGCCATTGATTCTTACAGACCACTTTTTTGTTTTGTTTTGCTTTTTGCTAGACTTTTGCATCTGCAGCCAACCATTGGCTGTCAGAGATGAATTGAGCTCTTTCTCAGCCCTTATTCATCAGGGGTCTTGTTGTACAATGATTACCAAATAAGACATACTTCATGAAATGAATGACTTTTTTCCTTTACATTTCCCTACCATTTTATATATCACAGAATAAATCACATTGTCTCTGATTTTACAGTTCGTTTATGCATGTTTCTTTTTTCCCATTAGTTTATAAACTCCTTTAGAAAGGGAAGTTTACTTTATCACCTCTGTATGCATGGTGTTTTGAATGAACTTGGCATTCATTAAGTGTTTAGTGAATTGAAAGCCATGTTTCTTCCTGACCATGACCAATAATTGTGAACAGACTTTATGTGCTTTTAAATTAAACTTTAGAGATTTTTTTTTTTAGCGTAATGGGACATTTGTTGGATAGCTGCATATAATTATTCATAAACTATTTCTCTAAGCAATCCAACACTCTTCATTTATGGTGGAACTCATCTAGTTAAACTGACTTGGCATTGTAATGGACTGTTTATGTTCTGTTGATGTAAATTTCTGGAACAGGCCTTTATTTGGACTCATGCCCTGTTTTGTGTGTTATCTTGTGCAGGCAGTGCACAGGGACCTGGTCGGGCTTCCTGGTAGGATAGCTGTATATACAGCCCATGTCTCAGAGGGGGATGAGAAATTCATCCATGCACTGGCACAGCACACGGTTATTTTGATAACGCTATTTACTCCCATTAGTAAGAGTGCTTTGTTGGAAAAGTGTCATGCTTTTGTAGAATATTTACCTTTCAAAGGCTGCATAGGGAAAAGTGATACTACCAGGATAGCACATTCTGGGAATCAGACCACAACTCTAATTACTGTGTTTTTGTTATAGAACTAATAACAGGAACAAAGAGACATGTTTATAGGGAGAGACATGATATTTATAGGGAGATCCATGCATCTATGTTACATTTAAATTTCTCTGAACCCTAATTTTAGAAACAAGAAATGGTTTTATTCCCCATTGCAAAAACTTCCAGTGTGAAGTCTTGACAGAACTGCAGATCTTTCAACCTGAAACAGAAAAGAGAGTCCAAGCTTCAGGAAAGGAGAAATGCCTAGGCCGCTGCCACTTGTTAACTTGCTAATAAGTTTTTCCCTCCAACAGTTCTTTTAGGAGCTGTGTGATATAAGCAATTTTAAAAAGAACTCAAAAGTTCTAGAGACTCAAAAATGGTCCAGATTATGTGTTGATGCCAGTAGTCCTAGCAAATTAAGAAATTTACGTTAATCCACTTTGGAGAGGCTCATCGGGAGACATTAAAAATGTAGTACTTCAGGCTCATTAAGGGTTAGAGTGGAGTAATTGTGTAGCTAGTAACAAATGTTATAATCACCACTTGAACATTAAGGCACGTTATTCATTGAGACTTGCTGGTCCTCTTCAAGGGTTTTCACAATCGGTAAATGTCATTTGCTTAGAGAAGAAGTTCTACTGATCTGTTAGTTTAGGTTTGGCATGTAGTTTTCCAAACAGAGTGTGTTTTCAGAGGAGGTAAGGCCTTGATAGTAATTTTAAAAAGATACAGACTCTATAGAGTATTTCCTCTTGACATGAAGCGGTACTTAACTGTCTTGAGGAGGGAGCCTGTTCTTCATACAGTGCTCAGAAGAGATTAGTGTAGAGAAGACCTTCTTACTATATTTATTTTGTTTGTTGATAATTATGAGGTTAGTCTAATTTTGTAAATTTGCAATCTTGGAAATAATTAAAATGCTCAGGAGACATCAGATTAAGCCTGAGTTGCTCTTCTTCATCATGAACATTTTAAGGAATTTTATTGTCAGTAACTCTGCATTTTTGTATTTCAAGTCTTGCTTACTCTTTGTAGAGGACACAGTGATGTGCTCATTTCAGAAGACTGTGTAGTCAGATATACTTTTAAAATAACTGGAAGAGATATTGATTATATAAAATATGTATATTATATGTAGTATATATTATATATATATAAAATAACTTGAGATTTTGTTGTTTTAATCTGGATGTATCAGTTACCACCTCAGGCTATCTCTTAATGCCTAACCTAAAATATTCATTGTTGTTTTAGCTATGATTCTAATAAGGCAGGTAATATTACCTTAGTAGAGAAATATGAAACACATGCATTACTTACCAGGTTATTTTGCTGCTACAGGAGAGAAACATTGGAACTCTGCCTTTTCCTAATATAGACCATTGTTATTAGGTTTTTACCTTTATGTGTCCTGTCTGGAAACTTTTTCAAGCAGAGACAGTGCCTTAGTCATCTGTGAAGCTCTAATGCCTACCCATGGGCCTGACACACATGGTAAGCTTCCAATAAATATTTATTTACCAGTGTTGAATTTACAATGGGATGAAATGTTGAATACCAGCTGAAATAGTAGCCCCTGATCCATATCATAGCTTTCCTTACCCCTACAATAAGATTTTTTAAAAAAATCTATTGAACTAATTATAGTTTTTATGGTTAAATTACCATACATTTCATTAAAAATTGACACAGTCACCTCTTTGAAAGGCCTCTTTCATTCAAGAAAATGAAAACTAGCATTGTATATAGAACACTAAAATTATTTGAATTGAATTTCTACTTTTCAGCTAATTATCGTATCACGCACACAAAAAAAATACATGCTTCTCGTCTCAGCCTGATAACTGGGCTAAAAAAATGTCAATTTAGTGAAGTAATAAAATTGGTTGTTCGAGTTATGTACTAGGCAACAATGTTGTTGATTGATTTTAAAAAATCCTAATTATGTATAATGTGAATTTTTCTCCACTGAGGAGTCAGACTGAAAAACTGATATTTTTCTGCCATTTATAAACATTGTGAGTAAAAATCAATGGTTAAATTGACCCACTAAAAAAAAAAAAGCATGGGATCTATTATTGAGACAAGAACATCAGAAAACAAAATATATGTATGAACTCTAACAAGGCTCAAAACAATCTTTTGTATATGTATTAAATGGCTTAAACAGGGCCAATACATTATACGTGCTCAATGGAGTCCATTTACGCTAGTATTCTTTTCACCTATGGGTAGGCGGCAGGTCCTTGAGAGTAAGATTCAGTCACAGGTCAGCAGAAGCCTTGCTGCTTTCCAAAAGTGGGGACATTCTGGTTTCACGTTACTAGACATGTAAATAAATTTGTATAAAATTTATCTTTTTTGCTTTTCTAATCATCATTGCTTCTCTAATATTATATTTGTATTCTATGTGAAAAAGAGATTTTATACTCTCAAATTTACCTAGATATTTATTCATTAGACTCTATTGTTAAATGATAGGAACTTTATGAGGAGATAGGATTAATATTCATAATTCTAACTCCTTTTTATACACATATAGAATTCATTTAGCTGTGATGACTCATTCAACACTGTTAAATCAAGAACCTAAAGGAATGTTTTTAAGGCAGTAATGTAAATATACTAATATTAGTAATTTGATTTCCCATATACATCTGTATATTCTTAACATACAAATAAGATATATGTATCTAGTTTTACAGTTGGCTTTTTTGCTCCTTCTTTCTGATCAATATCTATCAACACCTTTTATATGACAGGTCGTTTGTACAGAATAGGGTATGCAGAAGTATCCCCCTCCCCTTTTTGGTTGTAATGTCTGTTGCTGACCCCAATCAAATAGTTTCCTTCAACTCCTCTAGATGGAAATAAATCCTCTTGTGTGCTCCCTGAGGGAGGAATAGTTCAGCAGGAAATCACTTACTAATCACAGTTCATTAATAACATTGAAAAAATACTTTTAAAATGTCAACTCTGTCATTCATAGAAGATGTATGTTTCCTCGAAGAATCTCTATGAATTACTTGTTTATCCTCATTGCCTTTCATACATTTACATTATACTCCTTAGCACTTCATTAATTTTAATATAAATGAACTGTTAGTTGCATACAGAGTCCTATACAAAATAGAGATAGCAGTTGCACCTTTTCTTTGATTTACTTGTGATTCTCCTGGTCATATAATTAACCTGTTAATTTCACTCTCTACCTGATAACATGTTAAAGGCTGCAGGCAGTGATAAACTGAAGTTGGCTCACATAAAATCTATTCCCAGTTCAACGTTCAGTGACGTCATGTCGGGAGCTTGAAATTGGTTGTGGTGGGAGTACTTAACCAGGGAAATTGGCAAATGCTAAAACTCAGGGTCCTCTCCTCCCCAGAGAGCCTCTTATTGAACATTTGGCAGGGTCATTTCTCTCTCTTTTTAAAAACCATTTGACCATGTGGAATAGCCACGTAGAGTTTTGTTTCCAAATATTTTCTTTCCGCATTGTTTGAAACACTCAGAACATCACTTAATATACCATTCGCCAAGTGAGTGGCCAAGTTACTTTGCCTTTCCGTCCCCCATTGTCCTTGTCTGTAAGGTGGAGATAATAATAGTTCCTACCTAAAGACTGGTGTGAGGTTGAGTAAGAAATACATTTATCTCAGTGTACTGCCACTAAATATCTGGTATTTAAATGCCTGGTGCACAATGAGTACTCAAATGGTGCTATGTCTTATCTCTTTGTATCTAAATTAATTTTTACTGATCTCTTACTAAGTGCTTAGCATTTTGCCTAGTCCAGTGGGTCATTGATTGACAACTACTGCTTGTAACACTGAGTATTGGCTACAGTCCTCTTTTGCTGTTCCAATCTAACATCCTTTCTTCTTTCTGTCTTTTTGCTTAGAAATTTTTTCTCCCTTTATGAGTTTTGCAGAATTTTTACATATTTATCTTTAGTTTAGACATTACGTCCTATAGGGAAATGCCCCCACCTCAGGCCTGGCCTTGCTGTTTTCCTGCCTCTTTGTTTCTGCAACATGCCGAATTTATATCTTTATAACTGTTTTGGCACATGAACCACAATTTTGCATCTTTTTTCCTGTCTGTGTTTGAGAGCGTGGCCTGTGACTTACTACCTTTATGTTCTTACCATTTAGTGAGCTATTTGACTGCTATTAGACCCACAAGAAATACATGTTGAATGGTTATTGGTTGAAGGAATTAGACATGGACTTTGCTCAGAGATGCCTGTTACTTAGCTGAAGAGATAATACATCCATCCACATGCGACATGAAAGTGAACACAAAGCACTTTAATAATGATATATTTGTAGATTTTTAAAATATTTATAATTTATCTTCACATATATATGATGTTTTGAATTAGGTAATACGGTTATTTCTCCTTTACAGATACAGACATTTATGTTCACAGATGTAAGTGAATTTAGGTAGGTCAGCCAATCAAAGTGAAGCAGCAAAGCGCACCTTGTCAATCAGGTTTTGTGATCCTGGGTAAGAAGTTTAAGAGCAGGTTTCTAGTATTTTCTTTTTTTATTCTATTTTTTTGGTAGTTCTTACAATTAGAGAAAACACTGTAACAACCTCTATGTATGTATCTCCCAGCATTTTTAGTGCATCTGTCCATGTACCTATACATCAGTCAACATTTTGCCCATCTTGCTTCAATTTTTACCAATATGTATTTTAAAACAAAACTCAGACATCATTTTACCTATAAATTCTTTAGTACGTATCTCTAAAATGTTAAGGATTTGTTTTAAATGTAACTTTATTTTCAGACCTATCAAAATTGACAGCAGTTTCATTATATAATGTAATACCCAGTTTATATTTAGTTTTTCACAATGCACACATCTGTATATTTTTTTGTAGGTGGATTGCTCAAATGAGCATCTTAACAAGATTACACATTTTTTGTATTTTATGTCTTTTAAGGTTCTTTTAATCTATGATAATACCCCCACTCCCCATCCATGCCTTTATTTGTAGAAAATTCATGTCCTTGTCCTAGAGCGGGTCTGAGATTCTGACCGTGGCTGCTTGCTTCCCTATTGTGTCATTTAACTTGCTCGCCTTGCACTCTTATTCTCTGTAGATTAGAACTTAAAGCTAGAATTGAGTTCCTTTAATGTTATTATTTGGTGGGAATACTTGCTACATGGTGCTGTGAACTTTTGATCACATTATATCAGGAGGGCATAATTTCTTTTGTCCCCACTGTTTTTTTTAATGAATAACAGTTTATTTTTACATGTTTACAGTGTTTTTCTAAATCTTTTTTATTGAATTTATTGGGGTGACATTGGTCAATAAAATTATGCTGATGATGCAGAAACCTATCAGTGAGTTCAGGAAGGCCAAGGCTAACTGCAATGAAGTTCTCCATCAGAATTGGAACCGATGGTTTTACCTCATTGTTGATTATTTCATAGTCCCATGGCTTTTTAAAAGGGATTTTAATTACATCATTCCCGCTGTATTTATTACTTATAATTTTTCTACAAAGAACTTAATAACAATTTGCAACCCCACAGTACAGTTTATATCAGAAAGGTGGAGAAAATGCATGATTCTATCAAGTTTCAGAACTAGATGTTATCTTCTAGTTTAAGATCTAGATATAATTATAGATACATTCAAAATATCCTAATAAATTTTTACAAAGGTTTTCTTGGGGAAATTATTTGAATTATTTCTCCAAAATTTTTTTGATTAATGCATTTTGATAACATTACTTTCTATGGTGCCAAGAAATCCCCTTTTTATACTTTACTCTAAAGGCACCCCTACATAATGGAATTTATTCACTCAGAAGATATTTTTTGAGCAGAGTTTCCTTGGTGAGCACTGTGCTAGATGCTGAGGATGTAGCTTTGTGCTCTGCTTTTTCGTAGAATATATAGTTGGGGTTTGCTTTCTACTCATAATGTGATGTGATTAAAAACAAGCATGTTTTGAATCTGTTTTGCTTACTAGAGTATTTCCTGTTCTATACTACATGTTTTAACTAACGTTATTTTTAGCTGCTTTTAGAGTCCCTGGCGCTAGTGTCTAAAATAGGACAGTAAGGGGATTTGAAAATTAAGTTGTTCCTGATGACCCAAAGTGAAATATCTCCATATGTCACTGCATGTGACCGACAAGGACGTTTTTATTATTTGGGAAAAGAAGATGGAATAATGAGGATTCCCCCCCAAATGAAAAGTCAGTAATAGGATCCTGTGCTATTTTAACATAAGCAAGTGCTTGAACTTAATTTGACTTCTGTTTTAAAGAAGTTTGACATTTTATGGATGTCTTTATCTCTTATAATTAAAGTGTTTTTTTAGGGGTTTTAAAGGTGTTTTTAAATTTTAGAGAATGTACAGTTTCTAAAGCTTTTGGATCATCTTCTTGTATCGCTAGCCTGTGTAATTGGGACTAGTAAGAACTGCTTTATTTAAGGAAATCTGTGACTATACTATGAGATAATGACTGTGATATAATATTGAATTTATCAAAAAATGTACTATGTAAATCTGAGGTTATGACTTACAGTGTTTTGGTAGGCATGTGATATTAAGTTATACATTTTAGATAATATTTAAGTAATCATTATAATTCTAAAGTTCTTAGATGACTTTTCTAGAATAGAAGCTCTTGCTAATGCTAAGATAGTATTATATAGTGGTTATGATTATTTGAGTTGAGGGCAGAATGCACATTTTTGGCATATACTTAAAAGTATTTTTTTGCAATTGAAAATTGTGATGATGAAAAAACTTTACATTCTGCTTGTAAGTCTATGCTAACATGTTTTATGATGTTATGGATAAGTGCTGGGAAGCAAGAGATTTTTAGAATTGGCATGATGTTTGCTTTGCCAGCACCTTAAGAAATTTAAAAGAGATGAAAAGCAGAGCCCTTTAATTGTGGTATCTGGTAACTCTGAGGATTAGACTGAATTTAACTTTGAAGATCAATAAATGGATATTTATGTTATGTCAATTGAAAGAATAGTTGCATTTTTGGCTTGAAAAACCTTAATCTGCATAGCACAAAAGTTGTCAAAAAATTTGCTAACATGTAAATATTGACTTTTTTAACTTGTTGAAAGGGAAGACTAGCATCAAGGATACAAACTTAAAACTCTAAAAGAAGTTGGTGAAAAGTAATTGTTATGCAACACAAAAAGAATACCAGAGGAAAAACTGACAGGGTAGAATAACAGGAAGATTAGTCATTTCTGGAAGGAAAAAAAAAGGTGGAGAGTTAGGGGAAGAAATATTTTAAAATATTTTAAACAGGAATGTAGAGCTGAAAGTGACATGCTAAAAGAACAAAAGTGGGCTTTCAAAAAAAAAGGAAATAATACTGGTCACATTTAATTACAAAATATAAAATTTGTATTAACAACCAACAAAAAGAGAAATGGGCAAAATTTTCTATTAGGGAGTAAGAGAACCCTGTAAAAACAAAAGAATGAATTTTGCTCCTCAGCTGAGGTGACTTCCTTTCGGCCAGCTAGTGATGTTGAACGTGCACAAAGAAAATTTCTTCCTTTTAAAACAAACTAAAGTTCTGCTGTATTCAAGTGTTGGGTAAAATAAAAATATCTGGGGCATCTTAAAATATGTATGCTGTTTGGTTTGAAATAATTTCACTTACACATTTACTTATCTGATGACTAAAGGAATAGCAGTCTCCAAAATGTTAAGAATTATTTTTATTCTTAAAAATATAAGTTGTAACTCTATATGTCTCTCTCTCTCACACACACAGTAGTCTTTAAAAAGAGAAAACAAAAAAGTAAACATCACGTGTGTATATGTGTGTATATGTGTTGACTGGTGGAATCCCATTAATACCTAGTTTCTACCCAAGGTATTTGGGCACTTGTGGGACATATTTTGCTGGACACTTCTTTATAACATCTCCAAGTGTTCTCATCTGTAAAATGGGAATAATAATATACCTGACTTTGTAAAAGGGCTGTGTAATGAGAATTTACTGAACTGGTAGGTACAGGTATTTGCTTGACATGGAAATGCCATTTTGTCCTTTAACTTTATAATCCTGTGTCCAGATATGAAAGACAGGCTTGTATGATGCATTTCCAGCTAACACATGGGAAGATCGACAATGACAGTAGAAGTGATGCTTTGATATCTTATAATGTCATTTGATAAGTTTCATATGTATCCATACTTGACAAATATAAAACTGTTACTTCTGTCGGTCATCCTGTAGTAACCCCCATAAATAACAAATGCCATGAAGTTTATTTAAGTAATATAAGTATCTCTAGGGTTATATAAGCATAACCTCAGAACAAAATCTACTCATTTTAAGATAGAAAGAAAAAAATTATTTAATTGCAGAAAATGGCTTATGTATATTAAGATAAAGACATGAAAGGGCATAAGGGGATAAATGATAATGGAAAAATACAATAAACTATTTAAAAAGATATCAAATTTATCTAATTTAGAGTCTGAGACTGCTATTATTTTGTGAAACCATATGGAATTTATCATTCTGTATCACTGAATTCATTGGAAAGTGATATGCAATCAGGTAAGTGTTTCCTGTTGATTTAATGATAAATTACAGTACTTTCATGGACTATGTGCACATAACTTGCTGAGATAAATTCTAACTCCAGCACAATATAAGCAGTTTACATGAACACCAAATTACTGCTAAACAAACTCTGTCCCTCCCTCCCTGCCTCCCTCTTTATTTCTCTTTCCCCCTCCCCACCCTTACACACAAAAACACAGACACGTTCCCTACACAGACACACTGTCCCCCCCAGAACCGATGCATAGGAAATGTTTGTTTTCCAAACTACTGAAAGCAAGTGTTATCTCAAACATCAAAAGTTACTCCTTTTCCTGGTTTGGAAACACCAAGTCATATTGAGTTGCTTGTAGATTTTTTTTTTTAGCCAGTATTTAGGTTTATTTAAAGCATAAAGTTGTGAGGACAAAATGACTCAGGAAATTTGTAGTGCATAATTAGAGCTTTTCACTTTTAGGTCACCAGTTTATATTTGGCTAACTTCGTATTAGTTAAGGATCGGGTGTAGTTGGTGCAGTGTTTGGTTTCTAGGAGAAGCTGGGGAGCTCACTGCAGCTTTGCCCGTTTTGATCTAAGTACCACCTCAAGTAATATGTTTCTTTCCAGATAAAGCCAAGTTAAAGAAATTAAATAAATGGAAGTAGACCCAGTTAGAGTTGAAGTATAAGAAGATGTTAATTTATTCATCTAACTTCTGTTGATGTTTTAAAAACGAATATGTGATCACACACATTTCTCTGTTTTTAATTGCACTGTCATTAACATCAAGAAATAAGAATTGTAACCTGACTAGATAAGTTTAACAGTAAGAAAAAATTGAAATATACATATTAGTATGACTGCATAGATGAGTCATGATCTTCCCACTGTGTCACTTCGTACTGCCAAGGTCATAAAAATTCTGTGTTATGATCTGTCTTATATAAAAACTTATGACAGGCTTGTATGGGGTCACTTTGTTTTGCTCACTCAAAAGATGTCAAATGTATTTAGAATTTTTGAATAACTTTTGTGTTAATACAATGTTCACACTGAAGACAGATGAGTCTTGTTTCAGCCAAAGAGAAAGTCAGCCTTATGTGGTCACAGTGTCTAATATTACTGCTCAAGAATTTTACAGCCAAAATAGCTGTCTAGAAAGAGGTCAAGAATTGAGACCTTCCTTCTGCAGAAGTATTTGATTATAAAAATAATTAAATGTAAATAGACTCTAATGCATCACCTCAACCTACGCCACATGCACACCTAAATTCCTTCTTGTGAAATGTCATCAAATGGTTGCAATTTCTTACAGCTTGTGGCTAAATTCTAACAGAGGATAGATGCCTTCACCATAGTTGTATTGTTTTTCTGATGGTTTCATGGTTTCTTGGGCTAATTTATATTTGGTTAAAGTCAAAACAGCTGAAGCTAACCAAAATTAGTCCAGAGAGGTAGGATTGCTGCCAAATTAGAGAGACAGATTGGTTTCAGTGTTCTTCATTGGTTTTTCAGTCTTACTTTTGGGACCCTAAGTTCTTGATCTGGACTGTCCGGGATGACCCAGATGGTTTTGTGTCCTCAAGTGCAAACTCAAAGAAGGTCATTTCAGCTGCTGAATAGTCAAACAACTCTCTCGGTCCAGGGCTGGTACATCCCCTATCTCAAGGGATGATCCCTGGGTTTTGTTTTTGTTTTTGTTTTTTTTTGAAGAGTGCTCTATGGTACTCTTTTGATCCCTGGATTTCTAAAGCTTCCTCTAAGCTCACAATTATTGTCTTGGCCCTGCACATAACTACATTTATTTGCCAATGATGGGAGTAAAATATACAAATGACTGCCAGCAATGGTAATCCCTCAAAACAGAATAACTGTCACTGTGATGATAATCAGGTTACTATTAGTGCCTCTGAAAATATGGTACACTTGGAAAAAGAGGCAAAAATTGAAAATTTGTCCATGACTTTCTAAAAATTTGAGAAGCACATAAAGCATTTGTTAATTCCTTAAATTAGTAAGCATCATTAAGAGAAGTGGATGTAGAATTATATAATCGTATTATATAAGCTTATGTACTTTATACATATTAAGTTTTTGAAAAGAGACAGGGATGGGGGCCACCTTCCTCCCATTAGGGTTCTCGCCAGACCTGACCTTCCTTATTCCCTTTAAGTGTTAAACACGCCATCAGCTTTCAAGAGAAAGTAGAGGGTTGGCGTAGGCTTAAAACCATAACTCAGGAGCTGCATTCCCTGGATCTAAGGCTTACATTTGCTCCTTATAGTTGTTTCTTAATAGCTATTTGACCTTTGGCAGCTTACCAAATATTCTATGCTTTGGATCCCTCAGATATGCACCTAATTGGGAGCCTGTCTGCCTTGTTGGGTTGTTGTGAATATAGAATAAATTAATACATGTAAAGGACTGATGGAATTTCAGGGCACACATTAAATACCATATGTATTAGCTATTATGAAATCTTAATTTTACACAAATGTTTCCTAATGTCTACTTATTAAAGGCAAACTTACAATACAGAAACAAATGAAAACTAAAACTAATGTTGCTGTTTTAGTGAAATGCTTAAGAGCTACAGTTTTGGAACTGAGCAGCCTGGCTTCAGATCACTTGGGAGCTCTGTGACTTTAAACCTGGGGTATAACGTAACTGAGCCTCAGTTTCCTTTTTTGCAAAATGGGGTAGTAATAATATTTGGTCTGTAGTTGTTGTGAAGATTAAATGAGATAACACACGTAAAACACTGAGAACAGTGCCGGGCCCTTTATGACTATTCAGTGCATTATCTATTGTTATTACTACTTTGATGATGAAGTGAATGTGTGAAGTTTCTTGTTGCTTTGATAATGAAGTGAACATTAATACATGAGAAGCGCATTACACTCAGAATCTGTGTATGTAGGGTTTCAGTGTTGCTAATTAGAATTGTTATTCTCTACTGTGCAGAGAGCGCCTATCTTGGAGTTCATAATTTTTCTCTAGTAAGTAAATACTTACTACAAAAATAACCTGTTTTTTACATATCCTTTATAGAGCTATTTGAAATTTTAAAAATCTCTAGATAACTTTTTATATCTATAGGGTTTTAGCCCTGAATAAATTAGTTACATAAAGTAAATGCTTTGTTGATGATGTTACCTGCTTAGCTCTATTGTCCAGCCATATTCTAGACACTGATTAAGTTGAACACCACTGGGAAGAAGACAAACTCATCAATACCATCAAAATGGGAATAAAAGATAGAAACAAAGAAGTCATTGTTCTTTCTGTAACATAAGGATCATAACTCCTGATACTTCCCCATCTGTTGGCAGTGTTGTAAAGATTATGAAAACATTAGTGTTGGGGGTGGGGGGAGGGAGTGGTTCTATGCCAGCAAGGCAGATAGAAAATTAGGAAAGAAACGACCAAAATTGCATGATGCCATTTATTTTATATGGTAACATCCTTTCTTTCATTAACAGGAAATTTTAGGGCAATCCACTTGCTTATTAGGACCGGAAAGAGTGAGTGAAAATTTAAAAAAGGATTCATCAAGCCTTCCTAATAATAAAGTACACATTTAAGATCATGCTTTCCATAGAATTAAAATATTAGAATTTCACAGTTACTGTATACTTATCATGTTTGGGAGTAGATTTTAAGCATGATCACAGGAAAACACCTATTTTGACACTGTTGGAAAGGTGCAAACATACAGGTAAACTCTGTCTAGGTGTAGAGTAAACCGAATGCTTGGCTAGCACCCTGCAAGGAGCTGGGTCTACAAGGTCTGCTCCAGCTTCTGCTGCCGCTGCTGCTGCTAATATTGCTGGGAAGGAGACATGGCTGACCTGGCATATCCTTTACTCTTGGTGCTGCAGCAGTTTCAGGAAATGTTGTTTAAGGGAACCTTCTGGATCCTTTTCATGGCACCATGGCGAGAAGAAGCCGTATCTTATCTGTTGAAGATAAAGCATGGAGTTGGCTAATGGATGCTGGTGAGTGAATAAGGCAAATGGGGTGCCAGTTTACTGGTACCTTGGGAGTAGGCTTGCTCTCTCAAGGACTGAGATGGCATCCATGGGAAAATGGCCTCTGATAATCTGGACGTCAGTACGTTGTCTTAGAGAGGAATCATAGTTTCATCACCAGTGACCTGACCCTGTGGTCCTGTATGAGTTCCATAAATAAAGTTTATATTTTTTTCCTAGCTGTATTACTTGAGGACCCTAATCCTGACGTTTGGTAGATATCTCAGTATATGGAGTGCAGTTTCTCATGGAATTTCTGTCACTATTTGATCTTTACTCTTGTTTTCTTGACCCACAGTGATGTAAGGAAATGAGTTTCTAGTATATGAATGCAATTATTCTTGTTTTCAATTCTAAATGAGCACCTCCTTTTTTCACAAAAGTATAGAATTTTAAATTAAGAAATCATTGAATATGCATAATTTAATTATTGCCAGGAACATTCTTTTCAAGGTAATGATGCAAGTAAATTTGTAAGATATTGGTCCTATTAGATAGTTATACAGGATGAGTCTGGGATATTAGCAATAAAGAAACTTCATTGCTAATGTATTTATATACTAATACAAGTTTCTTTATTGATAAGGTGAATAATTTGAGCAAGCTCTTTCAGTTTTTCTCACTCTAAAATGTTCTCAGTCTAAAATTTTCTTTTCCTGAAGCAGAGGCCATTTTTTGACAAAGCCTACTATGCGATTTGAAGTACATATACATTTCTTCCACCTTATAACTTTTAACAGACAAGAATATGTTCCAATTAATAGTTTACTTAGGTTTTGCCTTACAAGATTCGAGGATATAGAAATAATAAGTTTTCCATAGAGGTATAGATCAAATTTTTTAAGAATAATTAATCTATGATGGATAGGTATTTCATAAAAAAGGCAGACTTAAGACTAAGTTTAGGAATTTATAGTAACATAATGAAGGTTCTGATATGTCATGTAGGAATTCACCTGTTTAACTTTATTTTAATTTTTAAGAAATTTGTTTGACCATAACCCCTCCACCCACCACCAAGAAACAATCTTTTTGAGGATTTTGAGGATAATCTTTGAACATTTTGTACCACCACTCAGCCAGTGAGTATTGATTGGGCACCTACTGTGTTGCTGGACTAGGTGTAGGGGTGCAGTTGAGCACATTTATCAAAAATTTATCCTCTTGTGAATGCATAGCAATAAGGAAACACTGGTTTAGATTATCTGGTCTTATTTAGTAAGATACTTTAGTAGAAATATAATACTTATTTTTAAAAAGCCATGACCAATTTTTCTATTTCCACTGATCATAATCTTGACATACTATCTGATCTGGAGAACTTTATAAATGGACTCTACCGTTTCACATTGGCAGTATTTATTCATTTCCTTGTCTTCTCTTACACATTTTATTTTTTGGAGTTTTTATTGTTTAGATTGCTGAAACTGATTTTCATGAGTGGGAGTGAGAACATGGGTGAGAAGAGCAAATTGTAATTGATTTTTAATATTTAAAATCAGATTATTACATTTAAAAAACCTACTCCCACTTAGTTTTTACTGTAGGGGTTCACTAAGTATTTTCTTATGCAGACCTATCATATTGACAAGATATGTTTTAAAAAAATTAACTTTTAGTTTAAATCAACATCTAAACTTAGGTACTCTTTATACAGTGGAAGGTTTTTAGAAGGAAATTCAGACTCCTCGTCCGCTTTCCTTATAAAAATCTCAATTCTCTCAAATTCAAAATACTAGTTGCTTAGGCAGTACTGACTATTTTGTAGTATAAGGGTTATTTTATAAAAATTGACTTAATGGACATGAGTTTGCCCAAGCAAGTGCCACTTGTACATTGTAAATTGTACATGTAATAACATTGCATATATCAGAATATATATTCACTTGACATATATATGTGTGTGTGTGTATATATATGTATATATATACACACACACGTATATATACACACACACACACACATATATATGAATGAATGAGGTGAGGGATGGAAACCAACTTTTCCAACACAAGATTATTTGAGCTATTTGACAGCAAGTAAAATAGATTATTTATTACTACTTTGTTAACGGGTTAAAAAAATATAATACCTGAGGTAGCAGAGTTTCTTCTTATTTAATTCTAAAATAAGTACATAGTATCGGTTAATTTGCTTCTGGTCTTGAAAAACTGACAGTTCCTAAATGAGTCTGTTTTAATTTTGATACATATTAGGGATTACTAAAGTCTTGTCATAGTTTATATTTAGTCTCTGATTTGATTTTATCCAGCTCTTTAAAGCAGAATTGTCTCAGGGTCTGTCTCTTGTAGCTGTTTAACACTGAATATTCAGCGGACCCCTGACAAGGCTTTTGAGCAGTTGGAGAGCTGTGAGTAGTGGCTGACAGGCTGGAAGCATCTCCATGGAAAACAACCTCATGAAGTGCCAGGTTCAGGAGCATCCAGTGGTAGTTTATTGGACAAGGCATTTGAAACCTACTAAATTAATCACATTTTCCTTCCCTCCTCCTCCTTTCTTCTTCCATTTTCTTCTTCCCCTCTTTTCATCTCTGAACACTCTTTTTCTACTTGCCTCTTTTTCTTCATATTCTTCTCTTATGTCATTGAATTCTTTCAGTATCCCTCATCTGATCATAATAGAAAGTGATATATTTGATGAAACGTATTGTACTAATTTAAAAAGCCATTTTAATTATTTTCCAATTTAACCTTCTGTCTTTTCATTTTCTTCTTTAGTAATGGACAACTTTGCCTTTTTAATCTCTGTTGCCTTGTAGCTTGCACCCTGGGATGTTTTATATTTGTAATTTCCTTTTAACATAAATGTTACAATGGCAGGATTTAGGAATTTTATGAAACATAGTAGATTTTTAACCTTGAATGCAGTAGGCATACTATAATGTGTCTCCCTTACTTTTCTTTCTAGAACTAGAGCTCCATTTCCCCGTCCACTGTGTTTTTGGCTGTCTTACGGGATGCTAGAATGGCCTACCTCCATGTATTTTGTTGCATTTCGCCATTGCTTCTTGTGTTCTGTCGGGGAATTTTGGTGATTCTTTTCAAGCGCTACCTGAGCTCTGTGCTAGTTGTTTCCCTTCCCCCAGGGTCCCCTGCTCTCTGGCCCTGTCCCCACTTCCCTAGCTCTGTCCATTGACAGAGCCTTGGGTCCCTTGATGGCTGCCTCTAAACCCTTTTGAGGGCCGGAATATTCCTCCCCCTGCTGCTACAATTGAGCCCAGTGCTGGGTACCACGTTGCCTTCTACACTTGCTTTCAGTTGTTAAGGCTTCCCAAGCTTTGGCTGTGGCTCAGTGATCCTGCTGGCAAAACCCTGGAGCTTTCCTAGCCTCGACACTCAGTGGTAGCAGCAGGTGTTGGGATTTCTCCAAGCCCCTAAGACCCTGGGAGCAAGAGAATGGCCGTTTGACATAGACCTCAGGAATTTTCAAAGCACCTCGAAACCTCTCCAGAAGATATGTAAAGGTAAGATTCTGATTTCTCTAGGAAGCTGTTTAGAAGCTGAAACATGGGTTCAATGTAGACTAAATAGCATTGGAATCTATGAAACACTTTTTTCTCCTTCACCATGTGCATTGTATATACCTAGTAAGAGAAATCTTATTGAGAATTGAAACTGTTAAAACAGATAAAATTTATTTTTCCAAAGCCTGTATTCTGTTTACCTCCTTGTCAATGTTTATAACCAAAAACGTTGAAGGATTCTATCCTCAAATTCTTCAACCCAAATTCCTAAAGCCATAATTAATTCAAAAGGAGTAAGGAGAGCAGCTGAGATGTTAGTAGTGGTAGGGTGTGTTATTGTCCTGTGTCAACTACTACTGCTTAGCATTCTAAATGTAGCAGTCTTTTTTGGGGGGGCTTACTTTCAGTTTATTTTTTTTTAAAAAAAGGGGATTATCCCCCTGCTTGTAGTTCTTTTTCGGGGAAAAATATTCCATATGGGTATAAATAACCTAGATGAAGGATATACTTGTGTGGGATGTTTGTGTGTGTGATGAGGGGTGGGAGAGAGATCAGTAGCTTCTGAGAGTGAACAATGCAAGGTATTTCTTCAGCATTTTAGCTTTTGTGGCAATGTTTATTTATTTATAACCCTTTGTTCTTCACCCTGCCTCCATTCACAGGCATTAATCTGTGAAATGGTATTAAGATACCTCTGCTAATGTGAGATCTTTGGCAGCCTTACTGTCAAATCACAGCTTCTTCCCTCCCCTTGTTTTCAATGGACTTAATCTCCTCATTGATTCCCTATAGTTGGAATCAAGGCTATTAGCTACTGTCACACTGAAACTCTTTCACTTCAATAACTAGAAATGTAATGGAGGTTTTAAAGATGAAAAAGAAGAACATTTACTAAGAGCTTTACAAAATGAAAAATAAGATTTTTGATAGTGCTTATTTCAGATGTTTATTTTGAAAACTAAAACGTGTTCAACAGAACATTTTATTTATACTTGAAAATACCTAAGTTTTATTTCCTCTAGAGGGAATGTTTTTAAGTCTTTCTGGTGTAGTAAATTTGGTAATAGATTTCAAATGTAAAAATAGAAAAGGGAAATTTTAATGCTTTCATTCTTAATATTGATAATGAGTTTGCAGTTTCTGAAAGTATATGGCAGAGTGTGAAGGCAGGAGTTTGCCTTACTCTCAGGTGGACCTACTGAGTGCATTTTCTCTCTCATTTTTAAAATGTATCTGGAATTCTTATATTCTCCTGGGACAAGAGATTAAACAGAATATATATATATGTATACACACACATAATTTTAAATGATTTCATTAAATATTAAGATGAAGTGATAGATTGAATTTATGGATAGTTCTGAAATTACTTTAAAACTTTAACAAAATATTTTTAATGGAACATAGTGAATTAGTGGCATTTATTATATTTAATATTTTATGGATAAAGTAACTTCACAAAAGCAGGACACAATATAGTAATATTTAGAGTTTAGTGATTCCTTTGGAGAGCATGCAGAAAAGGTACATGATTTCAAAAAATAGTGGTGCCATAAAGGTCTTAAAATTGAGGACCAATAATTAATATCTGAAGCCCAGGGCCAAGGCCAGAATCCAAGTCACTGAACACTAATCCAGTGCCCATGCCTCTATGCAGTGCTATTTACTGAAGTCGCAATGCTTTTGAGGGGCCACCTTACCAATGTCTGCAGAGTAACGAATGGATTCTAGGAACTGCAGAGATTCTCTTCAGCACCAAGCGTGTCTGAGCATGGCTGGGAAACATGGGCTTTTTGTGCATTGTAGCCTGGTTGAGGCCATTAGAATTTCTTTTTTATTTCTGCCTTGTTTAGTGTGGATTTTATTATAGTGGGATTTTGAAAAGTACTGTTGAAGAACCATTAAAATATTTTCTGTTTGAAGGGAGTATAGAGCTTCTGGCATGTCGTTTATTTCAGTTTATGATCCCGTAAATTGGGTAATTATCTGAAATATTAAATTGTTAGAATTGAAAAATTAGAACAATGTGCAAATTATAGGCAGTTTGTTTTCTGTTTGTGCTAATAAAGGTAGTTTATTTTCTGTTTCTAAGTTAAAATTTTTAATTGACTTCCACTGTTTCCAAACTTGAAAAATTCCTTAGCTTGCATCTTTAAAGATAGCTATTTGTTATATCCTAAAAGTGAAATGAATGTACATTACATGTGCTTGGAATTATTTGATATATTTATTAATTAAATGCTTTCTGGTCCCTGACTTAAACATATTACTTGAAACTCAAATTTTTTCATGACTTTACTGGATACCTGCCATCATTAAACAGGACCATGCTCTGGGCTCCTTCTGTGTGACCTCTTGTGACCCAGATCCCTTGCATGATGTCTGAGATGGACTCAGTACCCAAAATGGACCTAAGGAAAAAGCTGTGTGCAAAATTAAGAATGTAAACTATGAATTCTCTTTTTAGGAAGGTTTGAAAAATAGTTGGAGTATTTTTGGTACAGGAATTCATAAACTGATTTCAAAAAAAAATATGAAGCACTTATTCAAGGAGAGTCTTAAAAGTCTTTTGTTGGTTTTCAGAATAAGGTCTTAACCCCAAGCATTATTATCCCTGAATGTTTCTGCCATAACTCAACACATAAGACTCGTGCCTCTGAATTCCTGTGTATTCTTTGTCCTCTCTTGGAGAGTATGAGAGCTGTCCTAGCCAGTGGGCTATGAGCAAAATATTTACAATAGATATTGAAAAATGTCAAATGTAAGCCTTTTATGAGATATTTTCTTTGTTATAACAAATAAACCAAAGTTACCAGCCTTGCCAGGCACATCCATGCAGGAAAGAAAGAAGAGGTCTGCACATGGTCTAAACAACTGAGAGGACAGATCTCAGGATGAGCCCAGATACCGACATTTTTGATACGTTAGAGGAGTTTTTAGACTTCAAAAATAAAAAATTCCTGTTTATTTATTTTGTTATATGGAAATAAAAGTTGGGTGGATCATAATTATTCAAAATTAAACTGATCTCTGTAGTTAATAATAACTTATTGATTACTTACCCCCTCCGATCCCATTAAAATAGTTGTGTCATTTATTCTTTACAAAAACACCTTGAGGTATGTAATGTCATTATTTTATGTTTACCAAATGAAGAAACTGAGGCCAAGAGAAGTTAAATAACCTGCCTGAGATATCACAGCTGGATATTAGGATTGGAACCCAGGATGTATGGCTCCAGCATTCATCCTCAGAGCCCCTTATTAGCTGTAAGCACTGCCTGGGAGTTCTCGTTCCCAAATTCAGTCCTCAGCCTATTTATGGCAGAGTGCCAACCAGAAGCATCTGCCTAAACCTCTCCTGACTCAGTATGGGCTACGGCTGTTCACGCACTGGCCATTTGACCTTGGAAAGGTTATTTCTTATTATCCTCTCTCAGCATAGTCCCATCTGCTCTAAAATATCAATAGTATTATCTCTTGTGAGGGTTTTTATGAATATTTAATTTAATGTAATGAGACAATGTATGCCAAGCACTTAGCACAATGGCTGACATATAGAAAATAGCCGATAAATTGTTGATGTTATTACGTAACTTCCCCAAGGTCACACAACTAGAAAGTGATCGAGTGTGATCGAGGTCAGAATTCAGACCGTGTGTGATTGGAAAACTTAAATAAAGCAAGCACACTCTTTCCATAAGCAATCACAGCAGCAGGAACCACAAAGCTTAGAGTCATGTTCTCTCTGAATTCACTGCCTTTCATCCCTAACCATTCCTTTTATGAGGAATAAATCACAATGTCGTGTATATTGATGAGAAAAGTAGTATAGTTTAGTGGTTAAGGGAAAATTCTAGAATAAAGGCTGCCACGGATTGGAATTTCAGCCACATACAAACTGTAATATTAAGCAAGTTATGCCACCCTTGTAGGTTTCTTTACCTATGAAGCTAATAATAGTACCAATTCTATTGGGTTATTGTGGATAGTAAATTATAAGTTCCAAAAATGGGGCAACATAACTCATTTAAGGATGTCATGGTCACCAAAGGGTTTGGTTGCCTGGCAGGACGCATGGGGTGCCTGGGGCTCCAGCCGGGACACAGGAAGGGTCGAGGCAGATCCCCGGAGGTGGACCAGGGAGCTCAGTGTCCAGAACCTTTGTAATGACTGGTTCTGGGACCTGGCAGAATTGAAACGGTCATTGTGGCCCAATTAGTGAATGTATGAATAAAGTATTTCAAATAGTTTATAAAACTTTCAAGCAGAGAATATATTTCAAAAATTAAAAGCTTTCGGAGTCCATTTCCATTTGCTTTTCCATATATTTAAAAATAGCACTATGCCAGAGACCTGAGGGAAATGAATCTGTACATATGTCACTAATGCTCCTGTATAAAGAAATTACCAAAAAATGTATACTCTTATTTAAAGAAGTTATCAAAAATACAGTTTTAAATATGTAATATAAAATTATAATTTGTAATATATGACTATAAAATGAAGAGCTTATGTGGATGATGTGGGAAGTCAGAGTAAATCGTAAAGCTGAAATATTTGTGGGGGATAATTGGTAAAATGTTGAGTTTTTTTTCCATTGTAAATTTTACTGCTTTTTTAATGTATATTGCCCCAAATAATAAGATTAAAGCATCTTTTAATCAGTCTATATTAAAAAACATAAACCATACTGTTGATACTCAACATTATACCGTAATTGATACATACCAAAATGATATTCAACATTATCAACATGAGCCATTATGTCGATACTCAAGTTGCTATAAAGGTATTTTTTGGTATCTGATCAGGTATTCTAACTATTCGACATGATATATTCAGGCCAGACACAGCAGCTCCTCATGCAAACCCAGGATATGTGTGCTGGCACCTGAAGGATGGTTGTTTAGAAAACTTCAACTGAGAGTTAGAATCAAACCAAATGTTTCCACGAACACTTGTGTCTCCTTTGTTTGAAAAAGACCGTATGTCATGGCAGAGCTTCTGTAAAATATTAAGGTAGTGTGGATCTTTTCAGAGTATCTCAAGATCAAACTCGTAAATCAAGTGCTAAGTTATCCCACATTTTAAGGATTTGGCTTTGAAAAACACACATTGATGTGAAAGTAAACAAAAAAATTGAGTTCAAGGATGAAAAAATTGTCATGAACACATATATCTTATTTTATAGAAAGGTAGGGTTCTTCTATGCTTTTGTTTTCAAATGTGCCTGTAAACTCTTCCTCTCTTCTCACTCAGTCTGTGTATACAAACATGCATACAGATGGAAAACACACATGCGTGCGCACACATGCACACTTAGAACAGGAATTGCAAGATGCTAACTCTCTGCCCTCTCTCTCATCACGTTTATGGCTCTGCACCCCTGAGTTATGTGTGGCTCCAGTACACTATTTGTGATTTGGGGGTAGAAACACCCTGGCAGCGCTTTACTTTTGTCCTTGTTTCTTCTTTCCTATTGGCCGCTTTTAGTTTATCTTGGCAACCCCATTGTGTGAGGTTTAATTAGGTACTAAGTTTGAGAAATTCAGGAAGCAGTATGTACTAACTTAGAAAAGGTAAACGCGTTGTAAAATCCTTTGTACATGAAATGACTTGGGTACCTGAGTACTGGTTTCTCTTCTCCCAGCCCTTGCTTCAGACCTGTGCTTGGCTGTTTAATCTGGTCTGTTTTATCCTTTGAAAAACATATGAAGCAGTGGTACAAATAAAATCAGTGGGATCTCTCCCTGAGGAGAATTTTGTCATCAGAAATAAAAGTGTCAATGCTGAGGAAAAAAATGATATAAATAATGTGAGTGGTGTTTGGTAATCATCAGCACTCTTGGCTGTTTATCTGGCAATCAGCTGTCGATGTATGAATTTTTTAAAGAATCTTGCAATTAAAAAAAATTAAATTTGCCCCATGGAACAAGCCAAATGAATATTTAAGAATACTGTTTTTATTTAGATGGTCAGTTGTATAGTTAAACCACTATATATGTGTTTATGTATGTGTGTGTTTATAATACATTAGACATAATTGGCAGAAACTAAGTCTCACACCATTTCTAAGTAGAAATGCAAATATGGTAGTATAGCTTTCCAATTAAGAACATTGTCTCTGGAGCCAAATAACATAGGCTCAAACCCCAGCTGCACTTACTTGCTGTTTGTGTTTCCTTGGATAAGTTATTAGACTTCTTTCAGATTCAGATATCTAATCTTTATAGTGAGGAGAATAAAAAAAACTATGGAATTATTTTGTGGATTAAATAAACTAATAAGCTTAAACCCTGTAGAGCAGTACCTGCCATACGCAAGATAAATTATGATAAATAAATTATAATAAATAAAGTTTTTGATAAATTATGATTTTTTTTTGCTATTGTTTTTGTTTTATGCCTATTTTCTAAGAAGTGGTTATTTAGCCTCCTGTCTTAGATGGTAGGGCTGATGGGAACTGACATTTTTATAAAAAGGTAAAACTGAGAGTCAGTGAGAGTTTCAGTCCTTTTTCCTTTTTCCTCGATCCCTCCATACCTTCCCCTCCCTGCCCACCTCCATTGCTGTCATCTGCTCTCCATCTGTGAGTAGGTCTCAGTTTTCCGTGTTAGTTCCGTTTGTTCATTAGATTGCCACATATGAGTGAAATCATACAGTATTTGTCTTTCTCTGGCTGGCTATTTCACTTAGCATAATGTTCTCCAGGTCCATCCATGATATTGCAAAGGGAAAATTTTCAAAGTCAGGATTGAAGGATTGAGCTTATACTTTCTTTTATGTAATTTTAGTTTCAGAACTGTGTTGACATATTTGCAAACAAACATTTAATAAATTCTCATGTAGCAGAGGGGTACCTAACTGTACTATATTAAGAATACCATATGGAAATGGACCCCTTTTAAAAAGGACATCTTAGCTCAGAGCAAAATTTAAGTTCATTATAGGACAAAAAATATTTTTAAATATCTTTACTGGGTTGAAAAGTAACAGGTTAAAAATAAAGTTAATTGTTTTTTAAAAAAATGAATTGTTATTTTTAAAAATAACAGAACCTCAGATTGAATTAAAATTATCCCTTAATTATGTTGTTATAATTTTCCATTTCAAAGGAATTTTCCTTATGTTTGTCTCCAAATTTCATGTTAAAGTTCAGATTTTACGCCTAAGTCTTCAAATAGGCTATTTTCTACTTACAACTCTAATATTCCAATTCTTACAGAAACAGTTGGTTTCTACTTAGGGTTCATAATGTTCTTGGTATTTATGATATATTTATGATAGAAGCCAGGATCTTTACTATAGAAAAGACTAAAGATCATGTAAGAAGACTGGACATATCACTGAACTTTGACTCTGTAATTTGGTCTCTTGTGATTGAGTCTCTTGTGACAGGTCTCCCTTTAATCACCACGTTATCGTTTTGCCTCCCTAAATAAAATATAATAGAGATAATGCACAGCACAGTCCCTTTTATAAATTCGGCTTCATCTTGTTTGTGAAATAATGCATTTATCTAAAAAGCAGTGTACATGCACATTTAAAATTACACTGTGAAAAGTAAATTTTTTTCCGAATCTTGCCCACTAATGACACAATTGTATGTTGTTCTCATGAGCACTAAAATTGAAAGTATAATTATTGTTTTTATAATATAATTGGTAGGGTAAATTTTAATCCTTTAGAAGAATAGTAGAGTGGGAGGAAAGAGTCCAAACTCTTCCTTTCCTTCAAGATAAGTCATAAATTTTAAAAATCAAGATCATCTTGAAAATTTGTTCTACAATTTTGAGACTGATTTCTATTGCTCAAGAGAGTTTAATAAACATGAAGAAGATAGAATTCACTATGTCAACACAGTATATTATTTCCTCAACAGCTAGATAAGTCAATGTGTGTTTATTGAATAAATGAATATGTTCTGGTTAAAATCAATGAGTGAATGTGTAGATGAATGAATGAATAAACTTAGTGGTAATACTGTCTACTTCCTGTTTATTATTTTTAGGAAACAATACTTATTTTAAAGTATAATAAAAAATTCACTGAAAGAAATTCCTTATTTTCTCTTGTGGTAATAGTGAGTTATAGTAGGATGAGAACTTTGTAGGTTATAAGATACTGTTTCTGTAAGTTGAATTATCCTACATTTACAGAGCTTTTGGAAACCATTAGCTGAGAATACACAAATTATAAACAAAAGGGCAGTTAGTACTAGTCTAGAAATAAACATTGGTCCATGTAATTTCATCCTAAATAAATAGAATATGGGTTTTAAATAGAAATGGATTAAGAAAAGTGCAGTGGTTTGGAAGAATTTAGTGTTTTTTATCCCTATTCGCACTTGGTTTTGATGGTAATTGTTATTTAAGGATCACCTTGCACTACATATTTTTAAACATTTAGCCAGCAGTGGCGACGCCCAAAAATATATTAGGTGTCTTTGCTGACGAAAGAAGGCTTTGGGTTTGACACTGCCATGGCAGGTTTTTAACTACGGGAGGAAAAGTCTGAGGAGACAGGATAAATATCCCTATGAACTTAAGTAAGGCTTGGAAGTCTTAGGACATTATGGAAGCCTAATAATCCTCACTAAAGCCAGGGAACTGAAATAGAAATAAACTGGGGTGGGAAGTTGCAGAGAACGAAGAGCCTTTGCTGACAGAAAAGCGAGCTCACATTAGCATAGGTACTGGCAATCACGCCCTCTCTTGGGGCTCATTCCCCAAGAATGTATCCCTTGTGCTAAATAGAGTGCTTGGGTAAACACACTCTGTAGACATATGAAAAAACTCGAACAACAGTTCTTCAGGGGTACTATGTAATTATTTCTAGCTGTTGCATTTATTTATCTTGGTACCAATTTATGGAGCAATTTTTGACTTGTTTTACCTACAGTGTCTTATTTCATAGCTTGCAAAAGGACATAAACAACATTTAAGAAAAATGCAAACATCAGTGGCTTTATTCAGTAAATAGAACAACTGGAAACATTTCATATTATTTTGTAAATGAATAGTTGTATGTAACATTATATTCATGGCAAGTTAAAAAAAATTTAAAAAAACAGAAAAAGAGTGGAAACTTGGACTTCTGAATAAACATCTTATCAAAACACTAGCTTTTGATTTTATCTGAGCTTTACTGTAGAAAGTTTTTTACTATTTCTTCAAGCCTAGAGGAAATTACTGAACTAGAAAAGCCGAATGTTATTTTGGACTAATCTTTTAGTCATCCTAATAATAGGGAATTATTTAGTTCTTATTTTTCATAGTAGTCCTTCCTGAACAATAAGAGCCACATAGCCCACTCAAGGATATTTCAGGAAAATTGACATGATGCTCTAAAAGAAAAAAGTACTTAGAGAATGAGCACATAAATGTTTTGCATTATGCTACTGTTTTATCACTCAATTCTCAATGTGAGGAAGGTTAGCTGAAAATAATCTTGAGGTTTATAGTTTGGATGATGGGGGATGGGGCATTGTCGACAAAATATATGTGTTCTCTTTTTATGTTGATATATTAAATATATAAATAGTTATACTACATCATAGTGATAAAATATGATATTGATGTTTTTCCTTTTTAGGTGAAATAACCAGGGAGCAGATAACTGATTTGTTGGGAATGGTCGATTTTACAGAAAAAGCATGTGAAGGTCATTCACATGGAATCTGGCAGGGCCGTGTGGCAGGATAGGGCTGTGTTACGGTCAGAATGTACAGTCAGAAGAAGGGGTATAGAGACAGGTCTTGGTGAGCTCCAGGTAATCAGCAGTCAGAACAGAGAAAAATAAGAAAGCGACAGAGAACATGCAGATTAATAAATAGTGGGAAAGGAAGATGGTACGTTATCAAGAAAGACAAAAGAGAAATAAAGTGGTTTCTGGTGCCAGATGCCACAGAGAGGACAAGAAATGAGAAAAGGACACTTGGTCTGGCAGTTGAGAGTAACCTTTGAGAAAGCAGTTTGGGTAGAACTGGGAGGGAGGAGGTAGAATCCTCTGGGCAAACCAGATTCCGAGATGAGTCACTAGTAAATTGGAAGGTAGGTAGTAGGAGTCAAGTTTAGACAACTCTGTAAAGAAATCCAGTAATAAAAAGAAGAGAAGATGTGGATGGCAGTGAAAGAATTCAGCAGGAAAAGATTGTCATAGAAAAGTGGAGGTTTGTTCCGCTAGTGGAAACATTATTTCTCCTGTAAAGGAAGCCATAGGAGTCACTGGAGAGGAGGAGAATGAAGATTTCCTGAAAGCAGGGATAAGGGCGAGTACTATGTCTCAGAGGCTTGAGAAGGGGTTAAACGTGGTTAGAGAGGTTGGCCTTAGAAAGGTAGCCGAACCCCACACTTGCTGGGGGGCACCGGGGAGCAGAAGTGCTCAGCCAGGAGGATCACTGTCCCCAGTAGCCCCTCCTCCGGATCTTCAGTTTCACTTTGTTTGTCGCCTGGGTGGCTCACTGCCTTGTGTTCACACTCCTTTGTGTATTGCTTTTTAAATCCGTCAGTTTAACTTTGTTTGCTTGTTGTCCCATCTTGACCGGAATGTTTGTGAGGGCAGAGGACGTTTTGCCCATGTACACATTGCTTAATGAGCCCGCTTTTCACGCAACCTCCTCATGTATTTCACTAGCATCAAAGCCTGTGCTCTCAGGGGAGAGGCTTTGCAGCCCGGCCTGTTCATTAGGGTACAGTGCTGAAGCCTAATAAGCTATACCTATGTGAATCTCAAAAGGTGTTTCTAAAAGAAATCCTTAATTTCAAATGACTGGGAAAGGTTGTGAAATCAGACTTTTTTTTTCCTGGTTGAAAAAAAAAAAATTACAACATAACAAAACATAACTTAGAGCTCAGAAGTGGATACTTCCAAGGCCAGATAAAAATTTTAACCATAATTCATTGTGGAAAGTGGAATTTTACTGAAAATAATTACAAAAAGACAAACATTTGCTTTGCTAAATGCTGTGGTTTACACCACTGTTTATATCAACCAAATAAAATTAGGTGATGTCCTTAACTTCTCATCTGATCTGCACTTTAGACACAAATCCCTTGGTCAGAATAGTTAAATTATGTTTTCTGATTCGTTCTTAGCAAAAGTAACTCTAAGCAGAAGTTCAAAATAAAAGGTTGTCTTTGCCTTCAATTTAGAAAACATAGTAAATATAGTTTTATTTGTTTATAGGAAATCTGTTACTATTTGTTTTATGGTTGCTACTAATCCATTTTCTTTACTTTTTATATAAGTGGTCATCTTTTGACAAAAAGTAGAGCTCCTTAGACACAAAACAATTACAGTTATTGTTCTCATGGTTTTAGACCCAATATTACATTGAAAGTGAAATTTTATATGTTTAAATTTCTCAATTATGTAAAGCTATAAAGCTTATAACATATGCCACTTGATTTCATTCCTCCTGAAAATATTTGGTTTTGTTTCTTTTACCAAACAAGTGAGGAAGGAAAAATTGAAGAGTGAGATAAGATCTCTAAGTATAATGTGGCAAATGACAACCTTCATGTGTTCATTTTTTATGTTTTTATTACTGTTACCCAAAAGTAATTTAAAGCACTGATTGATCATGACTATTGTGCAATTGCACAAACACCTTATTTTCTTCTGAAAGCTGCCAGGAAACTGTGAGAAGGTCCTTTAATTTCATTGGAACTCTAAATTGAAGCGCAATTTTTCCCTGGTCCACCCCTGTAGGGCCACCTCAAATGACTCTTGCGTCTAGACTGTTCAGCCTCTCTGGAGTTGTGTACACATATCCCACTGTCTCACGTTTGTACTTCACATCATTCTGCTTTCTCCTAAAAGCCTTCCCACTCTCGTTTTCTTAATTAACAACTACCTGTCTTCTAGACTCAATACCAGTGACAGCTCCTCTGCGGAGCCTCCCTTGGACTTTCCATTCCCTAGAGCACCCTACTACACTGGTTTCTGTTATAATTGTTTACCTAGGGCTTTCGCCTTCGGGGATGCAGCCAGCACTGTGAACCGTAGCCCTGTGCCTATGGTGGCTAACACCACGGCGTAAATGCTCATCTAGTATTGTGGGAATGGCTGCATGTAGAAAAAGCTGGGTGTGTGATTCTCCCCAGGCTTTTGCTCCTGCAGAAATTTTTATCTGTTTTTCAGGCATACATTTCATCTTAATCTTCATCACTCCTCCAGAACCTGGAACTTATTTGGGTTCTCGAGATACGTTTGTCGAGTGAAGGAATGAGCAAATAACTAGATTAAAGTATTAAAAAGAAAAGAAGAGCACCCAATTCCTGCCCAAATGTCTGAGAGAAAAAAATAGCATCACAATTTGATACTGGGACATCTGAGCCAGACTTCCTCTGCTCACCTACCAGGTCGCCCTCCTGCTGCATCAGAGAACTTGGCAATGAGTGAGCTGCCCTATGGTGTCAGCACAAGGTTTGAATGAGTTTGGGTCTGCAGCTGCGTGGCGCAGTGCCTATGTCCAGCTTAATTATGCTTTACACATTTAAATGCCAAGGATTGTGTAATTAGGATATAAATGTTTAGATTGTTGACTCAACTAAGAATTAGAGAGTGACTATAATTTGATGTTGATTGAATAACAGGAAGCAAAATATTTTAAACCTTGGCCTATTAGTATGCATTTGATATTCCTGGAACTTGAGACTAAATTCACCTTTTAGTTCTATAAAATATTTCAGTGCACATTATTTAAGATATCAGGAAGTTTAAAAACAATTAAGTTGCATACGATTGTAGAATTGACCTTTTCTTCCAGCTGTTATTTTCTTTCATTGTGAAATGAGCATTCACTTAGAAAAATGCAATCGTTAATTAGTGAGCAGATGATATGATACTGCTAGCTATGTTATTAGATATGGTCCACAATTTAGACTAATATACTGACTATAAGTATTCTCCCATTGTTCTTTTAAAGAGTATTTCAAAACCAATTTAGTATGTAAAATTTCCACTAAATGTATTTTGTTTCCAATAATTATTTAACTTGCTTCCAGCTGATTTCAGGATTCAAATAGATAAACTCAAAAGCACAGAGTTAAAAAGCCACACAAGAGGTCATGCATTGCTGCTACGTGTTGGCTTGGTTCCCCCCTCCAAGAACACAAGGGAGTCACGATGGAGCTTGTTCTTGAACATAGTACCTGCTGCCCAGGTGAATTGATGAACAGTGATAACAGGAGTGGCTCAGCAGCCTACTGAAGCACAAAGAAGAGCCTGCATGTGTTGCTTTTTTTTTTAAACATATGCAAAATTGCATCTGACCTAATTTCATGACACTTTGTTTCTCATGGGAAGGAGCAAGAGTCCCAGAATGGTGTGACGTGGAGACTTGGTGTTTTCATTTGAATCACGTACAGCAGAGTAATCTAGTAATCTCGTGCAACAGAACAGCATAGGTTGGTGATAATCATGAGACAAGCATCCATTTTCATGTTTTTTTTAAACTGTTTTCTGATTTATTAAAATGTGTGCTGAGGCAACAGTCTCCTGGCTTATTTTTTATTATACTCAGATGCAATTTTTATAGTCTCAAACTAAAATAAACAAATATCCCAGCACACGTTTTACATATAAAGACTGCCCGGAGAATTCATTACTCTGTTTTGTTCTGAAACTGAATAGAAACTTAGTATCTTTCTCAGTTTTTATGTGCCACCAATAACATTAAGCCTTTGTGAGTTAAGCTTGATACCCCTGTATAAAATGTCTTGACCAGTATCTGCTCCTTAAAAGAAACACCTGAATCCTAGAATGTATATGGAGGCAAGAATGCTACTTAGTAATCCAGGTTTCCCTTACGAAAGACTCTTAAAGGTGTCCTGGTTTTAGATAGTATACAGATACGGCTCCCCTTTTTTTCTGTAATTCTTAAGAATCAGACATTAAGCTATTAATGATATCTGTTCTAGGAGAAATAGAGTCCCTAAAAGGGCATATATCCACCTTGAAAATGGAAATTAATTATGTGGAATAAAATTCTATTACTCTATTTCTCAGGACATTAACTTTATAACAGTAGTGATTCTTTGTTTTAGTTTTTAAAGTTGTATCAGTATAATTATTTTTGTTCTCTATCCCAAAGGCGGTGTGTACATGTATGTATGTGTGTATTGCATGTGTGTGCACCTGTGTGTTTTTACAGTACTCCAAATATATTTTAATTCAAAGTCCTCCATTTCCCCTGTGATATTACCATGCTTAGAATCCCAAATATAGCGAGTCCTATGGTGGAAGGACAGCCCAGGAATGAGAAGACTGGCTTCTGTCTCCAAATTCACCATTTATTGTTGATGGGAGTTTTGGGTTCCACCTTCCACATTGTCTAAGCAGAGATCCCACAGTCCTGAATTACAGAGTGTGCCTTGCCTCTCCCCCCAGGCTGCTGGGAGAAGATGACTGTAGAGAGCCCAGCACAGCACTTGCACAGGCCCCCGGGAATGGTAGCTGTGGGTGGTGATCTTATCTACCATCCCCAAAGGTGGCTCAGGGAGGAGGGGGGCCAGTTGTCGGAAGCCCTGTTTGCTGTCGAGACCTCGGCTATTCATTAGTTCTTTGATCCTTGGCTAGCATTTCACATCTCAAAGCTGGTTTCCTTACCTCTTAATGAAGGTAGCAGACATCTGCTTTGATGACATCCAGTGACTGTTGTGGGGATTATTAGAACATCGTAATATGTAGCGTAAATAAAAGCAGTGGTAGTTTTCCCATACTATCTTTGATCCTAGGTTCCTGGCCCTGAGTGGTAGTCTTGGAGGAGCAGGAGAATCACCCAGAGAGGACATGTCGGGGGAAGGCTTAAAGATTCCTTTTGTGTCAGTAACGTGATAACTAGGGTTTTGAGAGTATGTGTTTTGTTTTGTTTTTTTGGGAGGGTGGGCAGGAGAAAGAAGATGTAGAAAAGTGTCAGAGAAATTAAATCTCCAATGGTGTTTTTCATTTACCTACTTTATTCTTGATTCTTTATGTTACGGCTCCCACAGTCACCCCTCATGATGGACTGACAGATGAATGAGTGATGTAACTGATAAGGAAAACTCAAGCCTCGATGACAAAACACGAAATGATAAGCAATGAGATGCAGAGAGTCGGAAATAGGTTGGCCCGCGTCATGTATTGTCGGCAGGTCGGGACGTGGATGGTAGCAGAGAAACAACGAGAACTCATATTGAAATTAGAAATATGTGGCTCCGTAGGGCCTGTGGGACAGAAAACACTTAAGTTAAAAAACGAAGATATAGGTGTGAGTGTGTGTGTATATGCATAAATTAAGGAATGAGTATTTTTGTGGGTGGTATTTAAGAAAAAATATGGATTTGTTAACTTTAGAATATTAAAATTCATACGGCATCAATGAGGATAGCTTCTGGCATCCCATGAAGAGTCAAAATAGTATAAAGGAAGAATTATTAAATTAGAAGGCAGATTGGCAGATTGTGACTCGAGGAACTGTAAAATCATATACAGGTTTATTCACTACTTATAATTAACTTTGATTACTGATATTTTATTAGAGGTTCTTTTAGTTTATTCATATTTAAACATAGATGTTTTGATGAAGCTAGTAAGTGCAATGTTTAATTACTGGCTTCTTAAGAATCATATAGCCTGATTTATGAAAAAAAAAAAAAGACAAATGAATAAAGAGAAAAAAAAAATCCAGTTGAGAATTACATTCTTTTGAGATTTAAGTGACTTGTTAGAATAAAGAGTAGAAAAGATAACAAAAGCTATGGGAAAAAAAAGTATCTTATTCACTTTTAAATGTCCAAGTTGAATTACTTTTCTTCCTAAATAGGTATCTTTCTTTGCTCTTAGGAATAAAGAGAATGACTTGAGATGTCTAAGTGATGGCATTAAATTTTTCCCTTTTATTCATACGAATAGAACATATTTTGCATCTTTTATGATTATGAATTGCATAAGAAAGCACAGGTTCAGCTGGTCTTTCCATCAAAGGAGTACAGTGATCCATGTGGGTTAACTTCTGAATTATAAAAGATATCATCTGGTTTTTAAACTAATGCTATAGAAAGATATCAGTTGTTTAAAAGATATCTTGTATTAGTTAATTTCCCCTGAAGGGAAAACAGCTTGACTGTTTAAAAACTACATTTAGTATTTATGAACAAAGACTAATTACTCCCCTGGAGAGTAAAGCCTTATATCTGCAGAATAACACAATTTAATCTTGACCACCTGTTCTGTTATTTCACATCATCTGCATGTATAAGCAAGAAATGACTTTTGCTTCCTTCTTAGTTGGCATTAGCAGGGACTGTACATATTTTGACCTCGTCACTGGGGCATGACAAATGACATTGAAAGTTCCAAATACTTGATTTACCAGAAGAATCCAAACTGATTTCTTGCTACGAGATTGCTGAACAAATTTCAGAATTTTTCTCTGTGTCTCATGTACTTTTTATTTAACATACCATACAGTCAAAATTTTCAGTTAATATTTACCATGAGTTGTGTAGTTGGTTTCTGATTGTCTAGCTCATAAATGTTGAACAAGCAGCTGTCTGGGAAGGGAAGAAAAAAGAATCACCTTGCTTTCTTATGCCTGCTGGTTTCTGTGGTGGAAATCCTACCACCGCGTTCAGTCGCACAGGTGAGGGAGTCATCAGAGATTGGTGGCTTGACTGTTTTCAAGCCACCAATCTAAGGTCACTGAATGTGGAGTTGAGGAATGATACAGACCACCAGCGAATACCGGCCAGTGCAAGCTGGCGTCAGCACACCCTTGGAGGATCCGCAGTACAGAATCCCAAAATGTTCCTTCTGGGGTTTGAGGGAGGCATGACATGAAGAGGACAGGATGGCTCTGGATAACCTTGGCCAGTGCTCGGGAACGGGACTGCCACGAGTGAGCGTGCAGTGAGCGTGCTGTGGGCTCCGGGCCCCTTCTTCTCTCCAGACAGCACTTCCTCAGGGACTCGTGGTGGATTGAAAAGCTAGAAGAGGGTTCAGACAGTTGGTAAATCATCCCTGGTGTGCAGTACCCACCTTTGCTTCATCTGCAGTCACCGGACTCAGGCTGTAAAACTCAAAGCAGGATAATACTGAAAGTATATTCCCAAGAGAGATTTAGAAAATTATAATCTTATTGCCTCTTGAAAACATTGGCCTTTTTCCTCCTTGTTCAGCTTCTCCCAGGATACCTGCCTGTCAGGTTTTCAGTAGAGTCTTTGGGCTTTGTCATGGCAACCAAGCACGTTGGCCAGAGTCCTGATGACCTCCAAATGTTTAATTATCGCTTGTTTTCAATATGCTTATTCTGTCACTTATTTTAGTCTGTTCACCCTAATACTTCTCGAATAGGTCCCTGTCCTGCACTTACAGTTAGATTAGTATTCCATCATTTCTCCCCTCCTCCAATATTTTTCACATCTCTTTGAAGCAAAGGCGGACTCCAAGTTTTACCTTAATATAACAAAACCATAATGAAACCCCTGCATGCAAACGCTGCTGGTTAAGATAAATGATAGCCAAAAAATAGTACGCCCATCCAGTGGTAGTATTAATCCAAATTTTAACTTTTATAAAAGTTATATACAAATCTTTTCCTGCTTATTCCATTTAGGTCATTCGCTGATCCTGGCGTCTCCTTCTCATCTTCTCTTCCCGATCCCTATCTATCCTTCAAGGCTCATCTCAGGCATCACCCTTTCTGTGAAGTCGTCCTTAATTATTAGCCTCCTCTGCTCCCAGACCTAATTACAGGTTCTGCTCTTGTTCTGCTTGGGGCATCCTTAGCCATCAGTTGACCCTTCTTGTACATGTACTATAATTGCTGGTATTTTCCTTCTAAAATTTTATTGAGAGATTTCAATCCCAGCAAAACTGCAATGCCGGTATCATAAATACCCATAGACTATTTAAACAGATTTGCCAAGTAGATTCAAACTTCCATACACATTTTTGTTTTCTGAATCCACTCCTTTTATCAGACAGCCCTTCCTCACTAACAAAAGAGCTTCCTGCCTTTGAGTTAAGTATACTCAGCAATTTTGGGAGGTTTACTTCTTGATTTGTTTGTTCATCGAATATTTATTAAACTAGCTACTATTGTAACAAACACTGAAACTGAACCTTGAAGATTTAAGTGAGTAGATAGCTTGACTATGGAATATGCATGTAATTGAGGACGGTTAGATTATAAGGAGAGAATAAAATGTGACCATTGTGAAGTGGAGAAAGGAACCCCGGAGAGTACCATCATTCATCCACTCATTGATTGAGGCGTTCAGTCACCGATGTTTATTGTCTGTTCTATACCAGGCACTGCCAGGAGCTCCTAGTGTTCACAGATGAGGCCCCTCCTTACCTTTAGGATTTCAGTCGCACATGTGAGGGAGTCATCAGAGATTGCAGTGGAATATGCTCATTAATGGAGGTCCCCCCAGGATGCTCTGGAAACAGGAAAGGAGAGCCAGCCAGGCTTCCCGAGTAGTAGCAGTTGATGCTTTGGTAGTAATTTGAAGGATAAGGATAAGGAGTAAACTAGACAGATAAAAAGAGAGAAAGCACATTTGAGACCGAAGCATCAGTATATTTCAAGTCAGAGAAGCATAAAAAAAAAAAAAAAAATCAGGGATGTTCCAGGAACTGCTAGCAGTTTGGTGTAACGGGAGTGGCCGTTGCCAAGGGGCATTTGTGAGAAAAGGAAACACACAGGGCTGCAGGCCGAGGCCCCAGTGACAAGGGACTTTCTGTGTTCAGCTGAAAAGTTGAATCTTTCCCTGAAAGCGATGGGAAACCATTGAATGATTCATGTGGGACAGTGGTAGATAGGTTTGTGTTTTAGTAAACTTATCCTGAAAAAAAAATTGTAAAAAGGGCAGATCTTAATATTTTTAATTTGGGCAGACTAAATATTGCTCTAATAGAGGCTAACTGAAAGAATAAAAGTGATTCGGTGGCAGGGTTAGGTCATTGTTGTGCATTTAATAAATTAATCAAATTATTGTGACTTCAACCAATGTCTCTTACCCAAAGAACCAATTTTATTTTCAGACATTTTCTCCTAAGAAAACTGATGTAGAAAAAAATTTTTTAAAAATGTCTCTCTCACAGCAAGGAGTTAGTAGTCCCTGCATCTAATGTTGCTGAGAGAGAGAGAGAGAAAAGAAAAGAAAAAGAAGAGAGAGAGACACAAATTGAAAAGGAGAAGGAGTAGCTATAATTAGACACCTAGTTCTTCAGGGCACTGGATGTCATTTAAAGTATTTCTTGCTGCAAAACTCTTTCTGTTGAGTAAGTGAATAGGAATTAATCAATGAAAACATGACAGTGATCCTGGAGATTTTATAATTGATACAATGTTTCTGTTTATGGGGCCCATTCGGCCTGATGGACTTGCAGATTGCAGCTCGCTAACAAAGCAGGCTTTGCTCCCGTTTCAGCGTCCTGCTCGCGGCAGGCAGTGCTGGCAGGGTCAGAGGGCCTCCGCCTGCGTCTGAGATAGCACTGATGGGTCGCTGGGGCAGACCTTTCGAGTCTGTAACAGAGATCCCCAAAACTTACCTAGCTGTATTAGTTCAAAACGCCCCATTGTGTGTGTTCGAAACTCCTGCAGACGAGCAAAAGTTAATGCCACAAATAAGTAAATCGTCTTGGTTTCCGAAGGCCATGGTATGAAATAGACTTTCACGTCTACCAGGGTTTCTCATCTGTGCTGTTGACATTTTGGACTTGATGAATATTTGTTGTGGGGGACTGTCCTATGTATTATATGTAGGATGCCTAGCAGCACCCCTCGCCTCTACCCACTAGCAGTTTCCCTTCAGCCTTTAGTTCTGACAAACAAACATGTCTCCAGGTGTTTCCAAATGGTTCCTCGTAGGCAAAATTGCCCCTGCTTCTGAGCCATAGATGTAGACATCAAAGGATTAAATTAAAACAAAAAAAAATAGTTAACCTTTATGAGGGGCTAATTACATTTATTCATTCCTCAAATATATGTAACTATATAAACATAGACAAAGATGTAGATGTGTGTTGGTACTTTGCTTGAGTGCTCAAATTTAGAGACTATTTCATAGGATGAATAAATTTGAATTATCTGTGGAACTGTCTAATTTAATATATGTGAGATTTTAATGTTAAAAAATTAATGAACAGAGAAAGAAAACTGAATTACAGAAATGTGTGTTGAATAAAATAGATGGAAATTCCTTAACAAATTATATCTTTACATAATAATGGCAGAATTAGGATTAAGGCTATAAGAACATAACAAAAAGGTAGTCCTTTTTCTCATGGTTTACAATATTGGAATTATACATTGTTTTAGAATTTCTTTTTTATCTGCAAATTTAACATATTTCCACTTTTGAAGTGTTATTACAAGTATCTGAAAATAGCATTGAGATACAAATTTAAATTGTTACGGGAAAATATATGTACATTACACCCTAAGAGCCTAATCTTTATTCTAAAATGTTAACGACTCAACGTTAAGTTTATAGACTGAGCCACAAGATACCATGGTAGAAGGTGCTGAAGTAAGCGTTTAGAAGGGATATACAACTATTATTAAGTTGAATAGAGGTATTAGAATTTTTTCCAGCTAAATTCATAGAGGATCAGTAAGTTTCCAAGAGGAAGAAGATGAAGGTAGTAGATAAATAATCCAATGGAATTAATTTGTCTAAGCTCAGCATTAAACTCTTTCTAGCATCTTTTCCCATTAAGTTTTTACCGAGCACTGATTATCTGCCAGGCATTGTGGTACCAAGCTAGGTGCTTCCATGATTTTATTAATTCTTTAAAATAGTCCACTGAGTCAAGTATTTATAGTTCTGTTTTAGAGATGAGAAAGCTAAGAATTAAATGCTTAAATACAGGTCATACAGTTGGTCTATATCAGAACCAGAGACTGAGCGTAAGTGCTACAGTCTTGTCTTTACTGTATATATTCACAAGTACCTACAGTGTGTCAGGGACTTTGCAGTGAAGAATACATGGTGCTTTTTGGATGTCAGTTCCTGCCCTGATATAGGTAATAGTCTTCATCAGATCACCTTCACATCTCATCCTTTTTCATACTTTTTTTCTTAATCATCATGAAGAATGAGATGTGTGCATCAGGGAGCCGATGGCCCCAGGGAACATAACCTGAGAATTGGTACAGTAGCCGTATGCCATCAAAACCTTTCCATAAAGAGAACATCTGTCAGGTGAACTTTCTGTTCCCACAGTATGTTGTAAAGTCAAGATGCCCTTATGCTTCATGCTCAACTCCCGGAATAGAGCTCCTTTCTCTCTCTAATTTGATCACTTATGTTATGTGATTGATTGAGACTACAATACCATTTTTGTTTAACAGTGCCTGTGTCTATTATACTTAAAATTCCTTAAGATGAGTGACATCT
This sequence comes from Pteronotus mesoamericanus, assembly GCF_021234165.1. NCBI lineage: Eukaryota > Metazoa > Chordata > Mammalia > Chiroptera > Mormoopidae > Pteronotus > Pteronotus mesoamericanus. The sequence goes on from NW_026555027.1 coordinate 20,258,588, forward strand.
GTGTATAATGTAGCTATAGCGTGACCTACAATAACTTTGTGTTTTTGTTATCTCAGCAAGAGATCACTTGCAAGGAGACAATGTACTCTTTGTGAGTCCTAGTAAAACACTGCATGTTTTTACATGTCTAGCATATGTGCAGCATGGCAGAGGTCAGCAAGGATAAATCCACTGCGTGTCTGCCATCATTCCAGACATCCATCTCCAACCAGAACTGATATGGAAGTGGAAACCTACCTGACACCCTAAATGATATAGTAATCAGATATGTTCTCTGAATTGTAAAACAAAAGCTTTAACTGCCCTATATATTTAGGGCCCAGATTGACCCATTGATGAACAGATTTAATTTGGTAGTAAAACTGTCTTCAAAAACATTTTATGTGGAACATATTTATAACTTCAGACTATTTTTCAAATCTGTCCTGCCAATAGAATTGAGCATCTCATAATTGTAAGCCTCCAACCTGGGAAAACAGTCAGGCGCAGTGAGAGAGATTATAGCAGAGAGGAGATCTGTTATTACAGCAGTGAAAAGGAATCCAACTTATTTTGTGACTTGTTCTGCCTTTTTTTTTTTTTTTTTTTTTTTTTAAATCATAACCACGTTTGGGGTTTTAAGTGAAGATCCAAGGCAGTCCATGTGAGAACCTTGGTTACAAATGTGCTTGGAGCTTCATGGAAAGAGACGGCTTTGCCTGAATGCTGGACTGTCTTCCATCACAATGAGCTCAGCTTTTATAATCGACCTCTCTTTGGGGAAACTCTTCAGTTGATCCCAGCCACTGAATCTGCGTACCACCAAATGCAGGATGTTTGCAGGTGGCTTATTTAGAGAGCATTGAACTACGTTAGAGTTTGACATATACACAGGTCATATCTTCAGTAGATTTACTGCCTGTAAACATATTTTAAAATGGATTTCCTAAAGAGTAATCCAAAACTCACTTGTTTATTAGCAGTTTGTAAATTTTGAAAGTAAAATGGATATGCAGCCCAAACATACTTTTTGATAATTTTTATAATTTTTAGTCTCTTTTGTTACTTAGTTAGCTAAGTGAAAAATTATCGTGTGGCTTAACTTTTCTCTTAGCTTCCAGCAAACAGATAAAATGGTTGAATGTTTGCTATTTCCACATTGCTGTACTACAAGCAAAAGAGCTCACATATTAATGCTGTCATTCATTCTCTGTCTGAAGTCTTACTGCCTTTCATCCTCAAATTTTGGTATCGCAAACTGGATTAATGTAATTGAGTCTTTAAGCACAGTGTATCTTTCCTAACTAATAGAGAACTTGCTAAGAAAGATGCAGTGGAGGTTAAGTTGGTGATGTTAAGCAGGTTTTTCTTTTTTCCCCCCAAAAAATCTACCTTGTGAAAATAGAGTTAAGGAGTGTTTGCCTAATTTTACTTTGTCTTAAGAACAGTTTGGGAGCAACCGATACAGCCTTGAGGTTGATATAACAGAACTACATTATATTAACTACATAATTTTGTTAAACATTTTTCAGAAGGCTGCAAGTTTATGCAGTTTTGTTTTTCCCCCTGGAATTCCAAGACAGTTTCCAGGGACCTTTTATCTTCTGAGATTTTCTATTAGTTTAAAAAGGGAAGATAGTTCTGTTATATATATATATATATATTATTTATGTGTGTGTATATGGGGGGAGATAAATTTTTAGGCTCAAAGATATAAAGGAATCTTTCAAAAGCATAAACAAGGCAGCCTGTGTCAAGGAAAAATGTCAAAGGATGCTAAATTTGCAACAACCTAGGAGGAAGACAAGACTGGCAATCCATGAACCTTCATTTATTTATCTACAAAATTAGCTATTGATGTAACACTATTTCTAAATTCTATTCTAAGATTCCACAATTCGGGAACTGCAAAATGAAAATTGAAAAAAAAAGAAGAGTAGTCTCAGTGATCCCAGTGGAGCTGAAAAGCTGTTAACTAAGCTTGTAATCCAAGCCAGAGGGTTTGTTGCTATTTGAATATTGAGTAACAGCTTTTCAACCTTGTATTTAATTATGATCAGAAATGTCTTATTTTGGTCTTAAAGACCATGATAGATCTGATTTCAAGACATAATCTTTAGAGAAAGTACATATCTTTTTCCAGGTGTAATTTTTACCAGTTGATTTTTATAGCACTTAATTTTATTCCATTTTAATCTATTTTTCTTTTTATTTTGCTGTGTGAGTCATCTTGCTGCACTCTGCAGAGTATAATGTAATATCCTCAGCACCTAATAAGCTGGCAGATACATTTCCATTTGAATGTGGATGCTATGGAAAATTTAACTGAATTAAGCTATAATGCTTCACTTACTTTTAAGTGGTCCATGTTGGAAGATTAATGAAGGAATCTTTCAATTTATTGTTGTATTTTGGAAATGTAGCAATCTGATGCTTTGAGAGGATAGATTATGACAGGTGCGAGACTGAGATCTAAATATGTAGGCAGAATGAGGAAACAAATATCACAGCCAATTAAGAAGGTGAGCAAGTCTTTGAGCATCATAGTCATCCTTCGTTGTTTTATTATTCATTATGTAGATGAGGGACATCAAAATCATTACTTGCTAATTAGTTATTAGCGATGGTAAATTAAGACAGATCTTCTTCAGATACCATCTCATTTGCCCTTAATTAACAGTCAAGTAATAGTTTTCAGAATATTAGGCATTACTAGTTTGATGTAGCGAAGATACTCTAAAATGATACAGTGTTCATATTTTTATAGTAAAATCAAGAATGTGTTAAATAATACTTAAAGTAATTAATGCTTTAATTCTAACTGGGAAATGTATTAGACATAGTTTATATTTTACTCTCTTTAGTAATTTGGTTGATTTACGGAAAGTAGTGATTTAATGCAAAACTCAGTGTTTACATAATTCCAAATAATTTTTAAAGGAAGATTTCAAACATACACAGAAGTGGAAAGAATAGTGTAGCATAATGTCAATATTTTTCTTGGGGGGGGTGGGGATGATGGGCTCGTATTTTAAAGCAAATCCTAAGTGACAGATAATTTATTGTGAAAATGCTTTAATGTACATATTTTACACATGAATACTTTTTTAAAAATGAGGATCTCCTTTCTTCTTTAGAAACAGTTAAGTTTAAATAAAACTATAAATCAGAAGAGAAGAATAGCCCAGTTACAGAAAGAGCACTTACGAAACCAGTTCTTATTTTTACATTACAGTGTACAGTGATTTCTCCTTTGGAAATTATCCAATTTTTAAAATTCTAACAGAAGATAGTTATATATTTATTTTATTTATTTGTCACGAGGCGAGGAGAGAAAGGCCATTTTCACTTTTGTTCGTTGGGTAGTGGGCATGTGCAACGTCCTGATGAAAACAGAATGCTCTGAGGCCTCCTCGGCCGGAAATCATCTGCCCCGCCTTGCGTGATCGGTGTCAGCCGCCAGTGTCTCCCAGCAGCACGGCACGCGGTCACTCCCCAGCCGAATATAAATCATTAAGTAGCTGCACTACCATGGCTAAAACCCGCAGATCTGACAGATACGCCCTGGCATTTCCCTTACTTGCCCTGACCATTCAAACCATAGTGTGAACTTGGAGTCAAAGGAAGCAGGCTGAAAATGGGCAGACGCAATTGTGGGAAAGTAAAATTGATGCCTTGCTTGTGGAATAATCTAGAGAAACTTTATCAAATAAGAATAAAGTATTCAGTGTGTACCTGAATGTGGAAGAATAATTGGAGAAGTAGAGGAGGGCTTCACGGATGTGGGAACTGCTAACTGGGCAGATTGCCACCCCAGTGTGCCCACCACCCACAGCTTCTTTGTGTTCTTATAGGTCACAAGAGGACTTGTAAAGTGGGAGTAATTATTTTTCCTATGGACAAAGAAGAACTGACTTCATCATGTAATTTCTTGGAATGTGTCTATTATTATGTCTTGTTTGTGTCAAAAAGAAGATGTCTTTTAACACGCACACGTACATTATAAGGAGTTGAGGTTATTAGCTCCTTTTGAGAATAGTTGTATTCTGCAGTGAATAAAGATGGGTTTGCTCCACATTTTTTTTTCTTCCTCAACTAAAGCATCAATGCAGAAAGTCTCATTTTGGCAGCTTGTTTATAGCTCTTCTCACAATGAAGTGTAGAGAATTGAAGATAATTTCATGGAAATCATAAATGCACTGCAGCCTGTAGATTATCAGTTAGTCAAGATAAACACCACTGATTACTGTTGAATTATGCATTAAAAATATTTACAACATCCTGGGTAATGAATTCATAAAAATAAATAATAGTTATTTAATAATGGAGACCTATTACTTAAATTTCCATACATTTCTCAAATCTTGAAAGGACTTTTTTCCCACTGGTTAGTGCTGTTGTATGATTTAAGTATTTGCAATGCACTGTAAGCCACATTTCTATCCCTCTAGACGTCAGAAGATCCAGGTTTAGATATCAACCCTTTGTTTCCAAGAGAAATTTGTACATACTTTTATATTCCTGCTAAGGACACATCAATATACTTACAAGTCATAGTTTGAAGTATAATATAAAATTATATTTTTAAAAGGAAACTAAAAATTCAGAAACAATTTTTAAATTGATTAAAATACTTACTATTTTAAAATGTACTGTTTTTCTTACAACTGTTTTCTGTTAAATTGTTCATATATGTAAAAATATTTGACTCAGCTGTCTTAGAAAAATATCCTCACATATTGTTCTGAAGGAATTTGAATGGAATGGCACTTTAATTGTTTATCTCTACTATTTCAGTCTTTGTTTAATGCTGTGAGATAGTTCCACCTTTCTAGTTGGAATCTCTTAAATTAGAGATTCTTTGAAAGTGCCATTGTTATTTGTGGTTCATACCTGGAATATGAAGTTGTTTCAGAAGCAGAATGAAATGTTTATGGGGGCTAAGAGTTGCTGACTAATAGTTGTTGGAAACTTTCCATTTGTCAAATTGTCATGTAGGTGATCATATATTAGATTGAGCTGAGAGGTGAGCCAGCACCCGAGGAATCTGAAATAACACTTTGTTGGCAAATAGTGTATTTTTAGGGACAGTGGCTTGTCGTGAAAGATGGAGAAGCATTACGTTATTTGTCCCAAACCCACCTCTTACCAGATGATCTGAGGAAACACAGTTCTGCATCTGCCCTGCAGGTCCCCAGGCTGACTTGGTTCCTCATCTTCTCCTGGTGCATTCCCTTTTCCTCATTTCCTCTTTATCTTCCCTTTTCCTCTTTTTCCCTCAGCTCAAATTGTGATACGGAGTAGGGGTTGAGGTTGGTGACTCACATGCCAACCTCCTTTCACTTGAATCACGAAACCCCCACACCATGGTGGTCAAGAAAACACAGCAATAACAGTGAGGCTTTTCCAAGTAATTGAGAGATTTTCACTGGGAGTAAGAAGCTGTTCGTAATGGCTATAGTTGTACTTTTCTTCAGAGGTGTCCTCCTTTTTGACAAAAAGATGTTTTGCTGCGTCTGAGAGAACTATGCAAGTATGCTGTTCTTCTCACTAAAATGGCTGAGTCCTTGTTCTTAAGCGGGCCTTTGAATCTGGGTTGACTCCCAAACTGCCTTCCTACTGTTCTGCAAAACCATCTGCAGAGACCAGAACCTCTAGGTGGTGGAGAGGAGGCAGTGTGGCTGGGTTTTAAGTGGTTATAGAGCCCAAGTTAAGAAGTTCAAACTTGACCCTTGAACTTGTTGGCTATATGACTGTTAGCTAATTGCTTGATCTGCTTCCGTTTCAGTTTCATTATCATTTGTGGGTAATAATAGGTCCCCCACAAGGATTGTAAGGGTTTAAATAAACAAGTATATGAAGCACTTAGAACAGCGCTTAGCACACATGATGTGACAATAAACCTTGTCACTGTGTATCCAATGACAAATTATTGATAGAATTAAACCTATGCCATGACATACCTCAGTGTATTTGGAGGTCGGATTCATGGTTCAGAATCTTTGGCACTTATTTGCTTAAAATTCTTTAACATTGAGTAAATTATCTTCTACAGTGCCCTGATTTCTTTTACAATGAGAACTGTTATTACATTGGTTAATCGATTGTTTGATAAAATGTACAGCTGTCATTTTCTGGGCACAAGGACAGAGAATTAAGCATATTTCATCTATTCTTGGTATGCCAGTGAGATGTAGTAGTGCACTTGTTCATATAATATTTATCAGTTTTAACTGTTTTATGATAGCTAAACTCACATTTTACTAATATGAAATAGGTATTTAATGCAAACATGTTTTTATTGCTGTTACCTTTCTGAATTTATTTAAATGTTTAATAGTGTAAGCCTCCCTGTTATTTATATAATGGCTATACAGCGTTTTGCAAAACCCTTTTAAATTTACCTACATATCATTGCTTCTTCCTCTAAAAGATTTCCTCTTTTAAAATGTTCAAAACATTCCCAATATTATCAAGAAACCCTTTGTAATATACATTATTGATGTAAGTTTGAGTTAGAACTAATACTGTATCAACTATGTTTTGATTTATAATATGATTATCCTGCATATTTAACATATACTGAATAACTTAAAACTGGGTTGGAAACATAAGAATTAAATATAAAGACTTGTTTTATAAGAGGTTACCACGGACATTTCTGATAATTAACCTTGAGTTTTCCTGTTGAAGACTGTGTAGTATATTAACAGAATGCACACTGAAGCAGCAGTTCCCATCCATGTAGCTCTCTGCTAAACTGCGAGCATGGTTATTTATGAAAAATTTTTATCAAAGTCTGTGAGCTTTTGCCAACCAATACTCATAATATTGGGTAATTATAGTATTTTCCCATGCAATAGGAACCACCTGTGGGTACAGACGAACTTTTTCTTGGAGGCTCAACTGTTAAAATTATTTTAGATTTTCTTTCAAGCTCTTGTTTTGATTGTACTTTATATTTTTGGCAAGGTAGTTTCCTTTTCTGGGACCATTCCAAATTGCTCAGAATTGTCTTTATTGTATTTATTGGAACACAGATTTTCTAAATGACATTTTAATAATTGCTATAATAAGCAGTGAAGAAACAGGAGGTTGTGGTAGGATTGTTGAGTTTTTTGTTGTTTGTTTTTGTTTTTTGATTGCTTTGCATTTTTAGTTTGACTTTTTTTGGGGGGTCAAAGATTTAGATGAAGTTGGGTTAAGGGTTAAAGTACCCTATCTCTGCTTCATCTGACTTGGCGAAAGACTCTAATTTCCTTAAGAGAGATTGAGGCAAATGACAGAGGATGCTTACCGTGTAAGGCAATTAAAGACCTCCTGAATCGGTATAATTTCTAAAAGTTAAACGTAGCTTAAAACCACAGACTACTATTCACAGCCTGGGTAAATTAATATTAATGCTAAACCACAAAGATCTCTTCTTAAAGATTTCTAGGTATGAAGATTTTTATACCGTTGTTCAGTAATACATTTCAGATTGCATAACCTTCAGATAAAAATTTTCCTTCACTGTTCATCACTTACTATGTTCGCTGTGTTTGAGAAGTCTCCTTTTGTTACAGATTTGAAGTTTAAAAGATGCGTCATAAGTATAAAAATAGGACGTGCCCACAAAATCCAACATTAACAGTTATAGAACATATTGGTCCTTGAATGCCTAAAATGCAGTGCCTGAATTGATTAAAGGAAAAAAACAAAGTGGGAAAGTGTGAGAATTTATCACTGCCTTTATCTTCCAGACTGTTTGTATTGGACTCTCTCCGTGCATTTAAACTCTTAAGTTTATTTTCAGGCCTAACTGAGGCTGATGCCCAAATAGAAGGGAGACGATGAGAAGATGAGGGGCCTAGGCAGGCGAGCAGCAGCAGGGATGGGAGACCTTTCAGGTTGTTAATTGATGACTAGGTATAGGCCGCTAAAGAGGTTTCGAAATAGGTTTTATAGCTTTTGCCTCATCATCCTGCCCTCCAAGGATGGCTAAATATATCCAGAGTATTGTGAACTTGAAGAAATGATATTTCTAATTCCTGAAAACATCATATGAAACCCTTTATATGGGAATTACTACATTTTTAATGCTATATTTTAATGTAGTTTTTACACTCCTGTATTAGGTTCATTTTTTAAATCACTTATAAGTAGTTATGTATTTTCAAATGTGTATATATTCCACGGCACATTTTTCTAAGCACTGAGTGATAATTTTGTCCCTCTAAATGTCTGTGTGTTTTTGTTTGGCATTACATCGGAAGGCTCTGAATAATCAAAACGTTCATAATCCAGTTCCCAGTTGTTGTTTTTCTCTTATATTAGCAAGTTCTTATCACATAGCGTTCGTGAAATACACAGTAAAGAAAACAGACGAGGGGACGAGATGAGTAAACCAGCTCTGTGGAAGAAAATATTCCCCTGTTTTTAGAGAAATCCAAAATGCAAAAATCATACATCTTTTCCAAAACTAATATTTTATTAAAGATGTTTTCATTATAACAAGTTTTATTTTCATATTACGTTTACATAAAAGACAGCTCTAAACTCTGCCTGTATTCAAACTTACTTGGAACAAAGCCTGAATGGAAAGAGCACATCTGGAATGGGGGAGGGGCACATATGCGGGCATATGTGAAGGCTGCAGAAGTTTATAGGTTTTGTGGATAGACTATGTCCATACCCTTCAGGCACGGTATAGAAAAAGCCCGGGGCGTGCTGAGTGAGTATATATTCTTACATGCTAAAAACTGACCATAAAAACAAACTCTACCCATAAATGCACACTAGTTTTCTTAAACAATTTTTTTTTACAGTTTGAATATTTTAAATTTTAATACATTAAAAAGATGAATAATTATGATTGGTTACTTGTTAAATTATTATAGCAGAATAGGGAAATTTGTTCTGTGTTGTTTATTGAAAAATGTATCACAAAATTCATTTTGGCGATGATTGATTATATTCGATAGTTGGCAAAATCTAATTTTATTTTACTTTCCCGCATTCCTATGAAAATTGGTCTTAATTTAATTTGTAAATAAGTGTTCTTTTAATTCACACATGCTCATTTCCACATGTCTCTCTGGAAGGTGTGTGTTTTATCCCTCTGATTACAAAATGCTCTCTAGTTTAGCTTTGTCACAGCTGGGTGAGAAAAGTTGTGCTTCTCTAAAAGGCTTAACTTTGTTTCAGAATCATCAAGTCAGACAAAGAGTTTGAAGGTTTTAGTGACTTGATGACAAATGACTTTTTGATTGCCTTATTATTTTGTTTTTCAATTGCTCTTTTGACAAGCTAACTTGGAGAACAGGAGCCATATTTTTTGAGGCTAGAGACATATTAGGTGCTTACTGTGTTTCTCAGTTGATTTACAAACAACCTTAGTGTAACCACGTAGTCATAACACACTCCTTAGTTACCTCAAGGACAGTATATTTAGACTTGTTTAGTAAGCAGAGGTGGTAATGTTTAATCAAGTAAGCAAATATAAGTATGAAATAGTTTGCCTTTAAACCCACTTGGCAGTAGAAAGAGCCAAATGGAAAACTAGCTGACCCCTCTTACCCTGTTCGTCTTACTCAGTATTAAGCTGAATGCCACTCAGACAATGATTTTTTAAAGAAATTGCCCTAAAGTTATAATGTAAAATCATAACTATAAGAATATGTTATAAATCTGTAACAGAACCCTTGTCCCTTGACATAATACATTGGGCCCCATAACAGTTTTAAAAAGAGACAAAAGCGGAAATCATGCATTGAGTTAGTAAGAACTAGAGGGATAATGGAGGGATAATGTAAATAAGACTTTCCTGCCCCTTTCCTAAAATTTCAGGTAATTTGAAGTGTGAAAGAGAAGATAAAACTTTGAAAATTCAAAATAAATGGGAAAACTGTGTTTTTTAGAGATTCTTTTTTTTTTATTTTTATAGTACTTCTGTCCACAAATGCTACTAGATATGAATCCCAAGCAGTTAGGCAGAGTGCAGTATATTTTTAATCTTTTTCAGTTTGAAGACATATACTCAATGGCAGAATATAAGTAGGAGTTGGATAGGTGTTCTGTTACATCTCTTATCACACTCATCAGGGGCTTTTTCTTGGTTTTCTTACCTTTTAAATTCAGTTTTTGTTATTCTGACCTTTCGACAACTTCATTTTGTTTTGTTCCTGTTGTTTGTTTTATCATTCTTCGTTCTGTAATGCTAGTTTATTTTGTACATCATTCCATACTTACCAGGGCGTTGCCACATAGTAATGAGCCTCCCAGTAACCTCTCTTCGGTCCTCAGTTGGGAGTTCTCAGTGTCAGCCAGAGAAGGGACAACCTGCTTGATCCCATATCCACACTCCAGGGCCCACAAGACATGGCTCTCCTGGGAGGGAATATCAGAATTTTGTTTTGATAGAAATTTCTACCAAAGTTTCTCCGAAATCTCTTTCTGTTACCCGCTCAAAGCCTGTCTAACAGCCTGCTTGAAGAGAATGACTCTGTGCGAGCTGACTTGCTCTTGGGCGCTGAGAGGAGCCCCATTTTCTGTGGTCAGTGACAGCTACCACCATGGTGGCACTTGGAATTCCACCTTATGCTGGGGATCCTTGCAGAGTGCACAGAACTTCTAAAGGAGCGCACAGTGTCACTGCGGAGCTTCAGGCCCTAATATTTTATCTTAATGCCACATTCCACATGGGCAGTTTCTGGAGAGTGAGTCCATAGCGTACCCAAGTGTCCATGACCTCGCCTAGCTTCAGAGCTGTTTATATGCCCAGGCAGAGCCAGAAAGTGCTCTGAAAATAGTAGAGATCTGAAGACTTTGGTTATTATAGAGGAATACTGTTTCATGAATAGAGAATACATTAGATTAGATTAGATGAGCTGGTGTAAAGGGTCCATTGTAAGGAGATCAACAAAGGTCTGTTATCCCTGAGGAATGGCTGCGGAGAAGCTAATTCCCAAGTGATGGCTCCCACGGTGTTTTGGGAGAGATCCTCTGGGCAGTTCTGCATGGTACCGATGCCGAGTACGAGGGGTGAGCGCTTTTCAGGGTGTACTTGTGTGGTGATATATTTCAGGGTCCTTTTACCCTGAAAACTACGTCTGTCATGTTGGAAAAAAGAGCACCTAACAAAAACGATGATTTGAAGAGTATACCTTTAATCTGTGACTGAGAGAATTACGTGATTTCACATTCACACACTTCATGTTCCTTCTGGATGTAATGGACATCAGAGGAGATCAGTGGCACTGAAGTAAATGTATACCATTAAAGGGGGTTTCAGATTTCCTATATATTAGATTTATTATTTATTTAGATTAAATGAGCATTTGACTTAGCAACCTATGTGAGTTGGGTAACAAATTGACATACATTTTCATGTTACTTTTCAAAATGTAAAATTTAAATAATTTGTATTTGAATTATTGTCAACCCCCATATGCTCAGTGAACAACAGAAGTTTATAATGTTTTATTTTAAGAAGAGTTACACTTGCCGGAGTGGTAGGTAGAGACAGGCTACGGGAAACTGCCTAGAAGAAATGCTTCTTAGGAACGTAGGTATCAATCATTATACATTTAATCCATATATCAGGGTATATTTAAAACTTTTACAAAGTCATTTTCATATATAAAGTAACCCTTTATTCCCAAAAAGTGTTGCTCCTGGGTTTTTTGCCTGGCTAGAGAGTCATGGAAAAATAATTGAAAATACAATGTATACAGTCTGAAAAGAATCCAAACTAAATTCACAGTGATTTTTAGAAGTTACATATTTTTTTAAGAAATCACATTTTATTGTCAATTTAAAATCCATTAAATGTCATGACAGTACTCTGTGACCAACTTATCAGAGAAAAAGAGACTAAACAATAGATCACAGCCACAGTGTCTAACGCCCTTCAGGCAGGCTGGCCCGAGCTGGTTGTTGAACCCAATCAGATGGGCCCTGAAGGGGGTCGTTGTCAATGTTCACTGGCAGGTGTAGAGTATATACGACGTCTGCTTTCCAGCCTTTGATTTTAAAACCTGAAATCTAAATCTGCAGACGGCATTCTTGCTGGATAAAACAGACATCCTTTTGTGTTGGTTTGGAAATGTCTTATTTTTTAAACCAATGTCGTCAGGCATTTAGATTTTCAAACTTTGTACCATTAGATTCTGGGCTATGGTCCTGAGTTGACCAGTTGTTCATTTGATTCTTGAGTGGACATGTTCTCATAGAACTTAATTTAAGTAATTATTCACACTTTAGGCCTGAGAAAATGATGACATAACAATGGTATAGTTTTCAGAATTATTTGTACTTTATGTAACGCAAGAGAGGGTCCATATCTCTAGAAAAAATTCCAGAAAGAGAACTCTTTCCATGTGGCAGCAATACTTAGCTTTGAAGTATGATTTGCATCTTTTTTTTCAATTTGCAAAACAAATAGGGGAAGGTTTTAAAAAATGAATGTGCAACGTATTTTTTAAAATATACGTTTCCCCAAGAGTATGTCTTCTTCTTGTTTTTAGGTCTTTCAAGAGCTACTGTTGCCTTACACAAATAAGGTATTCCCTAGTCCTCTTCGAAGGCAGAAAAAGGGAAATTTTTAAGACAGGTCCTCTGACATACTTTTTAATGTTTTGGTTCAGGTGATCGATCTCCTGTGATTTAAAAAAAAAAAAATTCTCCTCTTTCCTAACAGCTACTTTTCTTTCATCTAAAGTATAAAACTTCAAAAAAAGTATACTCAATTGAAATCTTTATGGCTTTCAATTATATCAAATTATATTATCTCTGGATAATCAATAGTTTATGTATTACTGTATACTTAAGTATTTCATTCAGCACCTTTTCCACATGACAGATAATTCTATCCTCAACTGATGAAGGAATAAATAATTTTAAATTTTTATCAAAGGATGACTTTGTTATATATGTAATCAATCAAGTCACATCAGAATAGATGGACTCTTTAAAAAAGCAAATTTTAAATGCGTCACTTGCTTTTTGGAGTGATGTTGAAATGAGTACAATCTGGGAACTAACTGCATGATAGAATTTCTATAAAACATTAATATTTATCTGTGGGTCACCACCTGAAGACTAATAGCACTATGCCCAGAATTCTTGTCACAGACTATGTTAGTAAAACAGTAATAAAAATGATAAAGTAGTTCACTATTTCATATCCTGTGGCTGGTTATGGTTATCTGGCTAGAGTCTAACCCATATTAATCCCTTGAGTCAACAGTCAGGAACATTCAATGATGTACTTAAAATACTTTTTAACATGTGGTATTTAGAGTGTTTAGAATGTCAAAGGATCTTTTGTAATGATCTTCCCCTTGAGTGGTTCAAAAGACGTTTTTAAAGTTATTTTTCAAAGAGCACAGTGTTTGAAGACTTTCTGAAAATATAAATCTTGTAGAGTACTTTGGTGGGGGGGGGAGCTTAGTTTTAGAAAAAGAAATCACACCCTACACTGAAGTGATATATTAGTCAAATAATCTATGAAAAATTCAAGAAAACAGAGTATGTGTTCATTTTTGGTTGAGAAAGGAACTTTTATGTTTTCACAAACAAGAGAATGCGTTTGATGCTCCCGTAGGGAGATACACCCTTCTCTATAATTGTGTTTTTCACATTTTATGTTCACATGTAAATGACAGAAGAGAAAGCGTAATGTGTTCATATTTTTCTTAAAACATATTAAAGCCTGTTTCCGTGGCAACAACTTTTAATTGGCAAATCCCATTTTGTCAGTATTCTCGAGCTTATTTTTCTTAGGTACGTTGAATTGTTAGAAAGACTTACAAAGTAAAACTTAGATTTGGCATTGTTCTTTGCCATGAAAGATGTTCACAGTCAAGGATTTGTTTTATTGAGTAATTTAGCTATAATGTGTTTGTGTAGTAGATTGCTGTAGAGATGATACGTATATCCCAACACTCTGTTGTGTCTCGGGAAACCTGCTGAGGACTGGTACAGATACTCAGACTTGCAAGTGAGAATTACAACTTGTGTTATTTCATACAGGTATAGTAGACAGCTGGCTTACCTGGCAGAATAAACAGAGTTTGAAAAAAAAAATTGAAATCTTTTTTGCCTGTGTTATAGTGTACCTGTGGTTCCCTATGGCCCTGACATTAATAGTTATAGAGTAGATTGATTTATTAGAAACAAACATAGTTTGCAGCTTGCATCTCATGAATTTTCTCTCCTGAATCAATGTGGTACAGAGTGTTGAAGCAGGTATTTGGTAAGTTGGATTTGGCTGCTGCAGTGTTATAAAAATAGATTAAGTAAACAGACACAGCAGGCCAATGCAGCTTGGATTTTGAACTCTTCTGAGACCCAGTATAACTTTAATAGTTTATAGGTCTGGGGAGAAAGAAATACAAATCCTTGAGATAATTTTAATATTATATAATATAGGAAGAACTATTTTACAGCAAAGAATCAGGTGTTGTATCTGTTATAATTATTTTGGAGAGCTTTATCCAAAAGTGTCAATTTTTATGCTATTCTAGTCTGCTGTGAATTTTTTTTGCCTTTGCTATTTTTATATTACTGCAGTAGCATAACCCTGCACCAAGCACAAGACAGCACTGCAGTTGGTGTTGAATGTAAAACTGTTATTAAACGAAAGCTAACAAAGTAAATCCTTGGAAAGAAAGGAATCATCTACACCAAAGACTGGCAATATTAAAAGTAAATGTGTCTTCTAAAAATTAAAATGTGAAAGGAATAAATGACACTCTGTAGTTCCTCCTTCAAAAGCCACAATTTCATATAGTCAAGAACTAAAATATGTTTAGTCACTCCTTTTAATTATCCTCTACTGTTGCAGATTTTTTTTTGAAAAAGTGTTCCTTTCTCATATATCATCTTTGTCCCTTAAAACTGTACTGCTTGCATTTTTGGTTAACAAATGACTTTGTTCCTCTCATCAGAAGTCACAGCAAGTGTTTATGTGTGGCTAGTTCAACTTTACCTTACCAAAATGCCATTGTGCCCTCCTAATCTATATATTTCCTGAGCAGTGATGATTCTCATAATGTTATGATTATTTATATAAGTAGAAAAATTATATGTACTATTTGCTATCTATATGAATGGATACACACACATACCTTGACTTTGTGGGTAGATTTGACTCTATCTCATATATGCCCAGTAGCCTAAGAAAAGTGATAAAAAGGGTATTTTTCCTTTTTATTGAATTTATTGGGATGACAGTGGTTAACAAAGTTATATCGGTTTCAAGTGACAGTTCCACAGCACATCATCTGTGCACTATTATTAACTTATACAAAGAATGGTAAATCAGCTTACTCGGGTCATTTTAAAAATGAATGCGAAAAGTAAAATGAGAAATTGTAGCCTACAGCTCCCTGTTCAGTGCTGCGTTCTCTAAGCCTGGCCCTGCACACAGTTTTTTTTATGGGCCAGCAGGGTGATAGCTAGACCCTACCCATTCTTGCTTCTGAATACTCAGAAGCAATCCCAAAGATTCGTGCCATGTAATCGATGGTGTTGGTTCTTGGGAGGAAATTGAAATCACGTGCCCTGAGTCGGCTTGATGACTCAGCCGTAGAGGGCACCTAGTTGGCCACCCACCTCAGTATGTCCTTGTTGACTGTTCCCATGATCAGCAGCTCTGACAAGTGCAGCATTTCTACATTTGGGAATTAACAAAAGTCTGGGGACATAAAGCTTTAAGATATCAAGGCTTTTTTCAAAGCAGTACTGTGAAAACAGGGTTTGAAAAATGAAAAAAAAATCTAACAAAGATTAGTTATGGTTTTTAGATCTTCAGCTTTTCTAAACCCAGATGTCCCAGTCTTATAATTGAGTGGAACAATATTCTTCTCCTCTCTCCTCTCCACCCTCGGTTCCTATCCTAAGAGCACCTGTCTTAGTCATGGGGGCTTCAGGTCCCCTGTTCAGTTCTTACATCTCCCTACCTAACATCCAATCCGGGCTATGTGACATTGAGGATGTATGCCTAGAAACGCTGTGGGAAGAGGGGAGGGGACACAGAATTTTCTGGGAAATGTCCAGCACGTCTGGTTCAGACACCTAGCAGCTGAAACTTAGAGCTGGAAACGTGGAAACTTTGTTGCTGGAGTTTAGTAGGTGGTCTCCACCTACTATTGACACAGGTATACAAGTAAATGAACTGACCCATTGAAGAAACAAATGTCATTATTCCATGAATCACACTCTAAAATGTGGGCAAAGAAAGAAGTCAAGGTGTTGGTGGTGTAGTTTCTGAGTTACTGGAAAATATAAATGTGGATATTATTAATAAAGATCAGTAATAAACCTTTTCTGGTTTAGGGCTTCCTAATTCACTTTCATGTAATCTTGCCACGTTCACTTGAAGTATTTCATAGGCTTCGAATGGGAATTAATGGCCATACATGCCTTCATATACATGTATATCGTGATTTCTCTGTTTGTGTACACATCCATGGCTATTTTCATCTCTCATCTACTTTCCTCCCACTCCCTCTCCCCTTCTCCCTCTCACTCTCTCCCTCTCTCTTTCTTTCTTCCTTCCTCCTTTATCCCCCCTTTCTCTACACACACATCTCAAATGGGTATAAATGGGTGATAGTCCTCTGGCGACTTAGCCTAAGAACAAGCTTTTAAAAATAAGACACCCTACCTTTTTCTTATAACAGAAGCACACTCAAGTGGCAGGAACACTGATGTTGGGGATACTTGTTTCAGGGCAAGGGTCACAGAACACAGGCACACATGTCCTTGTCCCACAGTCTGTGGAGGGGCTGAGCAGGAGCTGGTACTTTGCGTAAAGGCCCAGATGATCACAACAATAAACGAAGGCCTTCAAGGAACGCATTTATATGAGAGAAAGATGGGAGAATTTCACATAACAAATCCATGTACACTTATAATAAGAACAATAACTACACTTTACCTATGTTTTCTAGGTGATAAGTAGTGGTTTTACACACAGTTCCCTTTGTGAATCACACAGCTGTTCTCATTTTGTTGATGAAAACTGAGGTCCAAGGTATAGCGTGGGGTGCGTAAGGTTGGTCATAGGATTGGGAAGTGGCAGAGCCAGGATTTGAACATGAGGGTTATCTTTTTGCTTTTTAGTGTTTACTGTTAAGTGTTGTCTCTTTTATTACACATAACACATAACATTACACATACATTGCCCAACATTACACATAAAAATGCTCGCTCTTAGAGAAATGAAAGTGTTTCCTGGCATAGATAATGAGGGTCCCAGGTTTGAAATACGAAGTCTTCCCGGCTGGGAGCAGATGTGACTGCGTACGCTTCTATTCACAGGTGTCTGACATCACCCTGATCTTCTTCCCACATTTCCATTTCTTCTTCCAGCCCCTCATGCTTATGAAGCTGCTTCTTTTTGACCTCGCCATTTTCACTTGAACACTTGATTCATGCAACTTGCCTGAGAGTCACGTGAGGAACAATAATGCTTCTTACAGCCTTAGAAGACCCTTGGGAAGAAGGCTGCCTGTATTGCGGGCTTAAATTTTGCATGCTTCCTACTTCTCGGGGCACTGAGCTCCTGCCTAACATGGTTTTATTTCTGCATCATTCGGCTAAACATTGTCCAGGCATATTGCAGAGATATTTTCTATACAAAACACCTTGGCATAAGTCAGGATGAAAAACAGAATGTGCGGAAGATGAGAAATCAGATTTGATCAGCCACGGGCTGACATCCTTAATTGAAAGCAGGGAGAAGTTAGCACACCGTTGCCTCAGACAGGCCGAATCTGTTTGTCTCTCCCTTTCCCACCCCAAACCCACAGGGAGGCACATTTTTAAAATTCTGATGAGTGCTTTCCAATTCTATTTCAGTGGGAAAGGCTGAGTTTGCAGGGAATTGGTAATAAAGTATTGGCACTCTCTTAGCTCCTATCATCTGAATGAATTGCAAACTGCTTTTTAAGTGTTTGTTTTACCTGGCATGGGTTACAAATATTGGGAGCATCCTGTCATTTTGCGGGGGAGAAACATGTTTACATTACGGAGAGGCAGTTGAGATTTTTTAAACAGCAAGTAGTTGTGTACGGACTTCTTTTTTCTTTATATAATGCACTATAAAGAAAAATATCATTAAGAGGTCACCAAAAATGGGCCTTACTCTTTTTAAATGCAATCCTTTGTTAGGTAATATTGTAGCCATATTAATATGTGGTTCACTTCTTATTATTACATATTACTTCTGTGAAAAATTTCAGACCTTCATTTTCTGAGGCAAAAATTGAGAACTAAATTTGACATGAGACCCATCTCATGGGTGTTAATGGAGACAGAATTCAACAAATAGAGGCTTTTGTACATACTTACATTTCTTGTGCTATTTCCAAACTCCAAAAATGAATGGAATGCTTTTGAAAATCAGCATACTTACCCTACTTTTGCCTCTTTGAATAAACAACTGCCCCAGGATTTCTGCTTTTCATGAGAATTTTGTCTTTCGAGTTTTTAAAAATTAACCTGATTATTTGCTAATTGAGCTTATGATTTAGTATATTAAAAATAATTTTTTCATTTTTTACAGAAATTTTTTTCAAAGAATTAATGGAAATCTGTATGCCTTTTGAAACCTTAGTTGCTTATTTTGTCAAGCAAGCATTTATAATTTCAGGCATATATTAAGGTTTATTATTATAATATTTTTAATATTCAAAGTTTTATAAAATTCTTAAACACAAGTATATCGAAACTCTTAAGTCTAGCCTTTTGTATGGTAGATGATTATAAAAATTTCATACTTGTAAATTCTCTAATTTAAAAAACTCATAGATACATGACTTAAAAGATCTACTTTATAAAGGTATTTCTATATGCAATGAAATCTTATTTATCTGGATTCCCAGTAATCCTGAAAGATGAGGGTTCTAGGTAGCTGATTGACAACCATTTGAGTGCGGGATTTTAAAATTTTAGGTGAACTTGCTAAAATATTTTTAAACATATACTCTTGATTTTTTAAACAGGCTTATTAATTTTTAAGACTTTTCTTTCTGATGGTCTAGCTGTATCATTATGAACATCTGTTATTGTTATATAATGTAATGTAGCTGTTGGTACAAACATTCGATCTCAAAATATCCTGATCCCAAGGGTGTTACTAGGACTTGCTTTGTTGAAAAAAACATGAATTTCTGCTTTTCTTAAGCAACAAGATGTACAAAACTTTCAAAGTGTTCATTTTTATTTTTGAGTAATATATGTCTCCTTTAACATTTCTTCTTCACTAACCCTTTTCTATTTTTGGCAAGATTATGTAACAGCTTTACTTGGGTGAGCCATAGTCTCAGGGTGGGAAAGACACAGGAAGAAGGCACATACATTACAAAGCAGCCTCTCAGAAGCTCTCAGCGTTCTGCCAATGCCAGCACGTTCTTCTGAAAGGTAGCTACTCCCACCTTTAGCAGTAATGTAAGGGAAACTTCATATAAGATGCAAAAATATTCCTGAGAATTCATCCAAGTAGAAAATCTCAAAGCCTCTTTATCTGTCTTTCACATGCAGATGATCTGTTGAATTTTTTAGCACTTCAGTGCCATGCACAATTCGTTGCCTTAGCTTCTCAGTTTCTAGAGTGGTGTTATCTTTTCTCTTCAAGGTACCTCCTTGAATCTCTTACCTAGATGCCATCAGAAGGTAACAGAACTCCTAGACATAAGCACCTCTGTCCTTCCCACCTGGCCGTTAGTGGTCTGTTTTCCTGTCACCTGTCATTCCTCCTCAGTTCCCATCTGCACATGTGCCTTTTCGCTCTGAAATCCTAGAAAGCAGTGACTTTGTATTCCCAGTAGAGTTTATATAGAAGAGGCTCATGGCCATTGGATGGCTTTTAAGTCTGTAATGAAGATTAAAACCACAAATTATCTTGCCGCTAGAATCTATGCTGGAGGATTTTTTAATATCCAAAACTGATGTCAGTTTCCAGAGTGCTTTTAATGAGCATGATCATTCCAACCTCTTCACTCTCTGAGATTTGAACCACCGCAAACTGGCAGCAAAAAGCTCAATGTCTCAGGAAACATATCAACTTACCTCCTCAAGAGAATGAATGATGAGGTAGAATAGGAATCCTCTCAGCTTTGACGGAATATCCTTAGACCACGTTAGACCAACTTTATTCATAACTCTTATTGAGTAATGTATTCATGGATGTCTTCTCCATTTGACTCCCTTTACCAAGCGGAATTGCATTCTGTATTTCTTTTTCTGTCCTGTGTCATCCAGCGTAATGATAAGCTAATAGACATCCAATATATGTTTATTAATAAATCACTGTAAATAAGTATGTTAGTAAAATTATAGCTATGTGTTCCTTACTCCTATGTATGTACAGTAGTTGGGGCAGCAAACTTGAATATTACATATAATTCAGCAGTTCTTTGTAGGACTTGTTTTCTTAAAAGACTCATTTCTTTCTTAGGGTCCTTACAGATATTACCACTTTAGTAGGAGGTATTGTAAAAACATTTGGAATTTTTCGAAGAACTTTACTGAAAAATGCCTAATTTGTAGGGCTTTTCTAACAGTTATTGTGACTAACCATTTTATTATGAATCTATTTTTATCACGAACATCCTGTTCATCCTGCGTGGCTTTCCAAGATGAACCTATTGCTCTCAAAACCAAGATAATCGGGGAGCTTTTCTTCACAATTTCATCCAAAGTGGGAACTATTGAGGCCTGCTATTATCCTTGCAATATCAACATTAATAGGGGCAAATCTGAGTTTTTCCCAAGTGGTAACATACACAACTTTGCCTGTGATAAATTAATAAAGTGTCATAGTTCATGTGAAATCCATAGTGCACCTAATTGTGCACTGTGGCGATGTGACAAGTACTATAGTTATAAGAAGTCTGTCTTACCGTGTGTGTGTGTGTGTGTGTGTGTGTGTGTACTGAAGAGAGTCATGTAGAGATTGTTTTCTTAATTGCTGCATTTTAAACTCCACTGACTATTTGAATTTCAATTTGATGTTGTTTTCATTATAAATATAGTCTGCCAAATTTGTTTATACAGTAAATATGAATCAGGCAGATGAGTCTCCTTCACTTTAATTGTTCTGTGACTTTGTACAAATTACTTAATTTCACAGGACCTCTGAATCTTCATCAGCACAGTGGGGGTGGGACCTCTGAATCTTCTGGTCATCAAAGAATTGTGGGGAGGACTATGTGAGGTCTATTCTTTCCTTTATTAAACACTGGCTCACTCTGAGCTGGGAAAAGCAAGGCCCAGCCTTCATGGATATTACATTTCTGGTGGAGTCAGTTCATAAACATATAAATAAGCGACATAACTGCAGGTATGACCCGTGCTGTGAAGAAAAGAAACAGGGCAGGGTCAGGTGGGGCTTGGTTCAAGAAGGCCTTGCATTGACTGAGTGGGTTATGTCCACTGCTCTGTCTTGGAAAAGCATAGACAATAAACATTAATGATTTTCCCCCCACTCATCATTCATAGTTCATTTTCTTACCTTGTATTTAACTATCATGTTCATAATTTGTAAAAAGAAAAATATGGATAAATCTTATTTCATGAGAAATGTTTATTTTTTTAAATAATCTTAAGATTTTAAAGCAGATATTTACTGCTTCAGGGTTAATAGACTGACTAGGTTCATTTTCATTTCTCTGTAGGGTAATAAAATTGTTTTAAACTCAATCAAATGATAGTGCTGAGGATGGTTTGAATATTTTTGTCTGCCATTTTGGTATTTAATAAATTTCACAGAGGACATTTGTGTGCAAGTTTACCTTGTTAACCCACTTGAGTAGTTGAGTGCAACTGTTTGGTCTTGAGTTGTTCGGTATCAAATGACCAGCTGAACAGTCATTATTCTTGAGTTTCTTGAGTGAGCGCCACCTTTCTATAGTCTTATGACTTAGACCATCTTCACCGCAGAGTGTCTTTCTGTAATTCTGGTAGGCCTCAGCAAAACCATTCAATGAATGGATTACTTTTGCTTGTAGATTTCCTGACCAGGCATTTAAGCTACTTCCACTTGCTTTGCCTTAACTCTCTGAACTTACCTTCCCTAAGCAAAGACTTGATCCCAGTCAGGTTGGTATAGCCCCTGCCTGTTGAATAGCCTGAATATTCTCATAGGTATGATTTCCCTCACTGCCATTTTAGGTATCAGGACCACCTGGCTTTGGGGATTCCTGGAAAGCCAGCTGTGTTATAGAGGACAGAATCCTCAGATTTGGCTTCAGCACTATTTGCTGCTTCTGTGACCCAGGACAATCATTTAACTTCTGTGAGCCTTAACTTCCCCAGCATCATGATATAGTTAATAACACTTACTCATATAGCTATTGTGAAATTAATTGAAAAGGATTGTGAAGGTGCTTCATTCCAAATCTGGTTTTCTCTGTCCTTTGTCCGCCTTGGTGTCACAAGACATGCAGTATAGTGTCGATTCCCCATTTCACAGATATACCCTATGGTCTGCTTTATGGTCTGCCCCACCCCACTCTTTTATTTTTGGTGCTAAAAATGAAACAAAAACAAAATATAATTTCAGAAATTGCTAAAAACAGTTGCTCACAGAGACTTAAACCTATTTTGGATCATTTGGAACTTAATCATATAATTATAATCCATTGAAACTGTTTTGGAAAAATGGTTTAGAAGGTAAGCAGATATCCTGACTTTTTTATGTTAATGCATTTCCTACCCCAATTTAGCACAATTTCTTTTCATTTAAAAAGGGCCTTTGATGTTTGATTTTTATGGTATGGTGGGATTCTCTTTGGGTAAGTAATAACATTATTTTCAAATATTAGAGATGAATATGTCACAATTAGAAAATATACATTAAAATTATCAATATCAACTGCTAGTAGAATAAAATGAGACAAACGTGAGTTTTGTTTTATTGTCTTTGGTTTCTGTGAAGTCGGGAAACATAATGTGGTTATTCTAAAATAAATAGTTTTATTTACAACAGGAAAATAAATAGTTTCATTTCATTGGTACATCCTTTGATCACTGCATCAGAATTTTTACTAAAGTATCTATCATTTTGACATTGCTTAGTAATATTTTTCAATCTAAGTATCTTGGTTATAGTTACCATGTATTCCTTCCTCATGTGAATGTAGAATGTAGTTCTTATCTTGGTCTGAAGGAAACAATGAGACATGAAATAATGAACTGATGATTGAACCAGAAATTTGCTATAAGTTGCAAAAAATTAGAAAATAACAAAGCTTATTTTTGCAGTTAATTAATGTGTTTTCAAAACATGACTAGGTTTTGCAAAGCATTCTTCTAGAGGTGATATGTGTGGAAGTTAGACAAATAGTTAATGTACTTATATATATATATATATATATATATATATATGCCTATGTATAAATTATATAATGTACATTCTGCATTATAAGCCTTCTTTATTTATTCATTCAATGAGTTAACACCTGTTTGGAGCCTAACACAATTGTAGGTGTTGTCGTTTTGGGAATGCAGCTGGAAAATAAACATTATGGTTCCTACCTTCATTGAACCTGGTCTAATGAAGGAAACAGTCAATAAACCATTGTGATAAAGTGTAGTGAACGCTCTGAAACCAGCTAGAAGAACATTAAACAGAGACTTGAAGTTGGTGACATATAACTCTGACTAGAAGTTAGCCAGGCCAAAAAAAGAAAGAAATAAAAGAGAGTGGAGCATCTTCACAGGTGAATCTACATGGACAGAGTTATGTCTTGTGCAAAGAACCAGCTTTGTCTGGCTGCAGGGGTTGGGGGAGAGAATGAGAAGGAATGCATGCATTTGCTTGTATTTGATTTGCGTGCATTGGGAGTGGGATAGGAGGCTGGGAGAAAGATGGGTCTGGGATTATCACCTGGAGAATGGTCAGGTCTGCGTTATTCTAGCCTGGACTATTAAAATTATTACCTTACTTGGTCTCCCCTCCCTAGGCTCTTTGTCACTTCTGGCCCTCTGTCCTCTTGGCTGATGAATTCAGGAAGTGCACCTTTGCTAAGGTCATCCCTGGCCCCACTCGGTGGCTCTCCCTGGCCTGTGAAGGAAGTAGACAACATTTAACTCAGTTTTTAAAATTAGAGTTAGACTCAGCCTGCTTTTCTACCTTGTTTCCCACTTCTCTTATTACAGATTTATTGCTTGTCATTGATGCCTCAAATTAATGCTGTTTTCTCCACCTGGAGATATTTTATAACTCCTCATGTATAAATGCCACCTCTTTTTCAAAGCTCTTATTTGATCTTTCTAAATTGGAAAACATTCTTTTTTTTTTTTCCTTCATAGTATAAGGTCTTGATTTGAATGTCCCTATGATACTTTTTTCTTCTAGCCTTACAGCTTAGTTATGTGCATGCCTTATTTCCCTTCACAGACTATGTGTCTGATTCAGTTTGTGTCTCCTCTGCCCCATAGCAGTGAGCACATGAGTAGTCTCACTAAGTAGTTGGTGAATAAATGTATAAATGAGTTATTCTAGAAGTTGATGAGATTTAGTATAAAGTCTGTTCAAGCCAAGATCACTTCTAGATTTATTTTATTTTCCTCATTGGCCTCATCCATTCATTTCCTATCTCCTAACTCACTTTTTCGGTTATATTGGGAGACAATGAATTATTTCTCCTGGTCTGCTTTCTCTTTCCCCTCCGTATGTGCATGTGCGTGTGCATATATGCCCTGTATTTCTGACATAAGTTTAAATCTAGCTCTTCTAGAACAAGTTCATAGACTCATTGAAAGAAACATAAACTTAATTTTTGATGATTTCAAATGGGGGCAGCTCATATCATCAATTTTCAATTTCTGTGCCTGGATTGTAGTGAAATGCTGTGTTATATCTGAAAACCAAGAACAATAAGCAATTAAAGTTGCCTTCAGTCCCTAGACTATACAGGCCATCTTTGTCCTGCTCACCCACTGGTGGGAGGCATGCTGACTCTGATGTAACTACTTCCTAACTTCGCCTCTTACCACTGGTGAGGATTATGTGGGACATGGAACCTTTGGAAGCCTTCCCTTCCTCATTTGCAGCAGGAGGCTCAAAAGAACCCCATCTTGAGATTGCCCTCAGGGCAAATGATAGCTATTGTTGTGGTAGTTAACGAGAAACTAGGTAATGGCATCTGAACAAGTCACTGAGGAAGGAGGGCACTGCTAGAGAAAGGATTCTGCCCATCATGATGGTCTTCGAAAGCAAGTGCCAGTGGATCAGTGGAGAACTCTTAGGTTCTTGGCTTAAAAATTGATAACATGCCAGTTTACCTTACTGCAGCTATGAAAGTTTAACTTGAGCACAGGCCACTTATACTTGAGTTGTAAAAGCAGTATTGTCAAGTGAACATAGGAACCACCTAAGACCTCTAACCTACAAGGAGGAAAATGAAGCAAAATTGTGTACGATCTGTCTTTACTTACCTAAAATAAATGCCGCTGATACCCTCTTTCTTTAGTGCATCATCTATGTTGAGCAACAAGAAAAAGAATACTTAAGGGTTCGCATGGGTACATTGATGACATGGATCCCTTGATCCTCTTTGTCCCCACGGGATCTTTTGCTTCTAATAAACAAGGTGTTTAGAAACAACTTTTTTGGCCAGAGGTGTTGCTGGTCCGGAGGTTTCATTCTAGGAAACGAAAGGCAGCGGGTCTTTTTGGTTTGGCCCCTTGCCCCTGGGTGCCGATGGTATGGGAAAGGAGCTGTGAAGAAAACCGACAGCTTGGACGCAGGAGTATCAGGGGACTGACGGATAACATGGGCGGTTATCTTGAAGTCGCTGGCAAACGCACTGAGTTTAAGTGGACTGTGGAAAAGGGATTGTGCTGGTGATGGTGATTGATGTGTGAATGAGAACGCGGATTGGTGTGTACAGACCAACCGATAGTCCTCAGAGTAGCAGTCAATTGAATCATCTGAGACTTGCCTGGGACCCAGCCAAGATCAATTAAATCAGAATTTCGGGGGGTGGAGTCTGGGTGTAGGAATTCTTTTATTTGTACTGTACAGCATGACAGAGGACCCAAGGGCGTGGGCATTAGAGTGTTGTCCTCTCAGTGCGAGCGGGAACACTGGGAGGTGCCCTCCGGTATCCTAAGTTGCTTATTTACTCTACAGACATTTACTAAAAATGCTTAGGTTGCTCAAATGCATTTAGCCCTGTCTTTAACAAGTTCTTAATCTAGAGGGGAAGACAGAATTGTAGAAATGACCTGTAACACAATTTGACAGGTGCTGAATTCGCTTGTGAGTTCATTCTTCCTGGCAAGAGAGGAATGAGGAGGAGGGGAGGGGAAGTGAAAGACAAACTGTCCACAGAAAGCAACATTTGAAAAGGGTCCCCTCTCATAAAGTCAAAGGTAGCCTTTGAAAATAATTCCCTTTTGTTATCGACCCTTTTTGAAATACAGATGCCCAGTTTCTTAATCCTCATTCTGGGCGCTGGGAAAGCTTTCGCCAGCCCCGAGGGGTTGTCCGGACACGATTTCACACAGGAGGGCACTGTTTGGAGGAGGAGGCTAAGTACCTGTGTGAGGTCGCAGAGCTGGTGAGTGAGCCAGTTTTAGCAAATCCAGGCCCCTGGAGAAGTGTTCTTTCCCCTGGGCTCTATGTTTGCCATCCTCAGCCACCTGAGGTTTAGCTTGGGCTCGCTCCAGGAAAGGAGATTCTGACTTGATGGGGAGCTGAAGGACTGGTCACAGGGGAGTTGGCAGGAAGAGGAGTGAAGGGGGCCAGGGAGCATATCTAGAGAAGTGGCCTGGATGACAGGAAGTGGGGGTCGCAAAGTTCCCGGGATGGGAAGAAAGTGCGAGAAGAGTGAGAGGGGCCCGGTGATTTCAATTTCCTGAGTGTCGAACAATGATTGAGGCCCTTGTATTCATTCCTGCGTTTAATACATCATCTCTCGGTTGGTTTGCCTCTCTTCCATTTCACAGAAGAGGAAGTCGCAGTTCAACGAGGTTGATTAATTAACCTCAAGTCTCACTGCTAATAAGTATCAGAGTTGGCGTTATGAACCACTCTCCGATTCCAGGCCGCGTGACACTTCAGCCAGGGCTCTAATGCCTTTTCATGTTGAGTCCTTGGGCAGTTCTCAATGTGGAGATTTCTGAGGCTTGTGTGTATGAGAAGCTTACACGCCAAGGACACAGATAAGGCTAATAAGTGACCATGTTTCCTACTGGGGTGGCAGCAGGGTACGGAGTTGTGGTTAGATAACAGTACTAAGAAGTTCCTGGGGGAAGGAACCCATGGGAGGAGACTGGGGGCAAAAGGGAAATCTAGTCAAATGGAAAGAACATGGCTACAGTGTGTGTGCATTCTGAGGAGGCCCTGGAGAAGGTGCAGAAGGCCTGTTTGAGAAGTACATTGGACAGACTATCTTATACTTTGCAGTATGGTCAGGGCTCATTCACTTGGCAAACAGGTAACACGCCATGTGTGCTGACTGAAGCTGTGGGCACGAGATGGAGGCTGGAACCCCTCCGGTGGCATTCTCCAGGGATTAAGACATGTAAACAATGCACAGTAAAGCCAGGTGACCCTGTCAGGACAGAGGCAAGGACAAAGTGCCAAGGAAGGTAAAACAAGCTATTTTTCCTAGCAGCCACCTGCTTAGCCAGAGGTAGAGTATAAAATTCATAGGTACGTTGCTTGACTCAGCGCACCCGAGATGGGTGTTTAGCAGATCTGGGCTTTCAGCCTAAATGTTGTTGATATGATAGCAAGCGAAAAACATCATGTGACAGCCGTCTGTGCTTGTCCCTATTACGTTCACATTCTGGCTTATTAAAAAACAGTGTTGCCATGGCTGACGTTCCTGTGAGGCCCAACATCTCCAATCTCCATACTTTATATCTTTTTTATCTTTTTTTTCTTTTTTTTAAATTTATTGGAGTGACACTGGTTAACAAAATTATCCAAGTTTCCGGTGTACAGTGCCACAGCACCCCTTCCGTGTACTGCATTGTGTGTTCACCACCTACACCACCCCAAGTCTGGTCTCCTTCCATCACCGGTCCCCCGCCCCCCGCCATACCCCCTCTACCTCCCCCCACCCCTTCCTTTCCACCAATCACCACACTCTTGTCCTTGTCTGTGAGTTTTTTCTCCTTTTTTTTCCTTTTTGCTCAATCCTTCCACCCCCAGCCCCCCATCCCATACTTTATATCTTGAATAAGACTTAAGAATACTCTGCAGCTTCTGATTGCTGTTTGAAACAGAGCACTTTGTGGTGATTAAACCTTCTCAAGTGCCTAGGCTTAAGTGAGGACTTCAATACCTTTCTGCCTTAGAAACTCATCTTACAGGCATTTTGTAAGAGTTCCATAGCTTCCAGGCATCACTTTTTATTTATCTGTTTGTTTATTGTTAATATGGATCCTTTCCCTAAAAAGCTATTGAAAGCTATTAGAAACATATGAATTCTTTCTAAAAATTCTGAGATTTTGCCCTTTTAGTCCCAGTGAAATTTTTAAGTAACTTTTTGAGGGTTAGTCCTTTGATATTTGTGGACCTGTCTTAGAAAGCCATTGGAAGTCTCTGGGAGCGGGGGCGGGGCGCAGAGGAGGAGACAGGCTCAGATAACCTGTATTATGACACTGGTTTTGGGCTTCAGGAGATTTTTTTTCCACCCTTCCTGCCTATGCTGCCGCAGTCAGCATCCAATAGAGATGTGTTCTGGGCTCATAAGCCAATTGTCTTTCTCCTCCCTGCAGCCTGAAGTCTGAGACAGAGCTGATGGCTGTGCACAATTTTAGCAAATTGTCATGGGGCTGGGGCGGGGGTGGGGAGGGGAGTGCTTTCCCCACAGGGACAGAGCCAGTGTCATTGAGCACATTGTGTTCAAGTACAAAGTTGATCTGTCTGAAGGAGACAGTGGTCAGCAGAGGTGAGGACCTTTGTCACCTCACCTTTTCTTTGTGCTCTGTCCTTGTTGTTTGTGTGAAGCAGTAGCACTAATGGCTGGACTGGAACAGGATCTGTGAGGTCAGAAAGCAACATTTGTTTTCAGTTAGCGAATCCAAAAGGTTTACAGAGGAGTCCAAATGAAAAATGAGGGAAAAGAATTGATATTTGGCAAAAGTAGTGTTGTTTCTAAAAGATTGGAGAGCAGTATAATGCAGTGATTTCTGTACAAAACTGACAGCCAAAATTTTGGACATCTGTTATAGTTTAGAAAATTATTCTAGTACTAATCGTATACATAATATCCACAGTCCCATCTATTAGACCTTGAAGGAAGATTTACAATGGGAATATTGAAATGGAACTTGGGAAACATTGCATAATACTATAAAGTTATCACAGCTAATACTGTATTGTCATTTTAGATATGTAAAAACAAGGTGTCCTTTCCTATATTTGTAGGCATCTGTAGGATCTAGCCAGTACAAATGGATCAGCCGACCTCACCGAAGTGTTTCACCCCTTTGATTTTCTTGTTTCTTTTATATTGTTAAATAAAATACTTGCCGCTTAAAACCTACCATCCTCTTTATATTACTAACTTTATACTTTTCATTTTATATATTTTTCTACATGAAAACCATGTATATGTATATGTATATGTATATGTATATGTATATGTATATTTGTGCTATATTCAAATCGGAGAGGCCAGGCCAGTGGAATCCACAGATAATCCAAGAAACCTCTTGCCTCACCTAGTCTCTTGTCGAAATGGATAAGGAGAAGCAAAATTTTTACCTTGTTTGGAGTTCAACTTATTATTATTATTTTTTTCAGTAGAAAAGATCAGTTAAACCTATAATACTGGTACTGCTAAGGGAAAAAGAAAAGTATGACAGGTAAAATAAAATTTATAAGAGAATGCATTTTTTTTTCCATTATACTTTGGAAATACTATGTAGATTAGTCTTCTTCAAAATTGGTTGCTTATACTGTGAAACATCTTTTTATTTGCAGAACTCAAAGGGAGTTGAAACGTCCATTGGCTAGGACCGATTCTGTGTTTTAGTGTGAGCAATGATTAGAAAAACATACGCACTGAAAGCTGACCAAATGATTATCAGTGTGAATGCCTGCCTCTGGCGGACGGTGAAGATTGTCAACTCTGGAGTCAGGCTGACTGGGCTCAGTTATGTGTCCGTGGGCAAGGACCCCCCACACTCTCTGGAGGGGTATTTAACCATGGAGAGCTTTTGCTTTGTTCATGCACTAGATGCTGGAGTAGGTCTGTAAAGCACTGATTAAACAAGTCTTCCAAGAAATTCTTAAGGAAAAAATTATATGCATTTAACTTACAAAGTTTACCTCTTTTTTATTCTCAGGAAACCTCTAGAAATATAATATAGAGACAGTCATGCTATAATCCACCTAATAATGGTGCGATGATGAATTGGGTACAATTTGTAAAACATTTTGTATTTCTCAATTCAAAGGTATGCGCCACAAATAGAGCACTAAATTTTATTATGTAAACGTTAGGGCTTTTCATTATTAGCCAAGATTGAAAAGTGTCTGATTTGAATGCTATAAAACTTCAGAAGTGTTTCTGCTACAAACAGTTTTGAAGTCTGACAGTTGCTGTACCGAAAAAAATGAAGCAATTGAAAAAAAATAATAGAAACATAGTGATCTGGCATTTCCAATTTTATGATGCTATAAAAAAGCAGCCAACAAATGTTGGACTGTTTAATGATGCTGGCACCTACCAAATGTCACTGGGCTTTCACAAGGTCATGGAGACTCTGGTTTGGCTCGGAGATGTTGGCCAGACCCTTCTTTGGAGTCCAGAAGACTGTGGAGTTCGGGGGGAGGGTGGGCAGTAGGTGCCAGTTAAACCCTCCATAGCTCTTCAGTGATGGCTACACCCTTTTGTAGGATTCTGTGGGAGTAGAGGAGGCCATGGGCGTAAGGAAAAAGTGAGACCTTTTCTTCTTGTAGCATCTCATAACAAACAACTCTAAATATATGATTCTGTGGGCCCTCTCTGAGGAGGCTAAGATTTCTTCAGATGACTATCAGCTAAAATTGTATGCTGATATAACTGTTGCTGTTGCAGTTGTGTGTGTATCTGATCTGTCATAGACAAAAGCTGCTGAAGAAAGGAAAGGGGTGGTATTTCTATAGCCAGAATGTGTGTGTGATTTGTTGCCTTTTTCTCTTTTTCCACCTCCTCAGCAGCAGCTAACCCAACTCTCATGCATTACATAATACTTATCTAGATGTGTAGAGTTTCAGTTTTGCCATTTTCAAGATGATTAATGGGAGTTGTGCAATGAAAGCTCCTAAGTTCTCTGGGAAAAAAGTCATAGTATCCCGATGTTTGAGTTAGAGTGCATTGATATTGCGTCAGCATTGAGTTTATTTTCGGTTATTGTAAATGTCACTATTGGTTTTAATGTTCAAGAATCTTCCTCATCAAACTTAGGAAATGTTCTTTAAAATAGTGCCTAGAACACTATTGAATACTAGAGAAGACTCTTTAAACAGGTAGAAAAGTCCAACTTAAAATCACTTGCTAGAGATCAAATTGGACATTGATGAGGAAAAATACGTAAGGCCGTGAAACTATCTGTTCCATTTTCTTTTTTTTTTGTTTACATTCTTAGAGGCCATAGTAAAATCACAAATTTCAACTTAATAGTTTGCATGTATGTGAATGTGTTTGTATTTTCCTTTCCTCTACCGGCACTCTCAATAATTGTTACTTCGCGACGTATATGTGCATATGAACTTTTTCTGGGATCAGGAAAGGAAAAAAAATCTAAATTTGCCATTTATTGTATTTCACTTGAAAACGCATTTTATGTCTGTCACAAAGTAATTGAAAGAAATGAGGACTATTTCAATGAAAATACATTCATAAATTGCTATTCCTTTTTTCTTTCACTGGTAAAGAGAAAATTCTCCCAGGTCTTGTATTGAACTGAAGTTTAGGTATTTGGTGTCGTGTTGATGGAGGAAATAGCAATTTGCACCTGGAAATTTAAGTTTTAAATATTCGTGTTGTTATATTTACTACATGTTAAATTTAGAAGACCGTAGACTAATTGCCCAGCAAGATAAAAGCAGGACTGGCTCTTTTCTTCATGTTCTGTGGGGATGCTAAGGATTTGCTCTCAGTGCCACCTGCAAATCCAATGAGGAAATTAAAACAGAAGTAGCGTTTGGTTTAAAGATGATCTTAAAGATTTTCTTGCCTTTCCAAATGATAAAACTCTAAAATAAGTACAATAGTGCCATGATATTAAAAATAGAAAATTACTCAAGAGAAAAAAATCCCATTTACTTGAGTTAAAAGGTCATAATATTGGAGAAAAAATAAATAGGAAAATCACTGTTAATAGGTCAATGCAATACATTATACCATACTCTTTAAATATAGTAAATATATAGTGTTGATTTATTAACAGTATATGTACTATATATTTTTATGATACTGTATAGAGTACTGTTTGTAAAACAGAACAAAACAAACAATAATATCAAATCAGTGAAATCACCATGGAGACTTCTCAAGGAAAAAAATATACATCTATCTGTTTTGTCTACTTTAGCAATTTGTAACAAATGATAGAAGTCTTTAAAAATTTTTCTGAGTTCTCTGGCTACAACTTTCTCAGTAACCTCTCTTTCAAAGATGGGTATATTGCTGATTTTTTTTTTTTAATCCTGAAAAGACTTTCTATAGGGAAATAAAGACAGGAAAATGTTGCTTGCCCTTAAAAAAAAAAAGTCAGCATCTTTAGTATTTTAGTTAACAAGTGAATGGAGCTAATGATATGATTTTGGAATTTAATTATTTACTCTCTGATATACCACAGTGTTTATTTCTTTTTATTTGAAATAAAAGAAAAATGATCAAACATTGACATTCCCATGCTCACTCCTTGAAAGATTTTAGAAGCTGCCGCTATTAATGTTTGGCAGAATTAGAAGGAATACGTTGTCAACCACCATTCTTTCTGAGTCAAATTTTATAGTGTAAGTCTGTTATCTTACATTTGAGGAAATTCCCAGAGAAAAGGATCTTAGTATTTAAATGTGAGTGTGAAAGTATTTAAAGCTATTTACAGACAGTTTTGGGTAGCAGTGTTTCTTTACCTGTGCCCCTTATGGACTGAATGCTCGTGCCTCTCTGACATATGTCTGCTGAAGTCCTGTCCTTGGTGTGCCTATCTGTGGAGACAGGGCCCAAGGAAGTAATTAAGGGTAAAGTCCTGAGTGTGGGGCCCTGATCTGATAGGATTCATGCCTTTATCAGAAATAATGGAGAGCTTGCTCTGTCTTCATGGGCTTGCACACGGAAAGGCCATGTGAAGAAATATCCAAAAGGTGGCTGTCTGTAAGGCAGGAAGAGAGTCTTACCAGAAACCAAACCAGCCAGAACCTTTATCTTGGACTTCCAGCTTCCAGAACTATGAGGAAAGTAATTTCTGTTCAAAGCACCCAGTCTGTGGTATTTTGTTAGGGCAGCTCTAGCAGACTAATGCAGCCCCCATTAAATTCCATTAAGTATAAAGCAGTGGTTGCCTCCTCTGGAGATGATTTTGCCTCACCTTCTCCCCCAGGGACATTTGGCAGTGTCTAGAGCGTCTAGAGACAGTTTGGATGGTCAGAACAGAGGGCAGGAGGGCTGCAAACACCTCATGGGCCAGGCGTGCTGCTGGACGTCCGCAACGCACCGAACAGCCCTCATAGCCAAGACTTAGCCGGCTCAAAATGTCTATGAGAAACCGTGAATTTCTCTTTAGGATGCATATGGTCTTGTAAACTGGCACAAGTCTTTTAGGGAAGCAAGGAGATTGTAAGGAAATACACATTCAGGAGCTCCTATATTCTATTTGTTAGAAGCAATTATTTTCAAGATTTGCAAAAGCCAATAAAAACTGCAATTCCTAGAGTTAATCAAGCTTATATTGACCTAAATGAAAACAAAACACTGAGTGTATAGGTGTGCATGTTTGTGTATGTATAAAATATATTTTTTTCTTAAAGTTAATTTCCTTTAAAACTGTCATCAATTTCCTACCACTACGTACTTGTGATTTTAAAATAAATATTATGTACATAACTTTATTTACCTTTTTATTAGAATTGATGCAAGAATTGATTTAAAAGCATGGCAGAACCATAACAAACATTTTTGGAAATGCATGAAACAATACTTCCTGACTGCCAACATTCCCACCCCCCACCCCCCAGCAGATCCCCCTCCCCGATTTTGCAAGCTTTTTTTGAGATATTTGTATCATCTTCTCTGGGAAAAAAATGTAAGAATTTTCAGTAGGGAGCTACCAAATTCCTTTGCCAGAGTTTTTGGCCCATATCTGAGCAATGCATACCTCCAGAAAGTGTTTCAAAAACTCCTGCATATCTTAACTGTCCCCAAGAAAATACTGGTTTTGTTTTAACTAGTGAAATAAATGGTTGTAGTTTGAACAGTCTCACCAGAAAACCAGCATTTCCAGTGAAAGTTGGAAAAGCCTTATGAGTATAAGCTCGTAGCCCTGCAGTTTTTTCATTGCCCTTTCATTTCCAGAGCCTACCCAAACATGACTCAGTAATTATTGCAATATAATCCTACCACATGGTTACCTTTGGCAACTTAATCAGATGTCTTCTTGTACTCTGACCTCATACATCACAATATTCTTTTATTTTAGATGGAGGAAGTATAATTAAAAACGGAAAATTAGTCTTTCCAGTTTTAAAATAGAATTTTAACATTTTTTTGTTTCATTGTTTTGCCAACTTCTAAGTAAGATGCTTTATTTTGTATTGTTAACTTGTTCTTAATTAAATATTAAAAATAGCTAAGAAATAGGTTTTTTCCATCTCTAAATTGTCATCTTCAGTTTCATTCAGTTTTATGTTCTGCAATTTTTATCTCATTATATATACACCACATACACATCATTTTTACGTATGTACTATACATATAAGCTCATACATAATTATCTAAAAGTATACTTTATTAAACTATAATGTTTAAGAATTAACAAGGCACTTATTTTTAAACTCAGACAATTTTATCTTATATCTTCCCTTGTTATAATCACAAACTTCGTGCCAATTTCAAAGGCTAATGAAAAAAAGTTCTTAAATTCACAGTTGAATAATTTGTAACTTTAGAAATTGGGGACTTGATCAATTAATCTCTCAAATGGCCATTATTGGCCATATATAAGCTTTTAAGACTGCAAGTGGGAAATGTTGACTTTTTTGCCCAGGTTACTTCTAATTTATGGATATAGAAAACTTATTAGAGAAAAATGGACTCAGTCTGGATCAATATTATTGAACTTCTTCCATTCCCTTAAAATATATAGTTCGTGCATTACAATGATGTCTTTGGAATCTGTTGAGTTAACGTATAAAAAGCCTTCCTGAATGGAGTCTAAGGTATTTGTGGCTCTTTACAGTGGCCTGCTAGTCATCTGCACAGCTCACAGAAAAGATTTCAGTGCAGTCAACGAAAACAAACCACAGAAACCTAACGCTGTTAGAATGGCCTTTTTCCTTAGTGGATGTGGCAAGCACAGAATGACGATTGAGGGCCAATTGCCCTTGTGTTATGTTATTGATGGTTGACATGCATTGTTTCTGTGTTTTGCTACTTGTATTAATTTTTAGCACTTTGAACAGGTAGTGGTGCTAAATTAAGCAACTGCTGCTTATTATTTGCGTAAGAACTTAAGGAAAGAGAGAAAAATATTTATTGATAGCCTGTTATATCAGGAGCCACATACGAGGTTGACTGACCCACTATCTTGCTCAATCCTCATACGTCACCAATGAGATCAATGATATTGTTACCATTCTACAGAAAAGGTTTGGCCACTCAGAATTTAAGTATCTTCCGCCAGGTCATGCAGCAAGTAAGTAACAAAGCTGCTGTTTGAAACAAGCTACATTTAATAAAAGGTACACTCAAATGGCACTAGTTGGAACTACACATAGCAATCAAAACTGAATAAAACCTTTATATTTATATTTTTGCATTAATCCTAACAGCCCAATTTCATATATCTTACGGTAAAATCTCTGGGTAACTTAGAGTAAGGAGCTCCTGTACAGAAATATGCATATGTAAGTGCTAGATACTGATTAAATGTCTGCTTTTAGGTTTTTTAGAATATATTATCACTATATAGATTTTTAGGATGTCAGTCTAAACACAAATCTGCTTTTTTCCCTGGTGAAACTTGCAAACCTGTCCATCATCATGGCAAGCTTTATTCCTGGTCTCTGAATAAATGCACCCTTCGGTTAGTACAACTCAAAATCAAAGTTTGGTATTAGATTTAGGTTGGTTTTTTTCCCCCCTTCTATTATCTTTATTGTCTCCAGCGTAGAGTTAGCATAGAACTCATCTTTAGTTATTTTGTAAGAAGTGCTCATTCATTCATTCTGCAAATGATTATTGAGATGTGGGTGCTGCGAACCCAAACCAAGGACCCTGGAGAGGTACCGGTGTCATACTTACCTTAATTCTCACCAGAAAGTTGGTTGCCTGTGGTTTTCCCTGAGGCTTTAGGCAGTCCTCTAGAAAAGGATATTTATTCTTAGTTATCCTTGACCTTTTTATTTGTCAAACCACAATTATTCACCAGCACAGTCAGCATTAAACAAGTTTTGAACTTCCTAAGAAGCTAAGTTTATCTAATATTAATTGCAGAGGCAACTCTGTTATTTTTTCCACACATGTTGATGAAAAATTCATGTGGCTTGACAGAGCTGTGTTGTGTAGTGTTTTAGGCTCTATCAGAATAACCTGGGCCCCTAGATCTATTGTCACAAACTCTCTTTAGAAGAGGCTTTGTAGTTTGTATGCTTTTGCAAAAATGTACTCAGTTGATTCTTAGAAACATAGCTTTTTGAAAGTGAGGCTCCAATGCAATCCAATCAGGCTGGGCATAGAAGGATACCATGTAAGATATGTAGTAGAATGGTATGTTTTCCTGAGTAGAGGTAGCAAATACAGAAAGAAAACCAAAAATCTGAGCTTCTATTCAAAATTTTGAGAAGCATTGACAGAGCATGTATGGTGGACA
This sequence comes from Pteronotus mesoamericanus, assembly GCF_021234165.1. Lineage (NCBI taxonomy): Eukaryota > Metazoa > Chordata > Mammalia > Chiroptera > Mormoopidae > Pteronotus > Pteronotus mesoamericanus. The sequence continues at coordinate 20,295,602 of NW_026555027.1, forward strand.
AGTGTGATTTCTCTCCGGTGTTTCCGCCTGGACTGTGTTCATGGGAAGGAGGGCCCGGTGGTTTGTGTTAAGGGAAGCAGTGAATGAAGTCCTTAGGAAGGCTGCTGCTAGTGCTGGCAAGTCCTGGTTCCTGACTAGGCCTGGTTCCCAACAAGGGCTCCCTCTGTGCCGCTTATGGAAACAGCTGAGTAAACGACAGTCCCTGGATCCTCAGGGTGCACGTAGCCCTGCTTATCTGCACTTAAATAAGCCCAGTCTTAGTAAGAGAGATGACGTGGGGATACAGAGAACCAGCATTTCTTGTAGGGCCAGGTTGTTCTTTGTATGGAAAAAGGAGGTTTTCCCTGGGAGACTTCAACTGAATGACCTTGAACTCAGGCTATCATCCGTGAGCTTATTTACGTTGGCCTGCCATTCTCTGTGACTCTAAATGCTGTTTGTGTAATAGATGTTTGGCATCCAGATGCTTTTAAGCTAATAACATGCTCATGATCTCAACAGATACTGAGCATGGTGACTTTGTATGGAATAAGCTATAGGTATCTAAGTCTCACTTTATTTGTGAATATATCAATAACAATAAGATCACTTCCATGCCGAAATGTTGTCTTTCTTTTGTGGGACATACGCAGGCAATTTAAAATGTGGTAGGGGTGGTGGCACTCGCAGCTCTGGTCCTTTACCTCACTCAGAGAGACACACTGTGTCAAGGGCATGACCATCCGTTATCTTCTCTACTCTTCACAGTAAACCTCTGGTGTCGGTTATGTAGCAATTTTGAAATGGGTAGAATGCCCGAGGCTTCAAGGAGTTCGTTTTTTATGCAGTTCATCCGGCCGATGAGAGAGCGAGGTCTGCCCCAGGTCTTCAGTCCTGCAACGTCCTTGCTATCATCTGCTGTCCTCTCCTAGCTCCTGACTGAAAGCATTGTATTATTAGTAATGCTTTGTTACATAAAGCTTGTTAAAGTACCAGGCAGTGTCCTAAGATATTGGCTCTATATAGAAATTTATTCTTAAAAACCTTCATCAAAGCAAGCCAAAAATTGATCATTCAAATTGGAATCGAAGGATTTTATCACAAACAGTTTTCTGTGTCAATTTACAGTAAAAGGTCAAATTATGAGTAATAGATTTTAAGCTCAAGAAGGTGGTTGATGCCTCAATTAAATCTTTTACCCTCACAAGCAGTTCTAATTAGAATTCTTGGTAAAATAAATTATCAAGGTAGTAATTGATGAGATCTGTTACTATAGGTATGACTTGACAATATATTGAAATAATATGGATACAATCCCTCATGCATTATTGCATACAACAGACTTTAACATGTATTTTTGATGAAGAGTCATCCCAAAAGGGAGGTATATTCCCATTTCTTATTTTATGGTAACTTATTTTCCGTTGTAAATTTTTTGGTGGGTAAATATGTTTATTTCTGATTGATCTGTGGTGCTTGGGCAGTGGAGACTCCTTTTATCTTTGAAAGGTGAAAGGCTACATTTTTTCACCAATGTTTCATTGTACTTTCTAATCTCTCCATACGGTGGGAACATGTGGAATTTTTTTTCTTTTCATCTGTAAATATCTTTTAAAGTTTAGTAGTAATTTAAATTTTATTTGCTATGGATTCTTGTAAAGGTGCCTTACTGAAGATACTGTGTGTCTTGAGTCCTCTAAAGTCATTTCTTTAGAACTCAATACACGTAAAAATAGATGGTAAAACTTCATGATTCTTTTGGGTTCATTAAAGTTTACCAGAAGATATTGTGGAAGGAGCCTAATATTCTTCATTTGGTATAGTATGTTTTAGTGTTATGCTGGCAATTGGTTGATTTTTAAACTTGGATCTCGATGTAATAGTGCTAATATTAAAATAAAATAAATTTTTTATTCTTTAAAACCTTTCCCAATGTTTTAATGCCTCATTTTTGTAATGCATTTGAGTGAATTCATTACTTATTTTAAATGTATTATAAAATGATATGGATAATACATTGTATAAAAAACCCATGGTAGAGTCAAATAAATAAGTTTACATTGTTACTGTTTTTTAAGATGTGCATATTTTATTTTTTTAAGCTATTTTCTTCTTTTGTTTTTTAGGGTCGTTGCTCCAGGGAGAACTGCAAATATCTTCATCCACCCCCACACTTAAAAACACAGTTGGAGATAAATGGGCGCAATAACTTGATTCAGCAGAAGAACATGGCCATGTTGGCCCAGCAAATGCAACTAGCCAATGCTATGATGCCCGGTGCCCCGTTACAACCCGTGGTGAGCTTGTTTTTAGTCCCCACTTATTAAGTATGTAACTCCAGGTGCTCAGTTTCAGTGTTAAAGTGATGATTGAACTAGTTCAGTAGCACAGGTAACAGTATTAGTTGTCTAGCACTTTCTAGAAAAATAATCAGTCAGACCCTGAAACAGTTTCCCCACTGTAAGGTTACTCATCTTCTGAATAAATCATGTGGAAATTTGCATAATAGGATGTTTTTCCCTAAAATTTTCTTCAGATTAAATCCTATGACTTTCAAGTATAAAATGGTTTTCTTTGTTTTTATTTTTAAATGGGTCATCAAACTCATCCATCTAGTCGATGTGCATTTTCAAGCTACTTTACTGGTAATAGTAATAATTGGCAAATGTCATCTATAATTTTGAGAACCGTTTTCCTTTCTTCCCTCATTGAAGAAACTCTATATAGTGCTCTTTCTTAAAAAGGAGACTTTGTTATTCTTTGACACATAAATTGAAATTATTTTGGGGTTACTAATGCTAAAAGAACTATGACAGTAGTGAATCAATATCATGGACCTGGAAGTCTGTTAGAAGGACAAATAATGAGGAGAGGCAGAAACACCAAAGGCTTTTAAGAAAAGACCTAAATTTTGTAAGCTGTAGGTGGTCACAGCGATTTAATGCTTGCAGAGCAGTATATGTTAATAACTTTTGAGTCTGAGCACATATACTTATTTATTTATTTGGATTTTTGGAGGGTGTGTATGATAAATGGCTTTTTAATAACCTTTACTTGCATTTATTCACAGAAGTGTAAGAGATTAATATCAATTTTAGGTTGCAAAAGGTATTCTGATGTTAATTGTGGTAGTTCTGTATTTAGTGCATGTTGAAATTTGCAACGATAAAAATATATCTGTCAGTAATTTGTCACTAACTTGCATGTTATGGGGTCACGTAACATGTGTGCCAATTTTTTTCCTAATACGTTTTAACACCTGCACTTAATGTAATTGTTATTCTCTCTTAGAACTTAATGCACCAATCTTTTCCAAAAAAAGAGGGGGGGATTCTATTTCCAGGTGGGAGGTGATTTCCATATCACATTAGCAGTGAATCCATTTATCAGTACTATACAGTTGAGGTGAGAAAATACTGTAATTCTGTGTCTGTTTTAACCTGATATATATATAAACACACACACACACACACACACACACACATATAAACATGTATTTACATTATTGGGAGCTCAGTTTAAAATATGATATCTTAAATTTTGTGTTATCTGCTAATTTTCACATGTCTGTATTGGGATAGCACAAACTCTTCCATTTGGTTAAAAAAAAAGTTTAGTTATAATCATTCTTTTTAGCATAAAATATTGGACAAAATTCTCTGTTACACTTGGCCTTCACGTAGACAGTTTCAAAGATCCAATAAATCCTTGGGGTAGCTGCTACTTAAGTGGATGTAAGATCTCCCCTTGATGTGGGATACATTGTTCCGCTTACACACTTCGAGCATGCGGTACCTCCCAGTGACCCAGAGCGCCTCTGAGACCCGCGAGCGTGAGTCCCAGACTGGAGAGAACACCGTTGGCCATGGCAGTTTTTCTGCTGAGTTAGTCCTTGAGTTTTACTCCCAAGGCCATTTCCAGGGTCATCTCATGCATAATCCTGGAACAAACTATAAACAACATTTATGCGCATGGCTTTGAAATACTAGTAACAAATATGCATTGTTTAGGAAATCACTAAATCACAGGTTTCTGAGACAATTAGAAAAATCATCACATTTTCTGGTGTTTTTGTTGGAAAATTCTCAGCTTAGACAAAGCATTAATTTTCATTAGTTGTGAGCCCATTCAGGCTTTATGTTCCTTTTCCCTGATATGACTAGACTTGAATGTGGAATTACCCTCTTGCCAGAGGCATTGTGAGATCATACTCTAAAAATGTACTCTATGCAGAGTGACGTTTTAGTAATAAGTATAGAAGTCATTTTAAATACCCAGTTTTACAGTATTTGGGGGCTTAATGGCTATAGAGGAGGCTTTTGATCCAGGAAATTTTCCTTTGAAACCTCACCTGAGACTTTTGGATCCTTTGTAGTCAGCTCTGTTTTGATGAGGATTGAGAAATAAATGAGGGGCTCATCACCAGCTGCCTACCGGACCTTTAATGCAGGGCACACAAATAGGGAATATCCCTGGGCTGGGAGCAGCCGGGTGACTGATATGGCAAAGGTTGCCGCTCAAAGAGGGTGCCCTGCGGTACAGATGGCAGTGTTTGAAGACACTGCATAAACTTCGATCCAACCCACGTAGTGACGCTATCCAAGGAGACAGTACTGTGAACAATCCATCACATCCGGAGGGTCAGCAGTATCCGAGCAGTGACAGGGCCTGTGGCCACCTAGGGACAACCAGCCTGACCCCAGCGCTGTGGCTGGAGGAACACGAAGAGGACAAAGGGTTAGCAAGGTCTAATCAGGTTTAGAAGTATCTAGTGTTGATCCTGGTATGGGGCAGAGATAAAAAGCTGCTTCGTAAGTGAAAGAATGAATGAGGGAAAGAGTCTCCCAAACACGAGAAGAGCAGGCACAGGTTCGTGGTGGTTTACCTTCCCCAGGAACCAGAGCCTGAGCCCAGCTATGGAGACTGCGGGAGGAGTGGGGGCGAGGGGTGGATGCGCCGATCAGGCCGTTAGCACGGGCAGCCAGGGCTTGCATCAGGGTACTTTGGGGACCAGGAAATTGCTATTATGTCACTCAGTTTGGGTTCTCATTTTCTCATAAATTTTGAGAGCCTGGTCTATAAATCTACGATCTTTGGAACATGACACCAGGCTGACTTGGGGGAAGGCAGGGATTTATAGGAGAGTTTTCTGTTTTTACGGACTTTATTAAATTATAATGGAATGCACTAAGCCAAGAATCAGAAAGAGGACTTAACATTTTGGGGACAAATACAACACGACACAGGCATTTACTGAACTCAGTACTTTTCATATCATAAATCCACATGACTGCCCTATAAAGTAGGTAATATTATCCCAAACTTGTAGATGAAGACTCAGAGGTTTGGAGAGTTTAATGAACATAACCGCTGCCCCTGCTGCTGACTAGCTGTGTGACTTGAAGATAAATGGAAGACCTGTAGTATTTAATTATCTAGATTTTCAAAAATAAGACTGTTGGATTTATATCCTGAGTACTACTTAAATTCGTTTTTGTTTTTGTTTTTGTTTTTTTTACTTTGCCATGCACTATCTGACGCGAAGGTAAATCTAACCAGCAATTACTAAACAAACTAACTAAAGAGAGATTGTACCTAGTGGCTTACAACTTGGAGGCATCTGGTATATTTCTTTGGTCTATTCCTGAAAGATATCTTTCAGAAATTCTGTTGATTTCAGGCTCTTGTCATTGCCTTGGAAGAGCTAGCAGTGGCCTCATGTGCCTTCTTCCCCTGTGCTCCCAAAGATTAGCCTCAGGCATCCGTGGCTTCTGATGGCAGCTGTCCTTAAGGAACGCATGTGCCGTAACTCACATTCCTAACTCATGTCAAGTTCCCTGTGCGTTCCATGCAGTTGCAGTAGCCTAAGGATGGAGGAATTCAGAGTTACTGGATTTGGCTAAAGTCTTGGGAGCATCTCTTCTGCTTCCGTCATCTCGTGTCTGCTCTCGCCTTGTGTTCCAAGGATTTGTCGGCAGTTCGATGCTGAAAGCTTTGAAGTCATCATTTGTCACACTTCCAGGGACACCTAGGAGTCTTAAATTATTTTTTAGTGCTTTACCTTCCAGTTTATCCAACGAGTGGTTGCGATAAGGCCGCTGCGTCCCGAAGTGTTTCTGGTGAAATGTTTCCAAGTCAGCCACCCTGAATCGTGTTTCATCCATCTGCCCTCCTTATCGCCCATTTCAGTCAAGGAGCCGGCACTTCCTCAGGCAGCTTGAGAATGGGCCCAACTCCTAGGGACCGGTATAGTTATTGATACTTTTCTACCTGGAGAGCTAGAAGTGAGTCGTCTTTATTTAAATATTCAGTCAAACTGGACTGGAAGATAAAGTGAAATTAAGAATAAAGCAAATGGTCATTTGACTTGCCTACTTAGCAAGTCAGTCTAGAAACAGAGTTTGAAACAGTATTTCTTTGTAGTGGTATGCTATCTTCTTAGGAAAAAATGCATTGTAATTTGAATGTGTTGGTAACTCTCATTAGCTTTTGGCTCTATGTTTGTATTCAAAGTAAGTGTTCACAGAGGCTGTTTATAGCTCTTGTACAGGGTTTGACAAGAAATCCAGTTGTATGCAGAAATCTGGTTTTATACACCTTGATGGTGCTGTTAATTTTTTTAAAAGATTTTTTTTTTACTGCTTGCAACTTTGACCTTGATAAATACGTACATATACACACACACACGTAAGATCTAGCCAAATTTGACTTAAAATTTGTATTCTGTAAATCCCAGCAAAGATAATTATCTATTATCTTTGTATATGCTCCTTCCATTTTATTAAAACTTGCCAACATTGTTTGCAAAACAAGCACTATTTCATATAGCATTTTAAAATTAATTAGGACCCCTATGATATTTGCAATATGACAGCATGGTAAGATGATAACTTAGAAAATTCAGTATTAAAAATTGCAAAACAAAAGGAAAAGAAATTAGATTCTAACAAGCATATTAGAGAAATCGATTATTAAATTTTGAGATAAAAGGAGGAAATAACATCAGACCTCTTTCTTAATGTTTAAATATCTATTTCTAGAAAATACTTAATGCGTCTGCTGTTTTCTGTGACAAGAGAAACCCAGCAAATCCACCGCTGCCTTTGCTATAAGCTCTATCTCTGTAGGACCTGTGCAGATGCCAGTTGCAGGATACATACAAAACGAACAAAATGCAAGCCTGCCTTCTGAGAGCCTGCAGCCTGGTTCGAGCAGAAGAGATGGTCAAGGACACACACGTGGTGATGGGGTGATAGATGTTGGGACTTGAGTGAGGAAGAATTCTAGGAGAACAGAGGACAGGAAAAGCCTGTTTATAGTTGGAGGTGTGGGAGGATCCGGAGAAAGAAACTTTAGCAGGAAGAGTCCTGATTCTTGAAGCAAGTTTAAGAATTCAGCGCTGGGCTGGGCAAGAGCAGCCTTTAACATGGAGGGAAACCAAGTTCAGAGGAAGAGACCCAGAAGCAAACACATGTCCTTAGAGACCTCCCACCGAATTGGAGCACTGAACCTGTTTTTGTTTTTAAATAGTAGTAGAAGGCCATATAGTGTATGGAAAGGGAATCATCCAGGAGCCTTACAAAATTACTGCTTACTACCTGCCAATCCCAGAGGTTCTGATGTGCGGTGAGTGTGTCAGGGCGTTCAGGATGTAAGGGTCTTTGGCGGTTCTAATACACCGTCAACACTGAGAACCCCAGCTTTCAGAGCCACCTGGAAAGAGACCACCTGGGTTCATACCCTAGGTCTTCCATGTACCCCTTTGTGACTTTGGGCCCATAATCTCTGTGAAACCTTTTCTTCATCTGCCAAATGGGACTAATAATACTCACCTGGCTGTGTAATTCATTCACACATTCATTCATTCACTCACTCAAGCACTTTTTCACAGTATGTTTTTTGAGCTCCTACTGTGTGCCAGACATTGTTCTAGGTCCCGGGAATTTAGCAGTACTAAACAGGTATCCCCTCTCCCCATTCCTAAAAAAAAGCAGTGGAGTTTTGGTGCTTCTTTGTCCCCTGAAGTTTATACTCTACTATTAGGAGGATTAAGTACAAAAAACATAGGTAAAGCACTTTGCACAATGCCTGGCACACAATAAATAGAGGGAATTATGCTAAAAATCATGTTTGCATACACTTAACTAGGGTCATAATGTAACATTTTATAATTAAATTAGCATTTAAATAACATTTTCATTATAATGAAGTCTGATTACCTTAATGGAATCAGAATATCTGATTTAAAAACAAACAAACAAACAAAAAACCCCAACAAAATGATTAGCTCATAAAAGTACCAGCATTAGCAAACTTGCCATTTGTTTTTCTCTGTTCAAGGTAAAAAGCCAATAATAAGCCAACCTTTTTCATGCCTTCTGGGAACCAAGATATCTGTAAATAATTATTACAAGGATGCAGTTAGTATCAAATACACCAATTATGTAGTTATACATTATCCCGTGGCTACTTCAGAGAAAATAGGATGCTACTTGATAATGCCATTGCGTTAATATCTGTCCTTGGAATTCTGCTGCAGCCTCTGCACGCAGGGCAGCTTTTGGAATGGAGACTTGACAGTGCAGCAGTTCAAGTTCTTTACTAATCCGATTAGGGCACTGATGGGTCCAGCAGTGACCTACCTCCAGCACGGTGCTCTGAAAAAGGGATGTAACAAATTTACCAAAAACTGAAAAGAAATAAACTAATGTACCTTTTTTTAGCAGCTTTTGGAATCCAGTTTCAAAGCAGAGAGCTATTATTATTGATCGCTTGCCTGTTTAGCAAATAGCTCTACTTATCTGGAGAGGGAACAATTTGAGATAATGCTTGCTGAATAGTTGATGTTTCAGATTTTTAAAAGCTGCTGCAGATTGTACTTGGGGAGAGTATCCTAAAATTCATCAAATTTGTATTTGTTCTGCTGTATTAAGTCCGGAAATCAATTCACGTGACAACTCGATAGAAACAATCCAGGGGAAAATTGTTGCCAGTTAGTAAGATCCATATTTTTATCTAATGAAAATATTCTTTTCTCTGTAATACGCAATTCCTGTATTATGTGCATTTTGGATTATGTTTATTTTACTCAATGAGCTTTAACAAAGCTGAATTTTATTGGCCGCTGGTCTTATTTTCTTAAAATGCGAATGTTTTTCTCCCCTCCAAATAAGTTTGTGACTTTGACTTCTGGTTCTAAATAACTGTAGTAGATTGTGTACAGTGATATAAACATCTCAATACCTTTATGAAGTATACATTAAAAAATGCACCCTACAGAAATATATGTGAATTCATAGCAACAAATACAAAGAGGAATGACATTACCTGGTATCTGTTCTCCAACTATTCTAAACTAGTCTTTTAGTCTTCAGTGCTAAATTTCCTGTAATTCTTAATTATCTAATAGAAAAAATAGATTGCCCGCCGGGCTGAGATTTCACATATCGTATCTGAGAGTATGTAACAGAGTAAGTTTTACCTGAATAGTTCAGAGTAGAAATCCAAATCCAACATGTATTTACTGTGCAGGTCTGTCTTGGTCTTGCCTCTGCCTTGGCAGCCAGTAGACAGTGAAGCAGCACAAAATCAGCTGCTATTCAAGTAACTTGTCGGTGGACAGAGATTGCCCTGGGCCCCAGCTCCTGACAGGTTGTGGGTTGTGAATATCTGGAACACTTGGAATGTTTCTTGTCAGTGTGTGGCTGCTTTGGGCGGGGATGGGCCTGGGGACAGGAGGTGTTGCTTAAGGCCACTTCATCACGCCAAGAGCCATTAACCTCGCGGGGCAGTTAACCATGGCATTTAAACCAGCACGTTGCAGGCGTGATTATGTTAACTTGAAAGCATCAGAGAAATCTATGGTGTATCGCTTCTTCTCCCAAGTGAATTAAATTGTGTATTATATATTCTATTTTTCATGGTCTTCTTAGTAAAATTGTGTATGTGAGCTGCAAAGATTTTGTCCTGAAACAGTCTGTGAGGTCAAGAAAAGGGTGCCTCCTTAGGACAGGGATTTTTCACCTCCAGCCCTGTTGACATTTGAGGTGGGATAAGTCTCTGTCGTCAGGGGCTATCCCGTGTGTTGTAGGACACTTAGCAGCCTCCTTGCAGTCTATCCGTTAAATGCAGCAGTACCCCCACCCCCAGCTCTGACGACCAAAAATGTCTCTAGATTTTGCCAAATATCCCCAGTGAGGCAAAATCACCCCTATATAGTTGAGAAGCATCGCCCTGAGGAATAGGGAGTAGTCAAATTCCACTTTACTCTTACAAATGTGGGATGAGGCAGGGCCAGGCTAGATAAAAGAAATGTTTTTTTTAACATACTTCTTTTGGGTTGTAAGATTCACTTTTGTAATATGCATTTTAATTGTGTCACAACTTCATTCCGTATTTCTCTCAAATACTGTATAAATTTGGAATCACCTAACTTCTTATTCCTATCAGAAGGAAGAATTAGCTACATTGTGATGTCCCTTTTATTCTATAAAAATTTCTATGATTCTATTCCTTGCCTCAAGGTAAAAGAAAAGAAATTGCTAATAATTTCCTTCAAAAACAGCATCCATTTTGTCCATTAGTTTTTGCATTTTGGAGACAAATATTATTACGTAAAGCATTCAATTTTAAGAATTGAAACTCTATTGAATTAGGAAGTTGAAAATATATCATTAATAAGATGAGACATTGTTGTGCTAGAGTATGCTTTTAAAACTGGAAAAGTGCTAAAGTAGATTTCAGGTAAATGATTTAACCTATCAAGAACAGATATATTTCCTGGTATTCAAATTTTTACTTCAACAAATAGAAACTATTCTCGCATATCTGAGAAATCATTTCTAGCAGAAATCCTATCTTGCAGCATTTTCTTTGGTGCTACTTACTGTAGGTATTCCCTTGAATAATCTTGTAACATTTAGTCAGAAGCGTTCTATTTCAGACTTCCCAATTCTGAACGGTTCCCCCTAGTACGGTGCATTTGTTGTTAAATATCTCACGGGGGTGTGATAGGCTGCTGGAATATTTATAATTTCCCCCAGAAAACCTGCAACAAGTGAATATGCCAAACACTTTATCCTGTGTGCTCAAAAGGAACCGTGTCATCATCTCCTTTCACTTATCCCATGAGATTTATTCACAGTTTACATCAACTGTGAAACTCAGTTATCCACCGAGAGCTCCGCTTTATTTATTCCAGATAATAGGACGCTTGCAACCTATTAACAGTTGTAAACGGATCTTTCAAGTACATCTGACAGAGCAATTATGAAATATATGTCTTTGACAAGTTTCTAGGGGTAAATCGGGACAAAGACGGAGATTAGGTAACCGCAGGGCTTTTCCCTATTGAATAGTAGATCTACTGTTCATAAAGGAATTGCAAGTATTGTAGATCTCAGGCTTTAAAATTCCAGTGGAAAATTTAATGGTATGTTACCTGTTATATTTTAGAAAAAACATTGATTTGATCAGTGCTTATTTAAGAAACATCCTTATCCTGAATGAAAATAAATGAACACAGAATTAGAGGGAGGTGGGAGGGGGAGGAAAGGAAGACTAGATGGGGATGGATGGATGGATGGATGGATGGACGGATGGATGAGTGGGTGGCTGCAATAACGTAGAGTATCAACTTCCAACCAAGACCTTCATATTAAATTTTACTTGTCACTTTATTTTTCAGCCAATGTTTTCAGTTGCACCAAGCTTAGCCACCAATGCATCAGCAGCCTTTAATCCTTACCTGGGACCTGTTTCCCCAAGCCTGGTTCCAGCAGAGATCTTGCCGACTGCACCAATGTTGGTAACAGGGAATCCTGGGGTCCCTGTACCTGCAGCTGCTGCAGCCGCTGCACAGAAATTAATGCGGACAGACAGACTTGAGGTAGGAGTAATTAGTTGGTTTCTTTATATGTACTCTATTCTAACTTGCAAAGTGTGCTATTTCTTTGTTTATTTCTTCCATGGTTATAAAATTAAAAAAAAATTCAAAGCAGAGGATTTGGTTTATTTTTTGGAACATTTTACTAGAATATGAGTATGCTATATTTGATGAATATTATGTCCATAAAAGCCACAACATCCATGTGTAGTATAATGAATAAGAACTTGGACTCTGGGGTGAGATGGCCTCTTCGTTGTGCCTCAGCTTCCTTATTTTTGAAATGGGGTTAATAATGGCACTTAACCTCAAAGAAAGAGTCGGAAGAATGTCTAGTATCCAGCAAATACTTCTTAAATATTTATTGTTGTTTTTGTTATTATTAAGGACAACAAATTTTATCAGTCCCCTGATACTTGTTCTCAAGAAGATGCTACTTAGTTACTATCCCTAAGCACTTTAAAATTCATTATTGCAAACTGCCTCATATGCTTTGCTATCTTTTGGTTGGAATAGCAAGGCAGCTTTGTTTATGACACGTGCTCTTACAAACATTTTTAATTGGAGTTGGCGATGCTCTAAGTCCTAGAGTCAAGGATGATCAGATGTATCTGCTTTGCTGTTGCTACATGAAAAAGAAATGAAAGGTATAAATCTTACATTGAAGTGGTGGTTCTGAGTTTCAGCATGGCTCTAAATTAATGGATTTGGTAAAGTGTAGATGGAGGGAAAACTGGCAACATTACTGTACATTGAAGCTCTAAAAACTGGCATTGATGTCCAACTAAAGAACAAAATGACCTTTCCCCTCTTCCCTGGTTAGGATGAGGCAGTGCTGAGTAATGAGAAGTTTTGTTTGTATTAATTACCGAGAAAGCGACAGAATAGGGCTTTTGTGTGAACATAATTGACACTAATAATGCATCAGTATAGCAAGAATTTATTTAATAAGCACCAATGTCTTGTTTATTAAGTTTCATCACATGCTGTACAAAGGATTTCAGATTTCAGCATAGTTATATCTGCTACCACCTTATTGATGATAATAATACCAGTTGATATTTATTGGGTATTTATTATCTACCAAATACAGAGTCAGCCCTGTACATGCATCACACATTTAATCCTCAAAACAATCTTATGAGGAAGAGTCTATCATTAACTCCATTTTAGAGGGCAATAAATTTACAGGGAGAGATGTGACATAATTTATTCAAAGTCACAAAGGTATGATATTCAAGTAGGGTATGAACTCAGAATTCCATTTTTAAGCACTGTAGTATTCTCCCATTCCCATAAAGGCGATAGTACAAAGAGGAGGCAGCTAATTTTGGCCTCTGTATATTCTCTAAAGTTTTATTTGTTTTAGGCTTATTTCTTACCTTCCCTTAAACATTTTGGAAAAGACTGCTCATTACGAGAGTACTGTAAGGAGAACCCAGGAAAGACTTCGAGACCTAGCCGCAAGCCCTCTCTGGACAAAGGACTCGGCTGTGTGCTAGAGCATACGCCTTGTCTTGTGTGTGGCTTGTCATTTTACAGTTGCACTTGTTCATTAATTAACTAATGCTGTTTGCAGATATATTAGGAGGAAATTTAGGAAATTTTAAATATTTAAAAATTATCAAATGCTCAACTTAGAACCCTACACCCCACCAGCTTTTCTGAAGCAAACCCTGGGTTCATGATATGTAATTGTTGATTAATGGACACCACATAAGCAATCTAATAGGAATTTTAATGAATCACGAATACAAAAATGGTATTTTAAAAGCTGAGAAAACACCTATTTAACTCTTTTTAAAAGCCTAAGCTGTGCGATCAGAACTCTCCTAAACCTCTCACAATTTTAGGTTGTCTGTAATTGATTATATTTTATATGGTGTTGAATTAAAGCGAAGACTTTTGTAGCTTCGTTTTCCTTTGGGGAGAAGCTACTTTGTGTATTTTGTCTGTCTTATTTTGCTGTAGTCACAACAAATTGCTGCTGCTGCATTGACTGTCATTTCTTTTTAACCCGAATACCACTTATCTAAGTGCCTGATGGTAGGGCAGCTTCCTATCTTACCCTTGTTTACTGGATCTGATCCAGTGTCACAGTTACAACCTGTTAGGATATTGCATTGCGAAGCTAAGGGGCATGTCCTCTTGCTTGACAGTTGTGATTTTGGACACTCTTACCTTCAGGTTATTTCCTCTCATGCTAATTGCTCTACAGATTGGAGTCTAAAAGACACGGCAATACATGCACATACTTACTTGCTAAGAGGACCCGTGTTTGCTTATGTAGGGGTTAAATCTATACTCTATTTTTTTCCTCAAGGAACTCTCAGGTACATTTTCAAAATTTTGAATTCCTGTTGAAGTGAAAAAATTTAAATCAGTTAAAATATTGGCCAGTGTTTCTTGCCACTGCCTTCTTTTTGCTACAACTTTTTAGACAATAATGAAACTTAAAAATCATAGAATTATCAGCCTTCTGGTTCTTAGATAATTGCTTGGATGAATCGACATGTATTTATAGCACCCAATGTGGTTCTACAAAAAATGGTAAATTGGAAAATGGGAATCCAAGGATTAGTGCTAGTGATGTTGCTAATTAGGTGAGTAAGCTTGGGTCAAGCTAATCATGTTCTCTGAGTTTCATATTCCACACATATTAAATTAGGGGATTGTACTAGATCATCTCTAAGATCACTCCCTGTTAAAACATTCTAGGTACATTGAGATCATTTTTTAAAGTTTAACGCCAGCCACAAGCTTTTGAAAGTTTATGTGGATGTGTAAAACACACGGATGAGTTTTATTTCAATATTCATATTATCCATTCTTTGTTGGACATTCTTTAAACTACTTTGTAGCCATATACTTTCTATACTGTAAAAGTCAGTTTTCATTGTTTTCTCTAATGAGGAGCAAATGTCTTAAACATCAGTTCCAGTGGCTTTTAAAATTCCATTTTTTGACTTTGGGATACCTTTCTTTAATTTCTAAGCAGCAGTTTATTTTGACTGATTATTTTAAGAAATTGTTAGGATCCACAGGTACTGGAAGGGACTAAACGTGTTAGTCAAGTCCTGCTTCGTTATGAAGAATAATCAAGGAAATCATTGTTAAGAAACACAGTAATTTTTTATGGTACAAAAAAGGATCCCTGAATGCATTCATTCTCTCCTTTATTCAACAGTGAAAAACTATTGAACATCTTTCATGTAAAAAATATTGTGAGAGATGTCTCTGGAATCTCTTAACTGCCCTCTTACCAACAGCGAGAAAAGGTCCACATCGGCGTAGTGCCAGCCTCGCGAACGGTGCCCAGCAACCTGTTAAATGAATGAATAGATGAGTCCAACAGTCAACCAGTTAATCAGTTAATTAAAAAAGACACGTGCCCTTCTGTGGAGTTTAGAGTGATCCGACAGAGCAGTTAAAATGTGACACATTTTTCGCTTTCGTTAGCATTCTCCTTGGGAACATGTTTAAATTTTGAGCATTCCAAGTACAAAATATGACATCTTGTTTATGCCTCAAGTCTTCGGGTTGGTTGTTAAAAACGCAGGGCTTCGTTTGCAAAGACTGATGATTCAGACGGTCTTCAGTGGGGCCCCAGAGTCTTTTTCACAGACCTGCAAGGCAAGTCTAAGTACAGAGAGTCCATAGGACTCTTCCCCCAGTGGATGCCAGCATCTCTTCCTTAAGTCCTAACTTCTCACCATTTACCTCATGTACAGTTATTTGTGACCCTGAATTAAAAATCTGCCTCTTCCAGTTTATTCAGCATCCTGCAGTTTACGCTGCTGAGAACATGAACAGCATAATAAAATATTTTAGGTAAACAATGATGATTATGAAGGTAATTTATGCCATATAATAGCATTAGCATCAAACAAAAGCAAACCAGTGACTACATATTTTGGATGATGATGAAGGTAAAAGATTTCCATTTGGTTAACAGGATTGTTTTCATATCAACAGTCTGTATGAGAGAAAGGATACACAGTGTTTCAGGAAAGGTGGACAAATGGCTTGACTTCTGATATCTTCAGTTAGAGTTTGTTTTAAAAGAAGTTATTCTGCCCTGGCTGGTGTGGCTCAGTGGATTGAGCGCCGGCCTAAGAACCAAAGGGTCGCAAGTTCGATTCCTGCTCAGGGCACATGCCTGGGTTGCAGGCCAGGTCCCCAGCTGGGGACGTGCAAGAGGCAACCACACATTGATGTTTCTCTCCCTTTCTTTCTCCGTCCCTTCCCCTGTAAATTAATTAATTATTAATTAATCCTTAAAATAAGTTATTCTTGTGCTAAAAGTTTTATTCTACTGAGCTAATTATGACATGGGTTTCTAATTTGAGCCAGTGAATACTGGATGCTACCACTACATATTGACAAAGGAGACTGTAGTGACTATCATTTTTTTTTTATTTTGTTATTTTTTGATTTTTGAGAGGGGTGGGGTGGGGGGGAGAGAGAGAGATTGCGATTATGTGCTCTGACCCTGACTGGGAATCAAACCTGCAACCTTGGAGTATCAGGATGGTACTCTAACCAAATAAGATACATACCTGGCCAGGGCTAACTGATTTTTTTATATGACTAAAAATATGATACCTATTGTAAACAAAAAAAACAGCATGTGAAGCTAAATGAGAATTAAAGTGACAGTAAAAGCATGTCTGCATTGAGATTTTTGTAAGAGTTTAATGGGTTTTCATGATCTATTGAATATAAAAGACTTTCAATTTAAAAAAGATTAGAAAAACAAATGTTCTTAATTAAGAAAGGCTTATTGATAGGATTGTTTTAGTTTTGTATTTTTGCAGAAAATGGGTACTGCTTGTATGATACTTTGATTTCTCTAGAAAATGATTAATATTAAGAATTTCATGCACACAGGGTCAGACAGAAGTAAGGCGTGCTTGAGTGTGGCTGGTAGGGTAATAATATGGGTGTAATAATTTATAGTTTTAACTTGAAATATCACCTAAAATGTCATATGGTATGCTTGAGTGTGATGTTGTTATGTTAAAGAATTACATGCTTCTGATTTTATAATAAAAGATTTTGTAATAAAAAGGGGGCATTGTGCAGGATCCGGTAGTTTAAAATATTTTTAAAATCTGTAATAAAGCTTTAAAATGGTTCTTAAAAGTATACTCACACCATCATTTAAAACCTCCGGTGTACTATGTCTCTGTCACTTATTTATCTTTTGATTAGTTTCCATTTTGTTTTAAAGATGGTAAGAGTTGTAAATTGTTTCTAATAAGATAATTGCTACTCTTGGCCTGGTCACTCATTTTTGCTGTTTCTCTGCTAATTTCTTCATGCAGATTAAAGATGAAATTTCTTCATCTTTGTTAGAAAGAGCAATAAAAGTAACTATGGATATGAGCATTTTGCCATATTAATAAGGTTCTTTCACAGTTGTTTGTATTTTCCTGTCCTGTTCATTTGCACACTCTTTCATAGGAATGAGTAAATTATAACTCAACAGTGGATTTAATGGGAAGTTTTCTTTAGTTGGTCATTCCTATATATTCAGATTTGATTTTTTTATTACATGAAGTCAAGTTACAAATTCTTAGCTGTATCATCTCTAGAAATACGCTTGTATTCTCTGGCCTGCTAGTAATGATGGGTTTTGTCTTGTAGATTTCAAAGGAAATGCCCATTTGATCTTAACAGAAATCCTCTGAGAAAGCTGAAATATGTGTCTTTTTCTTTATTTTTTTAAAAAGATAAAATAAGGTTCAGATAGACCAAATTTATACAATTTTTAGATCATAGAAACTAAATATCATATTATCAGATAGTTATCTTAGAAACTTTATTATATTGAATACAGTTACTTCAACTAACTTCTCCTAATCACCAGAATTTTAAAATATGGAGATTTTAATCCTTTTTTATAGAAAATACAGATAATTTCTTTGCATGAAATTGTATATTCTTGACCAGTAATGCTGTGGATACTTATAAAAATCATTGATTATCCAGCATTACTTTTTTAATGTGTTAGCCCAAGTTAATAGAAAATAAAGTCCCTGATACTTATTGTTAAACAACAGGTATGTATATATCTTTGAATAAACTCCTTAATTAACATTGGTCATTAGGTTTAAATTGACTTCTCAAGTATTAAAATGGATGGAGTCCCTGTCCTGTTATGATTAGCTTCCTGTTTCTGCTTTTGGATGTTATTCTCTAACAGATGAGTGAGTTCAATATGCTGAGCACACATCACATCACTGAAAGGGGTCCCTCCTTAAAGAACATGCGGTTGACTGCGCAGCTTTGGCTAAGTTCAAACACTGACTGGCATTTCTTTAGAATCCCAATGCCTTAACTTGCAGAGAACCGATGAATTTAATACTACTTATAAAACATATTATTATTATTATTTCAACCATTTAAAAATATTTGTCATGTTTATTTAAAATCAGAGATTGATTAACAGCTATTTTAACTGGACGTGTATGGTGTATTTTAAGCTATCTATACACTTCCTTAGTATTTATGTTTCCATAGCTGGTAAGTGTAGGGACTAGAATCCCCACCATTTCTGATTGTAAACTTTTTTCTCTCTTCCCTGTACCACTGCTATTTAATTAATCGAAGAAGCTTTATGTAGAATTAATTTACATTTCTTTGGGAAATGTCTCTAATTAATTTTTCTATTGATTATTTTTTATTCCATAGATGTTTTCCTGAAAATGGAATGTAGCGCTTAAGTGTTTTCAGTGAACATCTTCATTGAAATGATGGTTTTTACCTTGAAAGCAAACTCCTATCCATTTTGTATGAAAATATATAAAACTTTCCTGATTTACATAAGAAATCCTGCATTTATACTTACAGAGTAAAAGATTCAACCAATATTCTTTTTGATTGAAGCATATTGTGGGTTTAGCTAAATCAATGGAATTATCTTAATTTAGGTTTGAAAAACCAGTTATCAAACTATAAAAAGTACTTATATTTGTTCATCTTCTAATGCCATCTCCGCACATTTATCCTTAGACACTGATCAAACAATGCCTATAGTCAGGAATACATTCTTTGCAATATTTATGATGTTTTAGAATATAGGAGATGATTTAGATGTTTTCCAAAAGACTTACCTATATTATACGCGTCTATTTAGTGGAATTTGATGCAGCCATAAGTAAGGATTTCCCCAGACACTCAGTAAAATGAAAAGTGCCTAGCAAAAATAGGCCATGGAGTCATAGCTACACTATAATTACACCTATTTAAAAATTGTGTACATGTAGAAGACTGCATGAGACTAGAAAAAGAACCATAATGTTTTTAGGATTTTCACATTTAATTTTACCTTCTGTGTTCCACATTTTCTGTGTAGTGCAATCAGTTGTACAATTTATTATCCCAACTTGAATTGTGAGATGAAATTTGTTGAAATTTTGTCTGTCAATTATAACTTGCTAATAGAATTTTCTAAGAGGTGTCTTCGGGGGATCAGCACGGTTTAAAGTTCCCTTGAACTTGCAAGGGAAATCAGGCCAAGCCAGCCCCTCTGGCCTGCAGTGCTCACAAGCCCAGGCTTTCACAAGAGATTTTTTCACTTTTTCTTTATTTTTTCAAAGGCAAGGATAATGGGAAAACAGCTATTTCAGTATATCTTCGGTACCATTTCCCGTGTCAGGAGAAACCTTAAGCTGAAAAAACAGAAAGAAAGAAATGGTCAAAAATATATCACGTAAAAGCATTTGACTAAATTCTTTGAAGATGAGAAAAGGCTGGTTTTAGGACGGGTTCTAAGCTAATTGCTAGTTACCAACCCTGCTCAGATTGTTTCAGCATTCTCCCTAACTGCATCTTGCAAGTACAAAATTGTAATAAACCATTACAATAAACCCATACAATGAATAAACCAATAAAATAAATAAATAAAGCTGTACAAACTGCACGCACATGAATAAAAGCAAATGGGGAGGGATGAGACAGTATCTTAGAATGACCACTTTTATGTAACCCGAATTTAAGTACACATTACTAAGAATAAAAAGACCATTGAAACAGAAAAATAAAAAGTCAAAATCAGCCCAGCACTTAGGTTACATTTTGGGAGAAGGATGTTCCAATTGCTGGCTCTAGCACTGCCATAATTGTTCTTGGAAAATAGCAAATCTTTGATTTTAATAGTTATTAGAGATCCTACAAACAGATTACCTTTAGATCTTCTTTCTTGACAGTATGGCAAAGAGTAAGATCAGTTGAGAACCAGAGTGTTCGCCTGCTGACCGATTCTTTGTGAGCCTGTTCGATAAACACCCATGACGGAAGAGCTAAGAACAGTAATGTGACAACACATGTAGTTTCCTATTGGATAAGGCTGCATTGACAGATTTGCTTAGACAAAAAAATAGGCTTTTTGTTTACCATAGTGTCATTTTAGCATAAATTCCATCTATGTGCATGACACATTTGTATCCTCATTTAAGTGTATCTGTCTCCCTATCTAAGTTGATGAGCCTAATTTAGTAAATGTTGGTTAGGCTCTGGGGATTTGTGGTTTAGCAAGCTCCTCGGCTGCTTCTGATGTTCAGCCTGAGTAGGGAATCCATAAAAGAACTTTACCATTTTTGCTTTTTGAATTATAACTTCCTGGTTATCCTTGGTATTTTTCGTCTTTGTTGTTGTTGTTCAGAAAGATAAATGAAATGGAATAAAATAGGGTCATTTGTAACTTCCCAAGTCATTTTTGTATTCTTGATATCTCTCAGTGACAGGCACATAATAGTAGTTATTCACTAGTTGTTAAATAGTAGTTAAATATTTTTAAATTAAATAAATTGAATGAAGTGGTGAATACAGTTGGCCCAGTGTTATGTATGTGGAATACAAAGCTTTAGCTAGTTTGAGGTTTCCAAATAGTGCAAGGTGTCATTATAACGTTCCTTTTAAGAACGAAGATGATGCAAATTATACAGTCCTTTTTAAAGGAAGTATTTTCTTCAATAATGGGATATGAATATAACAGGGAAAAGATCAAGAATTAAATGTGATCATTTTATGTACGCAGATCCAAGGAAACCTTTGCTTTTTTAATAGGAAAAGGATTCCCATTTCTCTTTCTTGCTGAAAGATAAGGTGCTCGGGGTTTTCATTTGCTCAGTTTGTGAAAAGAGTGAAAAATAAAAAACTGTTTCCTTGTGGCCTGAAGTAAAAACATGAAAATATCCAAAGAATATTACATGTTTTGGATGGCCCTCTTGTGGTAGAAAGGTCAAACTATTCCAAATGAAGCCAGTTTTGGAAACCTGATAAAAGCAGGCACCACAGCAAACTTTAATAGTAAGAGTCAAAATTGAGCAAATGAATGCAAAATAACCCATTTTCATTTTCCTCCATGGTCCCTATGGCAAAATTAATAGCCATAAAACAAATTTACAATAACAAAAACTAATCATTTTCCATCTGCTTTATATAACTACCAAGTAAATCTCTAATGATCAAAAAAACAGCTCCTGGAAACATTTTACTAAAAGCTAGCAAATTTTGCTTTTTATGCTTTTACTTAGAAATAATTTCAGGTTAGCACAAAAATTGCAAAAATAGAACCAAAAGTTCCTGCATATTCTTCACCCAATTTACCTAAATATTAACATCTTATGTAACCAGGGTCATTTACAAAACCAGAAAATTAGCATTGATATGCTGCTCTTAACCAATCTACAGAGCTTAATCAGATTTCATCATTTGTCTTACCAGCATCCTTCCCTGACTCCAGAGTTGTCAAATCTGTGACAGTGAGTGCCTCAGTCTTTCTTTGTCCTTCATGACCTTGCCCCTTCAGAAGAGTCCTGATCAGTTATTTTGTAAAACATCCTTCCATTTCAGTTTGTCTAGTGTTTCCTCATGATTAAATTCCAGCGAGGCATTCTCGGCAGCCATGTAACCAAAGTGATGCTATGCCTTTTTTTCAGTGCATCCTAAAAATAGGTATAGGAATGTCTTGTTACTGGTGATGTTAACCTTGATCACTTGCTTAACGTGGTGTCTGCCAGATTTCTTTACTGTAATGTACTGTTTTTCCTTAGTAATTGATCAATATATCCACCTATTTTATAATAGAAACTGAACACAATTAGTATCATAAATGCATTTTCTTGCTCATGGACATTTTGCTGAAACTGGTTATAATTTGTGTACCAAAGTAGGAATTTTTCAAGATATTTTGTGCTTTGTTTGCAAAATATCTTTTCCCTTTTCATCTGTAGCCTTCTTTCACCAGTCTTGCGCTTTAAATGAAAATCTTCAGAAAGGTTCCACTTGTTCACGTTGACTGACCCCTATGCACTCACTGCCCTTGCAGGTGTGTCGAGAGTACCAGCGTGGCAATTGCAACAGAGGAGAAAACGATTGCCGGTTTGCTCATCCTGCTGACAGCACAATGATTGACACCAATGACAACACAGTCACCGTGTGTATGGATTACATCAAAGGGAGATGCTCTCGGGAAAAGTGCAAATACTTTCATCCTCCCGCACATCTGCAAGCCAAGATCAAGGCTGCCCAATACCAGGTCAACCAGGCTGCAGCAGCACAGGCTGCAGCCACCGCAGCTGCCATGGTGAGTAGACACATCAGCTCACGCCTTGTGAGCAAAGTGAACAAGTGTATCTACAGGCTCTTCATTTATTAACTTATTTTTTTTTTTTTTGTGGCTGAATATATGTTTGTTCAGGTATCCCAGACAATGCATAATGAAGTTACTGTTCACAAAAGTGAGGGTAACTCCTCAGATGGTTCACATTGCTTCTGTACCTTTGGCCTAACTCTTAGTACTCTGTCTTATTCTGGATGTAGGGTTTCTGAAACTTCTCCTCTGTAAAGAACACCCGTCTCCTTTTCAGTTGAACCATAGTGCCATCCTCGGTGCTCTTATCTCCGTGTGCCATCGACTCAGCCCTGGCTCTCCTTCGGTGTGCTCTCTCCCACACACCGTGACTCTTCTCTACCTAGATCTTGCTTTTTTACAGTACCATGATCTGACACTCCTTAGGAGAAGTGCTTCAACACAATTGTTTTTAGAATTAGCTACAAGATTTTGAACCGTACTATCTAGATTGTTTTAAATAATATGTGGCATAAACATCATTGTAAAATGAGAAATGCTTGACTATGCCATTATCTAGAAAGGAGAAAGCTAGCAGTGCTCAAGGAGTTAGAAATCGGATCATTTGGAATAGATCCTGAACTATAGCCTGAAGGTAAATTTTAATGCGATCTAGTAGCTGATCTTAATGAGTCAATTCCTTATTCTTTGCTTAGCTGTTTTAATGTTATCCCCTTTTTTACATAAATATATGACTTGACCATTAAAATAGTCATAAAAAACACTGTGGTATTTCGTAGCACAGTACAATAATCATGAGAGAGGTCTTCTCTGTGTGTGTTTATGGATACTTGAGCAAAAATACAGAAGGCTGACTCTCTCCTCCTCTCTTCCTTTCACTCTTTTTTTCTGTTAGAGTATCTTGTTTGTAATTAACTACAAAGAGGAGTTATCCTCCCAATAACAACTCAGTAGTGCCTTTATTGTGCATGCTTAGTCTTGTTATTCGTTGTATATGGCATTCCGATGATTTGTTTTTTTATTTGTTTTTTCTCACCTACCCAAAAATGCACTGCTGCCCCCATGATGCACCTCTGCTTGCTGTTTATGTTAATGCGCTTGAACCCCACTGGCCCATTGCCATCATGTGCTCGCTGCCTGCTAATTAAGACTCAGTCGGCTGTCAAATCACTGAAGCGACCCCTCGAGGCAACCTTTGACCTGGTACTATGACCTTTCACCTTTTAGCTTGGCATGTAGCTTTGTTGTAGATACAAGTTTTTTTTTTAATCAATTTTAAAGTATATATTCCTTTTTCTGTTATAAAGTTGCAAAGTGCAATGAAAAAACTGAGTGTGGTTTCCTGACAAAATTAGTGGAAAGACTATAATTTCAGTTCCTGGATGGATATCATACAATGAAAGCTTCTGAAAGCCCAGCAGCCCACATTCAGTTTAACTACATTGTAGAATGTTCTAATGAAATACTTCAAGGATATTTAAAATGTATTTTGACTGTATATTTATGTACCTATTTGGTTAGCATGGCTTTAGTGATAGAATTATTTACTTTTTAATATTTATAGTTCAGTGTTCAAGAAAAAAAAAACTTGCATGCTCTGGGACATTTGCATGTGGAGGTAGAGCCGGGGGGAGGAGCCGAGTGGGATTAGTTTTTATTTTACCTGTTTCATTCACTCTGTACAATTAACTATTAACATCGCTTATACTTGTCAATCCTCATGGAGCTCACAGTGCAGCTTTTCTTCTCTTCCCAAGTCAGTGGCTTCTCAGAGAAAGCCTGAAGCATTATGGGACTTAAAACACTTTAACACATTATAACATGTGCTCATGTACTAGTGGGGTTTTTTTGTTTTGTTTTGTTTTGGACCAAAAATAATGCTTCCTTTAAAGCTTTTATCTTGCCTTTGTTTTAAAATTTTTTTGCGTATCGGATTTTTCCCTTCTTGGTAGTTTAGTGCTCTGCTGCCTGCTTGCTCATGCTTCCTAACAATTTTAGCCTTCAACTGATTTTTCTTTTTTCTTTTTCTCTTTTTACTGGTATTTGTTTTTTATACTCATTCACTAAACAGGGAATTCCTCAAGCTGTACTTCCCCCATTACCAAAGAGGCCTGCTCTTGAAAAAACCAACGGTGCCACCGCAGTCTTTAACACTGGTATTTTCCAATACCAACAGGCTCTAGCCAACATGCAGTTACAACAGCATACAGCATTTCTCCCACCAGGTAAGGGGTTCGAGTTTGTTAATAAGTGAGTCAAATAGTCCACCTACTGGTAGAGTAGATACACCAGCCATGCCCCCAGTGTGTTGTTAGTCGTAAATAAGGTGGAAGGTAAGGTGGTCAGCGGTGAAAGCTCACCTGAGGTTGTCTCATGTTGTTTTCCCTAAAAACTAAGAATTTTAGCTTAATGAAACATAGATGAAAGATCACTGATGTTTTATATGTTTATTTTTGTTTGTGTAATTTAGGGTTGAAATGTAGCTCTCTCGTTTTTTATTTTCTTTACTCAAAACTGTTGTATGTCTCTCAAGCTACTTTATGACACTGTCCTGCTGTAAGACCCCTTTGCCTTCATGATTCCATAGAGTTAATTCGAATTCTTTGAAATGACACCATCAATTTTGATTTTTATTTTTCAGCCTTTTTGTTTTCAAGGTGGAGAATAAAAAACTGTATTATAGAGCTCTTAAAAGTGCTCTTATCAGTACCAATCAGTGCATTCTTAAAATCATTATTGCTCCTAAGCTAATATTGAAATAGCACCAAATGCCCAGTGGAATTTACATTTATTATTGAGTTACACATTTGTGGTTTCAGTTGACTTCCACTTAATCACATAAACATACTCTAGGACTATCCACAAGGATGTGAAACTTAAAAACATAAACTACTCACTCATTTAATTACCTGAAAATTTATTTTCACTCGCTCTTCCTTCATTTACTTCAGAAAATACACATTAACTCCTTGTAATCCGAAATTCAACTAACCAGAGACTAAGGCCATTTTTTTTTCTTTACTTCTTAACCTTTCTTTTAAAAAACTTACCCTGGGTCCTGAGACTTCTCTAATAAAATAATTTTTTTTTAGTTAGTAAATGTTTGACTAGGTGTGTCAGAGAGGCAGAGCCATTAGTATATTGACACTATTGACAGTGCATTAGGTTCGTAATGCCGCGAGGGAATGTGCTAATTTATTTTTGAATAATGAAAAAAGAATAAATTATATTCACATTAGTTTCACTGCTAAGCACAACTTTTTATACAGCGCATCTTTGGAAACTGGTCATCCATATGTAGAAGATGTAGTAACATTCGATGAGCTGAAATAGTCCACTAATTGAAATATGCTGTAGACACCATGGATAAATGATATTTGTACTCATGAAATAGTATCTATCAAATTGAAGTTTGTTCATTTTCAAGTTAAAGTCATTTAGCTCTGTAAGATACTTTTTGCATTCTGAGGTAAAAATCACATTTCTCTTTATGTTTTATAATATTAAAACTTTTCCCTCAACATAGTTTCCCAGAGATTTTGAGAAATTACTGTTTTTGTTCTTGTAAAAATTGCCATGCCCTAAACTTATGCTGTCTCTAACAAATAAGCCATCCATTTTTCTCTATAGTCAGATCACTGGACAAAGTTTTAGGGAATTACAGGTAACTGCTATAATGTCTTTGAAGAAATTTAAAATTATTTTGTCAATTTACTTCATTGAATAAGACATTCCTGTTAGAAATGAAGTTTTCCCATTGAAAATCTAAAAAAATAAAAACAAATTAAACTTCCATATATTATTTAAAGAAACCTAAACTAATCTATATTATTAAATGGATTTTGCATTATATTCTCCAAAAACATTCAGAGGACTAAGTAGTTTCCTAAATAAACATAATCATTAACTGCATGATGATACTTATTTATGACAATAGTCTTTTCCTAGAATGGCTTTTTATCTGGATAGGATGGAGCAAAAGATGCTAGGTTAAGAGTCAAGTCAGGGAAAAACAGTAAGCACATTCTTAAATCAGAACCACGCTTATCCCTCTATTCTAAAAACAATATTATTAATTTAAATAAACTGCCACAATGTATTGAAATATGCTGAGAAATTTAAAACATATTTGCACTTTTATGATGAACTTTGCATCAGAGATATTGTTTCTTGATATTTGTAATCAATATGATATGAAACAACTGTCATAGTAATGTAATAATAACACCATTTGTAACCCCACGTTAAAAGACATAAGTTCTTGGCTAACCTTTGTTAGCAACATAATCAGAAATAGGTACTGCCTACATCATTCTTTAAAAGTATTTTTGTTATTTGTAATGTGTTGCCTGTGAGCACAAAAATTGGCCCTATGACATGAAAACATTAAAATGGATAGCCCATCTCTACTTCTGCCAAACCCTTTGCTCAATAGCCAGAAAGGAGGAAAAAAATAAATCTAATGCAGAGGATATAAACTCAGGGACCAAGCAAGAAACAATAACAAGTGAAAGCAGAGATGCACTGGGAGCTCGGAGGTGTGTGAGGCACTGGAGAGCACAGGCCCAATCCAAAGGGGGACAGTCAGTGTTCAGACTTAGGCTTTTGTTGCCCAGAGGAGTATCTGCCTGGCAGGTTGTACCTGTTGTGCACTGCACACCTGTGGCTCCATTTACATCATAGTCTATGTGAACAAGGGCGGCTGTGCAATCCTGCACAACCTATGTGGTGGCCCTCATGTCTCGTGTTGCCATATATTACGATTTTTTTCCAGACACTGTGGACATTTGAATGTTTATATGTGAAATATCTCAATTTCTCAATTTTTTCAACCAACTCCATTTTTTGAAATACCCTTTGAGAAAGAAAATCCATCCTACCACAGATTCATATGTATTCTCATATATAATACCTAGAAGAAAAGGAAGTTTGTTTTTCCAAAGTCTAGGTTATTCTGCAGGCACGCAGAAGAATTACATCATCAGAGCATCCCATCTGACCACAATATAATAATTTGGAAGGTATATTCTGAAGTTTTTATTGTAACCAAAAAGAAACGGAAATCATTTATTTTTTGTGGCTTAGATTTTTAGAGCTCTAGTCTGTTGCTTCAGTAATAACTTACAGGATATGAAGGCCTGTAACACTGAAGTTACAGTGAAGCATCGTTGTCTAAATCCTTAGAGCAGGTGACTGTGTATACATACTAGGTTGCTGGCAAAAGATCATGATTCAGTGACAAGCCAGCTAACTAGTTTAAGAAAATCTAGTATTTACTATAATTTTTAAGAACAAAATTGGAGTTATGAGGCATCTACCCGTCTATCCATCATTCATTTAATTCTATCCATTTATTTAACCATCCATCTTTCTATCTGTCTGTCCTTCACTCCCTCCCTTCTATTTCTCCTCCCTCTATTCTTCCCAATTTTCCATCTACCCACCCATCCACAAACGTACACTTTCATCTGTCCATCCATCTGTCCATCATCCATCCATCCATCTTTCCATTCATTCAATTAAATAATATTTATTGTATGCCACATCATGTACCAGTATTTACACTAGGGATTGCTAACTTAAGATGCAAGGGCTACATCTAGAATCCAGAAATATTTGTCTAAACATGTATAAATAAAAACAAAATATAAATTCTTTAGAAAGTGAGCATGCTCTCTAGTTCTAAGTCTCACAATTCCCTATTGTCTAGGCTAAGTTGTTTCACACATTTTATTAAAAAGAACTACCTCTTACCTAGTGTTGCTTTGTGCCATGCTGCAGTAGGTGCTTTCTATACAATATCTGATTTTTTTCTCACCACAACCCTGAAAGGTTGGCATTTAGTATGCCCATTTTACCAATGAGTAATTTTATGCCTAGAGAGGTCCAGTGATTTGCTGCAAATTATATGGCTTGTAAGGTTTAGATAGAATTTGAACTCAGGTCAGGTGAGCTTGGGTTAGTCTCTCGAAATCTGTCAGCTTTTTACACAAAGACCTAAAAAAAGAAAATTGGGAGCATGGAATTAATAGAACTAGTCCTACAACTGGTGTTTCACATCCTCCATGTCATTTAAAGATAAAAACAAGGATTAGATTAAGTTCACAGTGAAGTTTTTTTTTTTTAATTTTAGATATATACTAATTTTTTTATCATTACCCTTCAAACCTAAATTAATTATTTGCACATATTAAGGATAATCCAGGGTCTACTTATGTTGTCGGTATGAACTTTATTCCCAAAAGTAAGGTGTAAAAGAAATAATCACTTTTACTTACATCAGATGTGTTCCTGAATTTATATTAAGTCCCACTCTAAAGACTAATCTCATTGCATTTGCTAGAAACATTAGGTATTACCTGGATTCCAGGACCCCACCCACCTTCCAGTAATGTCAGGCGACTCATTCTTTTGTCCTCAGTCACCACTGGCCACTGCTAATGTAATCCCTCTGCATACTTACCAGATTTCTTTAAGACAAGTACTCCAGGGGTGCAATGTCTGCCTCGTGTCCGGGCAGCCTTACTTACTTGGCCCGACTCAGGCGCGGCCCATTCCCTTGAAAGCCTGCTGCCTACGGGGCTGTTGTGAAGGAACAGAACAGGTCTGTGTGCTCCTGGACCCTGCGGACTGCCTTCCTCCTCAGGGTCTCGAGGAATTTTTCCCTCGGGGGCCCCCTCACCATTCTTGCCTACCTGCCATACTCAGAAGCCCCCCTCAGTTCTCTTCCCCAAGCACATCGCCCTCAGTCAGTGTGGGCGCTGGCTTGCACTGCAACTCTGCTAGATAAGAATGTTCATTATTTTATAGGATTATGTTTAAGTGAGTTTTAAACATAATATGATAGCACATTCTAATCTTAAAGCAGTCTTACAGTCAGGTCTAAGTGTTTAGAATAACGGCTGAAACATAGTAAGCCCTAAGTTTTGTTTGTTATTTCTTGAATTTTATAGTTCAATAGAGTAGAATTCAATAGATTGAATAGAAACAGGAATAAATTATATGACAGCATGGCTCATCAGATATCAATTTTGAGAATAGTTAAATTTAATATGAACTTTTAGTTCTAGATGATACAAATTATTTTTAGAAGAACTTAAACCAGCTTTATACTTCTTATCATAAATACCTAAATAAACTTTTAAAAATTATCATATCTAAATTCAAACCTCCAACTAAATCTCCATTATAATTCCTTTTCTCTCTTCTATCTTTGTCTTCTCCTTGAAATAATTTTAAGTATGCATACATCTCATTTATAAGATTTCTCCCTAGTTGTTTTTTTGTATATCTTCATACAGATCAATTAAAATTTTAATTTAAAAAGTCATGTAATTAAAGTAATGCATTTCTCAGAAACACAATATTTTGTTATGCAAATATCTTAATAGGGGAAATTTGAAATTGACAACTGCATCTGCTTAAATTTGGCCTTGGGCTGAAAATTGAGGAAAAAAAATTAATTGGCTATTTGCACATCTATATTACTAAATCAAACAATTTGATGTTAAGATGGACATTATGGTCATTTCAAAATTGATTTTTCTTTTTGGTAAGTGGGTCCTACAGCATTTTGTTTCCATATTTGTGAGTAATGCACCCTAGCTAGTATTTTTATTGCTGCCTTGTATTTATTTGCTGCAAATCCCTCTCAAAACTGTGTGCATTGGTTATAATGGTAATGAGGAAGGTAATTCAGACTAAAATTCAAATGATAAAATCTTCAGGGTTTTAGAGAGAGAGGGTAAGGTTAACTCATTTTCAGCATGTGCAGGCTAACTATGCATGGGATGAAATATAATAGGCAAATTGCAGCATAAAAATAAATAATAACTTTAAAACATATAGCCTGTACAATATTTAAATGGGCTTTAATATTCCTAAAATACCACGTTTTTCGTTTTCAATTTATCTTTTCAACCGCTTGCCCTCCCATTAGGGGATAATGATTTCACAGGATCTAAACCCAGTATTACAGTATTACATTTTGCTTGCTCTACTGTTTCGAATTAATGTCTTTGTTACCACCGGTTTGTTTTTGTTGTCTGTCACAAGTCTTTGACTCAGTAGTTGTAGCAAAAGACCGAGTTCTTCAAGTGTCTTAAGTAATGCCTGTCACTGAAATAGTACTCCACCTGAGAGGATGCCTCCTTAGCTCCATTACCAAGTTTAATCACTGAGCATTGTGCCCGTAGTCTCACTGTGATAACAGGCTGATTGCAGCTGTTCCAGGGTTGCCAGTTGAGTAATCCGCCGTTCTCAATGGCAGCTTTGTATTGCAGTGCTATCTCTGACAAGACTCAATTGGCAGAAATTTTCTAACAAGTGTTCATCCCAGTTGCTGCTAGTATGTAAATAGGATGTGCCAAGTTTTAGGTAGAAGTATAAAATCATTGGAAATCTTAAAATCTAGTCTAAAATAACCTCATAGAAAGAACAGTGGTTCTGTATGTAGGAAAGTGCCCTGAACTTGGTAAAATAAAGTATATTTTTCAATGTTTATATGTCAAAGAAAACAGGGAATACACACACACACACACACACACACACACACACAGATATATTATTAATTTAACGTCATGGTCAAACAATTGTGATTATCAGTGCTAATACCACATTTGTAATGTATGCATTTTCATTATCTCCCATTCAGGGTTTTTATTAAAGTCTAATTACCACTTTTTTGTGTGTGAAATTTTGTAGAATATTTGTTATTTCAGGAAGTCCTGAGGGTCTATACCAGCAATGAAAACTAGTCTGTTTTCCCAGGTACCTGCTAAGTAAACCAATTCAAAATATATGAAAGTATATGACCTCTGAATATTCTTCCTACATTTAAATTCCAGACTAAGGCAGTGCAGAACTTTCACTTTCTCTTTATGCATAATTTATTGCTTGGTGTCCCTCCAAATAAAATTCCTATATGGATAATCACAACCTCTTCCATGTCTGCATGGTTGCTGCTATAGTGAACAAAAAAATAAAACCAAAAGAATGAAAGTTGAATGTTTGGGTTTCATTACATTGTTAAGTCAGTTTTGTGCATTGAATTAGGTAGCATTTCAACAATAAATAATATTTCTAATTATTTAACTTGTGTTCAATATAAAGATAATGTTAATGCATTCATATTTTCAAGTCAGAAATGAGAAAGCTGCAAGGTAGCTAGTAAACCAAGTTAAAACAGAACGGATTTCAATGTTATTTTTGTAAGAATTAAGTAGGTTTAAATTTTTTCCAAAGTGCTTTTATTTATAGGCAACAATTAGGAGAAACAGAGTGTACCAGCACACAGTTGAACTGGCTTTTATTCTTCACTTGAGACTAGTTCTAATTGATCACTGTGCTACTGTATGATTTGATTGTGCTGACAGTTACATGCCACTGTTCCCATAATAACAATTTTTCTTCTTTGTTCAAATGAATTTCCTAATTACACGTGTGATGGGATGTTTTAATTCTTTTCCCTTTTCAAATCCACCTTCCTGTTGCAATGCATGATGGGCAGGCTCAATATTGTGCATGACACCCGCTACAAGTGTTGGTAGGTGCCAGCTTTGTTTCTTGATTATCTTAAACCTATGGTGCACCTCACAGCCCCTCAAAATCCACTGCTAAGTTTAACTTATATCTATTGGGCAAGTCCATTTCCTTTTACTAACACCTGTCAATTAAATGTCATTTTCTATTTAATTGACATGGACTCACATAAATGTTTTCTTTACACACAACTTTTCCTTTAGTCACCTTTAGTGGATTTTGATTGGACTATGAGTTCTGGTGTGTAAAAAAAATCTATCTCATTAAAGTAATATATTGTATATTTTTATAATAGTAAATAAGAAAAGTTACTTTCATGCAGTTAACTATATCTATGAAGTAAATACCTGTATTTTGACTTAGATTTTGAATGTCTGACTATGAACACTATATAAAATTCTTGTTTTTGACTTAGCAAATTAAGCCTGTTTGTGTCAATTTTCTTGATTTGATGGTAACAAGCTTTTTTTCCCCTTTTTTTTCTCTTTCATTCCCCTTCCCTTTCTCTCCTTGGAATGTTGTCCTGCTTTGCGCTGTGATTGCATGTCACTCGCTGGTGATGATGTCCCGTCACATGGCTTATTGCTGTGATAAATACCATGCCCAATTATCTCCTCCATGTTGCCATGGTTTCCATATTGCTACACTCTTCTGTGTGTTTGCTTATATGATTTTCCCTCCGAAAGTTCCCATGGTGCACGGTGCTACGCCAGCCACTGTGTCCGCAGCAACAACATCTGCCACAAGTGTTCCCTTCGCTGCAACAGCCACAGCCAACCAGGTTTGCTAATTTACAGCTTTGTTTCTTAAAAACCAACTCTGATAGGGCTCAATCCAACAGCCCTTACGCACGTGGCGTTCCCATTGAGGTCCGCGGGACTCGTGTGTACGTGAGGGCTGTGGCGGGTGCTTTAATAGCATGGGGTTTCAAAGATTCCTCTTGTTGGCCTACACATTCTCTCTATGACGAGCAGCAGAATGCTTTTTTGCCATTTATAAGTGCTCCAAAGTTATCGCAGCTCCATTTCTAAAGCTACTAAAATGATATTTACACAAGCAATTCTCATTTGGTTTCAACCAATCATGCAGGTAATTTGACAGATCAAAAATGTAGGTGATGTAAAGGTTTTTATGTTATAACTATCTGGTATATACAGTTTCTCAGTTGTGACCCAAATTCCTAATAAAAAGCACAATATTTAAATGTGTAACATATGCCACAAATGATCACTCTTGTAAATAGAGTTTGTTATAAATTTGTTACAGTTTTCTTTGTTAAGCCAATTACATATTCAAAATAGATTCAATTTGTGTTTAGGTTTTGATTCTTAGTGCTTTAAGCAAAAAAAAAAAAAATCCTTTATTTCTGTAATTGCTCAGATTAAATGTTAGGGAGTTATGAAGGAAAAAAGGCATCAATTCTGTGTTCCATACAAGTTTATAGCATAACAATGACACAGGTTACTTTTAAGTAAAAGGGATCTGATTCAGAAATTTAAATTTTGTGTCGTACAAGAATGACTATGTAAAAGAAAATGATTAATGAAATATTAAAAATTTAAAAGTGGACATAGATTCAATGAGGATTTTCTTATCCTATTTAAAATTATGTTCTAAAGAATGTTGGTTGAATTAAAGTCAAACTTACATAGTTTTTGGCTTGAATATAGGGATATGTTTGTTATGAAAGCAAAGCTCAGTTGGGTTAATAGCGTATGAAAAAGTTGAGAGCCAAATCAAATTTCAGAAAACCCACAGACTAAGGTTAAAGGTAGCCAAGTGGATCTCAAAAGAATCAGTATGAGATGGGAATCAACCTGTTGCCCTTTGGGAAGAGACCAGTTATATGCCATTTGAATTTGTAGTTATTGCTAAGAGGAGTAGCCACCCTTGTTTCTGTAACGCGCTATGCACTGTTGAAGAACTCTAAGCTATTAGCATAGCCATTAAAAACTTTCAAAAGCAGTATATTAAAGTGGAGATATCTTAAACATTTCTTGGCAGAGATCATTTGTTTTTCTGAAGCTTGTCAAAATAGCCCTGGATTTGTGCTAACACATCAGACTCATTTACAAGAATGCTAGATTGTGCATATGTAGCATGTTAGTAAGTGATCTATGGTAGAAATTTCTTAATGGATTCAGTGCAATCCATGTATGGTGTAGATCAACGATGCTGAATTCTCCTGTGTGTACCATGTATGACTGTAGAATTGCTGGTGTAAGCAGAACTATAGCAAAGCAAATTTCAACATGCCCTTGGCCACCTGGGTTGTAGGGGACACTTTACTTTTTGCATTGTGCTGTGACCATTTCATGCATAATCTTGGGTCTTCATATTGTTTTACAACCAAAAGAAAGAAAAGGGAATGGATATATATATACACACATATATTATATCTACATATACATACATATGTATATGCCTACAGTACATTAGCGATGCTGGAAATAGCTGATGCCACAAAATGCAGCCTGCATGCATGCAGAAGTTTATAGCTGGCCCTTCATCTGCATCGATTGGTGTTGAAGGTCCTTGGTATGTTTCGACAGCCCCATCCTTGATGCTTCTACACTGTTGGGTGCCACATCCTGTCCTGCAGCAGCAGGAAAAATGGTATGAGAAGCTTCATTATGCTTGGAGCACATTTTCGTGCCATTTGCCAATGCTGTAAAATTGTGTAAAGATGTCAGCTGAGAAATGGAAATAAAATAGAGACATATTAATTTACACTCCAGACTGTGGATTATAATATGTTGCATTAGTCTAAGACATCTAAACTGAAACAACAAAAATGACTTCATGTATGTGATTTCACTATTCTCTCATCAAACTTGCCGAAATGGGATTAGTGCCATTTTATAGATAAAGGGACTTCTGTATAATTAAGCGCTTTGCTCATGGTTACACAGTAGGAAATGGATCACCAGTGTCAGACCCGTGTATTCAGTCCTCCGAGAGCCTTGATGTGCTCTGCTGCCTCTGCCAGGTTAGCAGCCCTATTCTGGTTCGGAGGAGAATCGGGGCCCATGGTGGAAGTTCTTGGCTTTGGGGACTATTGAAATAAGTCACCTCTGTATTGGGTTCTTACTGTATTTTCTCTCAAGTTTTGTTTGTTTTTTTTTTAAATTCTCTTGCCCATTTAAAATACAAAAAAAAAAAAAATGTGCAATCAGGATAGAGACATAGGTTTTGATGTAAATTTATGCTCTTGTCAAGTTCTTTTGAAATACTCCTCTATGAGTCCTACCTGGTATTTTAAATTGGAAAAGAAAAAGTTAGACACCATAAGTTGAAAATGAAAAAAATGTTAGAAACTGGTTGCACGATAATAGGCAAGACATTTCCTACTTTGGTTCCTGGGTTACTGAATACCGAAACCGCAGGGGTGTCTGTGTGCGTGCGTGCGTGTGTAGGCCAACAAAAAGGGCTTCTTTCAATTACTGCTCTGCATGAATTTTTGATAGTTTTACTTATCTTACTTCTTAAAACCCAGTAACATTTATAGAATAGCATTTAACACAAAGTTTTAAAAACTGAGTTGCTACTTTGGCATCGAGTTTACATTAACTTATTGTAATGTGGACCAGATAAGAACTATCACCTCACAGCTGAATTTCA
Organism: Pteronotus mesoamericanus; assembly: GCF_021234165.1. Classification (NCBI taxonomy): domain Eukaryota; kingdom Metazoa; phylum Chordata; class Mammalia; order Chiroptera; family Mormoopidae; genus Pteronotus; species Pteronotus mesoamericanus. The sequence continues at coordinate 20,331,226 of NW_026555027.1, forward strand.
CTTTTCTTAAAAAATTTAATATTAAAATGTTTTCATCTCTTGGTTGTTGGCTTGCTTGCATGGATCATTCATTAAATAATTTTTTATTTGCTAGATACCCATAATATCTGCCGAACATCTGACTAGCCACAAGTATGTTACCCAGATGTAGAATTTTCATCACTAAACAGTAAGTTTATTATATAATACATAGTGCATATGCGTGGTTTTTTAGATAACAACTGTGTAATGCATTTAAGAAATTTTTTGCAAAATTTCAGAGAAAATCGATGTGTAGAATTCATGTTTTTATCCTAGGTGGGTTCTGAGGAATTTTATCATACAAATTTGTAATAAATATATTACTGTCACTTAAATACATGTAATACTTAGGAAAAATAAATTCTGTCTTAACTTCATATCAGAAATAAACACAAGTATGGAGAAAAAAATATGACTTAAATCTAAATAGAAGGCGTGGATCAGGGACTGGCAAACTTTTTCTTAAAAGACCAGATAGTAGATGGTTCTTTGGTCATACGTGCCGCAAGGTTTCTGTCGCCAGTCTTTCCTGTTACAGCCTCTCAACTCCGCCACCCTAGCAGGAGAGCAGACCGCAACAATGTGCAAGCAAAAGGGTGTGGCCGTGGGCCAGTAAAGCTTTGTCCGCGGAAGTAGACAGCAGGCTGGATTTGGCTCAGAGGCAGTAGTTCCCTGATCCATTTTATAGATCCTCATTTATTTTATTTTTAACTTTTTTTTTGCAAAATCCTAAGTGAGGACACGTATCCAATTCCATCCGTGTTTCACCACACAGGATCATTAGAATGTAGATCTGCCTTCAAAACTGTATATACGCACACTCACACATATGTGTACGTACACATCTACACATCCAAATGAACTTGGAAATACTACCTTGGAGGACCTTATAATTCTGAAAATGTTGCCATTGTTCAAAAATGGCTCGAACGTCTTGTGGTTTGCCCTCGGACACATTAACTTACATACTTGCAAAGGTGGCTGTTTTTCACAGTTGGAGGATATACTTTATTCGGTATGCATGCATCCACGTTATCATATATACTCAGAAGTATATTAGTAATTATTTTTACATTTAAAAAGAACCACAACATTTAAAACTGCATCTGGTAAATAAGGTGGGTGATCATTCTCTGTTGTTTCCTTTCATTCACTTCTTTTCATTAACACATTTCCAAATGACTCTTTGGTGCTACTATGTGTGAGTTATGTCAATGAGATAAAGGCGAATAAACAATGAGATAAAGATGTAAATTTCAGCGCACTATATTAAAATAAGAGAGATTTGAATAAACTTTTCTTGGAACAAAGATAAAGGAGCCACTCTCCCAGTAGAGTCAGAAAGTAAGTAACTTTGGACAAAGAAGGTAGTTGTAGAAAGAAGGTAGGAACACAGGCCTCATAGGAGAAGGGACAGTGTTGAGGCAGGAGATGGTGGCAGAGAACCCGTTCGGAGGCCCTCATGATAATCACCCATAGCGAGCACTGGACAAAGGTCGAGCCCATGCAGAAGAGGGTAAACAAAGTTTGAGAGCCATTTAAGGAATCATAGACTCTGAGAAGTGCTAGCAAAGACACATTACAGTCATCAATAAGCTCTGTCTGTGCAGTTCTGAGAGTATGGTGGTTTCTTCTGAGCAATAGCCACAGTTTTGAGTAAGCACATTAATTTATAGTCTGTAGGTTTGCAAGAACAGTTCTTTTGACATGTTTAAAAAAATCTGTTTCAAGCTTTTACAGTCAGTTGGGGTATATGGTATGTATACATGTAACTATGTTCTATTTCTTAGCAATAATCCAAGTTGAAAGAAATGATAGCAAACAGATGGAAATCCAGCAGTTAGAAAACTAGTGGATTTATCTGTATTGAAGCTTAGACTCTCAATAGTCTTTTTAAATAACAAATGATTGGCCATTTTCATGTGTTGCAATATTTAACCTGGTTTTGAGTGCCGCAAAATGCTGGTTTCTTTCATTCTCAAGGTCATATTCTAATCTGAAGTACACCTTAAATATGTAAAGATTCTCTGATGAGAACAAATTTCATGTAAAAACTAGAACTACTTACAAGTACAATGTGATATCTGTTTAATCTTAACTCGCCAGGAACATAAGGAATATTTTTCTTGGCTTTAGGAAAAAATCACCCCAAAGGTTCAATTATCCCAAACAGTTAAAGTATTATTCTTTCCCTTAAATGCATACTGTGCTAATCAAGGATGCAAATACAGATGTTCCTCAGCTCATAGGGTTAGGTCCCAATAAACCCATTATAAGCTGAAAATATTGAAAAGTAGAAAATGCATTTAGTACACCTAACCTACCAAACATCATACCTTGGTCTAGCTGGATTTTACTATGTGCATACCACTTCGGCACCATCGCAAAGTCAAAAGAATTTAAGTCAAACTATCGTAAGTTAGTGACCATGTAAAGTGAATCGTGTTGAATACGGCTTACTGCATGGATTTTAATTTTGTAAGCCAAATCATTACTCCTGAAGCCTTTTAGCTTTCGAACAGAAGTAAAGTGAATATAAATTCTGCCCCACAATGAGAGTGCTAAAAAGGAACTCAGCTATGTTATGCCCCATGATCCTGCAAATTTATTTTACACTTTTTGCTTAGTATTTGAGCAGAGTCTACAGTTTTTTTTAAGCTCTGCATGTCACTTTATTCTTATAGAGATGATAAACACATGTGGATCCATTCGTACTTGTGAGGTGTTTCTTGTTTTTATGTGAAGATACAATAACGTACATGTATGTGTTCACAATTTTTAAATCAAGAAATACACTTGTCATATGTAATATATACTGGAAACTGCTTTTAGATATTGTCTGTTGTAACAAAGATTATCTCTTTTTTTCCTTATAGATTATACTAAAGAGGAAAGGACAGTGTGCTTGGTTAGAGTAAAGGACGAGGTCATTAGCCATATTGTATATACCGTCAAGCAACTCACACAAAAACCCCTCAGCCACAAGACATCCACATATTGCATGTTAACCAGAAGAAAAGACAACATGGAAATCCACTGCACACTGTTGCCTATACACTTTGTACATTTAATTGATATTTGTGCTGAGGTGATATACCTGTCTAAAAGAACAACATCGTCTTTCTTTTCTAGCACAGAGTTATGCATTAAAATATGCATACCTAATTAGTTTCCTATATAGTCATGCCATCTTGAAAATACAGACTATGGTGTAACCATGATTCTATTATGTATTGGTACGTCTGTAGACCAAGATATAATTTTTTAAAAATAAGTTTATTTCTTTCAAGGTTTACAAATAACAAAGGTGCACCTTGTATTTAAAATTGCCATTATAGATGAGAGCGTGCATGCACAGTCATTTTTGTTTAAGAGTAATATTTTTAATGTAATAGATTGTAAGATGTGGTGAGGGAGGGATCTGACAGAGATGAATGTGCCAAGCAAAACCACAACTGTGTATCTTTTAAAGCACATCATGGCTTTAAGTACCATGTTGTTAAGGATTCTCATGAAGTGCCATAGACTGTACATCAAATTAGAGTATTATTTCTTCAGTGTTATTGTTTTGAGAGCCACATTTTGTTGCTTATTCGCTAGTACTAATCAGTCAAAGGGCACCATTCTTTTTTTTTTTTTTTTTTTTTTTTTTTGGAAACCAAAGCTGTCTCAGAAATGGCCAATTTAACTACAATAACAATAGACAGCACAACACAAATTCTCTCAATACAGATAAACTCACACATACTGGAGATATATAAAATAGATATATATAAAATTATTTTAATGCATTGTAGTGTAATATTTATGCATACTATACTGTATAACATGTTATTCAAAAGGGATATGCCATTTCTGAGACACGATAACAAAAAATTGAGGAAATTATTTTGCTTCTATTTATAGCTCTGTCAAAGTCAAAAGACTATAAATGCTTTGCAAAAATGGTTTCACATTTGCTTAAATGCTTCATCACAGTCACATTGAAAATAGTGACTCTAAACAAAGAGGAAAGCAGCACTGTCATCAGACGCATGATAAACCAAAATATGGAAATGGGAAATGTTTAATTTACCTAGTAATTGGGTGGGCTACATACGTGGGTGAATTTTATATGTGATTTGTTTTGTTTTGTTCAGATTAACTGCTTATAGCCTTAGAAAGCCTTTTACAAAATTAAAAAAAAAAATAGATGTGCATTCAGTTTTTAAGAATGGATTCATCCAAAGGAATTCCCTTTTTGTGGTTTGGATGTTGCAGCTAGTAAAGGATATTTTTGCTCTGTTCAGCAGTTCTAAAAATTGCTGAAGTAGGGGCCAGGTCACTGGTAGTTATAGTATGGAATGGGAGAAGTGAAAGTTCTGTTATAGAACTTTCCATACTTCCAAGTTTACTGCAAGTTTTTATGCTTGAGAGAGATGCTTTCTAATATAAGACTGATGTGTTGATTTTACTGATTGTACTGTACATCTATTAAAGCCTTAGATTATTACATTACGGGTTGGAACCCATACCAATGTAATTTCAATCGTGTTAAGAAAGTAATGGTGACTTCACATGTTATTGTAGTTAGTTACATTATAGAATATTACTTATTTTTCTTGTTAAAATGTAGTTTTTCATTTCCTACACTTATTAGATTTCATTTTGTATTAACAATTGAATACCATTTCAGTTTATAGACTATTGTTTTATTAGATTTTACCGATGAATTTTTCAAAATACAAAAAAAAAATTAAAGTAGTTTTTTCCTTCATAACATACTCAGTTTTGAATTACATGTAGTGTCATTTGAATATTCGTATTATTGTTAACTAAATGATTTATATTTTACTGATTTAATATTAAAGTGTAAGAATGTCAGTCATTGTTAGTTCTTGTCTAGTTTTCATTAAAAGAACAAAGATCTTTTATATGGATATCTTATAAATATATAATCATTGCTAAGTAAGAAGTTAAGTTGTTGCTATCGCAACAATCCTGGCAGACAATTGAGTAATATTTTGATGATTTATTTTGTTTGTAATTAGTTATTATAAGAAGATCTAGATCCTAGATATTAGAATAAAATTTATTTTCTACTGTATCCATTTCAAATGTTAAAGTATTGTTTAATATTTTTGAAATCCCTGAATATCAGGCCTTGTTATAAATAAGCTGCATAATCAATAAATAGAACAAGGGACTTTTTGTTGATAATCCAAATACTCAAAGTTTACGTAATGAGAATTCTAGCGTGTGTGCAAACTCTTGAGGGTTGATTATGCTGCAATTTAGCATGTTGGAACGTCTAGAAAGAAGGTTGACTTTTTGCACTTCTGTATATAGTCAAAAGAGAGAAACCTGTATAATAGTAAGATCTTATTTTGAATAAAAACGTCTATAATTACAAGGAGTTTTGTTAAGGCTAATAAAATGACAGACTGAGCAAAATTGCTTGCAAAAGTGGCACCGAGTTAGCACTCCGTACCCCTTCAAACATGTTGCTTTGCTTTTTGTGGACAGCTTGTAGTTTGCCAGGATATTTTCAGCTGGAAAGATATGCCATCCTCCCGAGATCTCATGACTGACAAAAACTCCATTGGGCCAAATCTGCCTGAAGACCATTACCAAAAATAGCAGGTACTTCAACCATTAAGGTGAAATCATGGATTAAATATTCCTTACATTTTTCGAAACTACTGCATGTTTAAAACTTCAACAAAAAAAAAAAAAAGAGAGGAAGAACTATACTAAAGACATGTATTATTCAAATCAGTTTCTGCCAATTTCAGTGGTTTATTGTTCACACACACACAGATCTTCAAAACAAGTATTGACTTTCACAAAATTTAAACCATAAACAGGCAAACCAGACAGCACACTGTAGCTATAGTTGTTATGTGATTGTTTTTTAATTGCTGTAGGAGCCTGTTCTTTCAGCAGGTGAAAAAATAAAACACAGTTCAAATTTCACGGTTCTAATTTCAACTCAGAAGCACTCAAAAAAGCAAATGTGATCATAGGCACTTGTTTAATGAATTAGTGTAGCCAGCCCTCAGTCCAGCTGGTTACAGTGTTGCACTTACCCGCAACCCTACAGCTTTCATCTGCTGACAGGACAGATGTGCTTGGTTTTACTCTTATGTAATCACAACTTACTTTCTGCTTGTAGTTGCTTAAAATTATGTATTTTGTCTTGGGCTGCAATTTGTTTTATGCTTATTTTATTATTACCGCAGTAGTTGACTTTGCTGTATGGAAAAATAAAGTGAAATTGCCCTAATAAAACTTCTCTTTCTTAAGTATATTTGTGTATGAGATTGAAGAGTAAATTATTTTTACGCCTTTCAAGTATGCATGTGTGTTTGTCATTAGGAACACAATGGTATGAAAATTCATCGTCAGGTTTTAACCGATTGCAAATAAGGTCTTCACTGTCTTTCTTACTGACTGTCCTTTGATACCGAGAGCAAGAATCTGAATCCTGATATAGTGCCATCTGATGCCCATTGTTGCCTAACAGTCTTGCCCTCCCCTCCCCTGACCTCGTAAGGGCTGTTCAATAGGATTTTAGGTATAAGGGGAAAACTAAAAGGAAAAAAAGTGTCTTATTCTAGAACACTGCCTATCTATTAAATAAATTTTATTTGCCTGACTTCCCCAGGAGACTGACACTGGAAATCTGACAACCTAAGGGAATATTCCAGTAAAGAAATAGTGATGACACTTGATGCAGAGAGATGAGAGTTTACACACACGCACGCACGCACACACACACGCATGCACGCACACACCGGAGCCAGGTCATATAACTTACTCTTGAGTGTATGTGTGTGTGTATTTTTTAAACAGTAAGTTATAAATTTGGTTGAACTGAGGCCCCGGTTCCTGTATGATTTGCATTGCACAGTTCGCACAGGAAACTGCTTGCAGTGAAAGCCAGCTCCAGTGTGCTAATTTGATCGTTCAGTGCACCTTCTGTGACTGTACTATTTGGTATTTGGTCAGGCCTGCAAATTCTCCTTGGAAGGGCAATGATTTTGTTCTAAACTTCCTGCAGTAAGTGTAAGTGTGATGTGTGTAATTAACGCAGTGCTGTGGCTGGTTGAGCTCTGTAGAACATGCCTGTTCTGACGCAGCCCAACTCTCCAAGGTGCTGCTCATCAAAAGGAGAGGAGCTGCCCTAATGATTATCTCAAGGTGGAGTTTACAACCTTTTTAAGTAACATCAGTACATCCAGCTCTCCAATTAATGGTAGTACTTTGGGTATCTTTCTTTAATTGAAAAAATTATAATAACAATGACATTGTAAGGTTTTCGACGTCACTGGAAGTCAGGCTCTTCCAGAGGATCGCGAGGAAAGCCTTCCGAGAAGCCATGCGCCGGAGACGGCGATGTGGCAAGGTGGCGGTTTATTCAGGTGGAAACAGGGACTGCCCCCTGGGTTTCCAATGTCCCACCCCTGTCTGTCCCACCATGGAAAATGTCCAACCATGTCCTCAGCAAGGCCAAAAATAAAGCCAGGGGCCAGAGTGTCCCTTTTGAGTCTTTTGGAGCTGCTAAGCAGTCTCCGTCTGCATCCAGGTAGCTTAGCTTGTTCCTGGCTGCTCCAGCGGTGGAGTCGCGTGGCTGCTGGCGACACACCTGCTAAGGCCACATGGCAATGGAGAGAGTGCACAAGTTAACGGGGTGAGTGCGGGTCGTGAGCGAGAGAGAGAGCGCGTGCTCTCTGTTCCCCTAGATTATGTTAGCTTGGGTTTGAGACAGAGCAGGTTGCTTTTTCAAAATGACCGATAAACTTCAGAAGTTTTTCTGGGCTTTTGATAGATCCACACCCCCTAGTTAGACTGACAGGCCTCTATGGGAAAGCACCTCTCCCTGTACCCCGAATCCAGTACTGGAGGGGGCAAGAGAGCAGTGATAATCCCCTGGGTAGAGCAGTGCTGGGATCCTGCGGTGCGAAGCGGCCGCTTCCCTCCCGGTGAAGGAAGCCGACTCGTGCTTCCCCGCTGTTTAACTCGGTGTCCAATTCTCTTCGCTCCCCTTCATTGATAACTAGTTAACCACTGACAGTAACATTTTCAGCACGTTAAGTGAATTGTATTTTATTAATCACAGCAGAATATACATGCATTTGCAGAAATGGTGTTTAACATACTTAACTCTCCAGATGCTTATTGTTCAAGGAGTTCTTACCACAGTGACCACTAGGGGTCCTCAATTCACAAGATAGGACTGTTTTAGAAGTCTCGTTTCTTCTTATTTGGGAAACTATCATTTGCTAGAGCTATTATTTCATTACGGACCCTTCACACTCATGGAGTTCACACATTGGAATGACCCTGAACGTCAATGACACGTAGCAGTCTTCAATTTTACTGAAGCACACTTTAAACACAGTACCTTACTTTATACAGGAAATAGTCACTTAACATGTACCTGTTGGGTGGGACACTCAACAAGATTTTGTTATTTTTCTACTTATCATTACTCCCTTCCCTGGTGAGTCTGAGGCAGTCACTTTAATATTGAAGGTGCTTTATAGGTTCTGGAGAAAATATTACAACATTTTTCAAGAATTTGGAAACTTGAAAGCCTACCAACATACCCACTTTAAATGTTCTAAGTCCACTGTGTTAACGTCATGACAAGATCCCAAACTGAAATTTACGGACTCACATGTCAAAAGGCTGTTCTGAGTTTTCTTGATCTGTCAAAACAACACTGTACCTCATTGAAATGACTTTTAAATTGGTCCTATGCCTCCAGCGCCTCATTCTTGCTATGGTTGGTCCTTACAGGGGGCCAGCTCTAGACGGGTCTTGGCACCAGCAGTATTTGGGGCTGGTGAATCTGAGGCTACCCTCGGATTTGGTTGTGAGTCCAAGCAGGGCCATGGCCTCCCCCCTCCAAGCTTCCTGGCGATTGAACCTCAGCTGGACCTGCAGGGTCCTGTGTGTTCGGATCCTCAGAGGGCCAAAAGCCAGATGTGTGCTGGGACTGACCGAGGCCTGGGGCTCAGAAACGCCTTCTTTCACGCCCTCTGCTGACGTCCTCACTGTTGTCTGCAGTTGCCCTGGACGCCCGTCATCCTTGGCTTCCGTGTCGTACCCCACGCCCAGAGGCCTAGGCAACCCGGGGACAGGGATGGGTGCTCTCTGTCTTCTGAGTAATCTCACCCTCAGTTCTCTCCCCTTCTGCTACAGGATCATTTTCTTTATTCGTCATTTTTTTTCTTTTGCTAATTAAATGCGGGGAAGTGAGAGGGGGTGGGGAAATAGTCTGCCTTTGAATTTATTGTTTTAATAAAAAAATAGCAGTGGCAGTTAGGACACAGATGAAATCTGTTACTATTAGTGGTCTGTTCAGGTCTTTTCAGAAACGATTTATTGAAGCAAGAATGAGAATGATCAGTTTCCTTCTCCCTCGGTTGGGTTTCGTAATGACAAAACAGACTTGCTTTTTTGACAGATAAAGACTAAACCGGAAGGTTTATTCATAGTGGCTGGGGGCCACCAGGTTGCTATGTAAATTCTAACTGTCACTTTCCCTCACTTTGGCCTGTGGAACCCCTGACCTTGGAACTGAGAAGAGTCGGGTTAAATTGCAGTTTGGGTGGGCTTGTGTGATTTCACTGCACTGAACACAGTTTTGCTGGAGAGAAATTTTAACTATTTCAACAAATGCCTGTGCCATGGTCATGAATACATCTAAAAAAAAAAAAAAGCCACAGAAGAAAATGTGCTCTCCATAGCAGGGTCCCACTTCTGTGTGACTCTTCATGCCCAGTGTCTAGCTTACTAACTGTGTTCTTGAACTAGATAAACAGTTGCTATCTAGTGGGGATTAAATGTGGAGTTATAACCCCCAATTATAACTAAAGGGTGATTGCTTGGACTGGGATTGCTATGCCCAAGATTGCCCATGGCAGACAGGGTATCCATGTTCATAATGGACTTAGAAACCAGTGCATGCGGTGGCTCTGAAGACCTGGGCATATGTGAGCCATCTGCAGAAGCAGCACACACAGAACATAAATTTAAAGTAGTGAAGTGCCGTAGAGCCAATCATTTAGCCAAGCGGATCTCCAAAGCTCATTTAGAATGGCAGACAGTACATGGGGCTGGGAGAGATTATAAGCTTCCTCTTGCCACAAGACCACGTTAATAAGCATGGGAAAGCTAAACAGGACACCCAGACCCCCGAAGTCCCATAACATAACATGACTTTAAGATAGAAGTAGAAAGTCACATGAGGAACTAGAAGCCTGAGCAGAGGCTGAACAAAAGAAGTCTTGGTAATTGACATCTAGTAGTCAAAACCTGGGCCCTGCGAAGGGAGCCTCATAGCAGGAAGCACCGCTCTGCTCAGCCTGCTTGGCTTTACCGCTGGGCCCCTTCCTCCTTCACAAGGACACCACTGAGTGTGGGCTTGGGTGGGCTCTAAGATAAACCAGACTGGTAACGTCTGGGGAGGAGGGGCTAAGGCGTTGGGGCAGAGAGGAAGGTGGTTTTGACAAACTTGTGCATATGTATATATGGTTTGGAACAGTGCCTGATATATAACAAGTAATCAATACATGTGAACGATGATTGCTATTTTGTTATTATCCACTTTGCACATTATTCCACTTAATCTTTAACTTTTCATTCTAGTTCTTGAGTTATACATCCTTTTCAAAGCGGCCATGTACACACTGTCTGTCTTCCCCGTTCAGTGGTGAAACTCTGTCTTCCTGTAAATTGCCGCTGCAACAGCTCCTGCTCATTGCTGTGCCACAGTGAACACTGCAGAAATAGAATCAAGTCCTTTTTGACTCACTCTGAAAATTTCTATTTCATGTTCCAACATGATATGATCACAGACCACAACCTATGTCAAATTGAAAGTGGCTGTTTGGATGTAGCTAAGCTTAACTATCTGAATTCCCCTTTTATTTAAATTGTGCTCAAGAACAAATATTAGAATGGATGCATTCATCATCATGAAAAGTGTTCTGTTCCACAAGGTATTTAAAGTACTTTATTATATTTATTGAAATAATATTTCTAATTACATTCGAGCAACATTAATGGATTTCCATAGCATTTTTCATCAGAGGCGCTTTTTAGATGTGTTTATTAACATTGAATCAGTTTCATAAACACATTAAAAGTCTAGGTTTATGCCAAGCACCATGCTAGGCTCTGAGAAGGATGACTGGCAAGAACTGCACAGAGTAATGACTAAAACAAGATCTACAGAATACTGAAAACACACTGATCTAGTATTTCCAACCTCCCACACTTGTCCCAAGTCCTTTAAATATAGCACAAAGCAATTTAGAGTAAGAGTGAATGAAAAGTACCCTCCCTTCTTGAATACAATAAGTTGACTATCCTACTCATTATTCAACTCATTTTATCCTTAAAAAGTAATCTGAATTTTGAAAAAATACTTATGAATAAAAATGTTATTGGAGCATTTTTAATAATAGCAAAACCAAGAACAATCTTTGTTTCGATCATTACTAAATAATAAAGTATTATAGAGTGTTATGTACTTAAAAAGCATTTTAAAAATGATTTAATTACATGAAAAAGTAATTTTAGTGGTAGCAGTATAGGATACTTTTTAAATACTCTGAGTTTTCAAAATTCCTGTTTGTTTTAGTAAATATTTATTGTTTTTCATTTAAATTATGTCATACTATTTTCCTTTTTTTTTACTTTGAATTCATTTATGTTGTTTCTTAGACCATTCACCATTTAAATGAGTAAATTCACCAAATTCAGATTAAAATGTATTATAAAACATGATATCTTGCCAAATTATATGAATGAATATATGTATATAGTTTTATGGAAGAATAGTAAAAAGATATTAATAAAACTCTTCTTAAAATAATCTGTAGTCTTAATTCTCTAAAATTATAACTAGTTTCTATGTGATTATACCATCCCCTATTTACATTTTATTTATCGCACAAATTTCTCTTTTAAGCTAATCAATCTGTTAATCTTTAGGTGGTTATCTCCTCACCCTCTCCTCTCTCCAAAACATACCCTAATTCATCAAAATGGGTTAATATATATTTATCATAATCTTATTGAAAAAGACAATGAAGTGTGTGAAACACCCTGGGAAACACTTGCAGCAGGTCACGATGTTCACCAGGGAGGCAAGGCCTGAGAGCCCTGGATGGAGGGAAGAGGGTAGACCATCGTGGCCTACCCTTTGGAGCCACCTTTCCTGTTGAATGCTGACTCCTGCTTTCTGCGAAGTTAAATGCTACTGTGTCCCAAAGCATTGACCCCTCCTGACACTGTGAATGAGATAATTATTTCTTGCTCTATTTCTCAGGGTATATTGCTGTTACCAATATTTCAGTGATTCTTACAGTCTTCCTGATATTATAGCCTTGTTGTTCACAAAATGGAAGCTCCCCAAAGAAAAGGTGCTTTCTGACCCGGAGGAGCCGGCCTTGCTCATCTCTGCATGGCACTCGCTGCCTGGCGCCTGGTTTTGTATTTTGGAGGTGCTGGCCGAGAGTCAGTTTACGTGAATTTTAATTCGATCCCTCTCCTAGCCTCAAGAGAAATTGCAGAGCAGGAACACTCCATCGAACTCTACTTTTCAGGCTGTCAAAACCATGAGACCACTTATTATCTAGAAAGATTAATAGAATCTCGATATTTCCCATTTCTTGAAAAACAGTCTGGAAGGATGACTGGTATTTCCGAACCCACAAACTACTGCAAACCCCTTCAACCGCACCACTAAAGAGAGTAATTTAGAATGTGTTTAATTAAAACTTTCCTCCCACCTTGAATTTAAAAAAAAAGTGATTACCTAACTCACCTATAGAGAAAAGAGTGGAGCAACAAATATTGTGTTTGGTGTGGGATACCTTATAAACGTGTTCTTTAAGGAGTCTGTGATGACTGAGAGAGCACACCTTCACAATCCTTCTACGCCCTTTGAAATATATCTGTCAGAAATTCAGAGATTGTTGCCTTGCATGCAAATGCCTTTTCCTATCACCTGCTGAAATGTTTTTATTTATGTATTTGTTCCTTTTCCTGGGAACCTAAAGCCTGCATATTCATTAGCAACAGTGGCGCACCGCAGGAACATAAGCCAATTATTTGTGAATGAATTATAAGAATTGCAGTGGAAATTGATTTGTACAGAATATACACCTACAGTCTGCATACTTTTTAATGTCTTTATCTTGTTTTAATTAGTTGATTTCTTTTTCTTCCTCCCTGCTTCCTTTATATTATTTCATAAATGGCTTTTAGCTCGAATAATGATTTTTTTCATATTTTTGAGCTCGAATAATGATTATTTTTCAAATAATGACTTCCTTGGCTCCCTGCAGAACTCTCCTTATGGGAGAGGTATATAAAAGATGTATTGAACAATTATTTTATCTGATGTGACTTAAAAGGGTCTGGGAAGCCACTCTATTCCTCTACAAACAATTTTCCCACCTGTTCACTGCTAATTAAGAATCCCTGGATAAGAGACAAAATTTTTCATTCCATAGTTAATGAGAGTTAAATACTTTAAGAGACTTTATAGAAAAATTACTTAAATTCATATTACTTTACTTCTGCCCTCTCTCTATTCCTCTCTCCCATCCCTTCTTCAGCTTTTTTTTGTTCCTGTTCTTTCTTCTGTAAGAATTGAGAGGATGCTCCTCTGTGCTCTGCCTGTGGTAAACATTGAGGACAATAAGATTAACTTGAATCAGTTCAAAGAACCCAAAGAAGACTTGGGAAAATATATATGTCAACAAATAGCTGCAGTATAATCTGACAACTGATGTACTAAAGAACAATACAGACTTCTGTGGAAAAGGAGAGAGGAAGGTCGTTGATTCCCAAAGGACGGTGAAGGAGAAGGAGCCCTGAAGATGAGTCTACGGAACACAAAATTCCCTGGCTATGCAATTTTCCCACTGGTTTTCAGTGCCATGTACCTTTCTAAAAGCTTCATCATGTGCATGAGGACGAAAGAGAGTATTACCATTCATCTTCTGTAATTGCACAATAACTAAACTTTGTTAAGTCAAAAATATGATGATCACCTGTGGTTTTAACCCACAAAATCTAATGATAATGTTTCTTTAATTTGATGTTAGCAAATGTGGATTTCTTTTTAAATCCTCTGATTTGCCAATATCAACTGCGTACCCGCCACAAGCATGGATAAAGGGTTACAATTTTCCAAGACGGAGATAAAAGAAAGTGTGAAAAGGCTTACCTCCGTGAATTTTTTTTCAAAATTTCAAAAGACAAGACTTAGCTTATTGATTAGTCTTATTTCAAATATGAATAGACAAGAATGAATGAGTAAACTAGGCCTCCACAGAATTCAAATCTCAGTTTCACCATTAGAATGAATATTCTCTTTATCCAGCATTGTTTTTAACAGGAAAGTGGTTGATTCTAATTGGATTTTGTTTTCCTTCTCCGGCTCATTCTGAGATGGAGGGTCTCATAACCCTGAAATGATGAAAACATGGGCCGGCCACTGCTTTGCCTGGGTTATTCCCTGAAGTACAAATAACTTGTCCTTTAATAATTGCAAAACACTAGAATAAACTAATCAATTATTTTGTAGTTTTAGAGTTTCTAGTGATAGTAAACTATTGAATTATTTTCAACTTAAAAAGAAATATTATTGAATGATTAGGGTAAGCATGTGCTAGCAGTAAGCATATGGAGAAAGCCACAAATAAGGCTGTACTCCTGCCCTGATGAGGTCTCAGTTCAGTGGGGCTAAAGATATGGAGGAACTAATTTAGAAATCTTGAAGCACATAAGGGATAAGGTCATTGGTGAGGTCAGGCACTAAACCTAGCTTGGGGTGGAAACTTCCGGTCAAGATGGCGGAATAGGTAAACACAGATTGCCTCCTTGCACAACCACATCAAAATTACAACTAAACTATAGACCAACCATCACTCAGAACCATTGGAAAACAAGTTGAATGAAAGTCTGACAACTATAGAATTAAAGAAATCACATCCCTCCAGACTGGTAGGAGGGGTGGAAATAGGGAATGGGCTGGTCCTACAACCACATGCAGTAAATAAAAATTCAGGAGGGATCTTTGGAGTGAGGAGTCCCAGCCCCACAACAGGGCCCCCAGCCTAGTGTTCCAATGCCAGGAAGATAGGCCCCCATAACTTCTGGCTGCAAAAACCAGCAGGGATTGAGTTGGTGGAAGAAACTTCTGGAGTCCTAAGCAGCTCCTCTTAAAGATCCCACACACAGACTCACCTACTCATACTCACCCCCTCTGAGCTCCAGCACTGGGGTAGCAGCATGAAGGGCACCAGTGGAATGTATGGAAGAACTGAAGTGTTTGGCATCAAGGTGAGCAGAGGCCATTGTTCTTTTTCTAAACCCTCCCACTACAGAGCTGGCATCCTGGTGCCATATCTGAGACTCCATCAACCTGGCTAACACTATTTGACCTGCCTTGGAGGTCCCCAGAGACTCCTCCGACCTCCCCCAACCAGTTTATGGGCCCACCCAAGCTGCTCTTCCATATGAATGGCTGGCTGGTCTTGGCTCATACTTCCTAAATTCTCTCAAACAAGCAACAGCTGGCCTCAGTGAGCCCCAAGCTCAGCACCAGCAGCAGCCAGCCTAGATTCACAGCTTGGCTTTGCCTGAGAATCTCCAAATTCAGCACAAGTAGCAGCCATCTCAGATTGCTTTATAACTCAGGCAGGGTGGC
Organism: Pteronotus mesoamericanus; assembly: GCF_021234165.1. Classification (NCBI taxonomy): domain Eukaryota; kingdom Metazoa; phylum Chordata; class Mammalia; order Chiroptera; family Mormoopidae; genus Pteronotus; species Pteronotus mesoamericanus. Next base: position 20,346,965 of record NW_026555027.1, read on the forward strand.
CCCACCCAGGTGGAGGCTGCCTGAGGTATAACACAGGTGGAGGCTGACCTTGGTCTGTACCACCCAGGAAACCCCAGGGCCAGCACACCCAGTAGACAGCTACAGATCACACTGGAGCATCACTACCCTGCCCCTACAAAGCTGAAACTCCACGGAGGGCAGAGGTTGGTTGCAAGTGGTCACAGCCAATCCTTGCAGCTGACTGGCCTGGGTAAATCCCTCCCACTGATTTGCCAACAGCAGCCAAGGCTCAACTAAAAGAGGAAGGTGTACTCAGTCCACACAAGAGGCACACCTTGAGTGCCCAGCTTGGATGATAGGGGAAGCGGTGTCAATGGACTCTACAGGACATCTACTACATTGGGCCACACTACCAAGACACGAGGTGAAAGCAGCTCTACCTAATATATAGAAACAAACAGGGGAAGGCTGCCAAACCGAGGAGACAAAGAAACATGAAAGACAGTTCAAAACTCCAGAAAAAGAGCTAAACAAAATGGAGATACTACTCAACCTATCCGGTGCAGATTTCAAAACACTGGTTATGAAGATGCTCAAGGACCTTAGTGAGAACCTCAGCCAGCATAAAAAACATCCAGTCAGAAATGATGGATATACTCATTGAAATAAAGAACAGTCTAAAGGGAAACAACAGTATATGAAGCCAATTATCATATCAATGATATGGAACATAAGGAAGCAAAAAATAACCAATCAGAACAACAAGAAGAAAAAAGAATCCAAAAAAATAAGGATGGTGTAAGCAGCCTCTGGGACAACTTTAAGTATTCCAACACTTAACCATCATAGAGGTGCCAGAAGAAGAGAAAAAGCAAGAAATTGGAAATCTACTTGATAAAATAGTGAAAGAAAACTTCACTGATTTGGTGAAAGAAATAGACATGCAAGTCCAGGAAGCAGAGAGAGTTCCAAACAAGATGGATGCAAAGAAGCCCACTCCAAGGCACATCATAATTAAAATGCCAAAGGTTAAAGATAAAGAAAGAATCTTAAAAGCAGCAGGAGAAAAGAAGTTAGTTACCAAAAAGGGAGTTCCCATTAGACTGCCAGCTGATGTCTCAAAAGAAACTTTGCAGGCTAGAAAGGATTGACAAGAAATATTCAAAGTCATGAAAAGCAGGGACCTTCAGCCAAGATTACTCTACCCAGCAAAGGTATCATTTAGAATCAAAGGACAGATAAAGAGCTTCCCAGGCAAGAAAAAAACTAAAGGAGTTCATCATTACCAAACAATTACTATATGAAATGTTAAAGGGACTTATTTAAGAAAAAGAAGATCAAAACTATGAACAATAAAATGGCAAAAAATACAAATCAATCAATTGAATCTAAAAAACTAAGCAAGCAAGAAGAACAGAGACAGAATCATGGATACAGACAGTATTTTAGTGGTTGCCAGACGGGAGTGGGGAGAGAACATTAAGGAGTACACGTTAATTTTTTCCCTACAAATGAATTTTCTTTATACAAATAGGTAGTCACAGAATAGCCATGGGGATGTAAAGTACATATAGGAAATGGAGCAGCCAAAGAACTTATAAGCATGACCCATGGGCATGAACAATGGTGGGGGGATTGCCTAAGGGAGTGGGTGGAGGGGGGCCCAAGAGGGAAATATAAGGACAACTGTAATAGCTTAATCAATGAAATATAATTTTTTAAAAGATCAATCAATCAATCAATCAAACAAACAATCAATCTAATTTGGGGCAATCTGGGAAGCTCTAGAGAGGTGCCAGCCAGAAGAGCAGTTGTATGTAGGCAAAGGAGTGGGAAGGTCATCCCAGGCAGAAAAAGCCACCTTAGCGAAGATACACAGGAAAAAAGTGAAAGACGTGAGTGGGAGGCTTCAATGTCATTACACACTACGCGAGGCAGAGAGGGGTAAATGGGAAAGCTGGAGCGACAGGCTGGGATGGGATCATAGAGACCTCACGGGCCTTAGCAAAGCATTTATATTTTTAGAGGACAGCTCTGGACAGATGGAAGCTTCCCATTGCCATTGGCAGACGATTTGTGAAGGTGAAACTAGAAGCTGGAAAACCAGTACTTAGTTAATAGTCATAACCGGGATAATGAGTACTTAGGGTGTTCTAAGAAGCAGATGCTGGATGGGTTAAAAATGCAAGAGACTTACTGGGGAGGGAGCCTGAGAAAGCAGGAAGAGTCATTGAACTGTCCTGTCCTGCAGGTCTGACACCCATGAAAGAATGGGCGAAGGAAAAGCTGCAGATTGCAGCACAGTTTCAGAAAAGTTTCAGCCAGGCCAACAGGGAGGTTCCAAGCCAAGCTGCTCACTAAAGGATTCTCGCATCTTGCTATAATGTGTCTGTGGTGTTGTTGGTGCTGTTAAGTTGTTTTGTTTTGTTTTGTTTTGGCCTAGGGGGAGGTTTATTTCACTGTTGGGGTAGGGGTGGGGGTCTGGAAAAAAGACAGCAGGAAAGCCAGGAGAGGTTGGTGCTTGCTTGGGCGGGGGCAGGGAAAGGGTTGCCCCCAGGCCTCCTGGGAAAGAGAGCCTGAGGACAGCCCTTGTTGAGATCTAACCTGGGGGTGTGGGAGGGTGGGAACTGAGTGTAGAGGAATGAGAGCCCCCCGACCCCTGCCAGGCTGGGCATGAGTCCCTGGCCTTGCTTCACTTATCTCTTATTGGGCCTAAGTCCCTCCTCCTCACTGAGCTATGGGGGCCCCCAAACTTTGCTGCCCCAAAGCAGAGGAAGGGGCCAGGCCAGAGAGGGCAGTGGATTGGACCCTGAGGGAGGAGTTAGGGAGCAGGAGTGGGGGCTTAAATTGTAATTGAGAAGGGGCACCTAGGAATTTTGTAAGCATGGTTGCCAATCTTGTATTTCTGGATCCGAGTGATGGTTACACGAGTGCTCGTTTTATTATAAACATTAAACTGTACATTTGTGTTTTATGTACTTTTTTGTATACGCATTGTATTTTATAATAAAAAGATTTAAAGAAAAAAAACAGCAAAAAGGGACAAAATAAGTACCTATTTCCCCAGAAAAAAAACATATGAAGTAAATTTAGAAGAAAATATGAACATCTCTTAACATGGAAGACTCATGCTAGGAAGCTAGGAGTTAATTTTTACAGGTTACAAATATAAATACACTGGTTTGGGTTTTTTTTTTTTTTTTAAATAGAACAAAATATTTTTTTGAGTCACAGAATTTTTCCTCTTACCACAATAGTTTCAATAAATAACGAATATAAGTATAAAAAGAAATATTTTATATTTAATCATACTTAAAATTCACAAATAAACAAGCAGAGGAAAGTATACTTTTCTTCACTTTGACTATTTCCTAATACTTAATTAGCATCACAAGTGAGACAGCAGAAAGTATCACATAAACCATAGCAACAAACCACTTGTCAAACTGTGTTCTCCAGATCCACGGAAACTGAGTCCTCAGAATGATTTAGTCTTCTCTCTGATCCGGCAGGCACAAAATATGCTACTTATCGAATGTAAAGTGGAAAAGTAATTGAGTCCTTCACATACAGAGACATGTATTTACCTTATGTTGCTTTCTAAAAAAATCAAATACATTTTTGGGTCCAATTCAGAGTCATAAACCTATGGCCATATTTATCTTCAAAATTTGTTTGCCAAGGTTAAAGTCCCAAGATTGTTCACATTCACATTTTCTTGATATATTCGTTCTTTGCCTGGGTTCTGAGGTCATGTTTAAGTAGTGTCTTTCCATCTTGTGTCTGTGCACTTTTTTTTTAAACCAGCGGCAGAAAATGTGGGCAGTGCATTTCCAGCAGATGTCACTGTTGACGTTCGATGCAATCTAGGAAGCCCTCCAAACCTAGGGTTGTAACTTGGAGATGAGCAGAGGACTTTGCAGATCCTCAATTCGTGTGCAGTGTGGAAAGGTATTTTGGATGAATTCTGTTCTTTTGTGGGATATTATCTTCAGAAGTAATATTGCTCTAGGTTAGAATATGGATATGGTTTCAAGAGTACTCTTCCATCTCCGTGAGATTTAACTTGTTCTAGTTATACATCAATTGTATAGATTTATTCTCCCTCTTACTCTAGAAAGTATATTCATTATCTGTTCTTGAATTTCTTCCCAGAATGTTTTTTTTTTGGCTTGAGGGATTTCAATGTGTTTATCTCACAAAATAATATATTTAGCACCAACCAGGTACCAAAGAAATAGAACAGTCAAGCTTCTTTAAAGAAAGTCTTGTAATTATAGGGTTAAGTTCTATCACAAGGTATGAACAAGTTACTAAGTGGGCACAGAAAACAAGGTGATAAATGACAAATACTGCCTGGAGGAAGAGAGGTTAGCTCCACTGAGGAAGAGATTTGGAGACTTAAAGGATGAATATGAGCTTTCTGGAGAAGGATTTTCAGAGAAGAAATGGCATGCAAAATTTTAATGAATGTTAGTCATGCATATAACTTAAAGATATGTGATTTTAAAATTATTGTTCTTTGGGAAACTATTTGAAGTGTATTCAAGTAGTTTAAAATAGTTTGGAACTAGACAGAGGCCATTTGCTAATGTTTAAGAATACAAACTTAGGAGTTTAGGGTCTACCTAGACTCAAGTTCTTGCTTTCTAGTTATTAGGTTGTGATCTAGGAAAAATAATTAATATTGTTGCACATCAGTTTCTTCATTTGAAAAGGAGAGTAAATTCACACCAACATTTTAAAGTCCTGTTAAGAAGGTAATGTGAAATGAATATAAAATACTTAGTACAGGATGGGGAATATAGTAAGTGCTCAAAATGTTCACTGTTATTAGTAGCTATTTTATCTCGTTAGCAATAGTGAGGAAGCACACAAGAAAGCTGAAACTGGGTAGAGGAACACATATCTTAGTTTGGAAAATAAGTGAACCATTTTTTTTTAAACCAAAAACTCACCAATGTTTGGTATTAGCACAGAACTTACTCTGCCCTTTGAAAGAGAACATGTCAAAACGGGCATTTAGAGCAGTTGTCTGTTCTGCATGTCTTTCTGTGTGGCTGTGAATCATATTCTGCATGCTATCAGCAAAGGACCAACTCAGGTTTCAGAACACACCACGAGATGGCAGGCTAAAAGGGCAGCATGTGAGGAATCTCTTCAAAGCAACGGCAGTGCTAGAGTCAGAGAAAATCAGGGTCATTGAGGACTTGATTTATATGAGCCTGGAAGCCAACATCCCACTTGAAAAGGCTGATCACCCAGAAGTCTGATTTCCCTCCTGTCTTGTGAAGAACCGTGACTCCTTGCCTAAGTCACAAAAACTACAAACAAAATGCACTGGTTTTGAAGAAGAGAAGGGTAATTGTATTCTTAGCTCCCAAATATATTGACTAGAGGATTTCCATCACTATGAGGTAGGCGAAAGGTGAAGATTATCAAAATTGGATTGACTATGTTGTTCACGTTTATATTTACTGCAGATAAGTAATATGATTTAGAAATTAAAATTGAATAAAAGGAGAAAAACAAGAATTAGAGAAGAAAATCAAATTTTACAACCATTAGGATAAACATAATTCCAGTGACTGGGCAGATATGCCTTATACTGATTTACCAGGCAACCAAAGTGTAAAGACTGACTAATTTGAATTATTCACATGAAAGGACAAATATATATTGACAACCTGATTCTCAGTTCTAGGGAAAGGCAAAAGACCCGGAATAGCCAACACAGTGCGAAAGGAAGAGCACAGTGGGGCGACTGGTGCTATCTGACCTCAAGACTCACTGTAAAGTTGTGGTAATCCAAACAGTGTTATGTTGGCAAAATAATAGAGAACTAGATCAGTGGAACAGAATTGAAAGCCCAGAAATAGAGCCACATAAATAGAGTCACCTGACTTTTGACAAAGAAACAAAAGCAATGAAATGCAATGAAGAGTCTCTTCAAGTGGGGCTGAAACAACTAGATATCCATGTGCTAAATAATGAATCCAGACACAAACCTTACACCTTTCACAAAAATTAACTTAAAATGAATCATAGCTCTAAATATAAAATTCAAAACTGCAAAACTCCTAGGAGATAACATAGACCTGGATGACTTTGGGTACGGTGATGTCTTTTTGGATGTAACACCCAAGACACGATCCATGAACAGAATAATTGATAAGCTGGACTTCACTAAAATGAAGAACTTTAGTTTGTTGAAACACAATGCCAAGAAATAGAAAACAAACCACAGATCAGGAGAAAATATTTGCAAATGACATATCTGATAAAGGGCTGTTATTCAAAATGGGACAAAGACTTTAACAGATACTTCACCAAAGAAGACATAAGGATGGCAAATAAGCATATGAAAAGATGCTCCACATCATATGCTATCAGGAAAAATTAAATTAGAGAAACAATGAGATACCACAACATACCTACCAGAATGTTCCACAATGGAAAAAAAAAAGTGACAATGTCAAGTGTTGGTGAGGATGTGGAGCAACAGAAACTCTCATTCATTGCTGATGGGAATGCAAAAAGATACACATACTTTGGAAGACAGTTTGGTGGCTTCTTACAAATTAACCATACTCTTAACATATGATTCAACAATTGTGCTCAAATAAAGTGAAAACTTAAGTCCATGCAAAAACCTTCATACTGATGTTTATAGCAGCTTTATTTAGTACGTAATTTTCCAAACTTGAAAGCAACCAAAAGTGCTTCTATAGGTGATTGGGTGGATAAACTGCGATACATCCAGACAACAGGATATTTTTCAACACTAAAAAGAAACTAACTATCCAGTCACAAAAAGACAAGGAGAAAACTTACATGCACACTCCTAAGTGAAAGAAGCCCATCTGAAATGGCTACATAATGTTTGATTCCAATTATATGACATTATGAAAAGGGCAGAAGTAGAGAATACAGAAATTACAGTGTTAGCCAGAGGTGGAAGGTGGAGAAGTTTGGATAGGGAGAAAATACAGAATTTTTAGGAAAGTGAAAATACTCTATTATTTTATAATGAGGGATACATGTCTTTATACATTCGTCTACACCCAAAGACTGTACAAAATCAAGAGTGAACCCTCAAGTGAACCATGGACTTTGGGTGATTATAGTGTGTCAGTGAAAGTTCATCCTTGGTAACACATGGACCGCTCTGGAGGGGATGTTGATAATGGGAGAGGCTACGCATGTGTGGGAGGAGAAGGTATATGGGAAACCTCTGTACTCTCCTCTCAATTTTGTTGTAAACATAATACTTATCTCAAAAAAATCAAATCTTAAAAAGTGAAGAAGAAATATATCAGTCTCTCATTGACCTGGAAGGATTCAGTCAACTCAAGCTGATGAGAAAAGCAGTGGAAATTAGCTATATATGCCTAGGTTTAAAATTTGAAAATATGAATTCACGATTACTGAACACATGTAACTTGTTTGGTAGTTGAAATTCAACATGGAGAATATAGAATAATAAATAAAGGAGTTAAATTATCAGGAGCCTCGGTTCTGAAAACTAATGTAATTGTTGGGTAGGAAATACGGGATTTACCTTGACTTTCCTGTCTTTGGCCCTGGGATCTAAGGTCTAGGTAAGAATCCCAGCTTCTCTCTCTCTGGCAACAACTCCTTGGGAAAGCCCATGTGCAAAAATGTACCTTTATTTTTTCCCCACAATTACATTTTCTTTATGCAAAAAGTCCTTGTTATGCTCGATGTAAAAAACAAACAAAAATCCACCTGATTCTAATCACTCCCAACTACACACAGTCAATTCACTGACTGAGCTTTCACGGCCCAGCCCCGCTGAGACTCTTCTGTGCCAACTGCATTCTCAACCTGCCCCTGACAAAAACAGCTTTGCACTCACTCGCTGCAAGGGAACCCCTCACCCTGGCTGAAGGAACGAACTCTCTTGTCCAACTCTTCACCGTTTCTCTTGGACACAGGAAAAATGTCTTGCCTGCTCTCGCAGGGCCCTCACCGACTTCTCCGTTCCACCTTTCACAGCATTTGGTGGGAGGATGTTGGCACAGATGGTGATCACTGGAATCCAGGGGAGACAGGTGATTCATAGGTCTTCTTGGTTCTTGAATGGTCCTCAGATAGTTGTGAGAAATTATACTGTTGCTCGAAAGTCCATCCAGATGCATCCTGGGACGAAGTTGGAAAGCAAGGCATAGAGAATGCCCAACATGAAAATAATCTCTGTTCTCCTCCTTGCTTTACAGGAGTTGTATCTGGTCTGGAGCTGATGGAAGTAGGAAAAACTAGTTTTGGGCTGATAACTGGTCACTTCCTAAATTATTCTGTCTGAAACTCTGATGGTAGATTGAATAAAAAAGCTAAGAGGTTTCCTTATTAATCTCTCCTTGTTTTCTGATGACTCTTTGCTGAGCAAGATAGCTCATATCTCTTAGCCAGCCCCCACCCCAATCTCATATTATTTCCCTACCATCAAGTTTATTAAAATTGGCTTAGAAACTGGTGAAGTTGTGAGAATAAACTCAGTCACATTAGCCAGTTAAACATTTGCAGGGGCTTTTGTATGAGGGAAACTTTCTTAAACTCAATTGTACTTGGTGTATACCTTGGGGTAAAAGTTCTGTAACTTACAAGCAATGTAATTTCCATAAAATATTGCATTTCCTGAAAGAGAAACATTCTCAAAACAAAAAGAAGAGATATTTATTTATTTATATACTTACTTTGTGACAGCTTCTTTGTATCATGTGCACTTGAGCATTAACTAGGAAAAAAAAAAACAAGGATAATAGTGTACATACACAGATGCACTTGAGACACATACAAACTAAACAGGCTTAAGACTAATCTTGCTATTGAGATGCCATATTAATTCAGAAGAATATGTATTTTTAGAAGTGGAGAAAAAATATCCTGTAGTTATAATATCAGCCAGAAAATGTAATTATACCATAATGATAAGAGCTGCTGGGTACTAGGTGCCACTATGAGCTAGGCAGAGTGCTCTGCTTTTTTTCTGAAAATTATTCTATTTAAATTAATTCTCACAACTAACCTACTGAGGTAGGTATTTTTATCTCCAATTGGGAGATAAGAAGACCAAGGCCCAGAAAAGACAAGTGCCTTGCCAGATATAACATTAATAATTAACCAAGAATTCAAATGAGATCTATCTGACCCCAGAGATCTTGAGGAAACCTCGGGATTCTGAAGAGAAACGTCACTGGTTTTTTCCTTTTCAAATCCAGGTGAGACTGATTTATAACTGTGTTATTATTTCTTAATATAAATTTGTTTGCAATTAGTTAAACCCACAAACCCATTTATAGAAATTATGCAGCTGGTTTACTCAGCATTAGTTTGGGTTAAAAGGTAGAATGTAACAAGATGTATAATCTATTTTAATAGTAATTTCTTTTTATTAGAGACTAGCAGGTGAAATGCTTAATTACGAATATTCATTGATTACTTTGGATCCTTCAGCACATTTTGCAAGAAACCACTTTTAGTCATTTGAATTGAATCAATTGACAATATTATTTATAAAAATAATTAATGAAAGAGAAAATAGGTTCATCATTAATCATAGATATACAATAATTTAAACTCAAGGTAATATTTTTTTATTTTTATACTTAGCATGTGAAACTGGTGTTTTTGCCTCTATTTCTATAAAATCAGCTCCTAAGATTTTAGCAAATTTGGGTGAGGCAGATTTGGGTTAATCTTGAATATTTTCTAGTATTGGCACTCCTTCATTATGTAAAATACTTATTTGTGTCCATATAAGATGGGCAAGCTGTTTGTAAAACCACGTGTCCTAAAATTTGAGAAAAATAAACCTTGAAATTTATATTTGACTCATCCAAATTATTTATAGTCTAAGACTAAGCTCAAGCAAGTGACTATATCAGACTGTCCTCTTCGGCAGGGTCTTGTTAGGAGGTAGATTAAGAGGGGAAGAGGTACAGCCTGTGGCTTCTCTGCCTTTCGCACTTGGTAAGTGCTCAGCAATGACATGACACGTCGGCATTGTTGGAGGCTGGCTGTTTACAAACAAATTCAGCTCATGGTGCCAAGTTGACACTGTAGTTAAAGTAGTTTGCCTCTTGGTCCTATGTTTCATTAGGGAAAGTGAGATGTGAATATATATCTGAGGAATAAACAAAAATGGTCCTAGTGGGTTTTTGTGGTTTATTTTTGAGATATATTTTCAGTGGAAAAAAAAGGTTAGAGGAAAAGAGAATTTGGATACTTTCTATAAGAGCTCCACTTTATAAATTTTACAGAAACAATAACATTTAATTTAAAGAAATCTTTTGTGATGTTCAGTTTCATTTCCCAGGGGGACTATCAGAATTCCTGAACCTCCTGAATCTAAGATAAGTGTCTTCATTTGGCATTGGGGAAACCAATAAGATGAGTAAGCACTGTGTCGGCATTCGTCTGTGTGTTGATGTGTGTGGATGGCATGTGTGCATGGCATGTGTGCATTTACTAGACTACTTGGATTTCTAATCTCATATTATCAAAGGGGAGAGCCTCTTTTTTTATATCACAGAGATAAAAAGACAACTACCAGCTCTTTAAAGCCCATATTTACACGGGCACTTCTGCTTTATAAGAGGTATGGCAAATTCCCTTCCACGGGGACAGTAATCTCCCTGTTGCTCTCTTCCCTTGCCTTATCAAACTTTTAGAACAATACGCACAAAGGCAAATGTCATGCCCACGGGGCATTTTTGTCATAGCTGTTTCAGCCATGTAGAAGAACGGAATTCTCCATCTTGATCAACCCAAAGACAAAGACACGAACAACTGTGGGGGGCGAGACGCAGGCCGTTACTACGGGGGAGCCGGAACTACGAGCCGGGGATGATTACAGGAAATTAAACCCTGCAGTGCATGGAAATCTTAAGGGAAGGTATGATCAAAGAGGCCGCACGTGTAGGTAGGTAGGGCCAAATCTGTGCCATATGTTTATACAGGTGTGGTGTTGGGTAAGAACCTCACTCCATTTTCTGATGTTTGCCAACTGACAGTTTCTAGGTCTCTCCCTTCCTTTTGCACCTTCTGCCCCACATCTGAGCAAACTGGAAAGAAAGCCTGGCACTCCCTCGATTGGCTCCTGCAGAAGGTCAGGCCACTCAAAGAAATTCTCTCTGCGGCCTCCCACTCCACCCCCACTTCCCAAGGGCTGGAAGAACCCTGAGTTAGTTTCCTTTCCCTGCTCTCTCAAATCACTTGGGGCCTGCTTGGGAGGCACTCCCCACCAAAGCCTCAGTTTGTAAGAAATCTCTTCCTACTCCCTTGATGTGTGTGAGCCATCATCAGTGTCAACATTCAGCCCGAATATTGGGTGTAGGTCTTAGAAATGTCTCTGAGGTTGAGGCCTTGGTTCGACTATCCAATTTAAATCCTGGACTCTCAGAGAAATCATTGTTCCTTTTAAAGCATAATAAAACCCAGCCAGTTCTCTGAGGAGTTATTAACATTTCATTGCTATGTAAATGTTCAGTAGAAGCAGAAGGAAGAACTGTATTCAGGGAATAATTCTGACAGATTACAGTTTGAGGTCTTGTTAAAGGTTATTAAAGGTTATGTCCTCCAAATGATTCATCCATTACAATAAGAATAGAAATACCAAACAGCTTGAATAAGAATTAGCACTGCCATCTTAATTGGGTGAGCATTGGGTTGTTAAAACCCAAACAAAAAAATAATTATAATAGAGAAGGCATTATAAAATATTTTTAAATAAAATTTTTGTGTCATTCAGAAATAGTCAGCCTTAAATATTTCTAGTGAACCCACTTATTCTCTACATGTGCATATATTCTTTCCACCTAAATAGATAGACACTCTTGCTCTTAAGTGTGGAACATTTTGGAAATTATATTGTTCTTGCAGGTATCGAATACAGTAACTTTAGTTTAGAGGAAGTGTAAGAGTATGTGAGAAAAATCAAAGGCTTACAATCCACCTGCAGAAAACAATGGAATATTCACAAACAGGACAGTAACATAGATATGTATTTCATTGGTGTCTCCTTCTAATAAATCATGAAATAATGAGCAGTTAGATTATGAAGAGCACTACAAAACAAATTGCTTCCAAAGAAGTATTGTTATCATATAGCTGTACTTAAGCAGTGTTGGATTAAAAAATAATAATTCACTGTTCATACCTACATTGAAGATAGAACCTATAGGTAATGAGCAGAAATAAAAATCAAGGCTGTAGCTAATTGTTTTAAGAGACAGCAGCCAAAGAGTACAGAAGAGCACTTTTCAGGGAGGTAATTAGGCTTGTGGGAATCCGAATGCAATCTTGTTAACAGTATGAGGATCTTTATTCTTTTCCTCAATTAATTATTTAAGCCTATTTCAGGAATTTACACAATGGACACGGTCAAGGTACAGAGATTTTGGAGGACATGTAATCATCTGGAGATACACTAAAAGTAATTTGGTCTATGCTGGAAAGTTTCCAATGTATAAGTACTTGTTAGAAGTTCTAAAATGGATTATTTTCTTTCAATTGAAGTCTTGGCAAGAATTAAGTAGTTTAGTAACTCTCAGGAATGATAGAGCCCGAGAAAATCATTTGGAGGCATTTAACACAGTACACATCCAAATCAAGCCCTGGAAACCAAACACGAAAATAGCAACTCTCTATTGAGCACCTATTATGTACCAAATACTCCATCAGGTCCATGACACAGATAATCTCATTTAATCCAGGGAACACTTTATAAATCTTGTTTTTAAAGATGGGGACATTGTTATTCTGAGAATTTAATAAGGTCTTGGGGTAACTCAGTGGACTAAAGGAAGACTGAGGGTTAATGGAAGGTCCAGCTCTTATTCTAACACAGTCCCCTTTGTTTAATCACACAGATAAGGATGAAAATATAATTCTAGCTCCTCCATCATGTTGAGAGGTAGTCTTCATAATATTATTTGGGTCTTTTTGTTTTGTTTTGTGTTTTGTTTTTTTTTTGTTACAAGGCTAAAGCTAAACATCAGAAATGTAACTATGAATCAGGTCATTCTCTGACAGCTTCCAGTGACAGGTTGTTTTCATAAACAATCCCTGTGTTTGGTGGCTTATAATGATTAAAGTATGTGGCATGTGAGGTCTTGCTTTAGCTTCAGCACTAACCAACTATAAGACCTTCGGTCCTATACCCACTCTAAACGTTTGTTCTGTCACCTCTGAACTGGTAATCATAACAGTACCTACATCACAGGACCGACAAAAATAAATGAGAATGTGAGTGTAAACTGTTGTTTCCACTGTGTGCTCAATTTGTGTTTGGTGATTGGACTTATAAAAAGCTAGTTTCTATGAGCAAGAAGTAAGATTGCTGAAAATAAGACAATAGGGTTTTAGAAAGTTGTTCACTTGATTATTTAACAAATTATGATAAACATTCCTTTGTTGCTTAACATCAGAGAGATCTATAAAAAATTCATTCCTAAGAACAAAGGACACAAAAAGACAATTTTCAGAAGATGATACAATTAAAAAATGGAAAAAATTAAAGCTGATCAGTAATCAAAGAAATGTATAATGCAATAACACTAAGATGCCATTTATTATTTATTAATCACTCCCCAAAATATACCACTCAATGATTTTAAATGTACAGTAAAGAAACTAACATTATATATTGTTGATAAAAGGCAACATTTTGGAATAGTAATTAAATGATATTTTTCAAAAGATATAAACAAAATAATGTTAATTTTTAAACATCAATTCCACATCTGAGAATCCCCTCTAAGAAAATTATTTAAAAATGGAAAATCAGCATAGATACAAATTGTTATTATAGTATTATCTCATTGAGCAAAAACTTGAAATAGTCTAATTACCCAACAATAAAAATCGTTTGCAATAACCATAGTGCCACCTTTTCTTGAGATATTAGGTAACAATTAAAATCAAGGTTATAAAAACAATGTTGCATTATAGTATGGTTTAGGAAAAAAAAGAAAAGTGTGATATAAATTGTGTATAAACTGGTTAAAGCTAAATGAGGATAGGTGCCCAGGAACAAATGATTGCAAGAAAATTCAAAATTTCATAGTATGTTAGTATGATGGAATTTAGGATTACAATTCCCTTTTTAAAAACTATTTATAATTTCAATATTGATTGTATAATATTAACAAACTGATTTCATTAAAACAGTGTGAATGATAATGTTAAGATGATGCCTATTCTCAGTCTTGCATTATACCAGCAACTTTGACTACTTCAAGTTTCTGAATTCAAAACATGATTTATTAATTACTATGTTCTTTATATGCATAAAAAACCAAGAACCAAATAATAAAATTCATCCTTTCATAAATCATCCTTTCATAAATTTTTGCTCATTACTGTTAGAATTATTTTCAATTAAATAAATACTTTCTCAAAAGGAGTCAAACATATCATATAGGACTAATTATATGCATGTATCATTACATTCTTCATGGGATATGTTAAAATGTATTCCAAATGACCAATATCTTTAATTTCATTTAGTATGGACATTAATAATTTGCTTTCTCAAAGTCTAGACATAATCTCTTTTCTTTGGAAATACTCTTTAGAAGGGTCAATAACAATATGAGTACTGCTATTTTCTTTCTAAAAAGGTTTTTTAAAGTATACTTGATGTATGATTGACAAAATCAATTCTTAAAGCTATTATTATTACTAAATATTTGAAGATTTTTGTTTTCAACTCAGTTTCTCTCTAACTCAGTAGAGGATTTTGAATTAAATAGTGAGGGGTAGGGGTGGAAGATTGTAGAAAAATGTACATAGTCAACTATTACAGCAAAGAGCCAGAGAGGGTCTTGCTTCGTGGACAGAGTCCCTTTCTAATAACACAAGGATCTCTGAGGCTATGATAACAACATATAAAGCATTTGAATCCAGTGCAGTTTAACATTTACTACAGGTTATATGTAGTGTTAAACATGGTGAACAGAAGCCAAGGTAAGTATGGTACAGTTTCTAGCAACAAGCATGTATTCTAACAAGGAGAGAATACATATAAACAACAAAAAACATTTATACAAGTGACTGGTTTCCATTTCTTTTCATTATGCTAAACAATTTTACAAAATTTAAAGCATAGGCTACTTTATTGTTTTATGTTCATTCCTAAATATATAAGTAAAGTTTATGCTTACCATAGAAAACGTCAAAAAAGGGACTGATGATGAAGAAAATCACCCATGGACTTCTGGCGGTCATCAAAATGGAGTAAGCCCACTACAGTTTACCTTTCTCACTAATAACACCCAAACACTCTGGACAAGATGCCAAAGGCAAACAGCAATTGCTTGATAATTCTGAAAATTAACAACAGCAGATAAACCAAGGAAGGAAGATGAAACTTGAAAAATAACCCCTACAGTGAGTTTCCTGATCATTTCCTTGACTTTGCACTGTGATCAAGGGCAGCTTCGCTGTGAAAGGGAACATGGGACTGAGGCAGCGGCCTGCAGAGAGCAGCTCCTTCTGGCCAGAGACACAGGATCAGGGGCCCCTGTTGGCTTCGAAGGCAGCCCCAATTGTGCCTAACTGCAGCAGCGCAAGTGGCTACAACTCTAAAAAAAGAAAACAAAATGAACAACAAAACAAATCAATTTTCAAGCCAGTGGAATGGGAAAAGGGAGCCCTGGCAGTGAGAGAAAATGTGGAAAACTGCTGGAGGAGAAATGAAGACGGGAGATGCCCTGATTCTGTGCGCGAGCGGACACAGGTCCCCGGCCCAACCCTGAGCTGTGCGCCCGTGAAGACCAAAAGCCGGACCGCAAAGGCTGTGAGAACTCAGGTGACATTGGAGCTCTTCCGCAGAGAAAATAAGATGGAACTTCAAGTTTCATCCTAACTGGGTTACTTGCTTTGTTGAAACAACCACCATTGCCACAAGAACAAATCTGTATTCTCCAGTGGATTGTTTCAGGATTCAGCATCTCATAATATAATAATTCAAAATGTTTAGGATGCAATTCCAAATTCTCAGCATACAAAGAGCAAGGGCACCAAGAGAAATCCACTAAGAAAAATTAATCGGCAGATCAACAGATGGAAACTCTGAGATGAACCAGATGTTGGACTTAAGGATCCCTCCCTCCCTCCCTCCCTCCCTCCCTTCCTTTCTTCCTCTTAATTTTGGTCTAACTTGTTTCTATTTTCTGTCATCCTAAGGTGGACACTTAGATTTTTGGGTTTTAGGCCTTTTTTTCTAATAGAAACATATAAAGCTGTCACTTTCTCTGTTTTAGTTAAATTACACAGGTTTTGCTTTACTGTGCTTTCAGTATTATTCAGCTTGAACTAATTTCTAACTTCTCTCATGATCTGTTCTCTGACCCATAGGTTGTGCAGAAGTTATTTGTTTGATTGAGAAATATCGCGGGGCTTTCCTAGATTTTATATTTAATTTT
Organism: Pteronotus mesoamericanus; assembly: GCF_021234165.1. Lineage (NCBI taxonomy): Eukaryota > Metazoa > Chordata > Mammalia > Chiroptera > Mormoopidae > Pteronotus > Pteronotus mesoamericanus. The sequence continues at coordinate 20,363,377 of NW_026555027.1, forward strand.
ACTCTCAGTCAGAGATCAACTCCTTTATCCTAAAGAATTCCCTTTAGCTTTTTTTTTTTTTAAGAATATGTCATCTGGAGATGATTTCCTTATGGTTAGTTTATCTTAGAACACCTGTATTTCCCTTATTTTTTAAAGATAATTTTTCTGGATAAAGGCCCTTTCGCACTTTGAATATTGTCGCATGGGTGAGTGGCGCGGGTTGCTTGCTCATCCTTGGTCCGGGTGACAACCGGTGGCGCGGACAGAGCGCATTGTGGGGAGCGCAGCACTCCAGCATCTGAGGTTACTGTCCTGGGCCAGCTGAGATGGGAGTGAGGACTCTGAACCCCACAGAGTTCATCCTGGGGGTGTCACGGATGGGGGAATAAACACAAGTTGTCACAAATACTTCTCTGTTCGCCAAGAGAAGGGAAAGGGCAATTCCTTCTAGTGGAGAAGCCCCCCAAGCCTCTTTTTCCAAAGGCTTTTATTGATAGGGTTATCAGTGGGGCCAGGTAATAGGAATGCATAGATTATCTCATTACATCAGTATGTTGATATTTACAGAGAGTAGATAATGTTTTGAAGAAAACAAATGGCAGGAACACACTGATTTACAGGTGTCCAAGAGGAGACTAGTAAACAAGAGAGACGACTAAACGTGAGAATGTCGTAAACACAAGAGTGCCTAAGGGTATAGGGTAGGGTCTGTGATTAATGTAAATTTCCTTCTCAGCATGAACTGGCTATAGCTTTTGAGGGAAAAACAAAGCATACTTTAAGGAATTTACTTTTAGGCCTGATTTCCCCTTGGAACTGCCAGATCTGGTTTAGGACTATCTTCAGTATTGTTTCGAGCCTGAGCCAGGTAGGGAGAGGGAGCCCCCAAGAGACAAGGAGACTGCTTTCAGATAGAATGAGGACTCCAGCCATGTCCAAGCCAAGCCGAGGGGTGTGGGCTCTTTTTCCCTTTTGCCCTTTCTTTGTGTCCCCCAAGTCCCTGTCTGCTGCCCATACCAGCCAATGTCTGTCTTAGGTTGTCTCTCCTCATGAGGAAACTTATGCATCATCAACAACTGACCATCACAGGGCCAAGCAGGGTGATGTAAGGGAGACAGGGGCGCAGGGGACAGGTTTCTTCCCCTCAGCGGCCTGTTTTTGTAAGGCCTCCTTGATTATTTCCAGCCTTGGGGCCCTCTCTCCTGTCAGCGAGAGGTTACAGTTCCTGAAACCAGACAGGACATTTCCCAACAGAATATGGTTTCTGGCTTCCTCTTATTATGATTAAAAAGTCAGCTACTAATTGTTTTATTGTTTTCTTGATTTTTTTCCCTTTATTTTTAGTTTTCAGCAGTTTGGATCTAATGTTTTCCTTATGTTTACCTTGTGCACACATGCATTTGTGTGTGTGTGTGTGTGTGTGCATTTGAGATTCTTGGATCTGAAAGTTAATATTGTCCACCAATCTGCAAGGTGTTTAGCCACTATTATTTCAATTTTTTTATACTTACCTCTCTCCCCTCTCCTTCTGGAACTCTACTTACATGTGCATTATGCTGCTTTGTATTATTCCAAAAGACTCTGAGTTTCTATTTTTCTTCAGTACTTTTTCTCTCTGTTTTGCAGATTGGGCAATTCCTTTTGGTCTTCTTATGAGTTTCATTAATTATTTCTTCTGCTACTTTCAGTCTTCTATTGATCCTATCTAGCAATTTTTTATTTCAACTTTTATATTCCAGAATTTTCACTTTTAATATTTATCATTTTTCTGAGATATCATTTCCATTTATTCTATTAGACCAGTTTTTCTTTAGTTCTTTGAAAATATATATTTTTACTTCTTTGAACACATAATTGCAGCTCTAAAGTATCTGTTTGACAGACTTGTATCTGGCCAACCAGGTGTGAGTTCCCCCATTGATTTGTCATATATCCAGATTATATTAGGTTGGCCAAATGTTTTAGTTTTTTTCAGTAAAATAAGACATATTTCATTTTTACCAATAACTATTGATTTGGATATTTTGAGTATGTTTGCCTTCTCCTGCATGGTATAAGGTTGATTGTTCTCAATTAATGTCTTGATTTGATAGCTATCAAATTCAACTAATCTACCCGACAGTGGAGCATCCTCCAGCAAGAAATCTCCAGCCACTGGAGATTTCTTCGCAAACCACTTTTGAAATGTTTGATCATTCACGGCACCTTCTCCATACATTGCACAAATCTTTTTTTATTTTTGCAGTTCAGTTGCATTTTTTACCTTTCCTGAAATAAAAACGTATAATATGCTAAAAATGTTGCATACTTTCTTCCACCTTCAATATTAAAATGGCTACATAAAAATTCATCAATTTTGATGTTTTTTAACTGCACACTGATATGACAGCTGTCATAATACAGTCTAACAAAATTGTTCAGAAAGAAGTTAAAGACAAATAAATGCTACTAGAAATGTTTCCATAAAAATTTCTTATGGAAAAAACCCCCAAATATTTTGACCAAACCAATAGATTACATTCTCCTCTTTTTTGCATGTATAGTACTTTTTGGTGAAAACTGGACATTATAGATAATATATTTTAGTGACTCTGGATTGTGTTGTGTTCCTCTGGAGATTTTGTTACTATTGTTATAGTAGTCAGTTACTATTTCCTGTGGAATGCTGAAGGTGATAACTCCATGCATTTTTTCACAGCATCCAACTACTGCTTTTTTTAGCCTGTTCACCTGAGGGATTCCATTGTAACTACATGATGATAAGCTGAAAATTGAACAAAAGGTACTTTCACATTTTTAATATCACATATCATGGCTACTCTGTGTCTGGAGAGTCTTCCTTGAGTTTCCAGGTATTCTGCCAGTGTCAGGCTGTTTCTCTGATGTTTCAAATCAGCAAGTGTTTCTCTTGCTTGATTGGTATGTGATTCAGAGAGAGAACTTGGTTAGAAAGCAACAAACTCACAAATCTCCTCACCTGGTGAATCTACTAGCAACACTGTGTTGATGTTTGCTCTTTCCCTGCTCTATTTACCAGACATCCAGCACTTTGCTTTGCATACCTGTAGTTTAGCTAACAGTCAGGGATTCTGAAGAACTTAATAATGCAGATATTAGATCTTAACACTTTCACACTTCTCTCTCAATATCTGCCTTTGAAACTCTCCTCTCCTACTGAGCTATTATCTTTGCATTCTTGAGCTGGTTAAGCTGTGTTTTCTCTTCTCTATAGGAGGCCCCTTTATAGGGAGTATATTCAGGCATTTCTTACACTTTGTAAGGACTCTTTTACAAGAATACAATTTCCCTTGGCTTTTGTTTACACTTGGGTACTTGTTCGTGCCTTTAAATAGTTGGTGTTTTAAAAAACATATTGTGTCTAAATTTTATAATTTTTATTGGTAGAGAGTTTCATTTGAGATAATTTTCCCATCATTATTAGAAATACACCTATATCCTTCCCAGCCCTTCCTTCATGGCAACTTTCCATAGCTGCCTTTTCCCTTCCATACTATAATGGCATTAAAGCTGAAAGTTTAAATAATCAATTTGAAAGGATTTTACTGTCAAATAAATCTAAGAAAGACCATTTCTCTCGATGTCAGTAGATGTGAGTACTAGTTTCATTTAATTTAAGCAAATAGCTTGACTGCTGTGTATCATAGCTTTCTTTTTTGAAACCAAAGACAGTGAATGAAATATACAATAACCTCTGTCAATAAAGTTCTATTTTCTCCTATGGTCAAAACCAGTAAACAAGACTTCTACTAATTTTTAGGTATACTGATCGCTGATGCTAAAATTTTTTCCTATTTTCATTTTTCCAGATGACAAGCCACTTGTCAACTGAGATGTTCTCAAGAATTGAATGAAACATTTTATCTCTTGTTTCTCACCTTCTACATCTATCTTACTTTCCGTTTCAGTGCCAACGTGGTCAATAGACTCATGACTCTCCAGGTGAATTTTGTGATGTTCTCTAATTTTCCAATAAGAACGTCATTTTTCTTTCATCAATTTGTTGTCAGGTTTCTCCCTTTCTTAGCTTCTCTGCTATCATTCAACTCTAATTTCCAATTCCCTCTTAGGATTTTTATATCAGGTTGCATTGTTCCTAAATAAAAGAAAAAAATACCATTGCCTGTCTTGGCCCAGAGTATTTTTGTTCTCTGCACAATTTAAAAGATAGATGCTGAGCTGTATTTTCCCTGTTGAATGACAAAGTTAACAAAATGAGAAACACATCAAGAAAATGTCAGGTTCTGGAATGAGATAGAAAATAACAAGATGAGCAAAATGTAGAAGAATTCTGCCACAAATGAGCTCTTCATAATCTATGAATGATAGTTTTTGTTGTTTTATTTTTATGTCATATATTTGGATAAAGTAATACTTATCTTGTTAAGTTAGTTGTGCATATTTGCTACATCCATTATATTCTCATTCAACCAGTATATTTTTTGAATTACTACCATATGTCAGAGAATAGTGAACAAAGTCTTTCTACTCATTGTTGTCACTAAAAATCACAAGATGAAGAAAAACTATTTAAAGTTGACAATGATCTTTAGATTCAGACTCAGGAAGCTAGAGCACAAGACAGCAAAAGTAATTCAAAGATAAACACTTTTTGAAGGTAATATTATGAGAGATGAGATAGAAAAGGAAAGATTAGAGAATGTAAAATAATTTGTTTTACTAATTTACCATGAAATTACCCGAAGTATTTCTTATTAAATTGATTAAAATCCTATTACATTGCAAAATAAATACTTGCTCATTGTGACAGTCAATAAAATTTAGGTCTGAAATCACCATTTACACTGATGTTAAGAAATCAATTGCTTTGATATTGTATTACCAGGGAGTTAACACCATAATCCATTTTCCTTTTTTTTTAATGAAATACACACTAGAATATAATAATATGATTACTGTAAAATTGATGTACCAAATCTTTTAAAACTGGCTCACCTGAATTTATTTTAATAGACATTCAGTTAATATGTGTAAATTTTTATATATTGCACATTGTATTGTGAATCTGTGTCAATCTGTTAAAAAATAATATTTATTTAGAAATACTACTTTTTGTTTCATAAAGTAAATGATGTCTTTCATATTAGCTTATTGAAAAAGTATTTGGAGTTAGTTTTCTGTGAGCACTTGTTCTATGACACTTTGATATTAAGGATACTATATTTCTGAAACTAAGTTTAAAAAAACTCAAAGTCTCTCATGTAAAATTTTATAGATATGACTTGAATCACTAAATACTGCAAGGATTATACTTTAATTTAATATGAAATATGAGAATGCTAGAATTTTTTAAGGTCAGATTACCTATTTGATAACTGATGAGTATCAGACTGGAAATAAGCAGCATCCAAGACTATCTTTCAAATTCCCTATCATTCAATCCTTTTTTTTATGGTGATGGCTATGAAACAGAGAGGTAAGAATTTCTACAGAGGGAAGTGGAGTATTAGGAAAAGAGTTGTATTTTTGAGTAAGACAATGTAGCCATTTTTAAAATATAATTTCTGTGTAGTCTACATTGTCATAAAAGAACTTCTTTGTTCCCCTGGGATTATATTAGCTTGTGTTTGTGATGAACCAAGTGCTTTTTAAAAATGATCAATGAACTTCCCAAGCTTCTGTGGTTTTTGATAGGTCCACATCCCCTAGTTATACTGGCAGGCCTCTATGATCATCCTATTGGTCAAGGTTCATTAGGTTCATTAGTGGGCCCACCCCTTGCGCAGGGTTGGGGGAACCTTGTTTCATAGTCTCACCAAAAGAACCTTCAGTGATGGACAGATGGCTCCACAAAAGCTGAGGTAATGTTGTAGAAAAAAAGGAATGGATGCTGGCGGGAAATTATGACAAATAACAGATTATTGCTATACACATTGTGTTTTTTTACTTTGTGGTGCTCCAGAGAGTACGTTCACTGGATTTAGAACAACATCTTGCATCAGATTATTATCATATTCTTTTGGCTGTTTGTATCTGAAAACTCAAAATAGTGGCTTAGGTAACATTTATGTTTATTTCCCTCTCACATAAAAGACATAGTTGTCCAGAGCCATTTCATAGTTAGTGGGCTGCCTTCTTCAGAGTACCTTCAAGCTGGTTTCTGGAAGTTCATCCATCAAATCTGACCCTCAGGGACTGTGAAGGAAGAGGTCCAAGGCAAAAGAACATACCCCACAGCTGAGTCAGCTCCTGGTAAAACAGCCTCCTCAGAAGTTCCCCCTAACACTTTAAATTATGTCCCATCATCTAAAACTTTGTCATCTGACTGTAAAGGTGACTGGCTGGGAATAGAGTCCATTATTTGAGTGCGTTGTAGTACCCAATGTAATTGGTGTTCCAAACTAAGATAGAGTGATTACTGTCTCTACTATTCTTAGAAATTACTTCTCTAATCTCAATGCAGGATTAATTCAGGGTAGCTAAAACAATCTGAGAGTTTTAAACAACTAAATTTTTTAAGTTCTCTTTTTCCTTCTTGCCAATCATTTATACTTTTTTTCTTAATTGGCTGCTATTCTCAATTAAGTACAATTGCCTTAAAGTAAAGGGAGAGTCACATTCCACTGATTAGAATTGTCTTCTAATGATTAATGAGCCAGTCTGAAATTCACACCATGCTTATTTAGGACACGATAGCATCATTCAGTAATGAACTTTCAAGAGATTATTTCATCCCCTTGCCATGTTTCTAATCAAGTGCTCATACGCATAATGAATGCTTCAAGGGATATCTGTTTGTGGCCTTGTTTACTAGAAGGCAAGCCATGAGCAGATTTAGATGGATTGTCTAGTCAGAGCTGCACATGAATTAAAATATTACAAGGATTCATGAAACCGTAAGACACAATGATCTCTAAAATTCTAATAAAGTCACATAAACTCAGATATGTAAGAAATCTTGAGAGTCATTTAATCAACCCCAATCCAATTCTATGACTATAACTATCAGTAGGAGATCCTTTTGCATCTTGAGGATGAACTGCAGATGTTGGACACTTGTGTCAGTTCCTTCTAGATGGCATATGTCAGTCCCTTCCAGATGGCACTAATTATTGGAGCATTCTTTTTTTTAATATTTATTTATATATTTATTTATTTATTTTTTAAATACATGTGTCTGCCTCCACCCCACCACTTCCCTTGCCCCCTCCCTCCTTCCCTCCCTCAGCTCTTCCCCTTTGGTTTTGTCCATGAGTCCTTGCTATATGTTCCTTGACTTTCCCCTTCCCTTCCCTTTCCCCGCCCCCCCTTCCCTCTTGTCTCTGTTGATTTCTTTTCCTTTCAGTGTTGCTGGTCATATTTTCCTTGCATCTTTGTATTGTTGGTTAGGTTCCGCTTATAGGTGAGATCATATGGTATTTGTCTTTCGCCCCCTGGCTTATTTCACTTAGCATAATGCTCTCCAGTTCCATCCATGCTGTCGCGAAGTTTCATAGTTCTTTTTTTCTTTCTGCTGCATAGTATTCCATTGTGTATATGTACCATAGTTTTTTGATTCAATCACCTACTGATGGGCATTTAGGTTGCTTCCAACACTTGGCTATTGTAAATTGTGCTGCTATGAACATTGGGGTGCAGAGGTTCTTTTGTATTGGCATTTCTTAGGGTATAGTCCCAGCAGGGGAATCACTGGATCAAAAGGCAGTTCCATTTTCAGCTTTTTGAGGAAATTCCACACTGCTTTCCATAGTGGCTGCACCAGTCTGCATTCCCACCAACAGTGGACTAGGGTTCCCTTTTCTCCACAGCCTCGCCAGCACCTGTTGTTTGTGGATCTGTTTATGATGGCCATTCTGACTGGTGTGAGGTGGTACCTCATGGTGGTTTTGATCTGCATTTCTCTGATGGCTAGTGATGCTGAGCATCCTTTCAAATGCCTCTGGGCCCTCTGTATCTCCTCCTTGGAAAAGCATCTGCCCAGGTCCTTTGCCCATTTTTTGATTGGATCGTGGAGCATTCTTTTGTTGAGCAAAGTCACAAATTTACTTTCTCTATTATCATCTTCAACTTTTTTTAAGCCATGGTAGATAGTTATATGGTAGGTATTTATTTTAGACAAAATAAAGTATCATCAATATTGACAACCATGTTAGAGCAAAGTTTAATTTCAGAAGAGGATAGCAAAAGGAGTGAAAAGATCACCAAAGAATTACGTAAGACAGGGAAAGGGAGAAAGAGTGATGGGTCAGGGAGGGGCAGGGGAGCCTACTTTGATAGGTGAAATTTGAGTTGAGGGAAGTGAATGAAGCATCCGTACAGATACTGATTTCTCTGCCCAGAGTTCAAGGCAGAGAAAACAGAAAGTGAAAAAGTTATTGCGGTAGAGCTTGAGCTTGGTACGTGTGTTCAGGAAGTACAAGGCTGTATAGCCAGAGCACAGTGTGTGAGGAGAAATTGGTAGGTAGTTAAGATAGGCAATGAGTAGAATATGAAGTCTGCAAGATTTTGAGCAAAGGAGAAACATGATCTTTCTTAGTTTTCAACAATTGTCTTATGTGGGGAGAACATACTGCAAGGCAAGAAAGAAGCAGAGACCACTGCAGACTCTGCTTCAATAGCTAAGTGGAGAGATTGGCTTATGCCAAGTTAATAAAAATGTATATGTGGTCTGATTGTAGTTATGCTTTGCAAGAAGAGCCTACTTGATGTACTAATGTATTAGACATGCAAAAGGGAACAAAAAATAATGAATCATATGATTTTAACTTAAGCACTTGTAAGAACGACTCAACCACTTACTAAAGAGGAATCTTGGGAGAGAAGGACATCTGATGCAGGGAAAAATCAAAGTCTGGATTCTTATTTTAATATGCCATTTAGGTGTCCAAATGGGGACACTAAGTAGAAAGGTAGATATATGAGTTGGAATTCAGCTGAATAGCATTAGTTAGTCAATGTCTTTCAAAGTTGTTTGATTTGTAAAATATCACCTATATTGCCTCCTCCTAAGTGTTTCAACAGGGTTGGTCTTGACAACGACAGATGTTATTTTCAGGTCTAAATTTCACTATTACTGATATCATGGTCATAATGCCAATAGCACGCTGGATGATAGTGTAGCACACCCACTGCGTCAGGCTGAAGCCACTCATTTCCCCAGCTGCTGGGGCTTGAGTGATTAGGGCTCACTGTTACATCAAACTTGGCAGAATTGTTCTCTCTCTGAAGGCGGTTGCCTTGCACATCCTTTCCCCTAGGTGTAGATCACATTTAATGCATGGTCATTGCAGGAAGGATGATATGGCCTGGACCCTTTGCCTCGATTTGGGAACACTCTTGCAAAAATACATCCCAGTTAAACCCTTTCTGCTCAATTTTCTTCCCTTGCTCCTTGGAAGTGTTCCCAAGAGCATCCTCTAAGAAATTTTGACACTCAAATCTCCATCTCGGAATCTGTTTTTTTTAGGTAGCCTAACTTAAAAGCCACAAATGTGTCACAAAAGTGAATATTCATAAATAAAGTATTTTAAGTTTAAAAAAAGTAATAGACATACTATGATGTAATTGAACTAGGTATTATTTACATTATTTATTATAAATATCCAAAAATACTGGTTAAAGAAGAGCATTCAATTAAAAACTACATCCTGTTTGCAATGATGTCAGCTTATGTAAATTCCTCCAAGCAGAATCACTGTCTAATGGCAAATATGGATTTCATTTGTCTGGTATTTCATTCTAAAGTATAATTTTAGACTAAACCATAGATCATCATACTTAAAGGACATTTTATTACCAATTGTATTGAACTAAAACAGAAAACATTTCAGAACAAGTAATGCTTCAACTGCAAAAATACCTCAGAACAACACAGTATGTTCATTACTTTTATAATTAAAAAACCAGAGAAGACACCAAGATTAAACTCTCAAAGTTTTTGTGCAGACTCTAATCTGTCAATCAAATGCTCCTTTTCTGAACATGTTGCTTTTCATCGTTCCAAGAAGTTGCCGTTCCTATGGTTAATATTAACCCCTCATTTAAAAATCTCTCCCCTAAATTCCTGTAATTTTTAAAAACATTAATAAATGATCTTTTGATGGATTTGGACTGTTTACTTGACTGCTTATAAACCAGTAAACTTTAAGAGTCAGAAAAAATGTTTCTTCTTTTTAAATTTTAAGCAGAAAAAACAAGTTTAACATTTAAATTTGTTGAGTAAATTTTCTTAGCTTCTATTACATATTTACTAATATTGATTTAAAATTTTTTGGAACTACAGGAAGAAAAGTATTACCAAAAAATCAGAGATATACAGGAAAACTCACTACTTAATTGCTTTTCAAAAACAATACTTCAATACAGAAACATCTGTTTAACATCTGCCTGAAATCGTTGACTCTTATTTACTCTGTTCCTTTAGTATTTCAATCTTCAAATTCTTTCTTTTTGCTGATAGATGAACACTTTATCCTATGAGTGAACATGGGCGATGATATTTAACTGATGTTAAAGTAAAATAGTGTAATATCAAATTATATTTCATAAAAAATGAAAGATTGCTTTTTTGATCATAGTATTAATGACTAAAGTGATTTTTAATATTTCAGAGATAAGTTTCAAGTTTAAACTGTCTGTCCAAAAATCCACTGTAAAATTTTTTCTTGCAATAAATCTGAATAAAGAGATTATAAATTAGATTAAGTAAAATTTAGATTAAATAATATTTAGATGAAATAAAATGAAATAAAATTCAGATCTTTCATGTCATACATCTCTTAACTGTCCTTGCAAGTGCTTGCTTACTGTATGAACTGATTATTTTTTGTTTTTCTTTCTTGACTCAAATTGTAAAATAGGAAAACTTCATCATTTTTTTTTTACTCAAATCTATGCAGTGGTCTATATAATGCTTTCATATGCCCCTTCAGAAAGCCAGTTAGCAATTAGCTGAGCTAGATTTTTGCTGTGTGCTTCCAAAAGAGAGAACTGAAATGTATAGATGGACACAGCAGATGAGCATATTTCAGCATAAGGGCGCAAAGAACCTTCAAACAATTACAAGTGTACAAAATTCCGGTGAGCAGTGAATTACCATCCCCTACTATACTTAGACAGCATTCATTAGTCAGACACGTTGTAGAAGGCACCCCAGCACTATACAGTAAAGGTGTGATTTAATTCTAATTCTGGATTCTCTGATTTGAAATGATGCCTTATTTGAATCTGTTAAAGGAGAAACTCCCAGAAACTCAGTTCTTCCCAGCAATGAAATAAAGAATTATAGATCAGTGAGTCTATGAGCATGCACAATAGAGTTTATTTGTGATCTGTTCTTGGGAGAGAATGGGCCTAATTAGGGTGGGGATAGGGGAGTGGAAGGCATAGGTTCAGGGCAAAGCGGGGTAAGGGAGGCAAAGGTAAAGGAGGTGAAAGTAAGGCCAGTGAGAGTAACCATGGCCAAAGGCCAGCAAGGCGAGTGTGCGTGTGGTCAGAGGCCAGGTGGCCTGAGGCTGGGAGGCCAGAGAGCCGAGAGAGCCAAGAGCACCAAGCCTGGGGTCCTTTGTTCTGAGGATTTTTATAGTTGGCAGGAGGAGGTGAAGAAATTACATATTAATTAATATGTCACCCATTTTTTGGGGGGGAGGAATCAGTCTGAAAAATGTATTGGAAGCTAATAAAACCTGAACAAAAAATATATTTTATAACTTGTATCTCGACTGTAAAAAAGAAACAAAAGTCATGGTAAACTATTCTTTCTAGTACATTCCAATAACCTTGCTAAATTGTAATGATGCAGATCTCTTTGGTATCATGCAAGAGCAAGAAATTTTATATGAGACAGAAGTGAGGCCTTCAGTGCTAGCCTCAGTCACAAATGTTAGGTAGGATAGAGAGCAAACCAAGGCAGGGAGGAGGAGGGGGACGTGTCTCACCCACTGACTCAGCGCCCTGAGCCTGGTCTGGCGGTAGTGCCAGGTGTTCCAACAACCACAGAAAACACCGAGCTAACATGGGAGGAGGGCAGTCCTTGAAATTCTGTGTGTCATCTCCACTTCCTGGGAAAGAAAGCCTTTGAAACTGTGCTTTCACCGCAAGACCTGAAGTGCGGGAAAGGGCCCATAGAGCCCAAAGGAAGAAGCCCATTAAGACTTTTGGGTATTCATGCCACCCCACTCCCCTCCCCTCGTCAAAAGCTGGCACCACCTTTACCTGTCAGTCAATATGTAACTCCTTCACCCCATCCCACCAACTACATGTGCCCTCAGAACAAAGGACCCGTGGCTTGGGTTCTTGGGGCTCCTGGGGCTCTTGGTGCCCTGGGCTCTCTGGGCTCATTGAGTTCAGGCGCTGTGATATAGGAGCTGCGACTGAGCTTCTGTTTCCTCACCTGTGAAATAAAGATAATAACAATGACTATTTCTTTGGTTTATTGTAAGGTCTAAGTGAAACCACACATGCCAAGCTTAACATAACACAGTGCCTGGCGTAGATTATAGACTCATTATGTGTGTCCATCCATTAGTTATTCTCTAGTTCAGGATCTGGATGGGGAATTTTGTGAAGACACAGAAAAATGAAAAAGGCACAGCCTTGTACCCAATGGCACTTTCTCGCACCCTCCAACATGCGCTGCCCATGAACGGACAACAGAAAAGCAACAGCTCACTTTAAAAAGCAGTTGATTTACCCTTGCCTAGACTTTCCAAATACATGTATCATCTAAAAGTCCCATTATCTAAATCCTTCTGTAAATATAGGTATTTACTTCATTCCTTAGAAGTCTCATAGTTTAGTAGGGAAGTACTACAAAAGAGAAAATGTATAACTAATTCGTGGATCTTTTCCTCTTTAATCATAATACACTGAAGAAATAAATAGAAGCAGTTTAGGAAAGATTATCTAGAAAAAACTTTCCATGGTAGTCCGAAGAAAGAAGTACACACCTTGGAATACGTCTCTGCATCTTCCACAGGGACTCTGACGTTGTTCAGGTTCCTTACTGGTGTAAAATAGAGAGATGGGGGTACGTGAAGGTGAGGACCTTGAGGGTAATTTGGTGAAGGTGCCGATAACGATTAGTGGCTACACTCTGAAGACAGCAAAACAAACCAGTTTTCATTTTAGAATTAAAAAGAAAGATAAGATTATAACCCCAACTTAAGATAAGGTAAAAGAATCTTAAAACAGCTCTCTTAGTATTTCAGGAAAGAAGAATTGAAGTGTTTTTCAAATGTTAATGGGAAAGGCTTTTTATAATAAAAGCAGGTTTCCCCATTAAGACATGCTATTCAGAATTGGTTACGTTCCTTCATAGGTTGCAACAATGGGTATGATTGACAAGCACATCAAATGCTTTATTCTTCTAGCTGATCATCAACTGTTCCTTCCAGGAGCTGATTTCAATGAGTTGTTCTATTTTGAAGTGCTGTCATAGACTTATTGGGAGGAACTAGAAATGTTAGCTCCTTGTGTCTGCAATTCCAGCAGAGATTCCAGGTTTGAGCATTAGGTCTAACTTAATAATATAAATGTTTAAAAAATTTGGAAGTGTATAGAGAAATGGAGTAGTTACCTCAATGAAATATTCATGAGAAAGCTATAGGACATCAGAACAGTACATTCTGTGTTCATTCTTACTTAACTTCTTGTCAATGTGAATAGATATTTATTATCGTAAAAAGTGAACTGAGTGTTTGACTAGCATGTAAAATTCAAATGCAATACCATGATTTTTATTGTTAGTACTTCTTTGAGCAGCAATTAAGTGAATACTCCAGTAGCATGACAGAATCAATCGAACTTGTGGAACATCAGTATCTGTTAAAAGCAAGGTGTGAACATTTGTAAATTTAAAGTGAATCAATGTTCCCTAGGATACATGAGTCTACAAAAATCACAAACAAGGCATGTCTAATTAGCACAGGAAGGTATTATCTCTCTAGGAGTAACCCATAAATTACTTAGCATGGTGTCTAGCACATGACATATAAATATTAACTATATTACCATCTACAGGGATATTTGATTTTTGAGTTACAAAGATCTAAAACTAAGTGGCTTAAAAATACATAAACTTTTCATTCATATACAATGGAGTTCAGAAGCAGGCTGTTCAAGGCCGGCATACTGACTTTGTTATATTATCAGTATCTTAGAATAGTTCTGTTTTCTGCTTTGCTGTTCTTAGGAGAGGCTTACATACTTAGAATAACCTATGCTCACAATATGGCTGCCGTGATCCTACTTACTACATATAGGTAGCAGAATGAAAAATGCTAGTTGTGCAAAATGTGAAGGCCAGCTGAATCCATGCCATTAAACAAACAAACAACCCCCCCCAAAACAAACACACAAACAAATTCTTCCAGGGTCTAAAATCAACACAGTCCCATGTTTTCCCTTTTTTTAAGGTAAAATGAAAAATTTCACTTGAAAAATTGTCAAACCTAACAAAAATGAAGTTAAGAAAGTAGGGGAGATTGTGTTTGGTTAGGCATCTAGCTATCTTTCTCACTGTTATAATTATGATTATAATTATTGGGAGACCCATCAATAAATAAGTCCTTTTTTAGTGGTTTGCTCCTCTGTGTATTATAGCCTCTGTGTGGCTATAATAGTTTCCTTTCAGCAATGTGTTGAAGCAAGCTTATACTGGCTTTCAAGAATCAGCTGATAAAATTTCAAGAATTTTGCATGTTGGTAATTATCCATAGCTATTATTAAAAATTAAATAATATAAACATAATTAAATGCATTGTATAAGAAATACAGATATCAAATATTTAAAACAGATAAGTGCCTAATTATTTTACTGTATATTACAATTATTTGTTCCCTTGAGGTTAAGCACATCTGTTGTATCTGTATGGTGAAAATACTACAGGATGGAAACCTATATACTACTGTGCTACCATGCATCTGTTCCCAATTCTGCATTTAGTGACATCACATTGGTAGCTTAAAACTGATCATGGAGGTCAATATTTTACATCATGGAAGTGGATAAATACTAAAAATGTGGCCTCTTTTCCTAGAAAGTAGATTGTAAATATTTATTAGCACACTTCTGCCTTATATTAACAAAATGTCTTTTAATAGTTTGCTGCAGTAATGCTCACCAGTATAGAGAACATAGTAGGGGCACATTTAATGTTTCATGGGCATACTCACATCCAAAGTGTTAACCAGTGAACCCATTAGAAGAGGGAAGGAATTGTTCTTCCTTCTATTCATGCTGGGCAACAGCTCTCAAGGACCACCAGCAAAGCCAGCCAGATATTTCAGCTCTGAGCTAGAGAAAAAGAATCTGTTTTTGGTAACTAATCTCTTGTAGAGATAGGCAAGGAAAGGAACTGCTATATGTTTTCCCCCAAAGATTAATAAGTTTGTTTATGTCCTTTTGAGCTTGAAACACTCATCAAAAAAAGAAGAGAGGTTCTTAAAGAAAATTCTGCCTCACTAATTGTCACTCCAGAGGGTAACAAAATGAAACACATTGGGTAAATAAAGAAGCAATGTAGTCCTGTGGGGGTAGCTCAGTTGGTTAGAGCATCATCGCTATTCACCAAGATTGTGGGTTCGATCTCTGGTCACCGTACAGTCAATGAATGCATAAGTAAGTGGAACAAGTTGATGTTTCTCTCTCCCTCACCAATAAACTTTTAAAAAATGTTAAAAGATGCAATGTTAAGCAGAAAATCAATGACACAATGTAGAGGGAATAATTTGAAAGGATGACTTACAACTCCTTTTCTATATCTAGTGTTTAAATTGACCCTATTAAATTAAAACTAATTTTTTTTCATGTTGAGTGCTTTTTCTTTAGCTATCTGCAGTTGTGTGTAAACCTTCTGTCCCACTGTCTGGAGTGGAAGATAGTGCCAGGGAGAACTATAGGAGAAAGTGCTTTGGCAGCTTAGTCCTTTGGCAAGCTCTTGGGAAGCAAGCACCCATTCCTGAGGGGAGTGTGAATTACTATGACCTTTATGAAAGACAATTTGGCAACATTTATCAAAATTGCAAATGCAGCAGTAATTCTACTTTTGTGAATGTATTCTATAGATTTACTTGTACATGTGCTAAATGTTATAGGTTCAAATTTATTCATTGTAACAATTGTGCATAATGGGAAATGGTAAGAATCCACTCAAAATTTATCAATAGTAAGTGGCTACATAAATTATGACTACTTATAGTGGATTTTAATCTATCTGTTAAAAATAAAAAGTCCTAGGAACTATAAAGTGGGAAAAAATGTGTCAGAGAATATGTATATCTTTTGTGCAAAATAAATAAAATAAAAGCCCAAAATTTGTGTCTTTTTGAATATGTATAACTCTGGACAGATCCATAGACTCTTAAGAATAGAGATTTTTATGTGGAAGGGAGGGAGGTTCTGGCTAAGTGAGAGGCAAGTGGGAAGGAAAGAAATAAATACCTTTTGTTACTTTTTAACTTTTATAGTTATTCATTTTTCTGAGCCATGTAAACATTTTATCTAATTTAAAATTCTTTAAAATATCTTAAACCTATATACATAGTTTACAGTGCTTAAAGAAAAAGGAACTTGCTCTCTGTCAGCACAGACATTTAATCTAATTTGACGAGTTCTAGCTGTGAGCTGAAGGGACCACATGCAGAGATGTGCTGATTTGAGGGAATCAGCCTCGGAGAATGAAGCCCTGAGGAACCAGCAAGAGCAGGATGCTAGGCCAGTGCTAGTTCAAGCTGAAAGGATGAAGGGCGTGGAGCTGTCACGGAGGCCCTGCAAGGACCAAGGCTCTGACTGCAGAATGCATGTACCGCCAGACGCAGACAGGCAATGAGGAGCAAAAAGAACCAAGACGCCAGCCTTTCTGTTGTCTACACTTGATCTCCAATGAGAAATGTACTGCTACTTCTGAGAATGCTGCTGGATTTCATGGTGGTAAGTTAATAGGTGTACGAGTAAAAGATAAACGCAGCTCTATTGTGCTAATATGGGACAATCTCCAGACACATTAAGTGAAAAAAACCAATGCAGAACAATATATAAGTGTCCCATTTGTCTTAAAATATTTATTTATACATGCGTAGAATATTCATGCAGGACTAGCAAAAAAATTCATAATATTTGAGGGAAGATGCAAGTGAATTTGGACCACCAGAAGATGAAATACACCTTACTGTTTTAAATTACATAAATGTGTTATTTCAATTTTATAAACTTGCTTAATTAAAAAATAGACAAATTCTTTCATTAGTCAATAGGTACCATCTTTAGTTATTGATTATACATTATTTATCATAAACTTAGGCAAAGTAATACCTAATGTGTAGTGCATTATGGACCTGGAATATATTTGCTTAGGTTTGACTCTGGGCTCCACAATTATTTTAGCTTTATGAGTTTAGAGAAGTTATTTACTCTCTTTATAGCTTGGTTCCCCTTCTATTTAATGGCCAAAATTAGAAGATTGTTTTAAGAATTAAATAAGATAATTGATATAAGATAGTTTACACTGTACCTAACACATGGAAAAGATAATAAATGACAGTTTAAGATTTAAACCTTGCTGATCATTTTTTAGTTCCTATATTTTAAGCACATGAATGTACTTGCATCCTAAAAACTAATCACTAATTAGAGAAAAGAAAGTCTCAATGTATTATCATAGGACACTGCTATTTGACAATCATTATACATTCACTCTCAAAATGTTTGTTTCTCAGGCATATTTTGAAAGTTGTGCCAAAACCATGTTGAAATATTAGAACAAGGTGATCAGCATTGTTGCTTTATGGAAATGTTTGGTCCACAGACTATATACGATCTGATAAACGCCTGCACAGAAAAATCACATCTTACAGTTTGTGAAATATTTTATATGAGTATTGGGGAGCATATCCTCTGGATGTAAATAAACAAAAAATGCACTTTGTTTCTGAAATCATATTGCTACTTAATTTAAAATTTCAAGTTAATGAAATACTTTGGCAATAGGAAAAGAAGGCTTGGCTTCTAAAGAATTCTAATTTGTTCTTTTACGATGAGAAATATGACTAATTATCAAATAGACCAAAACACCAGACTTCACTGATCACCATAATTTCTTCCTGGAAGACTGATTTCTGTTTGAAGCCAAATTCTAACAGAATGTTCAGCTTGGAAAATATATCTTCTGAACCCAGGGAGTTGGGTGATTTTTAGTCACAAGTCTACCTTTTCCATAAAGAATATACTCTGACTTGCCTTAACTATCCATCAGAACTGGAGACCAATAGTTCAATTTTAATCGCTGTTTTACCATTTTGCTTAAAAAAAAATTTCTTTTTTACATGTTAATGATATTTACTTTGTCCAAGGTCAGACATGTTAATATCCTCAGATTTTTTCTATCATTACTCTGAACACCCAGATGGATGTTCCAATTATGTCAACATTTCTTAGCTATCTGTGCTAGTTTACTATGGCTGGATAACAAATTCCCACACACTAAGTGGCTCAACATAACATAAATGTATTACCTCACAGTTTCCACACTGCAGGAACCGGGAGAGTAAGGACTTCTCAGATTTTCACTAGGCTGAAATTAAGGTGTCCAATGGAACTATGAGTTCCTCCAAGGCCCAGGAGGCTCATTTCCCAAGCTCCCTGGCTGTTGGCAGAATCCAGTTCATTATGATTGTAGGACTAAGGCCCTCAGATCCTGAAGGCTGCCCACCATTCCCTGCCACGCGGCCCTCTCCACAAGATGGCAATTTGTTTCTCCTGTTGCTTGGAATAGCTCTCTCCACTGTCACAATGGAAGCTTGTAATCTAAGCAACGAACTGGCTACCCTCTGTATTAGTTGGTTCTGCCTACACTCAGAAGGTGGGATTATACAAAGATTGTGTAATATTGTATATAGATACACCAAGGGGTGGGAGTATTGGAACCGTTGTAGAAGTCTGCTTGCCACACTGCTGGTTTACTGCTTATTATGAGGGTAGGAGGTACAGAGGGAGGTATTTGACTTGAGCTATGAATGCAATGAAGTACAGTTATCAATCTAGATTCCGGTGTGTCCAGCTGATATTGCCCCCAAGTTTCTCCCTACTGCATTTGGTCTTTCCATAGCAGTGAACTAAAAACTGACTTCAAACTTGGACTCAAAGAATTAGATTTGAGGGATGCTGCACATTTCCATGGGGGATAACATAATGTTGAAAGGTTCTACTATACTGTTTTTTGAGGGAAAAAATAGCTCATTTTCTACATAAATTCTTTTGCTCAGGATTCAGAATAACAAATTTTGGTAATTGTAAGAAATAATAAGAGTCACTAGCTGAATGCCTATTTTATCAGGGGCTTTACATATGTTATTTCTTCCAATCTTCCCTATGACAAAATTGAGGCTCAATTAATATTAATGATGAATAAATATTAAAATTTATTAATACCAGCAGCTAGTAGATCTCAGATCTAGGGTTTTAAATCTAGCTCCATTTGACTTTGGAGACTATATTCCCTAAATTCTAGACAGTTATTAATACTATGGCCCTGATAAATTCCCACTGAGTTTGTCCGCAGACATTTACTGAGGAGCTACTGTGTGCTGGCACTGTGCTAACCACAAGGAATTAGTGGTCAAGAAGATAGATATAGTCTCTGCGTTCCAGAATAAGAGCTCATGTTTCCCCCAGAGTCTGAGATCATAAATGTTCCTTATATCAAACAAAGAGCTTATCTATATTGTTGGTTTTGCCAATACTAATTAGTAATATTAGTAAAACTCTTTTATATTAAATATAACAAATATGCTTGGATTTCTAATATAATTACAGTGAATACACTTTTTAGAACTATAATAGAAAACTATAACGATTTTATTTGCAGCTTCTGTTAGAGAAAGAGTAAGATACTCTCTGTGGCTATGTGTCTCTGTGTGTGTGCATATGTCTGCTTTAGTTTAAGAAAAATAGCTTATTTGGTGAAAAATTATTATTAACCATCAAAGAATTAAAAAATAGTAAGCCTTGAATTATAAATTTGGATTGTCCTTATGAAGTACATGTGTTGTAACTTTCATGTTGGAGCAGGGCTACCCAGTTGCTAGACTTAGCTGTGCTCTCGGTGTGAACAAAGAGGGGCACAAAACACACAAACAAATCAAGACACACACACACACACACAGAGGGAAGGAGAGGCAGAGAGGCTGACATTGATTTGACTTCAAAGAATAGAATTTTGAAAACAGAAAATCTAGAAAAAATTTAATATATATGTACATGTAAGTTTTATTCAGCTGCTTTTATTTTGTAGTATGTAAGGGGAGAAAATCAAGTGTACCATGTTTGCAGTGGCTTGGGGCTTCTAAAAACTCTAATACAGTCCATCTTACTTGGAATCAACTACTTGACACTTTGTTCCTCTTTTTGTAGGTGCCATCAGAACAGAAGGACTGTTGAAATGAACTAGTGAGTAACCTTTCTACACTACAGAAATCAAAATGCTAAAAGTAAACTTAAATTTTTGTCAGTTACAAAGAAATAACTATTGCCACCTAATGGTAGTAATGCAAATTGCAGTAGGTTCTTAATTTTCTTTAATAAGCATCTACAACTTTTATAGCACAATGGACTATAAAAATGGTGTCAGTTCAATATGCAAGTAACAGTAAAATAAAAAAATTGGAAACAATAAATATGGAGACATCTATTAATATCACTAATACAATGTAATATGATTTAGAAATTGGAAAAACTTTACGCCTCATATTAATATCAGACATTAATAATATTTTTGATTAATGTTTTCATGATGTTACTTCTATTATAACAAGAGCATAATATAGGATGAGAAAGTTTTTTTTTAAAACTAGGTTATTCAATTACATTGGAAAAATCTACTAATACTCAAGGTTAATTGCTTTGAGTTTACCAAAGAATCTAAATATTTGATAGTGGTTTTCTAATTATTTTTTGTTCATGTGTTTAAATGTTCCATGAATTTTATTTTTTCTTGGGAAATCTATTTGAAATGTTTATTTAACACTAATGTTTACTGTATAATATAAGATGAATTACTATAATGTCGAAGTTAGGTGATCGGTCAGTATAATGATTTAGTGGAGATGTGATAATCATTAATATTCTGGATATGCTCTCTAAAGAGACAGCACAGGTAATTGCCTACCTGCTGGGATTTGTAGGCTGCTCAGATGATTGTGCTGTCATATTACCGAATGCAAGACTGTCAAGTCATTTCTGTGTCGTGAAAGTTGTTGTTTAAGATGGCTGGCTATCCTATGCTTTTGTTTATATGTTTGCATTTGTAGTGTCTTGTTGACATCTGTACTCTTTGAAAGAAGAACATGGGACAGAAGATGCTAAAAGTAAATGAGTCATTAGAAAAGAAAGCTAGTTGTGACTGCGGGGTTCTGAAGGGTAGGGCAGGTGTGGAGGGGAGTGCCCAGTGCCAGAGCCCCCATCTCCGGGACTGAACTCCCAGGGGAACCCAAGTGAAAGGGAATATATAAGGGCAACATTAAGAGTGTATAGAGACTGTTTACTGACTCTGCTATGTTTATGGTAAAAGGTTAGGATTTGGAGTCAAAAGATCTCCATACTGTGAATGGAAAATGGACACTGTAATAAATCTAATAAGTCTAGTAACGTCATAGAGTGATCTTATAAACCTCGAACTAGGCAGGCCATGGTGGGTAGTCACACCCCAGGCCTGTGATTTCTTTAGGAAAGGTTTATCTCTGCCGTAAGCAAGCCCTGTCCATTGTTTTGTGAATCTAGGTGAACAAACCTTGGAAATAAGTGCCAGTTACCCTCTTTTCAGACCCCTTGGAGGTGTAGCCACCCTCAGGGGAGCCCATAATCTTGTTAACTCCCCTATAAACCAGTCATATAGTTTTCCCTGCTTTGCTTTCTCCCAACTTCATGTAATCTTCCTCACATTCCCGATGTATAAAGGGAACTATAAAATTGTCATCTGCCAAAGCATTTGAGATCTTGCTTTCTGGCTTGTTATCGGTTTAACTCAAATAAACTCTTATAAAAATTCTCTACAGGTTCAGATGTTCTTATGTTGACAACGTGTTGGCTCCATAATTCTAACAAGGTATTAATTAATCTTATAAGCATTGGTTTATTTATTTATAAAATGGATATAAAAGTATTTGTATAAAGCATGTACAATTGATAGCTCAAGTAATAGCCAACACTTTCCCTTAGTTGCTATTGGTTAATATCTAATTAGACTATATGTTGCTATAATTAACCTTAGCCAATTATATCCTGCTGGCTTAAGTGGGGCAATAACTAGAAAATTATGAGGTTAAAAGGAGAGGTTTTAATTTTTTAAAAAATATAAACTTGAGTAAGTTTAAATACTGATGACAAGAATACTTAGGAAAAGAAGATATTGTCATTAGCTAAGGCTAATTATAGCAACAGATAGTCTAATTAGAGACTAACCCATAGGAACTAAGGGAAAGTTTTTGCTATTTCATGAGCCATCAATTGTACATGCTTTATACAAATATTTTTATATCCAGTTTATAAAGAAATATGTCAACACTGATTTCTGAGAATAGCTTCTCTGATACATAGCAAGCTGGGAGGACATTCACATTATAATTTTATCCTTTAAACCAAAAGTGTATCTGTAGGAGGGACCATTAGGCATTAGTGTTCACTAAGTACCCATTATCACCTCAACATTTGCTCTTTCAGTCGGGGTGGATCCATGTGACCAGATCTTTAGCAACTGGATTGTGCACAGTGACACACATTCTCCCAGACAAAAGAAATAAAGAGCCAGTATGGTTCCAGCATTTTTCTCCTCCCTTGGCGGGGGAGCTTTATTTTCCCAGTGGTATATAAGGCTAATATAATATAATTTATATAATATGTAATTATATATTTTATATAGGTTATAATAACAGTACTCCATTGAACAATGAGGGTGTGAACTGCATAAGCCCAATTATATGCAGATTTTTTTTTCAGCTGATCTGTAAGTTCAACCCACTTATTTCAAACTTGCCTTTTTCAAGGACCAGCTGGTATTTGGGAGTCTGCCTATGTGGAGGGCCGATTTAAATTATACCCAGATTTTCTACTGCAGATTGCGGGAGGGTGGGGAGTTGGTGATCAGGGCTCCTACCTGCAATATTGTTCAAGGGTCAACTGTATATCTAATATAAATATATCATTTATATAATATATAATAATGTCATTCCATAATAAGGAGGAAGACTACCTGATTCACATTGGACTGTGGCTATGACATAAGAAAGAAAGAAATCTTTACTCTAAGTCCTTGAGATGTTGAATTTTGTTGGCCCTAAGTGTTAATTATACTGATAGTGCAATGCTTTAGGGTCAGAAAAGAATCCAGCAAATATATTCTATAATCTCTTGTCTGCAACCTGATGAATAAAAGATATTTTAAAAATGGGAAAAGAATTTCTTATCAGGATAAATAAATAGGTAGTAGAGATTCTGACCTTGATTAGAGAAAATGAAAACCTAATCATGCCCATGATCAAAATGTATTTGGAGCATTTGTTCAGGAAATCATGAGCTTTCCATGTCTGAAAAATCTCTGGGCTTACAACTTATATTCTTTGTTGATAATAGTTTATAATTTTTTTTCCTCTCCCAGGTCTAAAGGGCAACATTTAACAAATATAAGGGTGGGCTGGTGGACCGGCCACCCAGAATTCTGCCAATAAGTCTGAACTCTGCCAGCTGGTCTGGGTTACTTAAGAAAGGGGACCCTGTCAATGGGACTTTGAGTCCTCTGGCCTCTGTGGTCGGAATATTTTGCTTCATTTCTGATTTGGTTCCCTATAAACTTGTCTTAGTCTGCCTGGGCTGCAACAACCAATGATCATAACCTGGGCGACTTAACCAGCAACACTGTTTCTCCCAGTTCTGGAGGCGGGGGAGTTCAAGATCGAGACACCTGCAGATTTAGCTCTTGATGAGGACCCGCTTTCTGGTTTTCAAAGAGCTGTTTTCTCACTGTATACACCCAAGGGAGGGAGAAAGCTCTGGTGTCTCTTCCTCTTTTTACAAAGGTAATAATTCCATCATGGGAGCTCCACCTCTAGGACCTCATCTAACCCTAATTACTGTCCTGGGCCCCACCTCGTAATGCCTCGTGTTGGGGCTTAGATTTACACACGTGAATATCTGCAAGACACAAACATTCAGTCTGTAAAACAAGTTCAGTTGCATTTGTTTTTGCATTTAGGCTCTGTTTTCTGGGTTCATAATATCTCTTTGGATCTCATTATATTTTGGTAACTTTGATAATTTTTACTTGATATGCCAATGTTGCTAACTATGCTTGGGCACTTGAGCACCACAATTTCTCATTTTGGATTGAGAGGTACTTCCTTTTCTGTTGTCAATTGTGTAGACACAGGAAAGTGATGGATATGTTCATTTTTCTAGATATATATATATTCCTATGAATATATTCATAGGAGATGCTTATTTGTCCATATCCTATATTTAAGTTTTCTTCAAAATGCATTAAATTTGCCAATTTTAAATATCTTGGATATTGTTATTGTTACCTTTTTATCTAGCATGAATTATAGTAATGAATCATTTTTACACTCCTAGAATAAATGTCACTTATGTAATGAATATTATTTTTAATAAGCTAACACATTTTTGATATATTTGATTTAGCATTTCAGATTGGTCTGCTCCTTTCCATTTTCAGTACTAATTTTGTAGAGATTTGAAATAAATGTTCCAATGGCTTTTAGTAAAGAATCTAAAAGTTTTTATTCCTTCTCTGTGCTTGCAAACAATTTTAATAATATTAATGTAACTAAATTAATCTCATTCTTTTTTCAAATACAGATAATATTTAGGGCTATACATTTTCCCCTTATCATTGTTTTAGACTTTTCACACAGATTGTGACACTTTCATTAGAATTTTAAATTATTTTGTATAATTTTGAATTATTCCTTTCTCTATTTTTTTCTATGTAGTCTTCTCCCATAAACAGACAGATGATAGATATGTTAGAGATTTTCATGTTTTTAAATGCTGTGAATCATTGTGTGTTGGAAGAGAAGTTGGAAAGTCTACTCATGTAATCACATGTTTGTCTATGTGTTAAGATGGGGAAAATTGCTTCCAAGAAAATAACACTTAGCTTTCTTTTATTGAGGAGTGTGTCCTGATTAAGTATTTCAGTATTTTTATTTCTGTACCTCAAACTTTCCAATGTTATTTGCTTATCAACCTTATAAATATGCCTTTAAAGTTTTTAAAATTGGAATCTTGAACTCTTCTGTTGAATTTAGCAGAGACTCCATTATGAGAACAATTGATCTATTTCTCTAAATCCTAACTTTATCTTGGCTCAGATCACATTAACACATGTACTACATTAACTTCACACAGGATAATCAAAGCAATAACCCAGAAATTTTTATAGGGACTTCGCTGACTGTAAAGTTTACCATATCACATGGCAGCAGCTTTATGATTAGCTATAGTAAAATTTCTTCCAGGTATTTGTGACTGAAAAACTGTAATGTTTTTCTGAGCAACTAATGTTTATATATATATAAACATTATATATATATATATAATTTTTTTTTACTTTCTTATTGAACCTCTAGAAACATTAGAGCTAACCTTTGAAATTTCTCTGGGAATTGCATGTCATCCAAATATTAATTTTGTATAGACATTTCCAATTTCATTTTACTCTTGCTTCTACTTAGCTTTTTACTCTCTATTTTAGATTATAAGTGAGATAAAACTAATTTGGTTCCAACTGACATATATTCCACTTAAACTAGTTTAATTAAAGAACAGAATTTATTATAAGGTACTAGGTTTTTGTTGTTGTTGTTGTTATTGTTTATTCTTTAATAGAGCCCAAAAAAGAGAATTCCACTGAGCCTGAGGAATTCACTAGAGCTGCAGACTGAAACACCAGCAGGATTCTGTCTCCATTTTTTATCTCTACTCTTCTTTGTGTAATTACTTCACTTTCTCCCTTTTTTAAAAATTAGAGCATTGATGCCACATGATGGTACATGGTCAATAAGAACTACAGAAAAGGGTATAATCAGAATTAACATAATTCAAATGATACAAACTGTTATTAAATAGATATGTGGAATTATTTATTTAACTTAGAGCTCGTCAAGTATGCATATCTTTAAAAAGTTAAAGAATAAAAATAAAATTAAGGACACTCATCTAATAGAATCAAGGAATAAAGAAAACTAATTAGGAAAGGAACAATATCATTACAACACACAAAAATACGATATTAATACATTCACCATAAGGGACAACAATAAATACAAACAAATGTAATAACAAGGTAAAAGATAAAAATTCTTAGTTTGTTTAAACTGCAATATTCAGCTATTTCTCATTTATAAGAGACACACTAATAACAGTGTTACAAAAATTATTATAAACAAATAGATTTTAAGTTTAATACATTATTATGGAAAAGAACATGCTATGTGATAAAATGAAGATATTATGATTTCGATAATATATAACCCTAAAAACACAACTTTAATATCATGAAGCAAAAATTATAAATAGGAATTTATAAATATGCAATCATAAAGATTTGTAATTTTGCTTAATATAACTTTTAAAAGTTGCTTGAGTGAAGAAAACTTTAGTACCATTATAGAGGATTTATCAGCTTGAAATAATAGGCATAGATAAATGCACATAAAACAATTAGATAATACATTTTTTTCAAGAACATAATATCTTTTTAAAAATGGACACACATTGGCCACAAAGGAACTCTCCACAAAGAAGTGCAACAAACTTAGAAGTAAATAACAATAAAATTAGGAATCAAGAGCAAAAACATAGGCATTTGGAAATTTTAAAATGCATGTTAATATTTATAGGTAAAAGAAGAAGTAATCAATTATCTATATATCAAAATGGATGTCTGATAGATATAATATTGAATAAAAAAGGGAGTTGCAGATTCATAAAATAATAGCATTTATGTAAGTTTAAACACATAAGCCATTACTCTGTGTATAAATACATAGCAATGTACATAGTAATGTATAAATACATAGCACTGGCCACCATAACATTCATGAGAATAATGTAAAGCATCTTCAAAGCAGCACGTACTTCTCAGAAATCAGGAAGAGGAAAGACTAGAGTTAGAGTTATAGCTGAATCTAAAACAATGTTTTAAGGTTTTATTTATTTATTTATTTATTTTTAGAGAGGGGACCGAAGGGAGAAAGATAGGGAGAGAAACATCAGTGTGTGGTTGCTCGTCCCGTGCCCCTCACCAGGAACCTGGCCTGCAACCCAGGCAAATGCCCTGACTGGGAACTGAACCAGTGACCATTTGGTTTGCAGGCCAGCACTCAATCCACTGAGCCACACCAGCTAGGACTAAACCAATTTTTTAAAAATAGAAGACATGAAGTAAAAGTGGTGAAGTGTTAACTTATGTTAAATCTGGTTGTTGTATGCTGAGCTTTTTAAAATCTTTTTTTAATATAAACGATACGTTGCAATTAAAATAAAAGAATATCTTTTAAAAAATAAATCATCAGAGTAGGAATCAGTCTCCTTATAGTCCGGGGAAACTGTTTCCACCCTGGCTCTTCCACTTGGGAGTGAGGGCTTTGGATAAATTACGTAATTACGCTGGGCCCCAGAGTCTCACATCATAGAATTGCCCTGAGCGCTCTATAGGGCTTCTATATTTTGTTCTCCTAAATTGGAATTGCCAAATAATAGATGTTCAACAAATATTTATTCCCATTTGTTGAATAAATGAATGACTAAAGGAACAATCATGACCTGGAGGTCTAGAATCATAATGAGTGAGCAATGCACGCCTTTCCTTAATTTAGAATCCAGGAACATGTCTGACAGAGTCAACAGGAGATAATCATTTCTGTGTTTGCCGAGAGGTGTGCAGGGAGTCTTGTCATGTTCTGACCTTTATCTTTTGCTTGCAGCAAATAAACATTACTTTCTGCCACATGAGGAAACTGCACCTTTGGTCATTATGCCTATTATTTGTCCTGATGTAAAGGTGTTTTTCACTGTATTGTTCAAAGAGTAATTCTTAGATGGGCTTCTCAGCAACATCTATTTCCCTTAGAAATAAAATGGTGTTTAGATTTTGGATATGATTTTGCTTGTGAAAACGAACACCTTTGTTTGGCAATATTTAACCTGTTAGCCATTAAAAGCAAGCCTTCTTTCCACCACCCTGCACCTCCCACCCCAAAGCCGTGTTTCCACATATTTCTATGCTAAATACTAAATTTCTATCACAGAACATGAAATTTCTGAACTACCTAGTGCCAAAATAACCAGTTGAAAGGTGAATAATTCAGTTAAGTTGATTTTGTAAAATTCTTTAGAAGAAAATATGCTTAGTTTAAAAAAATAATTAGCCATTTCCCTGAACTCAGCCTCTTTTTCAAATGAACTTATCAAAACCATCTGTATGTCTAGACATGGCCCAAGATAAAGTGTTCCCAACAGTATATCAAGTAATGAAAATGAACAAGTTAGAAAATGAATAGTACTTTAGGGAATATTAGTAATCCTGGTAAAAGAATTTAAGGGGTAGTTTAAGTTTGAAATCTACTTAAAGTCTACATGCTTAGTACTCCAACATGAGTAATTTATTAAAATATTAACTTCAAAAACAGTTATTTTACCATCTGGAGGCAATATTTTGCAAGGTATAACTTAATTACCTAAGACCTTTCCCATGCTGCTCTAAAAAAATGCATGAAGGTTTTTTTCTTTGTGTAAGTAATAGGTGAGATTATTGATTTTAATAATCTGATGTATTTTACTATATATATTTATAAATCTTATGAAATAATTAAATGGTAACATGTAGATAATTTTGGTTTGTATAATAAGTAGGCTATATATGCGCAGGCTTTCATTTCAGGCCTAAAAACACTCTAAGTTAAAGCTCTTCTAGTTTTTCACAAGATTTAGACAAATATTTCCAGTTAAAGTTTACTAGAAAAAGCAACATTCTTAATTTCTCCTGTTTCATCATTGCTCTCTCACTATATAATAGAGAGAGGTGAGGTAAAAGAAAAAAACCAATGAGAAAAGTCAGACTATGACTTGACCCTAACATAGGAACTGCGAACCCATGTGAAATGTACCACAGTTTCTGGATCATGATTCTGTTTTTAAAAATTATTTCCTTTTCCTAAACTGTTATATTGAGATGTAATTCATTTTTTCTTCTTTTGTAGGTTGTCTTTTCATTTTCTTGATGCTGTCATTTGAAAGACAAAGATTTTTAATTTTGGTGACATCCAATTTATTTTTCCTTTTGTTACTTATAATTTTGATGGCATATCTAAGAGGGCTTGGCCTAGTGAGATCATGAAAATTATCTGTGTTTCTTTCTATAAGTTTTATAGTTTTAGCCATTATATTTATGTTTATCTTCTGGGAATTACATTTTGTGTATGGCATAAGGAAAATAGTATAGCTTATCTCTGCATGTGGTTATCCAGTGTCCCAGCAACATATATTGGGAAAGACTACTCTGTCTCCATTAAATTGTCTTAGCACTCTTGTTGCAAATCAACTGAACGCAAAGGTGAGGATGCATTTTTTGGCCTTTCAGTTCTAGTTCATTGGTCTCTATGTTGATAGACCAGTCCCACCCACTCTTGACTATTAAGCTGAGTTTTGAAATTGGGCAGAATGATTCCTGTACTTTTGTTCTTTGATTTAAGAAAGTTTTGGCTATTGTGAGTCTCTTGAATTTCTATATATATTTTAGGATGAGTTTATAAATTTCTGAAAAGGCAGAATATAAGAATTGGACAGGTATTGTGTTGAATTTGTGCGTCACTGTGGGAAGTTTTACTATTTTGACCATATTAAATCTCTTAAGTCCATAAGCATGAGATAACTTTTTGTTTATTTAGGTACTCTAATTTCTTTCAATAATTTTTGTAGTTTTTAGTGTATAAGTAATACATCTGGTTCTTCAAATTACACCTGGGTTTTATTGTTTTTGATTCTGTTGGAAAGTAAATTCTCTTATTAATCTTAGTTTGAAATGTTCCATTATTAGTGTACAGAAATACAATTGATTTTTGTATACTATGCAGATATCCTACATCCTTAATTAACTCATTTATTAATTCTAACATTCTAAAAGTTTTGAGTGGATTTTAGTTTTACGATAATGCTATACAAGATAGTGCCTCTTGAAAATAGAAATAGTTTTGAGTGTTTCTTTCCAAAGTGGATGCCTTTATTTTTCTTGCCTTAAATGCCTTAGATAGAACTGCCAGTACAAAAAGTGGATATCCTTGCCTTGTTTCTGATCTCAGGAAGAAAACATTTGGTCTCTTCATTAAGAATAATACTAGATTAAGTATGATATGAGGTGTGGATATGGAGGATTTTCATAGAAACTATCTTTCAGGTTGAGGAAGTTCCTTTTTTATTTCTAGTTTATTGAGCTTTTTTTTTTTTTAAATCATGAAGATGCTTTTTCTGCATCTGAGAAAATAATCTGATTTTCATCTTTTAATCTATTTATATGGTATATAATCTTAAATAATTTTTGTATATTAAACAACCTTGCATTCCTAAAATAAATTTCATTTAGCCAGGGTGTATAACCTTTTTTTATATATATTGCTGGATACAATTTGCAATACTGTGTTGAAGATCTTTGCATCTATATTCAAAAGAGATGTTGATCTGTATTTTTATTTTCTTTTTGCTAATCTGCATATTCTTGTGTCATCTGGCCTCATAAAATGAGTTAAGAATCATTCTCTCTTCTCTGATTTTTTGAGAGTTTATGAAGAACTGGTGTTTATTCTTTAAACATTTTGTAGAATTTACCAGTGAAGTCATCTGGTCTTAGACTCTTCTTGGCAAAAAGTTTTTAATTAACTAATTAATTCTTTTTACTTATTATATTTATTTCATCTTTTTTCAGTTTTTCCAGTTCTTTTCTTTCTGGGAATTTTTTCATTTCATTTAAATTATCTAATTTGTTTACATATGATTATTTATATCATTCCTTTAAAATCTTTTCTCTTTTTGTAAGGTCAGTAGTAATGTTCCTTCCTCCTTCAAGCCTCCCCCCCGACCCCACTGCATTAGCCTAGCTAAAGATTTGTCAATTTTGTTGATTGCTTCACCATTTTGTTCCACTGAGTTTCTCTATTGTTCTTCTCTCTGCTGTTTCATTAATTTCCATTCTAACTTCTACTCTTTTTCTTCAGTTCACTTCAGGATTAGTATGTTGTGGGAGGAATGGGCAAATTTAATTAAACAGTGGCCCAGTTGCAGCTGCTTTGCTAGATGTGTTATCTTTGCTGGAGCAGATCAGCAGAGCCTTTGACTGCTGTAAGGCAATGCATTCCTCTCCATCCCTTGAGTAGGGAAGCACACAGGAGCGTTCATTTCACTTTATAGCAGAGCAGTACACATTCATTGTTTTGCTTCAGGGTTTTCATGCTAACTCTTTGGTTGTTATTGTTGTTGTCATATACTTTGGAAGAATCCTGATTGTCGTGACTTTTCTGGGAATATCGTACGGGTCCACTATTTTAATGCCATTATACTAATTACACTTGTTGAACAGCAAGTAGTATTTCTTTTAGATACCCTAGTCTCATAGATATATACCAGAGGGGCTGGAATACTTGAAATTTTTAGTAAACCACCGATTTGGGACATGATAGAAATTCTCCTCTAATATAAAGAAAACATTTTTGCATCTTGGACCTCCATTAAGAAAGAGGTAGACTGTTTTGTTGGGCCTATTTGATTTTTTGAGGCAGTTTATGCCATACTTGAGAATACTGACTCCAATTCATTATCCAGATTATGGGAAAAGGTTACAGTTTTGATTGGGGCTCAGGTTGGCGGTGACTCTGCAGCATGTTGAGGCTGCGGTGCTATCATCTCTCTCCCCTGGCTGTGTAATCCTGCAGATCTGATGGTGCTGGAGGTGCAAAGAGAAGACATGCAGAGTCTCTGGCAAGCTCCAATAGGAGAGTGGCAGTGGAGTCGGACCTCTGGGTTCCCAAGCTGGCCCCTGCTTGAAGAACAGCGCCTTGGAAACATTAGGGCCTTGGTTTTAGCCATTATATTTATGAGATTCAAAGTCTGATCAGGGAAGGTAAAAAGTGAAAATGAAACTTGAGGTACTTATCCTAAATTAAATATCATCAAATCCGCAGCCATAAGGTGGCACAAGAGGATCATCAATCTATTTAATGTGTGATGAGAATAGTATGTTTTATATTTGGAAAACAGGAACAGGAATTACAAGTACGTTACAGAAATAGGTGGCCCATCCTACCATGTTAGCTACTTCTACAGTGACGAGGGAAACTTTTCACCGTGTTCAGAGCCACAAGCAGTACACAGTGCAGTTGTTCACTTGAAGTAGAGGGAGAGGTAACCTGTCATATGAAAATACACAGAATTTTCTGAGATGCTGGAAATATTTTATATCTGCGTTGCTCAATGTGGTAGTCACTAGCCACATGTGGCTCTCAAGTGCTTAAAATGAGACTAGTACAAGTGCGGAACAATATTTTAAATTTGACTTCATTTTAATTAATTAAAATTTAAGTAGTTACATCTGGTTAATGGCTGCATATTGGATACCACAGGTCTATATTACATATATATATTTTAAAATACATAAACAAGCAAAAGTCATTGATCAAATTATTCTAATAATTTCCAACTACTATTAGATGTAGCTGTGGTTAACTAAGTGATGCTTTTGTTTGAGCTATGTTTTGACTGTATCTCTTCCAATGATTTTTTCACTCAATTTATAATCAATAGTTGCTGGAAATCCTGACAGTACCTCAGACAATGAGTTTACCTGCTGTCCATCTTTCCACTTTCCTCACTGCCCTCCTGGCCTTGACCCACGCTGATGCTGCCCATACCGCCGAGGTGCTGTTCATATGCCAGAAGCTGGTGCTGGGAGCACTTGGACCAAGGGACAGGCGAGAGAGAAGAAGATGGGGGCATAAAGTTAAGGGACGAGATGAGCTAGATTTGCCAGAATCAGCCAGGACAAGGCTTCACCCTACACAAAGGGAAGGACACAGTTGATTCCAGTTCAAGTTACCGCATGGGATAAAGACAGAAGTAGGGAAAAACAGAAGGGAGACAATAAAGACAAAATACAAAGTATGAAAGGTTACCTAGGATGGACAAGGTGACCCCTAAGGCTCAAGTGGCCCTGGCAAGAGGGAGAGCAGCAACAGGAGGACAGGCAGCCTCATGTGAGTCTCCTCTGCCCAGAAACCAATCATGAAGGTGAGTCCTAAGAGTGCAGATGTGAGGCTCACTTGCTGAAGAGTCTGCTCTTCTCGATGTTAACTGGGGTCTCCGTGACATCCATACCTGCAGACCTTACCCTCTCTATGGGGTTTATGTGCCCCATCAGGGATTAAATAGTCCAGTAAAACAGAGTTCTCCAAACCCACTGGGAGGAAAGTGAATACACTGTGTGGAAATGTATCTCATCTGTTTAGGTCTTGGGTCGCTGGCTGCTTTTACAATTAATATCTGAGCTGGAAGGAGCCCAGGTTGCCCCTTGGGCAGTGAGGCAAAGTTTCAAGAGTAGAAAGAATAGATCTTCCTCAGTGTATCTGTGCCACCCCGCCGATGTCTGAAATAAACAACAGGAGATTTATATCTGGCCACTTCCCTCAATCTCAGCCAGTAACCAAAGGGGATAAAAGTCTTGGAATCACTGTGGGAACGCTGGTATTGGCTGGTTGATTGATTCCTTCTATTGTTTCTTATTACCATGGGCTCTTAGACTATTATCAGCCAGTACGGAAGTACTGCATTATTTGAACAACCCATAAATGTGATAAGACTGACTTTCCCCTGGGAGTGTCAGTCCTGAAGGAAAGTGACGGCTTTTCCCCATTATTAGTTTCTCCTAACTTTGTCTTTTCTCTCCCAGGAACACAATTTCTTTTCTCTCCCAAGAATGGTGAATTGTTTTTAAGTCTTCTTGTGTTGCTTCTGTGTCAGTTGTATTCAGATGAGAATAATGATATGTGTTTATCATTATCATTCATTACTTATCAAGCTCAAGCTTGATTGAGTAATTAATACTTGAGTGCCTGGTAGTTATCATCCAGGTTTTTTTTTTTTTTTTGGAAGTCAGTTTGCAAAAACGTGATTTGAATAAGAACAGAATGAAGCTTGGCACTCTGGTCTCCAGAGCTGTGCATAAAACTTGTGGGGTGCCCCATCCGAATTGTGGTGGCAGGATCCAGGAGGGCTGCGCAGGCCTTCAGAATTGGAATGTTCTCTAGGGTCATCTGGGAGATTAGGCTTCTCACTCTGGGGAGCCAGGAGCAAGTGTTTGTTTATGTACCTAACTGTGTATGTATGTTTGTGACATTTACCAAAGGACTTGCTGAGAATCGCTGGAATAAGTGCTATTAGCCTCATTTAATAAATTTTACAGAACAACTTCCTGTGCCTGTCAGCCCAAGGCCTGGCATCAGCCCAGTCAGAGACTAAGTGCTTGTGTTCCCTCTGCCTGGAGTCCTTGTTTTACACTGTCTCAGGCCAGCGGAGTCCTTTTCTGGGGGCCTGATGACATTCTGTACTAGGATGCAGCTTCTTTGTTTCTGCGCTTCCATGACTGTTTATAGAGTTCAGCCTTCCCATCTGTAAATACTCAAAGTTCACTCCAAGTGCAATCTACGGATTCCTCTGCTCCCCTCCAGCGTGCTTGGCGCGATGCCCACAGCCAGCTGCTTTTTCATCGTTGACCCTGGGAATGGAGTTCCTTTTGTTGGCCTCCCAGCAGTTCTCCTCGACCTGAGCATTCACTGGGGCCTGGCCCTTCTGCGCCTGGCTTCCCGACCTCCTCCCTGTCCGCTCCTGGCTGGGTTCGCTCCCTAGCACACGTGCCTGAGACAGGAAGGCGTAGCCAGTGTGACTTAGCTTATTCCAGTAGGGGGAGCTAGTTCCTGACCCAGCTCCCCCTGAGTTGAAGCAATTAGTCCCCGTTTGAGGGAGGCCCTGGCGTTTAGCTGCCTGAGTACATATTTCTTATGCATTAACAGCCCAGCAGTGCTACTACTGAAAGCACAGGGAATAATAACTCACCGAACAGATTATATTTTGACTCCAAGTAAAAGATGGAATGTTCTGGTGATGGACGGCTTGACTCAGTGAGTTTGTCCCTTAGTAAGATACCTGAAAATGAAGTTACTCCTGCAATATTAATCTAGGCTCCCTCTCTCCATAATATTTCCTCTTCTCCCTTTCCTTATAAGTAGGGATTTTTGAATCTGCTCCCATTATCTGAAGAGCGGCTTATGGAAGGGTCAAAGCCCATGTTGTCTGAGAAAAAGGCATTTTCCTATTTGGGTTTTTAAAAGGCTGAATGAACCCCAGAGGCTAAAATGAGTTGACTAGTCAAAGCAAATGGCTTTATGAAGAGAGAAGGCTCCTCACAGACTAGCAAGAGGTGGGCACTAGCAGGGGAGAAGGAAACACAAGAGACTCTTCCAGTCTACCAGGTGGGCCTGGGCAGACAGTCCAGGGAGGGGCTGCTCGATCCAGGTGCACCAGGAACCTCCAACACCTGCTACGGCAAAAGCAGGCCACAAAGGTTGCAAAGGGCCTGGTGTAAAAAAGATAAAACAAAAATATTGCAAGTATTATTAAAATGCCAAGTGGCACTCTGCCTCTCTGGCTGGGGAGATAACTGAGGTTGGATGGGTCTCGGGCAAATAGGACAGATAAGGGGACAGCCCCTTCTTAGCTCCAGTGATTGTTGCCATGTGAAGAGGGAACCCGTGATTGCTAGATTTTCTCACTTTCCAGAGAAGCCAGACATTTTGATTTTTTAGTGAATTCTCCTGGCTTTTAAAAGTTGGCTAAAGTGATTTTAAAACATAGCACAGGCCAAACAAAGCACATGTGCAGGACAGATGTGCCTCCCTGTCACTGATTTGCAACCTGTAGTCTAGGCAGGACTACAGTCCATCTCAGCGAAGATTCCTGTGCCTGAGGCCGACACCGAAGCAGCAGAGGGCTGCTGGGCTGAAGGGCTCCTGAAGACGGGGGCCCAGGTAGAATGCACTCTGAAGGCCAAGGGCCAGGAGCCACCTCCACCAGCAATGTTTTGGACCCGTGGTCAAATTCAAGAGTGTGAGCAGGAAGGGGGAGTTTCAATGGGCAATGAGGATAATTGTTTCACCAACCGAGCAGGATGAAGGTTGAAAATAGAAATTGACTTAGGTTATGGAGAAAAGGTACATGTTATTTTTTGCACACAGATTTTGTGGATTGAGATTTATACCTGCTCTGCCCAAGTATGGCCAGCAATTCCTGAGTGAGCACAAATAACCCCCGGCACTGGACCCATTAGATATTCCCTTAATCTTCAGGCCACCTGGTGACCCGGCGACGTGTGCTGTCAACTCTGCTATGGGGAGGGAGGTCCTGTTCCATAGAGGATCTAGAGAGATCACTGTCAGGCTTTTTTATTTTTAGCAGCTTTTTTTGAGGTATAATTTACATAACATAAAACTCACCCACTGTAATTATATGTAATTCAATGATTCTAGTAAATTTATAAAGTTGTGCAACCATCACCACAATCCAATTTTAGAAAACCCACATCACAGCAGAAAGTTCACTCTCGCCCCTTTCCCGTCGGTCCTCACTCTCACCCCTCATCCTGGGTGACCAGTGATCTGCTTTCTATCTATACATTTTTTGATCCAGACATTTTATATAAATGGAATTATAAAACAGGTACTTTTCTGTATCTGACGTCTTTCACTTAACATAATATTTTTAAGTTTCATTCATGTCGAGGCTTTTTATTAATGGAATAGTATTCCACTGTATGGATATGTCACATTAAAAAAGTACAATTAGCAATATCTAAAAAGACATATAGATATTTGGATTGCTTCCTGTTTTTGGCTTTCATGAATAATGCTACCACTAACATTCATGTACATGTCTTTGTGTGGCATCGCGATGCTTTTGAGAGGACATGTTTCAGCATCAGCCATTATGAGTAGAAACCGAGGCATGCCTGGGAGCCAGCGAAAGGAACCTGGGGGTGCTGCCAAGCATGCTCTCCATTGATGTCTGCTCTGGCCTTCTATCAGAAACCAAGCTCTGGCCAGGAACGTAGTGCGGAGGCTGGAGGTGAGATGAAGGGAGGTGTCTGAGCCTTGATGTAAGCAAATAAGAACAGGTGACCCCTTCCCAGGGAAAATAGTCGCTCTCAAGGAGGAGGAGGGAATTAACCATTAAGTCAAAGCCCTAATTATGGACAATCCAACCAAGGCTACCATGACTCAAAGTGGAGTGCAGGTTGCGCCTGTGGGTGTCTGTGTAACTTCTGAGGTATGGATCAATACCGGAGGAAGAGAGATTGAAGCTGCAAATTTAACTTTTTGGCACTTTTCTGAACCACTTTTTGGGTAACATATTTAGGAATACTGGCATAGTTTATAAATGTCCATAGGTTACATTTCTGTCAATGCGTTTTTGCAGAAATTCCTTAAGAATTTAGTTTCAATCAATACTGTCTTTGTGCCCTGCCTGGTACGGCTCAGTGTATTGAGTGCAGACCTGCAAAAAAAAAAAAAAAGTTGCCAGTTCGATTCCTGGTCAGGGGACATGCCTGACTTCTGGGCCATGTCCGTGGTTGGGGGCACGTGAGAGGCGACTGAGCGATGTATCTCTCACACACTGAAGTTTCCCTTTCTCTCCCCCTCCCTGCCCCCCTCTCTAAAAGTAAATAAATAAAATCTTTAAAAAAAAGTCTTTGCTAGTATATTCCACTCACACAAGTACTAGAAGTGTAAGATATTCATTGGTATTATTAATACAAATTTATAAGAATATAAGTAAGTTCTTTTTGATCGATAGTATATTTTTCCTTTATTACATAATAAAATATGTCTATTTTTAATAAATAAATGACACCCAACTCAGCTACTATTTCAAAGACTACCTTCCCAGGAGCAATACACATGCACACACAGTCTTATGTATCCCATGCATCCTTAACTTCTCTGGCCTCCTGAGGTCACTGTTTTCTTAACTATCCGAATGTCTGGTTTTTCAGCCTGGTATCCCTTGGCAATCCTGGGGACGGCATGCCCTCTCCTGGTCGTTGCCTGTCACTCCACTTTGAATAGCTCCTCTGGTTTCTCTGGTCATGTTGACCATCTGCAGTAGTGGGACACTGGAAACGATTAAAAACTCATTCAGGGGAAATCACACACTCCCTGCTCACAAAGCAGGCGGTGCTTTCTTCCCCTGAGTCCTGGCCCTGACCGTCCTGCCTTGCATCTGTCTGGTCCGTGCACTTCGGCAGAGCACTGAGTCTGGGTGGATTCCATCATATAACGAGTCCTCAGTGGTCCCAAGTTTATGAGTGTTCAAAAGACAGGCCAGAGGAAACTTTCATCACTAGTTTAAAAAAAGAAGGAGAAAGTTGTTTGTATTCCATAATTTGTGATTCTCAAACCTGAGTATCACTGGCCTTCTTCCTACAAATTAAGACACGTTGAAGACATCTGTCTGGAATAGCTGTGTGAAGACCGGTCCCAGGTTGTCGTTCCTTAAATTGTCTAACACTTCACCATGAGGCTGCAATGCCGTGCATAGTCAGGGGCGCTGTACTATCTGGACTTGTCGACCCCGATTACTAAGTTCTGCCACTGATGTCTGTCATTGCCCTTCTCTGAGAGTCCTATGAGTGGTACTGGGTGACCAGCCGGAAACCTATTTTCAGGAAGAACCCTGATAGTCCCTATTTTCTTGTGTGAATCGTAGAAATTTTGTTGAAGTGAAGGGAGCACATGGCTTTCCCAGTCCCCAGCTCCAGTAATGTCTTCCATTCATACAACCCAGTCCAGTTCTTTTTATTCTGTTTGATTCAACCTGTTAATGACGATCCCT
Organism: Pteronotus mesoamericanus; assembly: GCF_021234165.1. Taxonomy (NCBI): domain Eukaryota; kingdom Metazoa; phylum Chordata; class Mammalia; order Chiroptera; family Mormoopidae; genus Pteronotus; species Pteronotus mesoamericanus. The sequence goes on from NW_026555027.1 coordinate 20,402,330, forward strand.
CCTTCATTTCCTTCAATAAACTCACAATGGCACTACGTTATAGGGTTAAATAATGTTACTAAAAAATAGAGTTTAAAAGCAAGGTTAGAGCTATGATACAGGATTATCATGAGGATTAAACAAGTTAACATACAGGAGAACTCAGAATAGCGACTGGCCCATAGTAGACAGTTAATCAGTGTAAGTGATGATGACGAAGATGATTATTTCAACACAGAGAAAAATTCTACTGAAAGTTTTATTTATTTCATTCATCTTTCTGTTTGGACACACCTATACCACGTGTTTTTATTATTATATTTTTAAAATACAACTGGATCTCTGGTAGAGCAACATTTTATTTTTAACTGCATTTTCCTATGTATTTTTACATTTTGTTCTTCCAGGTGAATTTCAGAGCCATTATGTCAAACACCAATGAATGTCCTGATCAGAAGTGAAATGATGTGTCATATATAAATTTGGATAGAATTAACATGAGCACAGTATCGTATTTTCTTCCTAGGCTGTGTCTATGTCTCCATACATTCACACATTATACTTAGTCCTTCAGCGGAAATTTATTGTCATATGTCTCACATATTTCTAGTCACATTTATTCATGAGTTTTATATGATTTGCTGCTGTGGTGAATTATCCCTAACATTCTAAATGGTTATTTATTTTAGAAAAGCAATCACATATTTTCATTTGTTCTCTACTTTAGCCATCTTACTGAATTCTCTCATGGTTTCTCAGTTAAATTTGATAACCTGCAAAAATAAAATAAGAGAAAATATGAGTCACAAATATTCTGAGAGATTCTGCCACAGCAGAAAATAATTACAGAATATGTTTTTTCCTGGACAATTTAAGAAAGAGACCAGGATTCAAGAAAATAGATAAATATGGATTGTAATGTTGGCTGTTTTTTTTTTCCTGGAAGGAAATACCATTTTAAAATATATACTCTGATTTAATAAATACACACATAAGTGACATTTTTGTTATTTTCATTAATCTTTTGTTTTTTTAAATAAGAACATGATCCTTCTAAACTTAATTTTGACAAAAAGTTACCCCTTGCTGAAATACTATTTTAGTTAATTATTTTTCTTCAGGAGAATAGATACTAAAATAACTTGTTCTTATTTAATCCATGGTGGCTTCATTGATGGTCATTCCCTTTGCTAAGTAAATATGTAATTCACCCTTCTACTTTCCCTAGAGTTGTTCTCAGACTCGCTGGGTGTATTTTGTGGCTTAATGTTTATACTTGTTTCAAAACCTGGAATAAAAATTGCCTGGCTTTTGTTCATTTTTTCAATAACGTGGTCTTGCTTCATGGTGATTGGCAGCTATTCAGCAATTTCATTTGCCAAGTTCCTTCAACCCCTGGGATATAACGGACTTGAGACAGGAGACCTGAACTAATGATGAGTTGGTAGGTGATATCTGAAGGTGTATTCATCTGTTTATGCCTTTGGCTCCCTCATACTGATGTTTTCTTTTTCCTGGGTTTCTACTCTAAGAGTGATTTTATTTGACATAAAGAATTCAAAAAGTAAGATATTAAACAGTTCATCATTCTGGCGATCCTTTCTCATTTTTTCTTCCCCCAATCAAGCTTTTTCTTGTTTTTCATCTGAACATACCTAATTATATTTAAGTACTTTACAATCTTTTAAGCCTAAGCTTTATCTGGCTCATCTTATATATCTTTTGCTGTCTTCTATATTTATTCTAGGTTGTATGCCTATTTTTCCTTCTTCCCAATATGTTTATTTAGTGGTTGAACTCACTCATTATAATACTCCCTCTGCAACCATTTCAGACTCATGAATCTTGCCTTTCCTCTGGATTGGGGAGAACCTGAATCTAAGTAAATAAACTTAATTTGTGCATGGATATGAACCTTTTAAAATTGCCATCTTTTTCAAAGTCTCAGGCTCTGTTATTAAACCTAGATGCATTCTGAACTTGTGAAGTCCAACCCTAAAAATCTAAAAATTAGATTTTATTTCTGGATTTAAATGGTATCTTATTAATACATCCTGTTACTGCCTTTCCCAGTATCCAATGGAAATACCAAGGAAATCAGAGAGAAAAAGGAAAATACGCACATGTGCACACACACACTAGAAGTAATAAGTTGATTGGATGATTCTAATAGAAATTAAATGTTCACTAAACACAGTGTTGAGTGAGTCTACTTAAAACAAGCTTTTGGTGAGCTACCTGTGCTACTTGGCCTGAAACAGTGTTAGTCTAGTCACAAGAAAGTAGGTTGAAAAGAATACTCTGTCTGCCCCTGCCTCCCTTCATAAATTCAATGACTGTAAGGACCGATATACTGGGCGCCTCGCTCTGCATCATTGCATGGGTGATACTCTGTGAGTAAATTACAATGCTGCTTCCATTCCGATCTCAAGATCCCATCTCATTTTTTTCATAGATTCTTTTTTTTATCACTACATCTTAGAGATAAAACTCCTAGGAACCAGCTAGACGGGAGCCAGTGATGGCGGCAGAAGCTGGGGGAGCACCCGGAGGGAGATTGACCACGGCAGGCCGCATTCGGCAAGTTCAACGCGTTTTCCATGCGGCGCTGTGAGGTAGTGACAAGGAGAGCTCTGAAGGTATGTAATAACAAACATAAGTGCTTTTATAAATTTACTCGTTATGGAATATGTTGACCTCCCCACTACCTTTTAAATCTCCTGTCTTACCTCCAACTTCTCTCTTCTTCATTCTCTGCCAGTTTCACTGGTCTCTTAAAACTCCGCGAACCCACCAATCATGCTTCCAACTCAAGGACTTGTGGCTTGTAGTGCTCTTCCCAGAGACAGCTGCGTGACTCACTCGTTTCCTTCTTATCTGTACACATTCTTCACCTCTAGATGAGACTTTTGCTGATGGCCCCGCGCAAATGACCACATTATTCCTCTCACTTGGCTGTAGTTTTGTCCTCAGCATTTATCATCATCTGACATTCTATGTAATTACCCACTCATTTTGTTTTCAATTTCCCATGATGAGAATTTAAGTTCCAGGAGGTCAGGGAATTTATTTAATTTACTGGTGTTTTTTCAGAGCCCAGAGTAGTGCCTGGTTAATAGTTGGTTAATAGTTGGCGTTTTTGGATGAATGAATGGATCACGTTATATGTTGTAGAATCAGCAGTAGACATGAAAGTAGATGACACTTCAGTCTAGAAGGATTGTACTGGATGCAGCTTTCTAAGGATGTGGAAAATAGATTAAGTGCTGTGCACATCAACATGATTTCCAGCTGTGTATCTGAGAAGGAATTTAGAACAGAACGTAAGTAGCGTTAACCCAAGGTCATTTCATACATCTCATTGGTTAACAAACACTAAGTATGGAGAGACCTTTCTTTATTGTAGTCAGTCATTATGTAAAAAACAAACAGTGTGAATTTTATGGCAAGATCTCCCAACAAAGAGAAGCAAACATAATTTTAGAGCTCAGGAAAAAAATTCTGAAATTAATTTACTTTGGAACCAGAAGATGATATATTATAAAGTCATTTTATATATTTATGTGTATACACACAAACAATAGAAGTAGAAATATATAAAAAGAGCATAAATGAAGATAAAATATTATTATAATATAGAAACAGAGATTAGTAAAATAAAAACAAGAAAAAATGAAAATGCACACTGGATAGATTTCATGTGAACTTGACATTGAGAAATATCAAATCAGAGATGAAAAATGTAAGGGTATCTATCAGAGTACAGCAGTAAAGGACAAAAAAAAATGAGATAGTGAAAAAGATGTTTCATTGGAAGCAGAGAAAATATGAAGCTGTCCGTGAAGAGTAATTTTATACTTAGAGTGGTGCTGGGACATAGGAAACAGTTGATAAAAGGTAGAAAACTTTTCCACAGCAATTTTACATGTCAATTACATGTCAGATGACAATGGGATCACCTATATAATTTTGATGGAAATGCATTGTAATCACCAAAATTACTATTCATTTTCAACAAATTGAAGTTGAAGACAAAAGTGACACAAAGATATTTTCAGAAATCCAAGAGAAACAACTTAAAAATTCTGATTTCTAGTTACAAAGCTTAGCAAGTAGCAAGATATACAATGGATATAAAAGTATAAATGACATAACGAGTCTTAGGTGTTCTTGCTGAAGAAACATCAGGTTGACTGATATTGTGACAGAGGTCATGTCCTAAATGAGGTCATGTATAATGATAAGGTAAAGAATTTTGGTCTTTGTCTTATAGGTCACAAGACTGCCCCCTTCACTAGGACTTCAGATGCCAGCTGCAAGTCCAGGTTGCACCTGTGCTTCTGACCAGGTAGCTATTTGACTGGAGGTTTCAATGACTGCCTCCTCCTTGGGTCCCATTAATTTGCTAGAGTGACTCACAGAACTCAGAGAAACATTTTACTTACTAGATTACTCGTTTCTTATGAAGAGCTATAACTGAGGAACAGCCAGATGGGCAAGGTGTGGGGAAAGGGTGCAAAGCTTCCATGCCCTTTTGTGCGTGAATCTCTACATGTTCGCCATCCCTCACACTATTTCATTATCTAGTTTAATTTTATTCCGCTTTCTCTATTATATCTAGGAATTTTAGAACCAGGGAGTTCTTTTTGAAGCTCCAGGTTCCCCATTACCACCTCTTTCACAGAGGAGGCCTCAGGCTTTCATTGAGACTACCAGAGGGAGCGATCCCTCAGTGGAAAAACAGACTTAGCAGCTTCCTTGCACATTGCTGGGACAAGGTCCCCGAAGCTGCACCTAATGGTTACAGCTTAGAGTATCTCCTTCCCGCTGGCCTTGGAGCTCTGCCTCTCTTCTTGACAGGACTCACTTCTCTGAATTTGCTCCTGGGGGACTTAGTGTGATTAAGTCAACTTGTAATGCCTGTAATTGCCAACCATTAACACCATTGCTAGTTTAATCCAGCAACTACCAAAATAAAGACATAAAAATTATCTTATATTATTTACCAGGTTATTTCACAACAAACCCAAGTTCAAAAATTAAAAAAAAAATTAATTTTAGAAGTTATTCCCTTTTTTGAGGTTAATAAAGTTAACTGGTTTATCAAAGAAAGGAAAGCGTAAGTAGGTGTAGAAAACCATATAAATATTTTAACTAAAATTGTTCTTATTTTAATATGTGTATGTGGGTGTAAAAGATAATGTATGTCTATATTAGTCTCTGCCTCTAATTCCTGGAACAAAGCTCTAAAGTCCGCATAATCCCCTAAGTGATAAGAACACTAGGAGCATTTCTTCTTTTAGAAATGCTTGTCTTTGACCTTGTCCCTGACACAGGATTCCTAACCCTTGTAAATTTCTAAATGACAAGATTTCTATGAGAATCTTGTATTTTACTGAGGCGAGTCTGGGTGGGTTCCTGGGTGGGGGCTGTTCAGGAGGAAGTGCAAGCCATGATTAGAAGTCTGATATTTGCAGCCCCCCGCCACTTCTGTATAGTGGGGAGAGGGGCTGGAAATGCAGTTAAGAGTTGATCATGCCTACTTGGGAAAGCCTCCATAAAAATTCCAGTAGCATGGGATTTGGAGAACTTCTAGGTCAATGAACACATTCACATCTGGAGGGTGATGCATTCCAGTTCCATGGGGACAGACATTCCTGCACTCCAGACCCTTCCAGATCTCACTCTTATGTCTTCACTTGGCTGTTCATCTGTATCCTTTATCACATCCTTTAATAAACTGGTAAATATGTATTTCCTTGAGCTCTGTGAGCCGCTGGAGCAAATTAATTAAGCGTGAGGAGGCGTTCATGGGAACCTCTGATTTTGTAGCCAAATTGAACAGAAGTTGTCGGTGGGGACCCACTACTTTTGATTGGCATCTGAGGTAGAGTGGGAAAAGTCTTGTGGGACTGAACTCTTAACTTGTGGGGTTTGACAATATCTCCAAGTAGAAAATGTTTGAATTAAGTTAAATTGTAAGACACTCTGCTGGTTTTGTGAAGAATTACTTGGTGTGGGAGAAAACCTCCACAAAGATGGTGATCAGAAGAGTCATAAGTATAGTATTTTGTGTGAGTAGTAAAGAAGACACAGGGGAGAGAAAGACAGGAGGAAAAGACAACTGGGTTGTTGTTCCCATACAAGGTGATTTGTGCTTTTTTTTGATACTTTTGTATGAGAATATTAACCAGTACTGAAGGGTCGCTCTTTGAAACAGACGAAGGCAGTTATATTTATTGACTGCTGGTATAAATTAATTATTAAGCTAATAAAATATATGTTATAATTTGTTTAGTTTGGAAGAAGAAACAAAAGTTCAAAGGTGATTAGAAATGTTTTCAGGATCACGTAATTATTAAACAACAAAGGAATGATTTATTCTCATATCTCTTCAACAAATTTCTCTCACTGTCTCATTCTACCTTCTCATATTTCACTATAAAAAATACATTTAGAAGAACTCCTGAATTTATACTAAAAAGTAGCTAAGTAGAGTAAATGTGGCTACATTTTTGTTTTAAATACATTCTTTATAAATTTTTATTATTGGAAGAAGTTGCGGAAAGGTGTATTCCTAAATTTAATTACATGTATATCTGGTCTCAGAGGCATTGATAAATTAACTCTAAGATCAGCACCAGTCAACACATGCACAACAAGTATGTAAGGGTATAATGGGCATATATCTTGCAGCATTTCTTTGTAGAAGCACTCATTTCACTGTTTTGAGGGAGATAAATAGATTTAACTTCTTTCACTCCACTTTTAGAGATTCTTCTTTGACTAAATTATTTTTTAATATCCCTAAGTCATTGTGTTATCATTTCAACAGTGTCTTGCTGACTTTTGCCATCAGTGAAACAAAAGATTCATTTAGGAAACTGACCAACAAAACAAAGAATTACTGGTAATAATATTTTGGTTCATTTTGTTATAAGAAAGAAAGATTTCATGTACGCTTATTGTTAATAGCCTCCTCAAAATTTATCCAAAAAGAAGTCAGATGATCCTGTTTATTTTGGTGAAAATGTACCTGTAACTTTAAAATGTCAGCTGTTTCACTGAAGTCATATTGGATTAGGTTTGGGTCTTGAAATGCAAAGAAACACACCAGTCATAAAATTGGAAAATGTCATAAAAATTTTTAAAGGCAAATTAAATGAAGTAGCCCGACTCCTCTATGTTTAGGTAAGGATGAGGACTCTCCGAGCCTGTCCACTGCTCGCACAGAGCTTCCCTCTACACCCGCCAAGGTAAAGATGCACAGCATAGGTGTGAAGGCTGGAACCAAGGCTGCCTCTTTCGCTGCTCTGACTGCTGCTTGTAAGGACAGAAGTTCAAAGCCAATTATTCTCTCTTATGAAACGTAAGTATCTGCTTAAAAACTTGTACAACACTTATTCATAAAGATATATGCATCCCTGTGTCCATTGTAGCATTATTCATGATAGCCAAGACATGGCAAAAAAGCTAAGTGTCCTTCAATGAATGATTGCATAAAGAAGATGCGGTACATATATACAAAGGAAAACTACTCAGCCATAAAAATGGTAAAATACTGCCATTTGTGACAACAAGGTTGAATCTTGAGAGTATCAAGCTAAGTAAAATAAGTCAAATGGAAAAGGAAAAGACCTATATGATTTCATTCCAATGTAAAACATAAAACAGAAAGCAACAGACAAACTCATTGATACATACAACAGGGTGGTGGTTGCCAGAGGGGAATGGAATAAGGGGGTAGGATAAAGAGAGGAAAAGAGGTCAAATACGGAGTGAGGGGAGGAGACTAGACTTTGGATTGCGGGCACACAATGCAACATACAGATGGTATATTATAGAATTGTACACCTGAAACTTACATAATGGTATCAACCACTGTTGCCCTAATAAGTTTAAAAAAAAGAATGCAACGTCAACCCTCTTACCTTATTAGAATACAAACCCAAGTCCCCTCGGACCGTGGCCCTGGCTACTTCTCAGACCTCACGTCCTTCCCTTCTCTCCTCTCATCATCTCTCCCCACTCTCATACGCACAAGGCACGGGCCTACTCAAACACTCTGCAATTGCTATATTCTGTGTCTGAAACTCTTTTTGGCAGATGTGGCCACTCTTGCTCCCTAAGTTCCCTTAGTTCTCTGTTTATGTCACTTTATTAGAGAGGTCTTTCTCAAATCCACAGTTAAAAATGGGATCCTCTTTCCTCCCATCATATTGTTCCCTTGCATTATTTCTCTTTATACCCTAAATTACCACCTCAACACATCGTATTATCTGTTTCCTGAGTCTGCCTCTACCAGAAATGAAAGTTCCCAGAAAGAGGGGACTTTCATTTTATCCTGTTTTCCACAGAGCTAGGCCATTCTCAAAAGACTGATTAAAGGAATCATTAAGTGAAATGAGCAAGACATTCTTTTTTATTTCAAGCATCCAAAGTCATCAGCAGAATGGCTTTTATTGCTTTAATGACCAGGAAATGGAGGTGAAGGACAGAGAGTTCAGTGAACAGAAGATTGAGGAGAGCATCTCAGAAAGAAGAGACAAGGCATGCCTGGGACTTGGATTATCCCAAGAAGAGAGAGAACCCTGAAGTTACGCTGAGATCACTAAGTTAGAGTTCAACTTTAGCCAGAATTTTTCACTTTTATCGGTCCCATTTCCTCTTTTGAAAAGACTTAAATATTAAAATTATGAAGTTAAACTGATACCATCTCCTTGTAAAAGGAAACAGAAACACCATTCACAGGCTTGGATTAACTCTAGAAACTCCTACTTAGAAAATTATTTTTGTGTGTTTTTTAATATAGCTTCCATATAATGGCTTTTGACTTCTCAATACAGAAAATGCTTACCGGGATAAATTTAGAACAATTTGATCTGATTCTTGGGGCTTTATAGCACTCATACTTTTGTTCAGGAAAAAAGAATAATGAACTAGCTAAGAATAATAATGCAAAAGATAGAATGTGGTGATAGCATACTACTATTCAGTTAAACATCTCTGAAGATCATACTTCCTTTATTATTTTTTTATGAAGCCAAAAATACGGCTACCATTATAAGAAACTTCTTATCTGTATCTTGTATGTTTTTATGAATAAGATAGCTATGTTCTGACTTGCTGTTCTATTTCGTTGTGCTGAACTTAATGTTTTCAATCTTCCTTTATAGAAACAGAGAGTACTAAAATAGCTTCTGCTTTGAGAGGTTTTACCCTTAAAGGCCAAGTATGTATATACAAAATAAATTAATTTCCTCCTAAAATATAATATGTATTTCATATTCAAGCATGTTCCTTGTTCTTTGACATTTTATACATTATCCTAAATGTATAAACTGTTCGCAGCTTAGCAAAGGAGTGACAAATAATTTACATTATTTTTCCTCCAGAGTTAAACTAATGCCACAGATACACGATTAATTCCCACAATTGAAAACACATATATCTGCTCAAGAATATCTCTTCAAGTTTTTTCCCCAGGATTGTGTTTAGAGTTATTGGGAGGGAAGAGTTTTTACTTCCATAGAGATTCATCACCATGAGTGTAGCTACTGGCAACATCCTATTGCTGAATTTTCTAGAAAGCATAATAATGAAGTAGATTATAATTGAGTTCTGAACATGAACAAAACATGAAAAAAGATAAATTTAATTGGTAGATTGCACAAATACATTACAGTTAGAGCTTAATGCTTTTTTAATGTTTTCTTTCTAAATGAGAAAATTGTATTCTTTGAATTTTTTAAGACTCATGTCATGGTAATGCTCTGGCCACTTCTGTCTTCAAATCAATTTTTATTGCTTCACTTATCATTACTGTAAGGAAATTATTTATCTTTACAACCAAAGTATTTAAGCTATAGCCTGAACACAGAGGGATATTTGGCATTCCTCCTTGGGCACTGTTTTGCTGATTGAATATTTTCCTATTACTGCAAAACTCAGTCTTTTTTTTTTTTTTGTATACAGGATGAGGCAAAAGCATTTAATGTCCTAAAGCAGTTAATAATCACTTACTTATATGCCTAGCTCAACTCTCCCTTTCCACACATTTAGTTATGCTTTATCAGATTTACTTCAAAATATTTATAATTACATGAATAGATTCAATTCACAGATCATTTATTGTATCCTAAAAAGGATCCTCTTTATAAGGTCAGTGCTTGTATTTCCATCTTACAAAGAACAAACACTAAAGAAGTAAAAAACATAAAGCTGGTAAGTGGAATAAGCAGAATTTTAACTCAGATATGTCTTGCTCTAAACCTACACTTAAAACTGTTTCCTATTTATCACTCAGGGAAGGGAAGTTACATGTACTGGTTCCCCTAGTAGGTGTCACGTATCATGTGGGCTGGATCGCACATTATTCATGGTTCACCACAGCACCACCTAAAAGAGTGTTTAATAGCATTTTGTACAGGGGGGCAATCTGTGTTCCAGAAATATGAATTCTCCTCCCATAATTACATGAGTAACCTTGGGAAACACACGCAATCCCTTCAATAACCAGCTTTTTAGATAAATGAGCATTCATTTGGCTCATGATTCTCTAACTAATGATAAAGTCTCTGTCCATGAAACTTAAAATATCTACAAGGTTCCCCAGCAGTTACTGCCGCTGCATGTAATGCTCTCCTCCCTAGCCCAGCACCTACGTCTGTGCAGCTTCCTGCTGGGAAGGAATCATCATTGACAGCTAGATCGTGTCCCCTATCCAAATGTCAGACTGACTTCGGGAAAGCACTCCCTCTTAACTCATAGGCTCTGGAGAATGCAGACATGGATCCTTTTTCTAACAATGTTTCAGATGCTTGGTCAGGATCATTTCCAAGTTAACTTCCTGCTTTATTTCTGGTTTTATGCTCAATTCTCTATAGACGTCCGTTGCTTTAACTGAGGCACTTTATATTTGAAGTGGATGTTGGCAGTAACATCCCGTTAAAGAAGTCTCCTTGTATATGGACTTCATTTACTTCCAGCTGAAGAAACAAAAAGAAAGAACAGGATGAAGAAATTCTCAAAGCTCAACATCCCTAAAGGCAAATTTGGGGAAATGTCTGTTAAGAGATTTATGCTCAATAACTTACTTTCTTTTTCTGCTTCTGTGAGGCAGAAGAGAAAATTTAGCAGAGTCGGGCACAGGGAACTAAAAGTAAGTAGTTCATCGTGTTCTTCTCAGAGAGCGTCTTCCTGTGGTGTAGCAGGAAGGATGAAATGTGAAGGAAAAGCCAAGAGGAACATCCGAGACTGAGCTTAATGCTTAGCTGGGTAGAATTCTAGGACTATTTCTAGAATGTTTGCACATATTTCTGTGCGTTTTTGCAGATACAAGTGAGGACATAAGAAGAAAGAAAGAATCTTAAAGTGGAATGAAAGTTGGAAGAAAGCAAAACTATGAAGAAAAGCCTTAGAAATTAGAGACAGGAGACAGGGTGTAAGAAAATTAAAGTTGGTTAAATGGGGGTTATGTTTTCTTCTTAGAAGAGGAAGATGAGAATGAGTGAAGTGATACATGGAGTTCAGGTTCCACTAACAATTGTTGTAACTGTGAAAAAGTAATGTTTATGAACACTGAGGTGAGGTGGTGAAGAAAGAGACAAAGTGTGGTGTTATTGTTCAAGTAACGTTACTGAGACGCCGGTGCCACCTGGTGGCCAACATCAACTTTATTCTGGCTGCTTCCTGTTTTAGGGAGAGGGTACCAAAACTTTTTAAAAAGGAAGACCATGAAGAAATAGAGTCATTGCCATTGCTTCCCTGGTGACCCCTAGTTTGTGCCCCATTCCAAGGGCTCTCCACTGGTGGGAACCTGTGTTTATCCCAGTGGGTACTGATCTCCTATGGAAGAAAGTAGAAAACTTATTTCATAAGGGTAGAATTTTGCGCTTTTAGTTACATGTAAGAGTATTTTTTTAGAAAACATAAACATCATACCTAAGTTCATGCTGATATTTTTACCAATTCAATGAAAATATTTCAATATTTTTACTTAAATTCCTTGGTTTTATGTAAGATGTATATCTCTTTTCCTTTACTCTGAAAACATTTTGGCTCATGAAACCATGAGCCAGTACTATTTCACAGTATTTTTCCTGTTTTACTGTGCATATTTAATTGAAAGTCCCATAAAGAAAGTTAAGCACTCAGTTTTTCTTATAAGACATTCAACAACCACCTAACAGAATTTCACTCCCCCCCCCCGCCTCACAACATGATTTGACAAGGTGTTTTCTTACAATTACTCTGAACTAGGAATTGGTCAAGTGACTAAGTCCCATGCACTGAAGAAATTGCACAGTGAGATGAATGGAAGGAATGTAGAGAAAAAGAATAAAAGAGGACTTCTTGCAACTTAGATCTTTATCATCTTGGCCTCAAAACCTCAGCCCTTGATAAAACTGCCTACAGAGCTACTGATTATAAACATAACAAGTTGTCTCTTAGGTTTTTCCACCATTGTTAATCTGCTTGCAGAAAATCTGCCTTCACAGTGGTAATGGGTAAAAAATAACCATGTGCAGTGGAAACATTTCTGAAAACTAAATAATCTCAAGGTAACCAACTCAATGCTTCTGCTTTAAAGACAGATGTACAGACCTACACTTAGGCTAAAGTGGTTGGCAGGTTTTGAATTCACACTCAGTACTTTTCCTCCTTGATAACCGCCATTAAATGATGGCAGTGTCTGCTCCCTGAACTCTGACAACGCTGCACAATCACCGAATAAGCAAATGTAAAATAAATATGTTTTTAATTTAGCCTCTATTTTATTCTGTCAGAAATGTCTTTATTTATTTTATACTTTTAAATACTTTAATAGCTCTACTTGAAGAGCTCTTTGTGGTCCCTTTTCCCACCTTAAAAAATGGAAGGTGTGTAATTGTCAAGAGGAAGGAAAAGTGTCGATGAAGAAGAGATGAACGGCATTGGGCATTCATCGGCTTATCCCTGACTGCAGAAAATACTGCCAGGGACACGGTGGTACTGATTTCTAGGGAATGTGTCTTCCATTAGCCAATCCAAATATAAGAGGACCCTAAAAAGGGCAATAATATAAGTAGATCTTTGGGAGACAGGACTTTCCGAAGAGAAGAAAAGTAGTGTTTGGTCAGACACAGAAAGCCTGTGTATTTAACTCTTCCTTCCCGCCCTATCTGGTCCTTCTACAGTGCCAGGGTGGCCTCCAAATTAGTCAGCTACGTAATACCTTCAAAAACTTTACATTGCTTTTTTTTATGTCTACTACGATTCACTTAATACTTTCCTTTAAATTGATTTTTATTTGTCTATATTCTAGGCAATACAATGCATGAAGTGACTTTTTGATGTTCATTCTTATAATTGCTATTAAAATAAACTATTAACTATTAAAAAGTCTACCACTTAAAAGGCAAAATCTGAAAGTTAAATAGAAGAAAATAAAAGTAGTTTTCCATAATATTAAGCATCTGTGAGTGTGCGTCTGTCTCTTTCTCTCACTGTCTCTCTCACGCATGCACACAAAACGGGATCTGCCTATGAGAGTGCATTATTCTGAGAGTTTAGGAAAGAAATGGTCTACAAAGGGGAAAATGTAAAACAAAATAATACTTTAAAGAATTTAAATCACTTTTATGTAGAAATTTCCACTTCTGCCTATAATGGAATAATAAAGCCCAGACTCAACTTCCTACCATAAACACAGAAAACTGGGTAAAATACATAAAATAACAGTTTTTAGACTTTAGGTAACAAGCTACCTAAGACTATGATGTTTAAGAAAAGGGAAAAAATGGGCATGAGCCTTACAATTTCCCTGGCTCCCTACTTACCAGCAATTTCTGTACTCAGTCAGAGGGAGGGGAAACCCACAGACTCCAGTGGTATGAAGGAGATGAAGAGACAGAAGTTGAAGTTCAGGGAGGCTGAGGTGACTGGAAATTATAGGGCAAAATTACAGAAAGCAGAGAACTATGAAAAATAAAACAAAACAGCTCCAGATATCTATATTGAAATCACATGGAGTTTTTGTAGAAATTAGGCAGTACATGTGAGAGTAAAGTTCAATAATGTCAGACAAAGAACAATTTGGGAGTTGTAAATGGAATAATTCCTAGAGCTCTTAAAAACTGGGCTATTATTTGAGCACCAACCAATGAGGGTGAAGGGTCTTCAGTAATTGCTTGGGGGCATTCCGTGGAGACACTTAAAGGTTATGTATGCCTTAGTAGCAGGGCTAAATTACCTCTGGAGTGGAAGAACTTAAAATCTTTCCTAAAAAGCTTTAAAAACAAGACTCACAGCAATCAAACTGATCTGCAAACTTAACTGTTTGCTAAAATACTGTTTAAAGAAAGATAAGAAAGTCCAACATTCAACAATGTAACAATCACAATACCCAACATTCAGTCATAAATCATTAGACATGACAAAGAGGAAAAGGTGACTCATAACCAGAAGAAACAGTATTCAAAAGAGCATATAACCATAATGAGGACAGAAATCAAAAATATAAAAAATAGAACCCAAGCAAGTTCACATGCATATTTTACTTTGATCATTATAGCAATCAATTTAATCATGGCGCAGTATTATTAACCTTGAACACTGTGAGAACACTGAGTTACAGATGTAAATGAATTGCCAAAATGACAGAGACCCAATAGTGTTTAGAGTCAAACTAGAACCCAGTTCTCCTAAATCTTTAATGTTAAGTAGATGGTGGCATAGATCTCAGTTTTAAAAAGCTTTATGGATGGTAGTGGGCCATATAATTCTTCCTAGATCTGTCATAGGGCAAAAATATCAAGGAAAACTGAAAGTGTACGTGCACGCTTCTGTGTGGTGTGTGTACCTGTGTGTACATGCATTGTACCTGTGCCATGCAAATTATGTAATTTGATACAATAATTATTCTTATTATCATAAAGTACATTTATTAATGCTATGCTCAAACTTTAGCATTGTTATTTATAAAGATGGCTTTTCCGATCGAACTAGGACTAACTTCCCCAATTCTAAAGGCAGGGTACTAAACCATTGCTTTGAAAACAAAACTGGAAGACAAGAGACAGGAGCAGGGAATTAGTTTTACAACTCACAGCCAAGGAAGCCAATATAATGCAGGAAAAAGTTTAAAAATTGAACCTACATAATCTTTGTTACTGGAAATTTTTGAAAAATTAACAATAGATCTTGAAAATTTCTGTATAACTCAGAGTAAATGGTTGACTAGAAGATGTGTCTTACAGGAATTATTGTAATTCTAATGTTTCAAAGTAGGTAATTATTCTTGGTCAATGTTCATTAATATCTTTTTGTTGCTATAGCTTTTGAAAGAAATGCAAACTTTGGAGTATCAAAATGCTCTCTTTTTTATGCTACAATCAAAAAAATATTTAGGAGCTTTCATCCTTAAGTTAGAGGAGTATCAAAATGTTATCTTTTTATGCTGTACTCTACTTATGATTCATCGTTGAGTTATACTTCATTCAGAGCACAGGAATGAAAATGACCAGATGGACAAGGGTCAATATAAGGCCTCACTAATTTGAGCACTTAACAAGTATAACTCTGTGTTTCTTTATATGTGTGCTTTAAATGACATATATGAATATAATTATGTATAATCTATTTAATAATTACCTACATAAGGTTACATATATATTCATTCATTTATGTATATAAAATATATTTGAGAAACACTGCATATAATATTCTTCCTTGAAGATTCACAATACCTATTACCATATTAAAAGTTCTTCAAAATTGTGCAATGTTTTCATGCACTGAAAAACTTCTCAGAACTTGGAATATGATTGTGAAAAATAACTTAATATCCTGCAAAGGTACCATTTCCTAGAACTCTTTTTGTAAAACACTGTTAAAATGCTTGATTCAAAGTTTTGGTGCTGAAATAAGACTTCTGAGCACAGCCCAAGTTTATAGTTCATTTATTATTTAATTGTGCTGTGAATCAGTTTCTTTATACAAAAAAAAAAAAAAGGAGTATCTATCTCCTAATATTGGTATGACAATTAAATTACAACCTTCATTCCAAGCACTAGCACAGAGTAAACATTCAATAAGTATTTGCAATATTGGCTGAGATATAATAAAATGATAAAATAATGGAGAAAAACTCTAATTAAAAACAGTGGGTGGTGGTGGAAGAGAACTTCGAAAAGACTCAGCGTGAAAGAATGCGTTCAAATGTTCACAAGAATGTATATGGGTTATTTTCATTCACTAGACTCCCCTGAACTGAAACCACATGTCCCAAAGTGGCGGCTCTCCTAGTTGCAAGGGACCTCACCTAGCATTTTGAGGCAATTAGAGGAGATTTCTCTGTTAAACGAAACCAGAAAATTTATCGTTTTAGATAGAAATAATAGCTGACCCCAAAGCAGTAATCAAATAGAATGCTGTAGTTTGAAATATCTGTTTCATTTAAATTTAGAGATTTCAAAATATCTATATTTTAAATCTCAAAACCCTGTACTAAGTTTTTCTCAAAATCCTTCAGTTTAAGTGGAGAGTGAATGTAATGGTTGAGAATACCTTTTACTCAACTTTTTGACTGTTATTTGACATTGGTAATATTCAAGAAATAATCACTTGAGTATTTAAAGCTACAACTTAGGAAAAGGCACTAATTCACATAGATGGAAAGTTTAAGAAATTCCTTTTTCAGTAATAGAAAAACAGAAATTTCAGAGAGGTTTGCTGCCTTCTTACTGAAGTGCAGCATTCAGGCATGGGCAATTGGAATACTAGTTGCCAGAAAATCTCCCACCTGGACTTTCTTCCTGAGAATCAGGTTGTTCTGAGAAGAGTTAGCCTTTAAATCAGACAAATTGAATTTGTACTCAGCTCTCCAACTTTCAAACTGTGTGAATTTGATCAAGTTATTTAGCCCTTCTGGTATATTAGTCTTAATTATGAAAGGGAAATTATGCTGCCTACTTTATTAGGTTGAGGAGGTGAGAGTAAATGAGGTTATACATGTAAAGCTCCTAGTAGAGGACCTAACAAGGTATATGTATCAACCAGATGTTAGTCCAACCCCTGTCTACCCATAAGCTAGCAACATGATATAAAATATTTGTAAACTGAAGGAGATATACAACATATTCTTTCCGAATCATTTTATGACATCTTGTCGCCACAATCCTGGCTGACAAAAGAATGTGTTAGAATGTGTTTATAAGAATCATTTTCCAGCCAGTTGTCTGTACCTCACAACTCAAATTTCCCATAAAACCATATTAAATGCAGTTGTTTGTGCTGAAAGCCAGGGTACAAGTTGTGTGTACATGGTAACGTAAAACACCATACAAAGCTTTTCTATGTCATCTTGCATCAGCGCATGTTCCTGTGAATACCAACTTAGTCTGATGTACAGACCGCTGGGGAAGAGCGATTACACACAGAATCAGGTTACAGCTTTTCTAGACCATTGGGTGAACAGTGACAGGCTGTCCATAATACAGTGAATTCAAAACAACCATAGCCCACATTAAGAAATGCATTTTATCTTTCAGACTAGTACACACACATGCACACACACAATCACTTGTACAGGCACATCTCTGAAACAAAAATTTTGCAGTGTAAGACTTTCTCTTACAATGTGTGAGGGCTTCTGTCTACTGCAATTCTACTTTCTTTTATTCCATTTGATCTTTTTGATATTGGTTATGGAAGACCAAATCAATTCCCAGATAAACAGAGCTTACTTAAAGGCACATAAAATACCATACCATTTTCCTCCCCTCCTCACAAATTTTTGCATTCTTGTATAAAATCTTCCACATGTGATTTGCTTTGGTATTAATGTTCCCAATAACATGCCTGGATGTTGCAATGTTAACAAGTAAGATTGCAGAAATAAAAGTCAGATAACTAAAGGAGATTTTTTTAAAAAATGAGAACTGCTAGGCACCAGGGTCATATTTTTCCAGATTCTTGATGCTGCCTTCTAATTTTATTCTTGATTAGCACCATGATGGCCACCAGGCACCTCCCACCCACATTACACCAATTATAAATTTGTTTTTATAATGAATGGTTACTTCACAAACATGACGCATGAACAATACACTTCCTGTGCTGTTCTCCACAGACAGCTGGGGAGGAAAAGCCTGGTTCTTCACACAAAGTCTCCTTGTTGTCAGTACATATGGTCCGTAGTTTCCAGTCGGGGTGTCACTCCCAGAAGCTGGCAACAAGGTACAGAAAAATGATAGCATTTGCGACTGAAGTTAAACGAAGCTCACTGCTTGGAGCCGTTCAGCCCCTAGTCCAAAACCTGGATGGGTTTGTATGTGAGCTTATGGATGATGGGAAAATAATATCTTCCTAATTCCAAGGACAGATGTAGATTTAATGTAAAAAAAGACCAGCTGCACTGTAGAAGGCCGAGGAGAAAGATAATGACTGAAAAAGTACTAGTGTGTTAAGCAGAACTCAAGGCAAAATATAAGTAGCATGATGCCTTTTATTTTATTTTTTCAGGGTAGTTGGGAAGGACTGCCTACACCTTAGCCAGATGACATTTCTCATTCAACTAGTCCCACTCTCTTTGTTCTGACTTTAACATTCTGAAAGAACAATTTCCAGTGTGGATGGTTTCTAACATAGAACATTCTAATTACTTGATGGTTCTTTATCTGTATAAGTTAACTCAATAGTCTATTGGCTGGTAAACTGAAGATCACAGACTTTAAAGAGGGTAAGAAACTTTGACAGCATTTCAAATCCTTTCTTCTACACATGGAAACTGAGAACCAGAAAGTGATGTGTGTTTCCAAAACCATGGACTAAATATTAATCTGCATTGAGATAGTCACCCTATGCTAGATTATTCTAGAGTAAGTGGAAATAATTCACTGTCTTCCCACATATAATTATTCCAGTTTCACTGGGCAAAATTTCATTTCTAAACATGCAAATCTGATGTTTCTCCCATTAAAACACCACCAAAGGATAGCACGTGAGCACAATTTGAGTACCCAAAGTTTTGCTTTGGAGTTGGAGAAATCTCAATTTAACCCAGATGTGTGACATTAGGAAATCTGCATGATTTACCTAAACCTCCCTTTTTGATCTTTAAAATGGGAACAATAATACTACATCAATTACAATGAACACATTCATAAATAAGTGATTCAGTAGATAATGGGTACCAAATAAATGTTAGTTATTATTAAAATATTTTTTTGTGTCTTGTGTCTGAACTCCTTATTAATGGAAAGCAGACGTTAGACTTCTGCCCTTATTTTAGAGTGGAGGCAGGACTGCTATTGGACAGCAGGTGGGGCCCTGCTGCCCGCCACCACCCTCTGGTCAAAAGTCCAGAGGCGAAGGTTTGTGATAAAGGAAAGAAGCCTTTGTTTAACAGCTAAACAATTTTAGAATAACAGCTTTCCACAGGCTAGTCACTTAAGCCTATCAATGGAGGCTAAAATCTTTAACTCCTCAGTTCCCCCATCATTCTCCCTGTTAGTTTTTAGTTATTTTATTTCTATAGGATTAGTTTACAAATTAAAACAGCAGAAGATACAAAAGCTACACCGCTTTGGAAGAATGGCGGGCCCCTGCCTCAGAGCCCGTCCCTCGAGAACACCCGAAGGCAAATAGCCCTGCCGCCCCCTGCCGGGCCAGCCCACTCCTAGGCCTCGCCTGGAGTTTCTTCCCCCATCCAAAATCCATCCAGAATACCGTCCTTTGGGAAATGCAGGCAGCTGCAGCGTGATTATCCAGGCATCCTCGAGGAAGAGGGCCTGAGAGCCAGTCTTTGTCCTCCTTTTATTTTAAATCTTCTAGCCCATAATTCCATGTGCTCCAGAGGCATTCGGCTTCTCAGCCAATCCTGTCTTAGACTGTCTACCATTGCCTTGGGCACCCTCCCCTGCGGCCCCTTCCTGATCTTCCCCAGTGATTTGATCAGACGTCATTGTATCAGACCAAATTATTTACTGTAGCAATTTTCCAAAAAGTGGCCCCCCGAAAAGAAGCACAGCACCACCTGGGAGCTTGTTAGAAATGCAGATTCTCAGGCTCTATCCTAAACCTCTTAAATCAGATACTATGGGGATGGAGCCTAGAAATGTGTTTTAAAAAGCCCCCGAAGGGACTCTGGTGGATTCTAAACTTCGAGCACTGGTTTATTATTTCAGATAGGGTGGAGGTGGAGATGGGTAACGGTGGTGAGATCATGTCAAGGAATACAGTTTGGAGGCAACTGTTTTTTAATCCTCACCAGAGGACGTTTTTTCATTGTGTTTCAGAGAGAGAAGAAGGTAATGGAGGTCACAGGGGTGGTGAGGCGGGGAGAGAAAGAGGGAGAGAGAAACGTTAATGGGAGAGAGAAATGTCCATTGGCCGCCTCCCATATGCTCCCTGACCAGCAATGGAACCTGCAGCCATTAGGTGTGCAAGACTGTGCTCCAAACAACTGAACCCCACGGGCCAGGGCTGAAAGCAACTTCTAATGCAAGAAGACCGGGCAGGCATGAAAAACCAGTTGTGAGGCAAAACATCAGTCACAAGAGAGGGTAGGAGTGACAAGGGTAAAAGAAATGCCTTAAATCAGGGGCATTCCATTTCTAGGACACTCAGCACAGAACGGAGATAGGCAGGGAGGATGTTACGAGCTCTGAGCCTAGATACTGCCCAATCCCAATCTACCTTAGATCTTTCAATTCTATTAAAATCTAACTTATCTTAAACAGATTGTACACACAACAGGTATTTTGGGTAAATCATTGATCCCGTCATGTCAGATTGAAGGTTTGTGGAGCTAGGCTTTTGTGATTTAAAAATCTGACCCTAGTAATTCCCTTCTACATTCTCATGATTTCAAAAATTTTTCTTAGAAAGAAAATTTGAGCTTTTTAGCTCAGTAACAGAGGCAGAAATACAACACTCTGGCCCAGTTCATTTGCTGGTTATTGGTCGAAGTTGATGCAAATACAACAATCAGCAGCGGCTTAATACTTGAAGAAAATTCCCAAAGGGAGGTCATTAAATGATGTACCTCAACTACATCCACTAGCAGGAGGACCAGTCTCATTATCCTAAAGTCACCAGACATTTGTTATATTTACATTCTGCTATTTGTCCACATGCACGTATGCTGTGAATAAAGAGAACAGATGTGTAGTTCTTTCTGCACAGCATCGTATGGTTAATCTAGTGGGTTCTGCTTAGGAACATAAAATCTGCAACTTCCGACATGGAGATGAAATTTAGTCTCAACTTCTTTATCCAAAGGCTGGAGGAGTCCCCACCAGCCAGTTCTCTTCTACTGCTTTTCAATATAATGTCTGGGTCCAGCCACTCAAATGAGACCCTGTACATTTCCTGTGGGCTCTTATCTCATTTCTACATTTGATTTTCCATACAAAGTATTTTCTGCCTCAATCAAGCCACATCCTTCATTCCCTTCAATTAATTCACTCATTGAAACAAAAAATATGCATTGTGTGCATTACTGATATTAAACACTAACAAGCCATTGAGGCCTGAATAGCTTGTTTCTGTTCGTGCTTTGGCTTACAGTCTAAAGACTGGAGAACAGACAAGGTGACAGGTATTCCCAACATGGTGTGAGAAGTTTATAAGCTCCTAGAGGACAGAAACTATGTCTTATGTCACAGATAAAGCACACAACCTCCTCTGTCCACATAGTGGGAACTTAAATCAAGGTGAGACTGAGTTGAACTGATAGCTGAGAATGGTAAAAGCCTGTCTGAATTTGCCCTTTGTTTGGGAGGAATAGCAAAGAAAGTGGAATATCTAAGGAAGAAAACTTTTCTGAGAAGTTTCGTAATTACGTGAACTAAATACAAAGGGGACAGAAAGAGAATGAGAAAGCATTTGTGGGCTGACTCAGGAGAACCTCAAATAAGAGGTTCTCAGGCAGAAATAGCAATTCCCAGAAAACATGGCAGAGGACAGTCTCTCAAGTCATCCTTTCTGGTTTGGAGTCCTTGGCATTTGATACAATGATGCTGCCCTTTGCCCTGTTCCCTTGAGAGAGAGCTACTCCTGACTTCACCCTGCCTTACCCTGTGACAGACCTTTGGCCTCCCAATTGCTTCTATCATGGCTGGAGCCATTTGGTGGCTCTCTCAGCACAAACGCAGCTCCATGTTTTGTGGTTTCAGTGGCCACACTGTTGACTGAATGGTAGGAAAATATATTTTTCACAGTGGTTATTGTTATGTTAGAGGTACTTACTTTCTGTGATCATAAAAATGAGTGCTAAGATTCCCAGAGCTCAAAAAAAATCAATGACACATAGCACATCTAATTGAAAAGGAAATAAATTCTCTCCTCCATGCCCTTTGTCATGGGATCTCATTTATTTTCCCCGTGAATCTCCAGATAAAAGAATTACTTAGGAGTATGCTGCCAGGATGTGGTTGCGTATGTTAAATCTACTGATATAGCACTCAAAGCAGTAAAAAAAAATGATGGTATCAATACTGTGGACTGTACTAATGCAAGTTATTTAGATCACATGGAATTTTATGGCTCTAATAGACTTGGAAATTTTTATTTTGGCAGACAATTGGCAGAACTGATTTTTACGTACATAGTGGTAGGTTGGAGTTTTGAGATAAGCTGAAAAGCACTTTTCAGATTTAAGTGAAGGTATCCCCTTGCTCATGAAGTGCTTCCTTTGTAAAGAAAAAGAGTAGGTGATGATGATCTACTGTGATCACAGAATGAGGGGACCCACATCTCTGAGGTTCTCTTTTGCTAATAGCATGTACCTTAAATTTTATTGTTGGAGACTGAACTCTCGATTTGAATATCTCTGCTAATAAGGTACAGCCTGCTGGTCAGTGTAATTCTAAGTACAATTTGTTTCCAGCCATCTACAGTTTCTGTTAAAGGAAAAATCCATTCTCTCTCACAGGGAATTTTTAAATTGAATTTATCGGGGTGACATTGGTTAATACAATTATATAGGTTTTGGGTTACAATTGTATAATACATTATCTGGGTACTGTATTGTGTGCTCGCCAACCCAAGTCAAGTCTCCTTCTATCAGCACTTACAGACTTTCTATGTACAAGCCACTCTCAACCTTTACAAAAACTATGCACTCTACAGGGTACACAGCTGGCTGCCACTAGCCTATAGAATTCTTTAAAGCAAACTGAAAAATGCTCCCAGTAACTCGGAAAGACAAATCATAAGGAACATGGCTTAGTGAGAGGAATGCAGGCTGGCTTTTAGTGTCAGCTCACACTTTTTTGTTATAAACAAGTTTCACAACTGTTCATGACGCCCTAGAAATAACTATTGTTTTAAATGAGAAAAGTAGACACTCAGAGGCTAAAGACCATTTTCAAAGAAGTGGTGCAATCAGGATTTGAACCTTGGCCTATTAGATTGCAAACATGTAATTTACTCCTTCATCTTTAACATTAGAGTAATATGGTAATTATCATATAGAATTGTCATGAAGGGGTTAAAAGAGATGATTGATATAAATTATTTCACACTATACCTAATACACTATGTAATACTATATGTGCTATACTACCTTCCATACATATTTGGAATAATGAGGGTTAACAGCTGGTTCTGTGACCTTTCCTCTAGTTTTGGAGACACCTGATGATTTGATCCTTGATCAGTCTTCTCTGAAGGATTAACTCAAGGGTTTAAGAATTTACAACACATCCAAGATAAGTTGGACTCTGTCCCATGACTGGTTCTGGACTAAGCACTCATCCTACCTCATCACTGAGAGGGATGATGAGTAACGTGAGGTGATGAGAATTAAGCTAGTCGCACACACTTGAGTGAGAGAGAAGGGTCCTCCCTTACCAGACGTAAGTGGTAAGGAAAATCATTCAGTGGTTGTCTCTCCTGAGTTGATGTGCTTCTTCATACACTGTCTCCCATGACCATGAATGTAACCTGACTGGGACGTCAGAAACGATGCCTGTGACTCATGAGACCCCCCTGTGCTGTGGCTGTGCGTGCTTCATTGTCCCACCTTGCCCTGCAGTCGGGGCTGAGTAAAGCCCACTTTGCCTTGAGAGTTTGATTGCCCTCTAAACCCAAGCCTACAGTTTCTAGTAAAGCAGTGCTGTCACATCACATTATTAGGCAGAGTAGAGATCAGGACAGAGGATTCAAGAGAATTGCTTTGAGGAGAGAGAGAGGTCAACTAAGAAATGCTCTGGTTTCAAGAAAATGGACCGATGCAGGCCAGAGGCCCTTGGTGCCCTCTGCTTGGCATCAAGCACAGATAATTTTGCCCAGCAGCCCCTGAGAGGGCCACAGGTCAGGATGGCTGGGTCCCCACTGCCAACTGAAGTCTTTGTACTGTCGAGTGTCAGGGCAGGATAGAAACACAAAACGATATTGATTATCTGCTCACTGTGTGCCAAAAATTGTCTGTGGTGCAACCTCTTGTAATTATCAAAAAACCAAAGGGAGATACGCAGTATTTTTCCCATTTTATAGGTAAAGGAGCTGAAGCTCAGTGGCAGTAAGTGAATTGCTCCAGGGAAGACAGAGCAAGTGGTGGGGTTAGTATTTAAGCCTCGGCTCTCTAATGGCAAAGTCCTGGCTCTGCCTTCTCTGTCACACTCCTTCAAAAATATCAATGATGTTCACTTTTGCTGGCTGTGCATTTTATCTAAAACATCTATACCCATTTATAGATGACATTTATTGAGGGCTTGCTATGTGCTAGGAGTTGTGCTTTTAAAAACATCTTCTCATTTATTGCTCATGACACACCTGAAAGGTAGATGCCACTATTGCTTTTCACAAATGAGGATACTGATCCAGAGAGGTTAATTAACCTGCCCAGGATCACACAGCATGAAATCACACAGCTAAACAGTAGTGAAGCCACGTATAAAAAGCATCTATGGAGGTGGGTGGGGCAGGGGAAGTGGTGGCGGGAAAATGGAGAGAAATCTTTTTGAACAATAAAAAAATAAAAAAGGAAGGGAGGGAGGGAGGAAGGAAGGAAGAAAAGGAGGAAGGAAGGGAGGGAGGGAGGAAGAAAGAAAGAAAGAATTCACACTGCAATTGGAGTATGAATTCCTCCAGGGCAGGAACCACATTTCAGTAAGTGTACAGCACCCTAGGTCATTTAAAATAGTGGGCACTCCACAAAGGTTGTTAAATGGACTATGAGAACATGGCTTTCTATAGCTTTCCCAGGGAGATGAAGTCTGAAAATTGAACTGGCCAACTATTTATAATATAAAAAGACTGAAAACAAACTTAGTGGTCATCAGGATAGACTGAGCAAACTAGGTGTACCCAAATAGTGCAGTACTATGCAGGCTTAAAAAAATTAGAAATATTTCTTTATATTTTAATGGAGTTATTGCCAAGGTATATTTATTTTAAAAGTTTTTTAAAAAAGCAAGTTGTATAGGATTGTAGATAGTATGCTACCTTTTGTGCAAGAAAAGAAGGGATATATATGATTAAAGCAAAACCTAATAAATATGTTGCCTATAAGGAAGGGAGAAAAGGAAGACAGGGACAAATTGAAAATTCGATTTCTCTAACATTGAATATGCCTTGCTTTATAATTTTGATTTTGAGATCATTCTCCCGATTTCATATAATTTAAAAGTTAAGCAAGACCTAAAAATAATTGTTATAAAAACATGAAACCAGTGAACAAAACGGTATATCAAGTAGGCAATAACATGGGGAAGATTCATTGCAAACAGCTTTAAACCATTGTATTTTGACTGTACATTTTAAAAATAAAAAAAGAAAACCACAAAGAAATTTTAAAATGAATGCAATAAGTTTGTTATTACTTGAAATATTGTTGTAGTTATTTTGAAACTATTTTATGTATTGAGATAAAGCTAATAATGAGCTGTTAACTGTATCACAAGCCAAGATATTTTCAGAGGAAGGAAAAAAAGATATAACTATAAAACCAAGGAATTTCAGCAAAAATATTGGAACATTTTATTTGAATTGGAGAAAATATCGGCATGCACTTAGGAATGATGTTTATTTTTCTAAAAAATGCATATTTTCTCACTTGTTTCAATAAAAAATCCTAGAAGCAATGAACACCTGGAAACAATGAACACTCCTGTGGTTTATAAAAGTAAATCTATTAAAAGGAACTAAGACTCCTTGGAAAGAGGCTTATATTCCGGGTCTGGGGCAGGAAATGTACAAGATGAATTTTGAGCATATTGTCCTACCTGACAGAAAAAAGAAAAGAACTATGAAAGGCAACTGAGGAGTGTCGATAGGACCTGAGAGCAAGCCAGGGGCTACCGGTTGGCCAGCACTGGGGGAAACTCAAGTATCACATTAACGGGAATAATAATAATAATTGCTCTGAATTGAGCACCTTAAACAAATATTTAAAAATCAATGAATTAATGATGATGCTAACAAAAAACCAACAACCCATTTTTATTTTTTAAATGGGTTTTGGGACTTTGCTAGAATATCAGCTCATGGCTCTGAAACGTGGTAAGTAAAGAAAAAGACTCAAGCATTTATCCTGCCTTTCCCGTAAGCACCAAATTTTTAAGGCAACCAAGTAGCTGATGAAAAAGAGACCTTAATGAAGAAAGGAGAAACTACAGACTTTTAAAAAAAATCTCACTTTGGAATTCCTAATGAAATAATAGGCTGAGGCAATTATAATTTATGTTGCTGTAACCATTAGGTGAAAAGTTGGTGTGTCGTGTGGGGTCGGGGAAGGCTGTGGTCAAGAGATGCGACCGACAAGGCCTGAACCCAGCGACCAGGCCGAGCGTCACTCGAGGTGTGGCATGCGGACATTGTATTTTTCTTGATGCTCTGTAATGAGAAGTAGACAGCACCAGAGAAAAAGAAAGATATTGAATCATTCATTATAAACTTACAGGGAATGTGGAAGATAGATGTTAAAGATACCATAAGGATAGAGTCAGCCAAATCCATAATGGGAGTAATTAGAAGTAACCAATGACCCAGCTTCTTCAAAAACTAAATGGCATAGAAAATAGCGTTATAGATCAAAAGAAACTTAAAAGATGTAAGAAGGAAAAGCAATATTAGGTTCCTGTTTGTTGTCTGACTCAAACCAATTATAAAAATACGTTTTTAGATCATTAGATTGAATTGAACAGTCTGTATATTAGATGTTAATGAGTAATTTATTAATGTAGTTAGATAAGATAATCATGTTGTAGTTATACTGACAAATGAGTGTTGCTGATGAAACATATGTAGGTAAATGATGTGCTACTTGGGATTTAAGATTCTCTGAAAAGGTAAAAATTTGTGTAGGCACAAGGAAAGATGAAACAAGAATAGCAGGACGTGACTATTAAGTCTGGTGAGGAAACCTATGAATTCATTGAATCCCATCTCCTATGCAGTGTATAAAATTCTCTGAAACAGGTTGTTATCTTTGGGTCATTGATATGAATGTAAGTTTCTACAATGTTACTGTAAATGGAAGGAATAAAGATGCTGTCACAGGAATTGTGTTTTTGCTATGTTGTCTGTGTGTGTAGAAATGTTAACATGTCTTTGCACCTCTGCATCTTCATTAGTAAAGTTGTATAACACTCTTTTCCAATTCTTTTCTCATACACAGGGTGGGGCAAAAGTAGGTTTACAGTTATTCCTGTGAAAAATAATAATTAATATATAACAATAAAAGAATAAACTCTGAGTTTCACATACTCACTGTGAACCTATTTTGCCCCGCCCTGTATTTATTCATTTGACAAATAAACCTGAGTACCTGGTGTGTGCTCATCACAGTCCGAGGTCCAGTAGATGAAGAAGTGGACTTGAGAGACACGTCCTGAGGACTTTGCCTTTGTAGATACTAAACCAATAAACAAACATGATTATTTCAAATAAAGGGTAACTGGAAGGAGAAGTAGGGAGGGGAGAGCAGGATTAAGATGGTCAGAGAAGCCACTCTTTAGAAACTAAATCTGAATGGAGTCTAGAGCCAAGTGAACTGATAAGGGGAGAGAGAGAGCTCCTGGCAGGGCTACAGCAAGTGCAAGGGCTCTGGGAAGAAACCAAGCTTAAGATACTCAAGGGAGAAAAGCCTGTGTGCTGAAAGCAAATTGAGCTGGGAGATCAGGGGCACCACATGAGGTCAGGGAGACAGTAAAGGCCATATGGTAGGGTAACCATGCACCTGGGTTTGCTAGCGCGGTCTCAGTGCGTGGCTGCTCTCCCACTGTGAGGACTAGTCAGGCGCTTTTCACTGCACAAAGGTTCCAGAGTGGGGTCCAGTGATAGAGTCACTCTGCTCAGACTTCGGGTTCTATTCCATGTGCAAGGGGAAGGCCCAAGGAGGCGGTAAACTAGCCAAAGCCAAGATTAACCTTTAGAAAAAGCACTGTAAGTATTTATGAAAACTCTCAAATGGTTTTTCCGTGTTTATAACATTAACATAGATAACAGATGCCCTTAATTGACTGGGTGCACAGAGGCGATTTCCGGGATCATCACACCAGTTTTTTTCACATGACCACACAGCCACACGTCACCAAATGAACATGGACTAGATGCAAACTCACACCCATTTACTATTTATCTCAAAGACAATGGAAAATATATAATGCCCTGTAACCTTTCTCTACTAAATGTTTCTCCTTATCCCCTTACATCTGTAGAATTAAATCTACAGCCCACTCATCTTCAGGGAACATGAATTATAGTGTTTAGGTAATGTGATAGAACAGCGTTAAGAGAATTAGATCAGGAGAAAATCACCCTACAGTCTAGCTCTTTGACTGGAACAATTTTTCTAAACCAGTTAGGTCTCAGTTCTATCAACTATATAAAATGGGGTGGAGAGTTTCTTTTTATTTCTGCCACTTTCAAGATGGGACTGTCAATAAGGACTTGAAGATAAGAGATGAAATAAAGAGATGGGAGGAAGTGAAAGTAAGGAGTGGGGGAGAAGAAGGAGCGGGATGGGGAGGGAAGGAGAGCTACAGTAAAGGGACAGACTGGAGAGGGGACAGGAGGAGGGAGAGAAGTAGGGAGGGGGAAGAGAAGGGGACAAGGAGGGGGGAGGGCCGAGAGAGGGAGGGGAATGAAGGTGAAAGGAGAGGGGAGCAGGAGAGGGGAGAAGGGAGGGGGAAAGAAGGAGCGGAGGTGGGAGGGAGGCGAGGAGAGGAGAACTGGGAAAAGGGTTTTGGATTGAGGTTAATGAGGTGATTCAGTCGGGGTTTTTAGTTGGAAGTAACAGAAATGAATTGGGTATATGGCCTTGGAGGCTTTTGTCAGGAATGGAGCTCAGCTTTGCACTACCCAACGTCCAGCGGAGCAGGACTGGGCTACGGACGTGAGCACGGACGCCCCTGTTTCTGAAAGGGATTCAGGCCTGCAGCACTGACACGCCGGAGGCTGGTGGGAGGTCCCGCCGCTCTAGCCCGACGCATACATCTTTGCCTCATTGCTCCCGAGTCAACATCACTGCAGATAACATCTAACTGGCATGTGCCTGTACCCTGACTTCAGGGACACGGAGGAAGCAAAGTTGCAGGCTCTTTTAGGGGAGGAAGTCCATGCCTCCCACAGAGACTCATAAAGAGAATTTCCCACACATAAGAAGATTAAATGTTACTCTAGCGGAAAAAAATGACACATTCATTATAAGAAGGCTAGGTTGTATTTAGTGATACATTAGCTTTGTGGTAAAAATGTATTACTATAAAAATAGTAACACAAGAACCTAGACTTAGGTGAGCAAAGTGACATGCCTTTCAGCCCTAATATTTTCAAGGGATCTTTGTCATGTTTTTAAAAATCATTTAAAATTTATTTTGCGTATTTTTAATCTTCTATTTGTTTATCTTTTTCGATTACAGTTTACATTCAATAGTATTCTCTGGGAGTTTCAGATGCAGAGCAAAGGGATTTTAGTCCGCAGGTGGGGAGAGAGGACAGAGACCAGCAGCCACCTTTCTCTTGCAGGAGACAAGAGCCCAGAGAAGATCTCTTTGGCCAAAGGCAGCTTTAGGGGAGCGAGGCCAGAGTCTCAAGTCCGGCAGTGAGAGTTCCCTGGCTCTCTGCTGTGGGTTAACTTTTCCTTTAAGTTTCTTGTGCTCAGAGAGAAACAGGAAGCCCATTTCCTTATCAGCCCCAGCAGAATGAGTCCTTTTCGCCAGCCCCACCCCTGAGAATGAACTTTGCCCTGCCCAAATATGTGTGCGCGCAGCTCCTTTGCTTTGTAATTGAATCATTTAAGAGGAACACAGCTGGGAGACCCAAATCTCACTTCCTTGATATTCCACAGTCTGCGGCTCATTTTTGCCAAGCCAAAAGGTGACTTATAGAGGGAAAAAGAAGCATGACAGCAA
This sequence comes from Pteronotus mesoamericanus, assembly GCF_021234165.1. Taxonomy (NCBI): domain Eukaryota; kingdom Metazoa; phylum Chordata; class Mammalia; order Chiroptera; family Mormoopidae; genus Pteronotus; species Pteronotus mesoamericanus. Next base: position 20,432,653 of record NW_026555027.1, read on the forward strand.
CAAAATCTAAAAGGGAACAAAACCAGAGCCACTCTGACATTTTGGCATGTCCATGTAGTCCTTGTAATGCTGCTGCTCAAAGTAATTTGTCTCGACCCAACACTCAATTTCTTTTAAGGTAATTTATAATCTCGGAAACCACACAGATCCCGGAGGTCAGGGAGTCACAGAGAGACCACATCCTTTGTTTTCATTTCTCAGCTCCAAGTATCTTAAGCTGCTTATTGTGCCTGGTTCCAAGATGTGCAAATCATCCCGAGCGGCTGGGTTGTGTAAGAATGTTTCATCTGGCATGATGCCGGCCCCATCAATACAAATGCCTTAACTATTTTCTGATTAACCAAACGATCGTCGTATGTGGCTTTCACAAAACCATGTTCTATCCCTGAGCTGGCAGAGGAAGACTTGCAAATGTGTTGTGTTTGGGAACCACGTGATGGCTGCGTTTTGCTGAAGTTGGTCCTCCTACTCTGACATCTGGAAGCAACTTGATGCAAAGGGAGAGAAGAGCCTCCGAATATCTATAAAGCAGCTGGTAAGTGCTTTATCGTTGCACCTGCCTTCGCCTCCCCTCCACCTACAGCCTGGGCAGCGCCCTCGAAGCAGCCTTTTCCTACCTGCAGCAAGACGGTCTCACTCAGACATGAAGAGCGTCCCTCCGCACAGAACTGAGCGAGGTATTGGTGGACAGGCACATGCGCAGTGGCCGTGCATCAGGACTATCTGTTTGTTCCTTTCTAGAAAAAAATTGAATTTGTGAAGTCTCTTAGAGACTTACCAAAAGTCCAGTATTTACATAATTGATAGCAAATGCCAGCAATTTAATAACGGTGGAACATGGTGTGGTTTATTTCTGTGCTCAACTTCGTTTGTTTTCCCCAGTTGAGCCTGTACAATTAAGAATTCCCTTTAAACTTAGAGATTAATCACTAAAGGAAAGGGAAACAGATCATTTATATAGGAAGAATTCAGATTTGAATCATCTGGACCAACTTTGTGGATTAAAGGTTGGAACTTCGGTGCGCTCTCCCTGCCAGCAGCGTGCTGAGCCTTCCCCTTCTTCCCCCACAGGCGTGCACCTCTTACACCCGAAGGAACCCCATGAGACTTGAGACCAGGGGAGCAGTGGGCAGTGGCAGCTCATCCCTGGCTGACCCCATGACCCTGTCCCCAAGGCCCGTTTTCTCTGACTTCTTCGCGAGCCACAGCAGCCTTATCGCTGTGCACTTCCCCACCCAGTCCCTCTCCGGTTGCTTCTTCTATCCTAAGCCTTTCCTGCAAAAGGTGAAAACCCCACGCACTACCAGTCGGCCCTTGGCAGGCCTAATCAGGGCCCGGTCTGCTTTCTGCCAACATTTTCTGGTGATGCAGGGAGGAGCCCAGATAGGGACTTGTGAGCATGCCTGTGCCTTTCCCTTCCCCCTCTCTCCCACCCCACAAGGGGCCTTACCCTTACTCTTCCCTCTCTTCAGACCCAAGCGCTCTTCTTTTGCCTCCATAACTTTCAACTTCGTTGGTAACAATCGGTGCCATTTCTCAGTCAACACGGCCAGGAACATCTTCGGCTGGAACAGGTCAGGGCCCTCAGGGCACACACCGCTCAAAGGCTGCCGGGCTGGAGGAGTCGGTCGTGGACCAAGGGAGTTTGCTCTAGGCACCCTGCCGTCTGCAGGAAGACATCCGACATCCGCACACCCAGGAACCCTGTAAAGCCACACAAAGCCTCTCCCGGCAGCTCTCCCCTCCCAGGTTGCTAGTTCCCGATGGAGAGGGAGGTCTTTGCCTTTTGACTGGAAGGATAGCCTTTCTTTCTTCCTTCTTTCCTTTATGTCTAGAGTTGAATTCAGGCTGACTTTCTTTGAGCTGGTTTTTAAAATCTTTGAGGTCTATATAGATAGGAGAGGGAAAAAAAATGGGTGGCTGGCTTTTAACCTTAGCTTTTCAGTTACAAGTGCTTTCTGAGGGTCTGAACAAAACCCCGTCCCACATGAATATGAGGCTAGTCTCATTCGGCTCTGAGGATGGGGGGGCGAGGTGCTCACTCCCTCCAGCTCAAATCACGGGCATCCTTAGGTGACTGCGAATCTGTGTGGAGGTAGCGGGGAGGCCGAGACTTGTGGGGCGGTTTGAGATAACTTGGGAGGTAAACGCCTCTAGGAGTGCAACCCACAAACAGCACACTCTCAATCCACTACGCAATATCCCTAGCAATTTGTTCTAAGGATCCCAAAAGAAAACTAAAATCAGACATGAGAAGTTGTGACTCCAAAGCCAGAAACACCAAGTGCTCAGCCCGAGGGAACCTTCTTCTGCAGATAGACAATTAATAGGAAGCCTTTACTTGCAAGTCCTTACAGAAATGAGAAGATTTAACTAGAAGTGATCAACTTCAGATTGCCAAAATGTAGCTCTTTTGATGCCTAAATCAGTTTTTGCCTGACAACCAGAAAAGGCTGGCTTTAAAACTCAAACTGAAATGGGTCTTCGAGAGAGAAAAGAAACAGAAGGCAGCAGAGGATGGCCCGCAAAGGCGCTGGCCCTTCTCCTACTGATGGTTTGGGAGAACTTGAAAGTATCACAAAAGGGGAAGCCACCAAGGCCCTGGCAGGCACTGGGGCTGCATTGTTTGTTCTTACCCACACCCGGCTCAGTTGCCCTTCTCCCCAGGAGGACAGCTTCTCTACAAAAGGGCAGGGATGTGTTTTAAACTCAGAACCTGTTCCCTTCCAAGCAGAGGATGTTACGGGACAACACATACTTTTGCTGTTCAACTATGCCTCAATTCTCCTGACAAGTGCGAGATTTTCTTGAAATAAGTGATGCCCATGGATCCTCTTTCTGGAAGGGTGAGATGTACTTAGAATTAAATGAACAAGATGCTGAACCAAATGAGAAAATAATGATATTAAAGAAACCTAACAAACAAGTTTGACTTTCATGATGAGTTTTTAACTAAAAGCTCTTCCATACATGAGTCATTGTGCTAAATTGAAGGATAGATGAAAATGGAATTTTTTTTTCTTTTTTCTTTTTTTGCCTGTTAGTTTTGTTTCTTGATTTGGAGTTTCAAGAAATCGCTACTTATTAGAAAATGTCTACCTTGACAAGTTCAGGGAAATCTTGGTTTGGCTAAAGGAAAAGTTGGGCACTGTTAGTTTATTCTTGGAGCTTGCTAAGTGTTTTGGGTAAATCAGTGACATTAGATTTGCTACTATTTTATTCTGGGCAATTGGAGTGTATGACACTCCAAAGGAGGGATAGAGGAGGAGAGAGAGAGGAAGATAGAGGGATAGACATAGGAGGAGGAAGAGCTTGCAGACGTCCTGAAATTGTAATTTATGAGTTATTTTATTTTGGAGATACCATCATTCTTGGAAGGCCAAGTGGGACCAAAGAGAATCGTCTAAAGGGAAGAAAGAATTTATTGCCCACGTAGGACCAAGCCAAGCCCGGAAGGAAGAAAGGTTTTTTATTTGATCTTTGCTTCATTTATCTTTGCTCCAACATAGCTGAGGTGGTTAGGTGAAGTCTAGAGAATTTTCTTGGAAGAAACAATGGGAGTCGAGGAGGGCGTGGGGCAGCTTCCTCTAGAGCCTAGGCCTCCTGCTCTGGGCACCCTGCTCCTGTTGATTTGTGCCTGAAGTTCACAGTGGTAAAATTATGTATGTTGGCCTGGAGTATTTTATATAATGGAAGCAAAGAGCACAAGGTGCCAATGGAAGATTGAAGGTTGGGGTTTTTGGCCTCAGCCACCTCTTAACAGGCAACTAACACTAATGCATCTGACAATTAGCATAATCCTGTTCCTTAAGTGCTCCTCCTCCATCTTCCAGGACTCATGTAATTATTACCAGCATAGACTGGAATCTTGATCCACTGAGAAACACGAAGAACCTTTCTTGCTTAGTGATCCGCAGATACAAATATGTATCTAGAATGAAAGCACACAGCCAAAATAGGGCATGTCTTCCCAAGTACAGAACATGGGTGCTGAATACTGAAAAATAAAGCTGTGATCAATAAGTCAGAGCATCACAGACGCTGGGGAGGAGAGACCTGACCCTTATTACTCAGCCGCGGATAAACACAGTGAAAGGGTTTGCTTTACCTCAGACTTGAAAGCAAATTCTCCTACGTTGAGGTGCATGTTGTTTACTGATTTCTCTCTGAATCTCTTGCAACTTCCAAGAATGTTTGAAGTGCCTTTACTTTCAGACTGCTTTGTGGAGACTAGAGACTTCCCAAAAAAGGGTCTTGTGTGTTTCTCTTGACTCACCCAGTTGTAAAGACGTTAAGCTACCATTTTTACATGGGAAGATCTGGATTTCCGTCTTTCCAGATGGGAAAGAATGAGTTTACATATTTCCACATGACAACAAGGATCTGGGCTGAGAAGCAATGGTCCCCATTGGGCAAGACATGAGCTTTCCAGGACAGCACAGATTTGATCACTCCCTTTGTCTCTGGTACTGAGGCTGAGTAACAGTTGCCAGTCATCACACCAGCAAAGTCAGTTGGAAATATTCCTTTGCTGCTCTGTCTCTTATCAATCACACAGTAATAAATGCTATGTCGTACCAATACCACCACATATTTTAAGAGAAATGGAAAGTGCATATCTTCAGGGAAATACAAAATAGTTCACATGTTTCATAGGCAAACCCTCCTCACGTCACTCCTATTTCTATCTGGTTCTTGTAGGCATTTGAATTGTTTAAATCCTGAGGCAGGGTTTGTCATAGGTTGTGTTTTATCCTTAAACACCCACAGGTTCTGGGAGCTTTTACGGTAAGACAGGGTGGGAGGGTGCTGCAGAGCATTGCTGCAGGCAGAGGAAAGCCATGCCAAGTGCTCAGGGACTTTGAATGGGTTTTGAGTTTCTTCCTGCTGTTCTTAGTCCCTAGTATCCTGAATTACAGAAATATACAATGTGTCAGGTTTTAATGGACTTGGGGTTTATGAGTCCCAATAATATAAGGCTCAAATCAGGGAAAACTTGCATACAGGAAATAAACTTACATCGTTCTAACTCAATTGCTGTATATTTGTACCCTAAGCCTTTGTACCAGGCACTAGGTTTAAGAAGTAAGAAAATGGAATGAGGATACGTGATTTTCCTTTTCTGCATTAACAGAAGTTTGGGGTGTTTTTTCTTTTGTACGGGCCAATTTAGTCAAGACAACTTCCTGTATCACTTCACTGAAAACCTCCCAAATATATCAGATGACATGCAATTTCAATGGTTAATTTTTTTCTATAAGAGTTATTTCCTTATCTTATACCATTGTCACAAATCTTTAAATATTTTTTCCTCCATGTTAAAAAGATGACAGCATAGTAGATATAATTTTATAGCCTGAAATGTAAATATTTCCCATCTAATCTTCTCCATTGAAATATAACAGAAAACAGATTTTAAAGTAAGGTTTATGTTGGTTCTACCCACCAGAACATCATCCACTTTCTTAAAAATTGTGATGAGTATGAACCATGAACAAACACAGAACGTACATGCAGAGAGTATGTGATTTGCATACATACCCATAATGTGAAAGGAGGTGCTATGGGTGTACAGGCACCCATGAGCGTGGTCTCCAGCAGCGAGAGTTGTATTGATGCTGCTCAGAAACGCACGTACCAGCAGAGTCCTGCTTCTGCAGTGAATTGTACACATAATGTGTCATTTGCTTCATAACCATCAGCCAGCCTAGTAGAGTAACTGCTTTCCGCTTCCCTTCTGGAATGAGTAGAGAGGCTTCTTGTTCTCCAGCCTCCTTACTTACTTGCCTGTGATTGTATTTTCTTTCCACTTTTCTTGTTTTGGTATCTTTAAAACCTAATGCAGATAAGGCCACGGATAATAATGCAATAGATGCTACAAAACTACTGAGAAAGAATCCTACATCGTGCTAAAATACAAGTTTAGACAAAGGCCAGCACCCAACTCAGTCAGTTAGGAATTTGGGGGCAGGAGACCCAAGTAAGGCTGTGCAGTCTGAAGAGACCTCAGCCAGTCAGGAGGGTTGGGACAGACACCGTCTGCTCTGCTCACCCAGGCCCCAGCGATGTGGCTCTTCCCCTGAGGGGAGGAGAGCCTTTTTCCTATGCACAAAGGTTGCCTCCCCATTCCCTCGGAGGGACTGCAGATGCCCAGAGGGGTCATCTTTTTGTGGGTGAGCTCTGATTTCTAATTTACACAAAAATGTCTTAGAGGTCACAGGTGCTTCTTAATGGGTGTAAGTCCTTTGCATTCTATGGGATGCCTTAATGAGGCTGACACCTGAGGGCAGGAAAACGCCTACCTGGAACACAAAGGACTCCTGAGAAATGGTATTGCTTTAGGAAATGTTCAGAAAACCTAGTGCCTGTTTGGACAGGTTCTTCACAAGGATTGTGCTCTGAAGATGCCACCATCTTTAATGGCACTCGAAGGACCTTCTGAAGGATGAAGTGCGGGTTGGGTCCTGTGAGGTAAGCAGTCACTGTTGTTAAGAGATAATTTTAAAATGCAAAGACTGCTTTTTATGAACAAGGTGTTCTGCAAAACGTTTTCTGGTCAATGGGAAAGAAGATGAGAAAATGTTCCCCTATCCTGATCACCAATCAAATGTTTGGTTCCCAAGAGTGTCAGTAAAAGTCCCAGTGTTCAGAATGAACGGTCACATCTGCCCCAAAGAGTGTGTGTGTGTGTGTGTGTGTGTGTGTGTGTGTGTGTCTGAGGCTCCTTGTGTGTGTGTGCGCGATCCAGCTTTCGCCTTCATGCTCTCAGTGGCTGGAAATACTCGTGCAAGTCAACTTGGTCAGTGATGGACTCGAGAAACTACAATCAGCAGCGGAGGGGTGAAAACAGACCCCGGCTTTCTGGGGACACTTGCCCAGCTTTGTCATCTGTGCCGATATTAGTGAGGGCTCTTTGTCCTTCCTGTGTGCTTCCTTGAGTACAAAAATCAAGGGAGGTTTTCTTCCACATTGTACAAGTGCTTCTTTGAGAGTTGCTATAATAGCTAAAACAGTCCAAGTCCTAAAAGGGGTTTGGAGCAGAAAAGAGCTTCCCTGGAACAGTGTGTTCAGAAATGTGTTTTTAATTATACAGCTGACCACCTGCATCTTCTATGCTGTCCGGGGGAGGCTGAGTAGGGAGTGGAGGACTGGGCGTAAGATGGCCAGGGAGAATGGAGGGTGACAAGGGAGGGCCAGGCTTCAGAGCGTCACCACCCTCAATAGCCTGAAGAAAGGGTCACAAGGTATAAATAAATATGCAAGTTGTGTGCGTGTATGTAATGGGAGGTGTTATGGGTGAAAGTTTTTGATATACAGCTAAAAAGACAGCTGGCCATGAAGAACATTTTGATGTCAAATGAGGAAATTTGAATATGGATTTTATATTAGCTAATATTAAATAATTGTGACCTTTAAGTATGATAATATTATTTTGAACACATAGAAAGAGCTCCTTTTAAAAAGAAGTATAGTAGTTCTTTTTTTAAGTTTAAGGGTCCTTAGGGATAGAATTTCACATTTGTAATATATTTATAATACTTGAAATTAAAAAGAGTAATCAAAAGAAGTTAAGCTAGAAAAGCCGTTTAATAAGATAAGTGCTAATTGTTAAAACATAGATAACTATAACATAATTAAATTTTGTAACAATATGTAGATACATAAACCAGAACTGTTAAACATTTACGCAAAATAAACTATATTTTTAACAGAAGAAACAATTGTGAGAGGCAGCCGTCTGGTGAAGGATAAGGGTTGGCGCCTACTTTTCTTTGCGACCCCGACCCGCACAGAGCAGCTCCCAGCGTGGCCAGTGTGTGTGCCTGAACGGATGGGGCCGTACCAGCCCAGTCCCAGCTCTCAGCCTCTGCTCCCCGCAGCCACGTATCCTAGGATCGTTCACACGTCCTTTCCCACCTTCTTCTACAATGTTAGTTGTAAGGAAAGTTTCAAAGTTCTTTGCCTCTGAAAGCAAAAGCGGTGATGCTGCTGAGCCCAGGGAACCTGTGTCCTGGTGATGTAGGCCAGTGGAGCTGCAGGCCTGGGCTCTGCGGTGGTAAAGGTTTTTCTCTGATGTTGCTTCTTATGCGCCTCGAGCAAGAATTTACCATGCATTCACAATACTGCTTGTTCCTAAGAATTGGGCTAAGCCTCTTAATTTTGATGAAATCAATCATGCCCTGTTTTTCATCTGAAGAAAAAGAAACATTTGTTTATTTTTGTCCTTCAGCCATCCTACAAATAGTTTAATCTGCCTTTGCAGTCACTCATTCACTCATCATCCACTCATTCATTCCACCAATATTTACTACCATCTAGCTGTGTGCAAGCCCAATATTAGATTTTTGGAGAAAAAGGAGAAGTGACAACAGACATGGCCTTTGCTTTCATGGAACCTTATGCCTAGCATGTGATTCTGCTGCCAAAAGGCAAGATATAATTTGTGATGCTTATTTCTGACCCTCCCCTCACCCCCGTATTTTTGGTTAGCTTGAACCTCGTATTTTGTAAAAATTGGAAATGTTCTATTGATGTTCATTCTTTTTTCCACCCCCAGTTTCTGGCTGGTGGTCAGCCCAGAGGAGCCAAAACATCACAAGATGGGCTGCTGCTCTTGTGTTTCTGGCCCGGCAGGAAGTGAAGGTTCTGGGAGCAGCCCAAGGAAGCCCGTCTTTTGTCAGCCTCCCAAATCTGACTTCTCAAAAGAAAACAGATTTATTTGGAAGCTGTGGTGACCAAGGAACTAATTCTTCTCTCCAAGATGAGCCTAAAGCTTTAGATGCTGCATCAAAAATATATCAGTACAGAGAGGACTCATGACAAAAATCCCATTTTTCTTTGCCACTATTACTTCATTTTCAGAAAATATGGACTTCCCTGATCATAACTCCTATCCTGACCCTCAGAGGCGAAGGCATGGTACATTTCAAAAATCAGGACTTTACACTCAATACATCTTGCTTTCAATACTCGAGCCTCATTCGCGCTTCCCGCTCCCCGTGGTCTTTCATTGTGGAGTTCGGCCACGTATGACCCCACCAGGCCAGTGTGTGTCCTTGAGTTCTCAAGGACTTGCCTCTCAGTCGTCGCTATAGCATGCTTAATGCAATCAGAGGCCCCTTTCAATTTCTGTAGGCCCCCTATAGGCATGGTACTCAGTGAATGCTGAGGGCCTTTACCTGAAAACCATGTGCCTATTCTGGAAGAGGAGCAGTTTCCTAACTTTGTTTTCAGTGGTGTGACTATAAATGATACAATGCATCCACATCCATACAATGGAATGGAATACCGTGATGAAAATGACTCTGTAGAATGTGTATTTGTCTTGGACAAAGGGCTCAGAGTTACACGCAATTTTTCTTATGTATTTTCATCAATATAGTATTACTTATGGATCTTGTAAGAAGTTGTTAGAGAATTCTACAGGAGTTTTCCATAATGCTAAGGTCACAGATTGCTTTAGAAATTGTAATATATCTAGAGACATAGAGGAAGATTTTTTTTTCTTTTTTTACTAACAATGTGGTAAAGTTATCTTGTTGAGAAATTTTAATCAGAAATGCCAACGGTGAGAGTTTTACTTTCTGCCCTGAGTGTGGTTTTCCAGAGTAAAATTTGCCAATATGCTGTTATTGTTTTCCTGCCAGTAGTTCGAATTAAATTTATACTCAGTACTGACAAAAAGGACATCAGCTCACTCATTTGTAGGCAAAAAGAGAAATTATTATTCAAATTACATTTTATATATCCTCATTTATATTTTACCTTGAGACTTTTCTTTTTTAATCCTTGATTTATATGCCCTGACAATATTTGTAAAGATAATTGATTTGAGGCAAGAAGAGAACATCAAAGGATTAAAACTCTCATTTTTAAAATTTTTCATTTTTATTTACTTTTAAAAAGTGAGAGAAAACTAAAAATAAAGACAGAGACAGGAAGGGGGAGATGTAGGAGCTTCCGAAAAGAGGGAAGGTGAAGGAAGCGTAGGGGCCTTAAATCAGGGGGACACACATAGTCTTTTCCTTATGGGGGAAGGACTGGGCTTCCTTATGACTGTAAATGATTCTCATTCAGATTTTCACTAAAACAATAGCTTGGAAAGCTACCTGAGAGTGACTCTTAAATGAGCTGTATTCTCAGATTGCTTACTCAGATGAGCAGGCAGATTCCTAATATTGTAATGAGGACGTGACTTCTCTCTACATTAAATTTAAGCTTAGACACGATGACTCAGATGACCAGATGACCAGACATTTAATGTTCTTTCTCTTCCACCTGACTTGCTCACAAGTCCTTATTTCTGCTCTATAATGACCACCAATACTCACTCTGGCGGATAACTCAATCTCTCTTTGTTTACAACAGTCTCCAGTAATTGTTCAGTCAGTTCCAGGGCTGTCCAACCTGTGGCTTGTGAGCTGCGCATGACCTAGGAAGGCTATGAAGGCAGCCCAGCACAAAATCGTTAATTTACTTAAAACATTATGAGAGTTTGTTATGATTATGTGTCACAGTGCATTCAATGTGTGGCCCAAGACAACTCTTCTTCCAGTGTGACCTAGAGATGCCAGCATTTTGGATACCACCCAGCCAGTTCAAGTTCAACCTCCCGGGCAGATCTGCTTCCCTCCTGCGGCTTCACCCTTCCACATCACCGGGGTGTACCCCGGTGAGAAGAGAAGCAGGGCACGGGCTGTGGCTGAGGGAAGGAGTATCTCTGCTTGTTCTTTCCTTGTCTCTGGTGCCTGCGAGGTATTGCTTTCTTCTCCAGTTCTAAGCCTTGCTCTCTGTTCCCAATGCATCTGCTGCTGACAGGCCACTCTCTCCTGCCCCCTAGATCCAGCAGAGATGTGCAGCAACATGAATAATTTGTGGAAAGGAAAAAAATGAAGACCACTCACTTGGATTTAGTTTCTCCTTTCCAAAAAAGAAGTGTTTTACAGTAAATAGTTGGCTTCTATATCGGGGGGATGATAAAACATGATCCTCTTATTATCTCCTTAAATATCAACCAGCACATGCTGATGTTTCCCTATCACATTGATGTTTCTCTCCCATTCTTTTCCCTCTTATCTCCTCTCTCTAGAAACAATACATTTTTCTTTTTTTTTAAGCACTGGGTGGTGTGGCTCATTTGGCTGGGCATTGTCCTGCAAACTTTTGAAATGTTGTGGGTTCAATTCCCAGTCTGGGCCTATGTCTAGGCTGAGGGTTTTGTACCCAGATGGGACATGTGCAAGAGGCAACTCATCAAGGTATCTTTTCCTCTCTTTCTCTCTCTCTTCCCCCCTTTCTAGAATCAATTAAAAAGATAAATAAAATTAAAAAAATTAAGTATCAACCAACACACAAATGCTTGTATTTGTTTTCATGAGTAAATGCCAAGGCACCTTTTATTTCTGAGCCAACCTTTTCTGTAAAACATTTTAAAAATGCTCATAATTGTACTCATCATTGCATGAAAAAGCATTAAAAATCCATTAATTTATTCTCTCAACAATATTTATTGAGGCTCTACTATGCCCCTGGTCACTTGGGGGAGTTAAGATAAATTAGATCCTGCCCTTAATGAGTTTACTGTGTATTGGCAGAAAACAGTTGTTAAAAAAGCTATTAAAATAAAATCTAATGACGGTTATGATAGGGGAGATAAAAGGTGCTGACAGAGCATTGGGGAGAGGGAGTGGGATTTAGTTTAAAACTGGAAAGACAGAGAAGAGGAAATCTCTCTGTGCCAAAAAGAGAAAGAATAGCACGTGAGAGGCCTTGAGACTAGAACGACCAGGCACTAAGAGAACCAACTGAGTCTCATCATAGCCAATGAATAGTTGTGGCCAACCTGAGATGGGAAAGAGGCCAGCACTGGTTAAGGGGCATGTATAGGACTGTAGAATTAATCCCAAGAGCATTGGGAAGCCATTTGCTGGTTTCAAATTAGATGTTTACTTGATGGAAAGGGAAGAATAATAGCTCCTCATTTCTCCCCTGGTAGGTGGTGCGCCATTTAAGGGAATATGGGACAACAAAGAAAGGTAGTAGGTTGGGGATGAGGAACAGAGGAAGACTTCCATTATGGATATATTTATTTTGAGGAGTCTGTGGAGTACCTGTGTGCTTATTTCCAGGAGACAATTAATTATACAGGACTAACCCTCATTAAACAGGGCTGAGTTGGAAATGCTTACTGAAACCATCCAATGTACTTGGTAACTATACTACTGAGAGCTACGTGAAGGCCCAGGAAGAGAATGTAAGACTGGAACTAAAATAAAGACTTGAGGAAACATGACAGTTAAGAAAGGGTAAAGTTGAAGGTTACAATAAGAAAGAAGACCTTGAGAGGAAAAGGTCAAAATGGGTAGAAGAAAAGCATCAGAGAAGCCAAAGAAAGTGACTTTTGAAAAAAAGGACATGGTCAAAATTGTCCAGCATTGCTGAGTTCATGTAATATAACTTTCTAAACATGCCCATTGACTCTCAGTGGAGGGGTGTGGCCAGAAGACCTTTTAGATGAAAATAAAATGAAGAAATGGATTGAGTTGAGAAGGGAGTGGGAAAACATACACCAAGCGCAATTACTTCCTCAAAAAACCTGTCTTGCATTTACATCTGTTCTCATGGCTTGAAATGCCCACCCTGCCTAAAGGAATCCAAGCTCCTATAAGAGAGATAAATTTACGATCAGGCCCACAGAGAAGAGTGCTGAAGTAGGCCGGATTTGGAGAGGCCATGTCTCTGAGCATAGCCAGAGAAAAATCTGCACAGGCATTGGGTTTGTCTCTCAGTTCGGCTCTACTGCTTCAAAAATCTGAGAGCCTGTGAGGGCGCTGCTTTAGCCCCATTGTCCGGTGGTGCTCCAGCTTTGTGCCAAGAGGATTTGCCAGCCTGCGTTGGAGCTGGCAGCTGCGGGAATATCGGTCCAACTGAGATGCTCAGTACGTCCTGCTCATTTACGGATGTCAGAGCCGTCCTCCTGGCACTGCTCGGGTCTCTCATTTCATTGTCATTTCAGCCAGTGGAATAAAATTTTAAGTAGGATAAGATTCCCAAGTAGGAACTGAGCCTGCTTGGGGTTCATAATTAGGGCAGGCTTCTTACTGAGAGTGTGGCCGTTTAAAATAATTTCTGAAACAAAGTTGGTAAAAATAGAATAAATAACCATGTCCTTCAATATGGATAATCCAGGACTGCCTTGACTATATCATAAAAGAAGCAGAGGATTGTTTTTAAGTAGTTGGCAAATGCCTAACTTTTGTTTTTTTTTTAGAATAATGGCTTAGAATACCGGTGTCCAAATCAGAAAAATGATTGAATCTCAATTAATCTGAATTCCATGGGGGCTTTCTACAAATGACCTTTTGCACATGTGAAATGACTCCTTTGTTTTTGCATTTCTAACAGTTTTGTTGAATTAGATGTCAAGCCAGCCCTGTTTCTTGGGGCCGGCCTCGGCAGCAGACTGGGCTGAAGGACTGCAGTCTTTCAGTCAGACACCCACTTTTCTCACTGAATTGCTCTCCTCGGAAAACAATGAGGCAATTCATTGTCCAAGTGTCCTCCAGGGATAGAAAACATCAGTCTCGAGCTGAAACCATAAAATAAGGGAGCCTTTCAATGTTTGTCTAAAACGCTTTAACCCACCCACGAAAAGAACAGAGACCATTTACAGGCTGTGGGGGAGTGGACTGGAACAGAAGACGGAGGAAGGGAAAGCAGAAAAGTGATACCTGTTTATCTGATTCCCCGAACTAGACTCTAAAGCCATTATTAATCATGTGCTGAAGTATGTCTTGTTTAAACAGCACATAGGCTGGCGCGCTGTGCGGCTCTGGGCTGAATTTGAATGGAGCTGAGCGAAGTCTCTGGGTGTCAACCTCTTCGTGCCTTATCATGTCTAAAGTGGATTAGCTTCACTGAGCAGGGATGCAGTGATCTGTTTCTGTAACAAGTTGCGACGGCTAACTGTGCACTTCCCATACCACATGAAGGAAGGTATTACTGCCATTGAATTTTAAGCCTTGATGACTCAGTGTGCTGAGCCGTGTTCCTAGCAACTGGGAGAAGAAAAACTCACCATCCAGCCTTCTTTTTCTTTTCTTTTTGTGGAGTGCCCAGAACAAGACATGTACATCTTTCAAGCACTTCTCCCTAAATTATTTAGTCCTGTATTTTAACCTATGCTGCAGTACACTAGCGTGTTACTATTACCTAGTACATGTTTCTTTTTCCTGCCAGTGTACTTCTCCCATAAAAGAATGTCTGTTTCCTTGTGTCTATTTCACTTTGTCCCCAGCACGCGGCACCCCAGCGTTTGGAACTTGGTAGGTGCTCAGTAAATAGTTGCTGAGTGAATGAATATTTGAAAACATGTTTGCTAGTTTGAGCAAATTGATAGTTATTTCTAAACAGATGTTAATAATTTGGAAATATCTTTTTTCCTTGTTTACTGACACATTAATTATTTCCTGGGGCCATAAGAAAAGACAGTCCTATCTTTTGTCATTATTACTGTATGAAAATGGTTGACGAAGTAATAATAGTTGTGTTCTATCTAAGACCAAATGTCATCATATTCTCTTATTGCTTTTGAATCAACAGCCCTGAGATGTGTTCTTACTCTAGACTATCAAAGCAGGAAGGACATCAAAGTCCTCCTAATCCAGTTGTCTTACCTGTGAGAAAAGTAAGACCTACCTAGGCGAGATGACTACTAGCCCACACCGTCCTTGCAGCAAAGCCAAGACTAAAATTCAGTATCTCTCTTCCAGTAACTGTGACACCAGAGGCCAACCTTTTCATTTACAAATGAATAATAAGCACTTAGGTATTAAATCCCTTACTCCAAATCCCCACACAGCAAGTCAGGACAGAGCCAGGGCTGGCAAAACAGCATAGGAAGTCCTACTTTCAGCGAGGATCTCTGCATTTTCCTTCTGACTTCTACAAGTAGTACATTCACACACACTCTGTACGTGCTTCTCTAGACGGCTTAGAGAACTGTGGAATATCAGGGTTGGTCAAGGATCTTATATCCCATTGGACCACACCCCTCCTGGTCTTGGTTATTACACTTCCAGTGGCTGGGAACTCAGGCACACAACTTCCTGTTCTTAGCACATTGTTGGACAGACCTAATTATTAGAAAGTTCACTCTTTAGATCAAACCTACATCTATGCCTTATCTACTTTCCATCATCAGTTCAGTTTGTATCTTTGGGGCCAGGGACAACAAGTCTAAGCCCTTTAAGTATGCCGGGGCACTCACTTGATGAACAATTTCATTGTCTCTCTAAGCTCTCTCTCTTTCAGAATAAATATCTGTCTACTATATTCTTATTATCATAGGGACTGGATAACCCGATGGTAGTTATATACATAGAATATCCTTTAATTACGTGAAAAATAACCCAGAAACCAAAATGATGCAAAAACATAAAAAATGGTGACAATTCACCAATTAATAAATACAACACAAAAAGTAGTAAGAACAAACTCAATGTATAATTATAATAGAGGTTGTCAATACAAAAACAAAGGTAAGGAAATTGGGAATAAAAATGAGGGTGGTAGAACCCTGGCCAGGTGCCTTAGTCGGTTGGAGCACTGTTCTGTGAACCCAGGGGCTGCTGGTTTGATCCATCCGACAGGGCGCGTACCTAGGTTTGGGTTTGATCCCCAGTCACCTTGCCTATAGAAGGCAGCCAATTGATGTTTCTTTCTCACATCAATGTTTCTCTCTCTGTCTCCCCCCACCTTCTTCTCTCTTTAAAATCAATAAAAAACCACATAAATCTCAGGTGAGAATGAAAAGAAATGGGGGTGACAGAGAGAGTATGTGAGATGAAGAATTTCTGCAGAGGTTTTTCTGCTAAAACCTTTAAGCAGCTCATTGGTGAAAGTAGGAGGTTATTTTGAAGTCTGAGTTATAGCAAAGCTGAGCTAGAAAGAATTTTAAAAACTTCCAGAGAACTTTCAAATCTGCAGAAATGACTCAATGCCATTGTGTGTATTAGATGGATACCACGTTGCACTGGTTATTTCAGGAAATTGTGAGATAAAAAAAAGTTTGGGATGACTGCAAAGAGTTGAGAAACAATCAAAAGACTCACCAAATTTATGTATGAAACACTGAAAATTGAACGTTTGACCAACATTTCCAGTTTCCTGTGGTTTCAGGGGCAGAACCAATAAGCCCCAATGTCCATCTTTAGTTGCCACCTACTTATTTTGTTAAGAAATCAAAAGAGCCTGTGAAGTAGAATTAGAAGAAGGCAGTAGAAAAGTTCATTCAAATTTTGCTGATCACACAAGTTGAGGGTTGGGCAACAGCCAACAGCAGAAATCTGTACAGCAATATGAGGCACCACGGGTCTCTCTTGCAGTGTGGGAGAGAAAATAAAGCATAAAAACAACGATCAGACAGGTACTTGTGATCTTTTCTAAATTATGAACCTCTCTATCTGTGCACAGAGCTTTTACAAAGACTTCTTTATCTAGTGTGGTAGCACATTTCAATGATATGTTTCTGATTCAAAAATGTAATTGAAGAAGGCCAGAGACGTTAAGATTGCTTTCAATAGGATGACGGTATTGTACATTAGGTCAGTGCCTCATTTTTTTGTTTTGTTTCATTTTGTTTTTTTCTTTTTTTTGTTTTGAGAGGACAGCATGGGTTGCCACTTCTGATGACATTGTTTTCAAACAAAAATGGTCCATTTCCTTTTTCTTTCCCTCTCCCTAGTATGTTTGACTATGTTCATTTTAACTCTATTTTTAATCACAAAAAATAAAGAAATGATGAGGCTTGTCCTAAATCTGATTCTGGGATGAGGTAAAGAGTGTATCTACTTTAATCCTGAAAATCTGATTCTGAAAACAGTCACAACCAACATCTTGTGCCCACAATTCCCATAATTAGAGTTCTCCATTTGTAGGAAAGTGGCAAATATCATAGCCTCACATCTTAGATTACTTATAGAAGTAAACTCTTTCTCTTTTATACATTATGTAAATGGCAAGTCAACTGCCTGTAATAGCAGGGTTTTTTCCTGTATTTATAATGGACTTTATCTCTTAGAATAGTTTTAGGTTCACAACAAAAATGAGCAAAAAGTACAGAGAGTTCTCAAATACTTCCTACTTCCAAACAAGCACAACCTCCCATGCAATAAATATCTGACACTGGAGTTAGTACATTTGTTGCAATTGATGAAGCTGCATTGACACATCACTTTTCTTTAATTGGAAACTAAGTCACGTCACTGAACACTTTTGGTTACAGTCCTAACACAGATCATGGAAGTAAAGTTTGACTGTACTGTTAGTAACATTGTATATTCTAAAGTATTCAGTGTATTGCTTATTCTTACTAAATCAACAAGATGATTAGCAACAAACATCTAATAGTCTTGAGGTCTGATGCTCAAGTTTTTCAGGTTTTTCATTTTTTTAATCAAATGTTATTAAAGCATCCCGAAGGGTTAACTTACATCCAGGAAAACAGAAGTGTTGTGTCAAATTTTATACAGCTAAGAAAAAGAATGGGACATGGTTGCTCACACTGTCTGGGTTATGTGATTTTGTCATATTCTTGGCAATCTTTAAAACCTGGATTTTAGTTTGCCTTCAAAAAACTGTTTTTTACATGTTGCACCCATAAAATTTTCCCTCTGAAAAAATATGAAACCCCATAAAATTTAAAACATAAGCAGTCTGTTTAGGGTCCTGCTGTCTTATAAATAAAAGGCAATTCTTGTTTAAAGCAAGGAAGTTATCAGGGATAAAGAGAGATATTACATAATAAAAAGGGGTCGATTTCAAAAAAAGACATAATCTTTGACATGCATGTGCTCCAAAACAGAGCAGCAAACTATGTCAGGCAAAAACTAATGTAACTACAAGGAGAATTAGTTAAATCCACTATTATAGGTATAGACTTTAATCCCCTCTATCACAATCAGACAGCTCCAGAGGCAGAAAATCAGCAATGGCACAGCTGAGTTAAACACCACCATCAATCAATTGGGCGTAATGGATATAGACTACTTCATCCCATAGCAGCAGAATACACATTCTTTACTAGCTCACATGGATCATTAACCAAACAAGATCAAAAAATCCTAAAATACTTGCAGATTAAATAGCACACGTTTAAATAATATATAGTCAAAAAAGAAATCTCAGGAGAAATTTTTAAGTATTTTAAAATAAATGAAAACAAAAACATAACTTCTGAGGATTTTTAGGATGCAGCAAAAATGTGCTTAGTGGAATACTTATAGCTCTGAATTCATACATAAAAAAGAAGAAAGATCTAAAATCAATCATAAACTTTCACCTTAGGAAACTAGAAAACGAAGAGCAAATTAAATCCAAAGTATGCAGAAGAAATAATGCACATTATAGAAAATATCTATAAAATTTAAAACAGAAAAATGGCATTAGTGTAGCAGCTAAGTTGGCTGGAACATCATCCCATATACCAACTGGTTGCAGGTTCAATTCCCTGTCAGGGCCCATACCTTGGTTGTAGGTTCAATCCCCAATCGGGCACTTATAGTAGGCAACTGATCAATGTTACACCCTCCCTTCTCCTCTCTCTAAAATCAATAAAAAACATGTCTTTGAGTGTGGATTAAAAAAAGAGAGAGAAAAACATTAGAGAAAATCAATAAAATGGAAATCTGGTTCTTATAAAAGATCAATAAAATTGATAAGCCTCTAAGCATATTAACTAAGAAAAAAGAAGAGAGGACACAAATTATGAATATCAGAAATTAAACAGGAGACATCATTACAGATCCCATAGGCATTAAAGATGACTGGGGAATACTATGAATAACTCTATGCTAAGGAATTAAATAATCTAAATAAAATGAACCAATTTCTTGAAAGACACAGTTGTCTAAAACTCATAGAAGAAAAACTAAACAATATGAATAAATCTATATCTCTTTTAAAAATTGAATTAATAGTAACAAACTTCAAAAACAGAAAGCATCAGGTCCATATGGGTTCATTAGTGAATACTAGCAACATTTAAAGAAGAAACTACACTAATTTTCTATAATCTTTTTCCAAAGGTACAAGTAGAGGAAACACTTTCTAACTTATTCTATGAGGCCAGCATTATTATTACACCAAAACCATAAAAAGATATTGCATGAAAATAAAACTACAGACCGATATCTCTCACGACATAGTTGCAAAAGTCCTGTAAAGGTATTAGCACATAGAATCCAGAAAAGTAAACAAAGAATTAAACACATGACCAACTTGGATTTATTACAGGTATACAAAGCTGGTTCAATATTCAAAATCAATTAATGCAGCCCATTGCATCAACAGGCTAAAAAAGAAAAATCTTATGATCATATCAATAGACACAGAAATAAACATTTAACAAATTCAACGTTCATTCATGATAAAAACTCTCAGTAAACTAAGAATACAGGGGAACCCCCTTAACCTGATAAAGAACATTCACAAAACAATATACAACTAACGTTTTACGTAAGAGTGAGGAACTTGAAGCTTTTTCTTTTAAAATCAGGTACAAGACAACGGTGTCCCCTCTTGCCATTCCTTTTCAGCATTGTACTGGAAGTTCTAGCTAATGCAATAAACAAGAAAATAAAATAGGATTATATACATATTGGGAAGAAATAAATAATATTAGCTTTGTACATGATATGGCTGTCTAATAAGAAAAAATTGACAAAAATTCTTTTAACCAATAATGTTTATAACAAGCTTGCAGGACACAAAGTTAATAAACAAAAGTCACTTGCTTCACTATACTAGCAACAAACAATTGAATTTGAAATTTAAAATATAATACCATTTACATGAGCATTCTCAGAAAATGAATTATTAATGTAACAATCTAGCAATATATCCAAGATATATATGAGTAAAACTATAAAACTTTAATGAAATAAATCAAATAACTAAATGAATGGAGAGATAATCAATGTTCATGGAGAAAAAAGCTCAGAAAGGTAAATTCTTTCCATATTAACCTATAAATTCAATTCAACCCCAATCAAAATCCCAGATAGTTATTTTGTGGATATGGACAAACTGATTCTACAGTTTATAAAGTGAAGTGAAAGACCCAGAATAGCCAAAACAATATTGAAAGAGAAGAATAAAGTGGAAGGGCTAACACTGCCTGACTTTAGGGCTTTCTGTAAAACTGCAGTAATCACGACAGTGTGAAATTGGTAAAAGAATACACAATAAGTCAGTGGAGCAAAATAGGGAACTCTGAAACAGACCCATATAAATGTAGGCAAGTGGTCTTAGACAAAGATGCAAAGAAAATTCAAGGGAAGAAAGTCGTTTTAATAGAAGCGGGGGAGAACATTTTATGTATCAGGGCCTCTGTCTATGCTTGTGCAGTTAAGTATTAAAACATCTTAACAGATGTAATAACAAAGTATGACCAGCGCTCACAATTTTTTTCATAACAAATTTTATTTCTAGGGTGGAGAGGCATGTTGGAAAGTGGAAAGAACATGAACTTCCTGTGAAGGTGGGTCTGGATTTGGGTCTTGGTTTAGGCACTCAGTTCACTTTGGATTAATTACACAGGTCTTCATGTTCCGGTCTGTGAAGCCAGGCTAAGCACGCCTACATTACAATGCTGTTCTGGGAAGGATTAGCAAAAATATATTTAAAGCCACTGCACACAGCTGGCACTTATATTGTTATGTAAAATAAAGAACACTGACTGAAGCCAGACCAAATTGTCTGGTCTTAGGCAAGCTATTTAACTTCTCTCTGTTTCCTTTTCCTCACTTGGAGATCATGATAGTAATATTGCATACCTAATGGAACTGCTGTGAAAATTTTCAAAGGCTAATAGTCAAAGTCATGTAAATTGCTTACAGCAATGCACGGCACATAATACACGCTAAATGATGTTTGCTGTAATTACGATATATCTTGGACTGGAAACACCTAAAGGGAAGAAACTGTGTTCATAGCTTTAATACCTAGACAAAGATTTTGGTCATTGTTGTCAAGATAGTCTAATGTCTAACTTTCCTTTATCTGTTATTTTTCTTATTTTGTATTTGAAATCTGTTATGTCCCATTAAGCAGTTTAAGTCAATTTCCTAATTTAGAACTATACAAATGAAATGTATTTGTGTAAGTTGATAAAAATGTCTTTTCCAAATTATCTCCTTCATGGTTTTTAGCATTAAACCATAAATTGCTTTCCATGGACCATTGTCTTAATATGCTTCCAGTTATAAATGAGACTTCAATGTAAGACCTACCAATGGTCATATTTTTCTGGAGAGCTCTCACACTGTGGAAAAATCATGAGATTTGGCATTAAATACATCTGAGTTTAGACTCAGCTCTGAAAATTACCAGCTATGTTATATGAGAAATATCAGTTATTTTCTGTGGTGTTATTTCATAATATGCAAAAGGCATGACTGTGGAAAAAAGTAGTGTATCTACCATTGTTCCATGTATATTCTGCGTGACACAAAGACATATATACTTGATTCTAAGATTTGGTGAAGTCATTAATATTCACAGTTCTAGCAACAACCTGCTCGAATTTGCATTATGACTTGGCTGCCTACTGGCCTGGTGACATTGGCAAATTAATTCACCTCATTATGCCTCAATTACCTCATCTATGAAATGGAGATAGTAAGAGTGCCTACCTGAGGGCGTTGTTTTGGGGATTAAGTAAGCCAATTCACAGAAAAGTTTTAGCATAAACTCATTATCATATTTGGAATATAAACACCTATTAATACAACCTCGAGAAATGTACGTGCTGAAAATCAGAGAGTATACAAACCAAGTGCTAGAATGAGAAATGGTGACATCAACATTTTGTGCAATAATACCATGAAGAGTATACCTCCCAGCTCAAATTCTGATGTGCCAAATCACCTGCATAGGGCATCTCTTAGACATTATGAATTTTCTGAATATTGAGAACTTTCCAAGGGTAAGAAAGTATTTTATAAACTTGCAATGTTTCAGAGCAGTAGAGGGCATAGAATAGGTGTCTTTTAAAGGGTGGAACACGTGAAGACATCCCAGCTTTATTCGGGTAGTGATACGATTTCCAAGTTTCTAAAATCTGTTACATAGTCATACTAAGTTAGAAGTCACTTTACAAGCAGATGTGAGAATTGAAATTGATTTGTATGTCTAGTATTTTAAAATCAACACAGGAAAGTATTTAAATTATATTGATAAAGACTTTTTAATGTACTCATTTTCATGTAGTTAGGAAACTAGGGTTTTTCTTATATCACTTGTTCTTCAAGTGAAGCAGTTCTATTCTGCTCCATATGCTATGAAAACAAACAAAAGAAAGCAAAATAAGTAAAAAATTTCACTTTTGATTATGTTTGATTCTTTTCAGTATTTTCTCTTAATATTTCACTTAGGGTTTTTAAAAGGGAAAATGCAAATGTTTAACTTTTAAACTCTAATGATAATTAGACCTTAGAGCCTCTTTGGTGATATCTAGATTTGTAACTTGTATTTAAGGCTTCAGTAAATCTAGAATTTGAACATTTTACAGCAGGTTCCCTTTTTTCCCTTGAGATAAAAATGATAATCTTTGCTGATCTGGCAGCTGTCAACTGAAAAGAAACTTGGGGACTCTGAGATTATTGCGGCTGAAAAAAGTTGTTTTTTTCCTATTAAATTCAGAGAGCCATATTTTTTTATTTTTGTGAGGGGCATGTTATCATTTTAATGATGTAGATCTTTGGTGTTTAAATTCTGATAGTTATTAATCAAAGAATCACTGCATTTGAAATAAAATGGTCTGTATTATTGTACCTTATTGTATAATAGATTTAGGTCTTAAATGTACAATAACAACTGTGGTATAATGATGAGCATGTCAGCCCATCAACTTTCAAAATTTTGTAATAACTTAAAGTTTTTGCTTGTACTTTTTAACCCCATAAAACACATACTTGTCAGGAACATTTAAAAATTATAATGTCTGTAATAAAACAATGGTTTAGAGAATAAAATATATACTCACCAAACAGATTAAGATAGAAAGTAATGAAATACTTTCAGTTTAACCCCTTGCTGATCACATACATCAATCTTTTCCCTTTCCCCACCTTTCACACTACTAACTTCTTATGAGTTTGTGGATACTTTTACTGTGAATGTATATATTCCAAAGCAATCTCTCCCATTGCTCCATATGCTTTTAAGCTTATATGAAAGATCATGAATTCTAAGGACAGGTTATATCTCTTCATTCTGAAATTATTTTGAGTGCCCTTAAATACTATTTTGATTTGACTCACAAATTCTTTACATATTGAAATATACATGTTTTTCTGGTTTCTTCATATTTTACTAGCTATTGCTGTTTGTTATAAAATATTTTAAAATTGGATAGTTCTTGTATTAATATTCCTATGTCTCAGAGTTTGTAATCTTATGGATATTTTAAGCAATAAAATAAAGCAGATATTGAAAGTTTTGTCTTTTCTTTCCAATTCCTGTACTTTTTATTTCATTTGTTTTTTTATTGCCTGAGCTAGGACTTCATTGTATGTTGATTAGAAGCAGCGGTAAGAAGACAGCCTTTTCTGGTCCCCGAGTTGAATGCTTTTACTTCAAAACTTTTATCATTGCATATGATGTTTATTCAGTGACATTTAAAGAGATTTCTTCATTAACTATTGACATTAATATTAATATTTTATATGTTTTTGCATCATATTTGGCAACACATTTTTAAGAAAATTATCCTTTTTACCAAAGTATTCAAATGTATTGGCATATACATAATAGTCTTTATGATTTTAAAAATCTCTAATATTTTTATGTCATTTTTTCTTGACATTTTTTTGCCAGAGTTTTATCTATCAATTATTTACTTCAAAAAACCTGATTTTATATTGTGAGTTATTTCTATTCTTTTTAATTTTTTAATATTTGTTTTTATCATGATTTGGTTTGTCATTTATTTTATGCTTAACTTACTTATTTTCAATCTTCACTTATTCATAAGAGTAGTTAAATATATTTGAGGTTATAAATTTCCTTCTAAGAACTACTTTGAGTTGTGTTGTCAAGTTTTGATATATTGCATATCATTTTTAATTAATATGATTTACTCTTTTTTAACCCATCTTACTTTGCGATATATTTTGTAGTTTAAAGTAAATATTCACTATCTTCTTTATTATTGATTTATATATTAATCACATGTTGGTCAGAAAAGTCTATGAGTGGACAAAACAACTATGGAACATTTATGGGCCATAAAAACAAAGAAAATTTTACCTTTTGTGAGAGCATGGATGGAACTGGAGAACATGATGTTAAGTGAACTAAGCCAGTCAGAGAAAGACAAATGCCATATGATTTCACTCATGTGTGGAATCTAATGAACCAAATGAACTAACAAGCAAATTAGAGACGGGTTCATAGATAGAGAGCAGATAACAGTTAAGGGAGGAGGTTAGGGGGTGGAGGCACTGGGCAAAAAAGACACAGGACCCGTGGGCGTGGACAGCACTGTGGTGACTGCAGGCAGCTGGGAGTATAAGGGAGATAAATAGCAATGAAAAAATACCATAAAAAAGTAAAAAAGAAAAGTCTATATATTAATTTAAAAAAATATGATGAGACTACTTTTGAAAACTAATATATGCTCATTTTTGGTTAGTGTTTATGTGTACATAAATTTTTTTAAACTACTATTAGTGAAGTCATAGATTTCTGTTTATCTATTAAACTTCTTCATTGTGCTGTTAATAGCCTAATATTTTTAGTGTAGTAGTCCCCCTTATTGGTGATTTCTCTTTTCATTGATGCCTGAAATAGGCCCGACTTTCTACTTTGGCATATTTTTGCCAAAAAGAGTAGTGAGTTTTCCTTTGAGAATTTCTTGCATTTCAGTGAGTCACTATATCCTTTATTTTTTGCTTTCATTTATCTTTATTAATAAACATACGACACACACAAATGCATACACATACTCCTTATTCGCCTTGTCAAAGATACATATATTCATTACCATATTGAAAATACTATTCATTTATTTAAAAATACTTGTAGTGTAGTGGTTTCATGCCAATAAAGGCAGGCCTTGAAATAGTGATAGGAATTTTAAAATTAATTCAAATTTATATGTTGGTCCTTCATACCCCACAGGAAATTACCAAGAAAAATACCTAAAATCTAAAACTAATATAAAGATTAAATTGTCCTCAAACTACATCTATGTAAAAGGTTTATCCTTAAGATTTTAAAACAAAAATATGGATTGAGGCCAAAGAAAGGAATTTTTCAATGTGGTGTAGATGATGTTAGAGCAGAAATTTGGAACAGAATTTTCCAGTTACCAATTAACATTTCAGAATTATTGAGATATTTGAGTTTGAAGTATTGCAGGATTTTCTCATTTAAGCTTTGGCATTTGACACTATCTAAATACAATTAGTCTCAGGAAAGAGAGCCTCTATTATTAGAGACTGGCTTGTTATAAGTCAGATTGATTTGTGATTCCTCCAAAGGAATTTATAACCGTAATTTTTCATCATTCATATCACATTGTCATAACTGCCACATTGCAAAGACAAGTGATCCAAATTCCCAAGTCTTAAAATGGTTGATATGCTCAGAGAAATTGAACAAATCCTCTTGAGGTCTGGCTAATTAGTCAGTTCTGCTTATCTCAGACACTGAAATCTTAAGAAAGTCTGACGCTCTTTGAGACTTTGAGCCTTTTGCAAAAAGACTTTTGCAATTTCAAAAATTAATCTCTGCCCCCATTTAAGGGAAAGAGGGTTCTAGAAAGAGATGTTGTGGGCACAGAGATTTGCCACCCAGATCACCCCCAAGGGAGGACCTTCTGTCTCAGTAGACTGCCTCCAGTGTCTGCTTCCTCAGAACTTGATCCATCTGCAGAGAACCAAGTTGCTAAAGCACACAGTTTTCCCAGGCAGGACAGACCCGGTGAATGATCAAGACAGTGGTATAAAGGCCCAGCCCCTTCCATCCAATATGGGCCATCTCTGATATGCCACATACACTCCTGAGTTCTCCATGGGGACTTCTCCTTCTGCCCCATCCTGATTATCCCCTTCTCCTTACATGATATGGATGCCTGATAAAAACCATGTTTGCCAAATTCTATCCCATGTGCTTCTGGGAAAATTAGATGTTCAACCAAAGATGGAATGACAACTTTAGATATATACCATATAAATAGTTTGGGAGGATTATGAAAAACACAAATGTATACACAATTAAGAGAGAATGTGTTAGCAAACACAAAAAGACAGATGCATTTATTATAATTTTGAAAAAAACTTGAATGCCAATTGTTTAAACTTTGATCAACTCCTCAGTCAAAGCACACAAGCAAATCAGACATTGTTGACACATTCTTACGTTTCTTGTAGCACTTCCTCTTTTACTGTAAAACCTGCCAATTTAAACAGTAATATTTCTAAGAGAATTCAATAAAAAAGAACTAAAGCAGCTGACAAAATACTGTAATGCGGAAGCCTTGGGAGAAATATACAGAATTCTAAGAATGTGAAAGGGACTGTAGAAAAACATTCCATTAAATCTAAGAAAATATATACCATTCTGATGAGAATGACCTCATGAGGATCATGTCTTTGGGTGACCAATCCAATGAATAGGACTGAGTTGGTGTCTACATTGTGTAAGACCTCCTGTTAGGCATAGCAACTATTACAACACAGTGAGAGGAAGAGGTTTACATTCACAGGTATAGGATGAAATAAGAAGACATGTTCATTGCATTTCAAATGCTGTGGGTTCCAGAAAAAGAAAGTGGGGATGGGGGGCTAGGGAGGGGAGGGAAGTGAGAGAAAGAGAGAGAGATTAGATGTATCTGAGAGAGGTTATAAAAAATGAGTAAGATCCTGCCAGTTAGGATTGAAGGGATATGGAGTTAAAGTTAAGAAAATAGCATGAGTAATGGGAAGGAAGCACGTTGTGTGCTTACTAGACTTCTTTTGGTCTCACTGTCTTAGTCATAAAGAGAAATAGTCAAGATTAGTACTTTTCAAACTACATCTCTTGAAATGCAGCTAACTCATTAAATAGTTCTTCTAGGTCAACTTGTTGGAGAATAGTCCTTGAATGAAGAACCTACAATCTATTAGCATATACGTGAACTTCTTGGAAATGTGCACAGATTAGGAAGGCTTGTTTTCTTTCTCTTTTTAAAATTCGTGCCTATGCTTGCTCTTTCAAATAAAAATATATGAGTGAGTACCTTGCCACAGCATGCATGTGCCAAGTCCAATTAAACATTAGCCTGGGCTCTGATGCCTCTGTTCTGTGCACGCGCTCACTGCTGCCTAGCAGCGGTTGTGCAATAGCGGGTGGGGAGGATGCCAAGTTGTGATAATATCTTTTTCAGGTTTTATCTGAATGTTTTGTAAGCTTCTTGTCAGACTTTTATTTATATGAAGAGGAATGTGAGTGGATGGCAGATGTGGTTGGAGATTTAACTTTGAAGTAAAAACAGCTAACTGCATCCTGTTTCCAACATCTAGATTAAATTGAAAAATATTCTTAGACTGTGAGGCAAAGTGGACAATAATGATCAGTATTTGCCACTACATATCTTTCTGAAATTATGTAAGTTTAGAAAAATACAAAAGTAAATGAGATTCTGAATTTGATATAACTGCAAATGTCACCTGTAATGATACCCTGCTTTTCAACATTTTACGTTTATCAAAACTGACTCACTCACTGGTCTTACTTATGATGTTGAAATTTTAAGACGCTATAAATTTGGGTATGTTCAATATCTTTGTACTAGAAAAGCAGCAATTCTGGTTCTTTAAAATAACTGCAGCCCTATGTATGATTTTACTTGAAAAAAAGATTATTGATTTAAAAGTTTGGAAACTTTTATGAGATACCTTTCCAGGTATTGTAGAAAATTTAATCATCTCTTCTGATTTTAAAGAACTCCCTATTCTTGGATGTGTGTTTGTAAGAAGTGAATAAATGTGGCCTCTATTATTATTATGCATAAAATAAAAACTATAGACCAAGATAGCCTTGTAATTTCATGATAAGAATTTTGGTAACAAAAAAGAAAGCAAAATAAGACAGTGCAATAATCACAATGGTTTATGAAGGAATATTAGTGAGGTCCAACTCTTAGGTCTAGAACAGAATTTACCCATGTAGTTGCTCATTAATGTTGAATAAATGAGAACTTAAGGATATTAATTTATAGTGGGAATGAAAAGAAAAAGCCAAATACACGGCACTCAGGGTTTAGAGATCCTTTAACTAAAAATGAGCAAAATATGGCTCAGTATAGCGATGCTTCAAAATATTTGGCAATAAAATGAAAATAATAGTGGGTTTAATAAAAAACTTGAAATTCTTAAAATATCCAAATGTTTCATATCTAAAGAGAACTTTTGAATTGCTAGATTATAATAATTTTTTGTAAATCTAATGTTTGGACCAAAAACAGAAACTATTTTAAAATTAAAAAAAGTACCAACAAACACTTTATATTTCAGAGTAGAGTTGATGAAAAAAGAGTAAAATTCACAGATAAAAGAATATTAAATGTGATTACTAACATTTTAGTACAATGTAGATAGTAATTTCCAGGAAGCTTATTGGAAAAAAATATAACAGAATTAATACTAATAAAATATCGATAAGGAAATTGAGGTTGTGAAAGTCAATAAGAACATCAATTTATAATGAATAGTTTTTCTCTTTTAGCAGAATTAACCTCTCCAAAAAGAACCAGGGAGAAATGAACAATGGGGACGCTGATGGAAAATACGGAGAAAAATCGATTACATCCTCAACATAGAATCATAAGCTTAAAGTTGTAAGGTGTAAGCCCCAAATTCATTTATTTACAAATCTAAAGCAGATTTCTTCCCATTTTACAGATGAGATCACTAAAGTCTAGAAAGATCTCTGAGTTAAAAGTGATAGTGCAGCTGCAGCTTTTTAATGTAGCACTTTCTATTTGTATTACTCATTTGAATTTTATTTAAGCAGTGTATTGTAAAAATATGACTGTCAAGAGCCATAAAAATTGTTTGATTGTTTACTTTAGTGTTTTATCAGCTCTTCCAATCATATTTAACTTAACAGCAATTACATAAGATGTTCTTAGTGGTTACCGGTCATTTTGCAGGGTGTGGGAGAAGCAGTGGTACACACCATCACCCTACGTGCTGTGAGTTCTCAGGGTGCTGCTCCTTCCCTTTCAGCCTGTGGGGTTTTGGTGGTTACAGCCTCCCATGCCGAACACCACACATGCAGACTTCCATTTTCTGCCGGAATACAAGGAACCAGGGAACAGCTCCGGGGGACTCTCCTGCTTATTAGTCAAAATTTCTGGCTTCCCTTTACTTTCTGACCACCCCTTCTTACCCAGTGTCTCAACAAATTCCCCTCACCTTAAGTTAGCTAGGGTCATTTTATGATGCTTGCAACCAAGGACACTGAATGTCACAGTATTTATTTGTAGACAGGACAATGGTAGTCTTTTTAAAAATAATATTAACCCTTTAAATGTTGAACAGTTTTTGGTGGTATTTTAACCCATCCATACATTTTGTAAATGAAGAAGCAAAGGCTTAAAGAGTGTTATGGGCTAAATTGTGTTGAAGCCTTATCTCCCAGTACTCGAAACATGACTGTATCTGAAGATAGGTCCTTTAAAGAGGTAATTAAGGCAAAGTGGTGTCATTTGTGTGGATCTTAATCCAATCTGGCTAGTGTTCTTACCAGATGAAGACATTAGGACACAGTGAGAAAACCAGTCACACGCATGTGCAGAGAGGTGACCGTGTGAATAGATGGATAGGAGGTACTTGCTCTAGACTGAATGCTTGTTTCCCTCCCAAAATTATATGCTGAAACCTAATCTCCATTGTGATACTATTTGGAGAGGGGGTCTTTGAGAAGGGATTATGTGATGATGGTGGAGATGAATGGGATTAACACCCTATAAAAGGGACCCCAGAGAACTCCCTGGCCCCCATCCCCGTGTGAGAACGCAGCCAGACGATAGCCCTCTATGAACCAGGAGTGGCCCCTCATCAGATCATGAATCTGCCAGTGGCTGGACTTTGGACTTCTCAGCCTCTAGAACCATGAGATATAAATTTTTATTGTTTAAGTCACCCAATCTATGGTCTCTTTGTTAGACTAGCCTGAGCTGACTAAGACAGAGTCCATCTGCATATTTAGGAGAGAAGCTTCTGAAGAAACCAAACCTGCGGACACCTTGATCTTGGACTTCTAACCTCCAGAACTGTTAGAAAATAAATTTCTATTGTTTACACTTGTGGTATCTTGTTATGGCAGCTCCAGCAAACTAATATAAAAGGGTAATATCAGTTGTTCAACATTATGCTGTTAGACATGGCAAATGTTGGGCTCAAATACAAATCTAAGAAGTCCCAGTTTGATGTGTAAACTTGGGTCATACATTTTATAAAAGTCATAATGTTATTTTGTGACATTTTAGTTAATGATGTGATGACTGGCATGGAACTTAAAACTTCTGGTTATGCTTCGCAATCTATAAAAATGGCTCTAACTGAAGACAGGATTACAACGAATCACTTATTAATGTCTATTTGCTCAGATTCCAAGTTTACATGACTTAAACAAATTTGTTAAATTTGGATAGATATTTGATTTTCCAAGACACACATTCCAGATTATGATTCAGCAAGTCTGAAGAGAAGACCACATTCATCTGTGATTTTAGAAACAAATCACATTCTAAGCTTTTCGCAAAGTTTTACAGCTCTGCCAAAACCCACAATTAATCTTTTAAAATTAATTTTGTAAATCAAATATTAAGTTACCCAAGGAATAATGCAAAATATAAATACCAAAAAAGAAAAAAGAAGAAAATTCAGCCTATCCTTAATTCAGTGGAAAATGAGGGTGAGTGAAAGTTTCTCTTGGGGAATGAATTGATTCAATTAACAGTCTTAGTTAAATTAATCCCATTAGAGAACCAAACACTATCCAGTGTTCTGAAAGAAGTAACTTACTAAGTGACCCTCTGGTCTCCCAGCAATTAATGTAATATATAGATATAGATATACACATGTCCCCTAGAGTGTTTTCTCCACTGTAGTTCAAAGGAAGCCTAATCAAAATGTTCTTATTGTCTGTTCTGTCCTTGAAAGCAGCTAAATATCTGGGGTATTATTGTCAAATGAATCACCCTCAGAAATTTATAAAAAGGAAATTTCCGTTAAAGCTATCCTCACAATTGAATAAACAACTTCATTTAGTTTCTTACAGAGTACCTTTCCCACTCTTCTATTCTATGGTCTGTCAGCAGGGTGGGTGTACTTGTGTGGAGAAAAACAGGCCTTCTCTTCCATGGCTTAAGTGGGAATGAGAAAGGTGGTCGTGCAATACCTTGGCAATTTTTGCAGCGATTTTGAATTAGTGAGCACTTGAACATAGTGCCCCAGAAAATTAAAGCGGGTGCTGTTTCCTAAGGGAAATAATGAAGTCTCCTAGGTACATAAAATTTAAAAAGGAATACCATTTAAAGTGCATCAAAACTGTAAAATTCTTAGAAATAATTCTGACAAAAAACCTATAAATTGAAAACTATAAAACATTGCTTAGAGAAGTTAAGAAAACCAAAATAAATTGAGACATTCTTTGTTCATAGATTGGAAGGCTCAATATTGGTAAGATGTCAGTTATTACCCAATTAATTAATAAAGTCAAAATACCAATAGACTTTTTTTAAAAAAAGATTTTACTTTTTTATTTTTAGAGAGAAAGGAAGGGAGACAGAGGGAGAGAAACATCAATGTGTGGTTGCCTGTCATGTGCCACCCACTGGGGACCTGGCCAGCAACCCAGGCACGTGCCCTGACTAGGAATCGAACTAATGACCCTCTGGTTTGCAGGCTGACACTCACTCCACTGAGCCACACCAGCCAGGGCCCAATGGACTTTTTTAAAAATAGCAATTGACAAGCTGGTTGTAAATTTCAAACAGAAATGCAAAAGGCCTAGACTAGCCAATAAGAATGAAGATGGAGGGCACTGCTTGGCTTCAAGATGAATTATAAACATATTGTGTGTGTGCGTGCATGCATGCATGTGTGTGTGTGTGTTTGGGATAATGATTATTTTCTTCTCTATCACCTAAAATTGTAAACAATTAAAATATTTCCCCAGCAACAAGTGTAAAATATTCTGATAAGCCTTTACTTAATACATTCCCTGGAGCCTTATCACTTAGTGTATTGTGGTCTAACTCAGTTCCTGATGAACCAGACCAAAAGGATGTAAAAAAGACCTCATGTTAGTAAAAAGCAAAAGAGATAAGTAAAATCAGGAAAGGACAAAAGGACAGTATTATTCAAAAATTTAATGAAATCAGAAGAATAGAGAAAGACTACAAGAAAGACCTGGAAAAGGGCCTTTACCAGTAAGTTGGAATTTTTGAGCGAAAGACAGTGTGAGAAAATCTCTAAACAAGATAAAGAAATTACAGTATGGTGTATATTGGAAATGCCAAGGGTTTGGAAGACACTGTTACAGAGCATTTCCAGGTGTGGCTACTTGTGTCTCGGAATCTCAGTACTATAACTACTGAGTTTTTTAAGTCATCGTCACAAATCATGAGAAAAGTAAGGCTTGCCACGAATTGTTATGACTCTGTGACTTTGGGCAAGTTTTTAACCTCTCAAATCCTCAATTTTTTTAATCCATGAAAAAAGACTGACAATAATATTACTGCCTCACAAGTCATTGTGAAAGGTTATAAGTAATTAATTATTAATAATTAATGAATGTAAAATATTAGTTCAGTGTTTGGTGTATCTAAAATACTTATCGTATATTATCTATTATTATGAATGGCAAGAATTAGTGAGAAAAATCTCAAAATTGTTTTTGTTTTTATGGAACTGAAACCTTAGGTTTACCTTTTATCTTAGGTAATGATTAAAAGTTAAATGTTTCCACTTTTGTTCACCAACAACTGTATCTCTCCAAACTTTTTTTCCGTAGAAATTCTATAACAATATGCAAGTTTCTTTTTCCCTGAGGTTTTATGCGTATGTATGCTTAGGAAAACAACATATTTACAAGAATTCCTGACTTCGTTTTTGATTAAATACATGCCCATTTATCTTTTAGTAAATGGCAATACTCTCAAACAAATAATAGGATTTTACTTTTCATGAAAAGAGGCAGGGTTGGCTTACAGATATTTAAACGAGTTTAAACTTCACCAGGCTATAAGTCTTTCCTTGAGAGTCTTCTCCATCGATGTAGCTAAATCTGTTAACTTTATTTTTAAAAGCTGTGTTTAATGGATATGAGTATAAAAGAAAGAGTGATTAGTTGTCTTTTTGAAGGAGCAGCTTAAAACTGAAAGGTATTTATAAGGAGATGGAAAATTATTCTGTTCAATTATTGTTATTTTTCTTCAGGGGTAGTAAAGTAAGATATAAAGTGTTCTTTGAAAAAGAATGGGGCCTCTTCCACAGCGCTCTAGGAATTTAGAGAGAGAGTCTGTTTCAAATTACCTCTAGAACTACAATCTTTGTTCTTATCTATGTTATTATTAAAATAAAAGTTGTAAAATTTTATAAAGGTTGACGTAATAACTGATGTTTAAAGCTAGAGCTACAATTGACAAAGGGCTGTAGTTCATGGAAAGACAAAACAGACTTTCCTTTTGCTCTTATGATATTGACTAAAGTGAAGGGGGGTGCTCATGTTATATTTATAGTATTTTCTAAATTATCCGTCACTTTAAAAAAATTATTCCTTTGTCACAATGATGAGAATGGCTACAGTTGTCTTTTACTAAAAGGTATGTGTGTTTATTGCTGATGTCTTTGTAAATATAGAACTGGAGCTGTGATCTATCTTCTTGTAATTCATTAGGCACAGGCTTTGTTATCTTTAAACAAAGTGCCAAAACTGACATCATCATCCTTGTTCTCAGTGAGCTCCAGTCAGATGCACTGTGGGGCATGTGCCCTGACTTCGTGTTCAGCATCTGGGCAAAGTGTAAGGAGTTCTGACAATGATTCCATTGTGAGTTGATGATGGAAATGCCAGAATTCTCTGTCAAGCTCGGCGTACATTGCACAACCACCCATTCCTCTCCTTCCCAGTGAGATCCTGTATCAAGCTCTATATTGCAACCCAGAAGGGTTTGAAGAGAGGAAGATTGAGGAGGGAAATGTAAGTCAGAACAGTCGACATTCTATATTGCATCCTAAAGAGGGGAATCTTATTTTTCCTGCTTTTGTAATTTCTGCTATCTACTCTAAAAAAAATAAGAATAGAGGCAACTTCACTGTCACTTTGGTCATGGGGACACACAGTGTTAAAAGTACTGGCTCGAGGAGAAATCAGGCGTTCTTTAATGTATACAGACTCTGACTACTATATATTACACATTCTAAATCTGTCTTGGTTGAATAGAACTTATCTGTCTGTATACAGTATCAAGACACAATAAAGTATACAATTGAAATCCTTTTTAGCTTTAAGAGATAAACTGTCAGGAAAGTATGTGACAAACTTTGAAACGGGCAAGAAAAATTACTAAATGTTCTGTTAGAGTTCTCTCTCCCTTTCATGGTCTTTGGCTTATTTTATATTTCTAATGTTAATACAAAAAATTATCTATAGAAATACAAATAAATTATATGCTGTTGTCTTAATTAGCTATTGCAGGTAGATATTACCGGTTTCACATCTAATTGAAAATTCATTTCCACATTCCTGAGGGCTTCTATAGCAGTATGTGTGGTCTAAAGATTCTTCTGAGTTGGTTATCGCATCTTACTGGTTCCCTTATTAACTGAATTAAGTAAAGTATTTAATGCACATTTGCTTTATATTTGTATGACAATTGTGATTTTATCTTTTTATAAAAAAAATTCTTTGTCAAAAGCTTTAAAGTGTCAACGGACTCTATTCTTTTTTTGAATTACAAACCCACAAATAGAGAAACTCTCCACAAAATTGGAAATGTTCTGTCCTGCGTAATAGATTCTTTTCAACTATTTCTGTCTTTGGTGTTTGAAAGAGTAAATACAATGAAATGATGCGTTAATATACTTTGGAAGCTGCAAATGTAGGGTATTGTTCCATACCGAGCAATGTCCAGGTTAAGATAGAGAAGACTGTTGGGAATTCTGGCTCACAGTGCTGGTGGGGCATCAAGCCAACGTGTCTCTCAAAAGAACAGAAGCCTCTTAAACTTAATAGGGAACTACGATAAAGGTAACAAGCTCACATAATCATTATACTGGTTCATTTGGATGGCAACAATAATGTCCACTCTCTCCTCTCCTAACCTAATACTGCCCTAAATATCTCCTTCCCTTACTTTTTTGTCTTATGTTTGCCCTTGAATACAAAGATAAATATTTGAGAGACAATAAAACCAATAAAATAATAATAGATGCCATTTATTGGAAAGCTACTATTTATAGACACTTTACACTTATTGCTAGAGTTATTCTTTACAGCTACTCTATCTGGAAAGTATTATTACCTATATTCTATGCATGAGAAAACCAGTGCTCAAAGAGGCTAAATAACTGGCCCCAAAGCATCCATCTAGTAAGTGGTGGAGATGGCCATTGGATTAGCCATTATGCAAGGTGGAGTCTGTAAAGCTGGGCTCTGAAGTCCTACTGTCTGGCCCTGAATCCAGATTCAACCTGTAAGGTTCCTTCAAGATCACAGGCATTTAAGGTATGAACAAGAAAAGAGGATCGGACAAAACAGAAACAGAAAGGTCTGAAATACTAGACAGAGGAGCACCATGAAAGTGTGTGGTCACAGAGGGAAGAGAGGAGAGAACTCCAGGAGGAATGGAATGATCAACTGTGGCAAGTGCATAAGGATGCCAACGAATGTAACTAAAATGATTTGTGTGGAGCAATATGGGGTGATCATTGACAAACTTCCCTAGGAAATTTCTACAAAGTGGAAGCAGAGACCAGATAGCAATCTGTTGAAGAAGAAATGTGGGGATACAGAAGGAACAAACTGGAGACACAGGAGAGGGGAAAAATGCCGAGGAAATTCCCTAAGAGACCTTTGACAAGTAGCAAAGACCGTCAGGAGAGACTGATGCATGGGATTTGGAGATTAGAAGACATAACACCCACCAAGCTTGAATTTTTCTGTGGAAACAGGGGACAAAGGTGAGGTTTGAGAAAGTGAACTGAGCATAGGAGCCACCTGGGAGGCAAAGGACAGCTTGCTGATGGTCTTGTCTTGCCATTGTGAGGGATGCCAGGCACTGCTTATTACGAACATACAGATAGTTGGCCAGGGAGGACAGCAGGCCAGCCGCGTGCCTGGGCGTCTGCATGGCGGTGTGGTTTCCTCAGGAAAACTTAGGATCCTCAAATGTCAGTCTGTATGAACATTGGAGTTTTGTAGGCCAAGTAGGTGAGGTGTAGAGACGGGCAATGTGGTGCGGCAAAAGTGACTAAAGTAAAGAAGGAGGAGGAGAGGGGGTGTGCTCTACCCGTATGCTGTACAAAACAGCAGAGCCCGGCCGGGGCTGTGAGGTGGCCATACAGGAGGAGGAGCGGGTCAGGAGGGCCTCTCTTTGCAGGAGGAAGGGCAGATTTAACCTCACGGGCAAAGTAAGCCTGCACAAGGCACAGCTGATGGACCGGTGAAAAATTCTTCTGGATCTCAACCCTGAAGAAGTGAAGGTGAATAAATTATTAAACACTACATTTTCATCCTAACAGAAGCCATTTTAAACTGACTTCTCTTCCAGCTGTTTCAGAAATAGCACTAGTATCTGGAGAACTTACCGAAAAGGAGTTGTCTGTAGAAGTTTCTTACTATTGCTTTTTATATTTTAGATTATTATCATTTTAGCCTGCCTGTGGTTTACTGAGTGGCAATGCAGGTTTATTGACCACCCCTCCCCCAACACAAAAAAGCTGTGGTAGAAAGCCTGTCTAGACAATTCTTGTGAGTGATATCTTCACAGAATCTACTTGACCGTATGAAAGGAGAGTGAGGAACTACCATGCTAATCACAATTAATGTTTAAATTTGGAGCTTATAATCTATTTCACTTCTGGACTTGATTGAGGGAAACCCATGCAGGTAAAACAACTCGTTTTGTCATATCTCCAATTCTCATATTAATAGATGGTAGAGAGCAAGGGGGTGGGGAGATGCAATTTTGATTAATTAAATTAATTTATTCCAAGATGTTACATTTTTCTGTGTTTGATACATTTTAGCCTAGTGGTACCAAACTTATTTGTTTAAAAAAAAAATCACAAAAACTCAGCTAAGGTCTCAGTCTAAGTAGATTTTCTATGGTAATAGAGATATAGAGCCTATAAATCGAACAAAATCTTGAACTTAGTATTTGCTGAAACCAGCCAAGAAAACGAGACACCAAACTGGTTTGCTCGAACCTGCTTAAATTCTCTCGTCCTTGAGGAAATAGTAAGTTAAAGCATCTGCTTGGAAATCTTGTAAGATAATTGGGGAGGAGGGAAGGATGGAGGGGTCAGAGGAAGTGTTAATGACTGACCCTCTGAGACAGGCTTGGCGGTGGTGCCTGGCAAATCAATGTGAGTCGTAGGCTAATGTATGTACACAAGGCTATTAAGTGCTTCTCTCTGTGTCAGGCTCAGCGTTTCCCCTTCTACTTTTCTCTCAGGAAACGCCATTAAGGAGCTAATGCACCTTTTGCTGCAGGAGGCAGGAAAGGCTTCGGGGATTTGGGATGCGGTAATGCCGTTGGTCAGCGCACAGATAAACTTTCTATGTACTTCACCTAAAGTAAACTGGCCTAACCCGAAAAAGGTAAATTTGTGTTAACTGTTATTTTCCAACTTTCATTTTCATCTCAATATTTTGAGTATAATAACATCAATTTTATCACCTGTTTCCTCTTTCAAACCCAAAAGAAAAGGAACAAGTATGAAACACATGCATGGAACCAAATTGGAGCTGAAGGAAGTTAGAGGGAATTTAAGAGCCTTATAAGTAGCCATGTATAGCTATGTTACTAATATTTTAACTTAATAAGAGTTTTAAATAATATTTTATATTGGGCATTCTTTTTCTTAACATTTTCTTTTCTAATTGCTCTTCAGTGTTATGTACATGGCAACCGCGTAGGCTGCACTCTGCTGTAGATCAGAGCTGCATCAGGAAAAAGTGAATGTTATCATTTTTGCTTTCCCCATCATTATTCTTCCTGGTACTCTATTTTATACAAGTGCTATATAAACTTAAATATCTTAACACTACTCTTGAATTGCTATATTTTAACATTAACTTACAAATCATATTTTTTTTCTGGGAAAACCTGTGTGTTCTAGGCAGTTATAATTTAAGGAAAGATTTTTCTCAGTTTATTTTTTAGCCTTTCTCTGCGTAGCTGCCCGAGCAGCTAGCTGTCTGCTCTCGGTCCTGATGCAATGGCCAGGTCACTTGCTGGGAGGAGAGTCAGTAAGTGGGGCTACAGAAATGAACGTAGACCCTGAGGCCTGGCTGGTGTGGCTCAGTGGAACTACTAGGTTGTGGTTCCATTCCTAGTCTAGGGCACATGCCTGGGTTGTCACTCAAGACCCCAGTAGGGGGCACGTGATGGGAAACCACACATTGATGTATGTCTTCCTCTCTTTCTCCCTCCCTTCCTCTCTTTAAAACTAAATAAATTAAAAAAAATTCTTTAGAGCCTTGGGATGCATGCTTCCCATTTTCTCCCATGTCATCTGCATTTTTCAAAGCTTCCAGGTACAGATCTTCAAAAAAGAAGACCCCAAGAGCTCCTGAAAGATTTCTCAGTCTCCTCAACTCCCTTTTGACTCAGCAGCCCTGTTCTCTGGAATTAAGCTGTTTTGTGTAGCCAGGCTGTATAGCAGGATGCATACTTCACCAGACAAGGCTTTCTTAGAAGGGGTTAATAGTTCCCTCACATTTGAAAATGCTGGCACACAGGTACTGTTGTGCAGAGTGCCCGGAATTTGCTGTTAATAAGTAAGTACAGGTGAAGGGTTAGAGTGATTTTCAACAGACAAATACAACTTTGTATGTCTCCATTTTATCACCATATATCTTCAGTGTTTCAAAATCTTTTGCTCCCTCCCCCCACCCCCAAAAAATCCTGGTATTTAGTAACATATCGATACCAAGCTCCTTTCTACATAAAAACATATTAGAAGTAGAACTGAAAGAAAATTACAAGCCAAGACGGAGTCCAGGCCTTGGAGTTCTCTGTTACTCTTGTAACCATTGATAACATCGCCCAACCTGAAGCTGCTTGGAACTGCATTCAGAGGCTCAGTTTAAATGTTTGATGTTATCAGCTGTTACAGGGAAACTAGAAACAACAATGAGTGCTCAGGTCTTGGTATATACCAAAGCAGGAAGAACTGTGCTTAGACTATTTTATGAAAATGTGTGTATCTCTAATTGCTATAAATCCAGATTCATGTGCCAGCAAACATTTGTTACTAAAATTGTTTAAAATTCATTTCTACCATCCTTTTCATGAAAGCAGAAGCCAAATTATTATTATCACAGCTTCTGCTGCCTTTTGAAAACATTTCTGTGATGAAAGATGACAAAAGCAATGTAACAGCCCACTTTTCTGGAAGAAGCTAGTCCCAGTGCCTAAGGGGAAACGTTCTCTAACTGGTTTATTACGAAAATCAGTCTTTGTTCAGAGAAAGAGGTGAACAAGCAGGGACTTTTACCCAGAAGAGTAAATCAAGCCTTTAGCAACTCAGGGAACAAAGTTAGGAGGAAGGCTCAGCTCCTCATTAGGACCATATTAGGGCAACGCTGCAGAAAATAAATCATTTTCTCTGGTCACGGTGCTTGGGAGAAATTTAATCAACTATTCAAATCATAGCTTTGAAAGTAACCCCAAGCTGGATTCTATAAGTAGGTTTTATCAACAGTAATTTATTGTACATTGGACAAAACCTTTTCTCCTGAAAATGATTAGGATAAGAGCTGTTTTTTTTTTAAATCTATTTTTGTTTTGGTCTTTGAAATGAGACTGGGCTTTAGTTAGTCCCTCAGACCAAAAATATGGCTATTGCGAACGAAAGGCTCTAGTATTCATCCCATATAATTTTAACTTTTGTATTTATGTTGATGGAGATGAAAGGAGAAGAAAATTTGCACTCATGCTGAAATTACACAGGGTGATGTGTAGATGACCTCTTGGACACATTTGCTTGGGACTGAAAGCAGTCGTTTCTATGCAATGACTCATATGCTACTAACCATAATTGGAACTGATTTAGTGAAGTATTTTGCTCCGAATAAATTTTGCATTTCCACTTTTAAGTGTGTATAACAGAAAAGGAGATAGGAACCTAAATTAAGAAATAATTCTATCAATATTTTCTTCATCAAAATAAAGCTATCAATGTTTCTCTTTATTGCAATCCATTCCAAATATAGTTTCTTCTGCTACAATGCATGTTCTATAAGTTCAAATAGGATTTGGTATAAAGAAAAATGAGGTCAACATAACCTGAAAGATCAGAAGGTTGTTATGTGATTCCCTTTCATCCTAGTGTTTTGTGCTGTAACAGCAGCAGAATGCAAATAGCAAAGCTGAACTCAGGAAACCATGGAAGAATGTAGGACTGTGTGTGGTGGCCATTCATCCCACCTTCTCTTGAGGTTGATCATGAGCAAAGGAAACAATGACAAGCTAATGATCCTAACGCATCAATCCATATCTTCGCTAGAGTGTGTGCAAAGCCTGCATCTGCTTGTCCGCCTACACTTTCTGATGGTGATGTGCTTGACTTCACAACCAGCAGCCTTTCTTTACCCCCTTCCGTAAGTCTACCTTCGTTTGTATTGTAAGATAAAATCCTAACATTGCATAGTAAATAAATAGTATTTATTTATTAGGATGTTAACTTAAAAATCGTGGTAAGTTGTTCTTAAGTAGGCTTTGTTATTGTTGTTAGTTCTCTGGCTACAAAGCAGCAAAGGATTTCAGTGGCCTATATTAGTTCTAGTTTTCCCCATATGCTCTGTAACTTTGTATGCAATGCAGCCTATTGCGAGCTTTTCAGGAATGGGTGTGTGTGCTTTCAGCAGATGTTTATACAGCTAAAAGCACATTTTCATCACATCAAAATAATGTTTTAATAATGTCATATTTAAAGGCATTTACAATCTCCAGGCTGTATGAGGAATCTTTCGAAGGTCAAAAATGGATTTATAGCTGCCTGATGTAAAATAATCAGCGATCTTGATTTCTAATTTTGGTGATATATTTGTAAAAAGAAATAAAATTAATCGAGAAATTACAGTTAATTGAGAGGCAGTACAGTGTAGCATAAGAATGGAGGTTCTGAATCCATACCACCTGGTTAAAATATCAGTTCTGCCAAAACGACATACATAATTTGGGCAGATCGTTTAACCTTTCTGTGGTTCAGTGTCCTTATTTGTAAAAAAAAAAAGAAGTACAATAGTGCTTACCTCATAGTGTTATCATGAGGATTAAATGTGTTAAAGTATTTGATACTTAATAATAGTACATACAAAATATTATTACCGCTTTAAAATACAACTAACTGATCGATTTGTCATACAATACTTATTTTTTTCTGATACATGAGTATCTTCAGGGTAAGATCTAATGCTTCATATATCTGTTTTATCTTTAGTGCTTAAAGCATAAGAAAGATTCAGTCAATGCTAGCTGAGTTGGGTTTAATTCTTTGATCACTTTATTTTTTGTTTTTCTTTGACTTGAAGTTTTGCTTGAAGATAGGTTCTTCAAAGATAATTACTTTGTTCCTGGTTAATCTATGCTGTAATTTAAATTTATAATTAGTTTTAGAATTTGTTTTCTTATCACTGAAAAAAAGAGCAACAATAAGTGTCAGATGGTGAAATAAAAGATACAAAAGTGCTGAAAAATCTAAAAGCAAATAATAGTAGGATTTTTGAGTAAAGAAGTTTTAGTTCCAAAAACACACCAGGCTGAACTTTTATTGGTAGCTAAGATGTGATAGTCAACAAATGTTTTCTGAATCAAACATTTTGTTGGATGCTGAGGAATAAAAAAAAAAAAAAGTCCTGAAAAGCTTGTGATATTATTAAAGGAAATATGTATATATATTCTCTAATAATATCCTTTTTTATATATTATATGTTTATATATTTAATATGCATATGAATATGTGAATTGAATATATATGAACAAATAGATATATTTAATATAATGTCTCTATATATACATATATATAGTCTCTTCAAATGGCCTCATCTATAGAAACAACCTAATCTATAGAAGTTGTTACACTAAAATTCTTCTCAAGACAGTTAAACTCTAGAACTTAATGTCTATAAATAGAGCCTTTATTTTTCTGCTTTGAAATTCACCAGGCTTCTCAATTGACAGACATTTGATTATATTTCTTGTAATCTTTTCTTACTCATCAAAGAGTAAAAGACTGTATGGATTTGGAAGCAAGTAGATTTTTGGTAACATTCAAGCAGATGGCCGTGGGTATAGACTTCATTACAAAGCTTTATAGAGGGAATTGATAATATGTTCTAGACGAGATATCTTAATAGTTCAATTCTCTGTGGATCTGTAAAATACAGGGTCTGGCACAAATAATGCCCTTTTTTTTATTACAAAATCATGAGCATATAATTCTATAATACAACAATATCACACTCAAGCACAACATATGACATTTTAGATGAAATATTCAAACTAAAACTATAAATTATTACACCCATATTATTATCCTACCAACCACACTCAAGCAGGCCTTACTTCTGCCTTGTCCTGTATATTTATTCCTGTTGGTCATGCAATGCAACCATCTTTCCATTTTGTGTTAAGGAAGAAATTACAAATTAATTCTTTCATATTCAAACATTTAAGTAGATCATTTTCCTTAAATTCCAGTGTCTCCAAGCACATTTTCAAATTGTTTATGGTTTCTGCTTTTATCTTTTTTTAAAGAATGGTGTCCTTTACGTATTTAAAGTCTCACCCCTTCATTGTGGCTATTCTACATATTCTCCACTTTGACAGATTATTCAGCCAGAGGCTGAGCAAGGAGTGAATACACCCTTGCTTTTCGGATGACATTCCTCCTTGACGTTCCCCCAGCCCTCTAAGCTCAGTTGCTGAGAACTGAGCCTTCTGCTTATAAATAATAAGAGCCTCATGGGGGTTACTTAGAGTGGTTTAGTTCCCTCTCTTCTTCACAGTGACTCTGTGAGGTGGGTGGTATCTACACCTTTAGAAGCAGAGATGATAATGGTTGGAGTAGAGATGAGCTGTTTTCTTGAGGAGCTCTGTTATGTGTGGGGTAATATGCTAGGCACCTTTACCCAATATGCTATACTTGTTAATTCATGGCATGGTTGTGCCTATTGACAGCTGAAGAAACTAGGGCCTAGCAATGAGCACATATTTACTATCTAGCCACCAAGCTAGATAGGAAAGAGACAGGGGCTCTTCCTCCAAAGTAACTCCTATCATTCTGCTCAACTACACTCTGTCTTTTCCAAGAAAAACAGCTA
Organism: Pteronotus mesoamericanus; assembly: GCF_021234165.1. Lineage (NCBI taxonomy): Eukaryota > Metazoa > Chordata > Mammalia > Chiroptera > Mormoopidae > Pteronotus > Pteronotus mesoamericanus. Next base: position 20,476,264 of record NW_026555027.1, read on the forward strand.
CACAATCAGATACATTGAAACACTCAGTTCTTTACTGCTAGAGACAAATTGCAAGCCAACAATTCTTACTTCCTCCCTGGAATATTTAATTTGACATCTGGGTACAACCTGTGTCTCTTCTGTCTTAACTTTGAAACCTGCTCTTCCCTTCACTCTAGATTTTATAGTTCATTTTAATGGGGTTCTCAGCAGCCCACGTTTTCCTGTTTAAATTTTTCTTCTGACAAGTAATAGTGTATGAATGTAATAACAGGTATTAGTTGTGACAACTGCATTGAAATGATTTTCATGACAAAATTACTTCTAAATTATTTTTTGGTAGTGCATGGATTTGCAGCTTAGTGTTGTATAATTTGTAGATGAAATTGGGTTAGTCTGTCTGTGATTACAAAAATAGTTAGAAGAATGGGAGATTTAAGAAAAAAAAGATCAAGTTAATTAGTTTAAAGAGAATTTGTTAATACGGCCAGTGTAGGGTATTTTCCCCTCCACAAAATACCATTTTTAATCATGTTACTCTCCACTTCAAAAACTATGAATAACACCCCGATTGTTTAAAGTGCAAACTATTCTTATTGTCTTCAAGTTCACCATGTCCTTCTCTAGTTACACCTCACAAAGCTTCTCTAAACAACTTTCTGCCCAACCTGCTGTCTACTGAACACACGTTGCACATTTTCACCTCTTTCATTCGTTTACTATTTTCTTTCATTGCAAAATTCTACTTTCTTCTCTGACTATATGCACTATACTCTTCCTCCAAATCTCACCTGTTCATAAAGAGTCTTCCCTGCCTTTTCTCCCCTATGAACTCCTACATACTCAGTGTAGCTGGCACTTACATGATGTCAGAGATTATTAGTAAATTCTGTTATTTTACTGAAAGCAAAAATATAAATTAGAGAAGATTGGTGATGCAACGTGACAACTCTCTGATTTAGCTCATTGAGAACAAAGCTCAGTTTCATCAAGCAAGCAGACATTGTGTGTCTGTAAGATGGAAACCATGGTGCTAGGAGCTTCTGAAATGCAAAGTGAATAAGATCATTTATGTTTCTGAAAAATGAGTTATATACTTTCGGAACAAGACATGCTATACTTTTAAAATAAAAGAATAGAAAGTATTAGCTCTAGATACAGCTCTCAGGAACATTTTGCAGATTTTAGCAAAATATTTTATCAATACTAAGGAAACATTACAATGGTCTATTTGTCAAAAAGTTCACTTCTTTGACAGTCCTTAAAAATTTCCATATGAGCTAATGTGATGGTTAATTTTCTGTGTCAACTTGGCTGGGCCAGAGTATCCAAGATATTATTAGGTTCAATGCAAGTGATGTTGTTCTGGAGGTAATTTTAAGATGAGATTACCAGTTCAATTGGTAGACTTTGGGTGAAGCAGACAACTTTCCATAATGTGGGTGGGCCTCATCCACTCAGTTAAAGGCTTTAATAGAAAAAGACTGGACTCCCCTGAGGAGGAGAGAATTCTGTCTTTGGACTTGAACTGCAACATCAACTCTTCCCTGGATCTCCAGCCTGCCAGCTTACCCGGCAGATTTCGGACTTGACGGTCTTCAGAATTGCATAAATCAATTACTTAAATTCTTCTCTTGCTCATCTCTCTCTCATTCTCTGGAGACCTGTGACTAATATGGCTAAGCTTCCTTTCAGCTCTATCTGCCCATGACTCATGTATAAAATGGAATTTGTTTTTCAAATCTGTGGTTCAACCTTGTTTGTACACAAGTCTTTGCTTGCATTTATTATTTGTCCTTAGTTTGTATCCCTGAAATGGAATCATTGCATCAAAAGATTTGAAACTTATTCAAAATCCTAGAAACTTATTTGGAAAAGTGCCATGGACTTTTGTGTCATGGTCCCTGCATTTATAATTTTTGAGTTTGAATAGCATAAAAGAAATAATTACAGAATGGTTGAAATTTGCTCAGTCTTGTTTCCTTTCCTTCTCTTTCTTCTCTGTGAGGTTCCCCACAGCCTTTCATTCTATGTCTTCGTGGATACAATGGCAACAAAGCTAATCTATGAATATCAATTTTCTTCATAGGCCTTAATCTTCTTCCTTTCTGTGGAAAAGAAACCACTGCTGAAAGCCAGTCATATGAGAAATTAGTGGCTCCTAAAATACTGCTGAACCTAAAAGAGACTTTCCAGCTACATCTGTAAAATAGTATACCATTGCAAAAAGTTTAAATCAGTCTTCCTAAAGACTTTATTTTTATTTTTACTGATCACTGACGTGAATGAACTCATATTTATCAAGAACCTTATGCCATGATTCTCCTTGAGTCTCCATTATTAGGGCTTAAATTTATTCATTCTCCATTAATTTAGGCAGCAAATACTTAGTTTATTTGCCAGGCACTATTCAGGCACTGAAGATAAGCATGAACAAAATAGACTTTGTCTGCTCTATGGAGCAAAATTCTCTTAGGAAGAAGAGACTATCACTACCAAACGCACAGGCCTTTTAAAAAGCCTGAGTCTAAAAATAAAAAAAATATGAAAATACAGAATATTTGGAATTTCAAAGCAGGAGAGGGTCACAGCCTGTTTTGGTTCTCTTATTTAATCTTAGTTATGGGGACCATGGGAAGATTTATATATATGACCGTGGAACCAATGGCCATTGGAAGGGCCCGGATTACCCTTTGGGCCTCCTACTATTCTTTTGACCAGAGTGGCACCTGCCCCCGCACAGGACCACACTGGTCAAGCTAGAACGCTTGCCCTAAGGAAGCCACAAGTAAGCATTTTAGACACAAAGCTTTCAAGAAAGGTATTAGTATGTTTTGATAGAGTTGGTTTAAATTACAAAACTAAATTTTGTTCATTATAAAAACTTTAGAAAGTAGAGAATCAAGAAGAAAGAAAAACTGACAGTTTAACTCAAATCGAGAGAGAACCACTGTTTGTTAACACTTTAACATGTTGAAACATGTAATGTAAATAAAATATGTACACATAAATGCACCTACTAAACAAAATGAGGCAGTGAGGCTCATGTTACACATAGTATTTTTAGCCTCTGTTTTTACTTAAAATTATGTTATAGAATCTTTTACTGTTTTGAAGGATTTTATCGAATGGCTGCAGAATTGGCCTCCTAGGGCTAACCTATGTACTGTTGTTGGGCATTTATGTTTTCTCCATTTGTTTATCTCATCTCAGCATCTCCTCATCTCCGCTCATTTTCTTAAGATAAATTCATAGATGTATAATTGTTTGGCCCAAAGAAAAGCATATTTTTATCTTTCTTGATGCATATGACCAAACTGTACCAATTTACTCTCCTGCGGGCAATGAATGCAAATACAAAAGATTACATTAAAAAAACAAATGCACACCAAAAGCCAATGGGCAAGATGAACAGGCAAATGATGGCAGTGTGGACCCCCAAGGCCTTCCGCTTCTGCAAAAGGCGGCCTCTGTTCAGGTCAGAAGGATCCTATCCACTGTCTTCAGGTCCATGTTCTGCTGAAGCAGATTGGTTTAGTAATGGGCTTTGAGTAGGTTTTTACCAGCAAGACTTGAGTATTCTTCCAGTTCCATCTAGTGTTTACTCAATAAGCCAAATCCCTTTCTTGGCTTGAAGCTGCCAAAGTGAGAAACTCTTCCCCTGGAGGTTTCCATGCCTCTGTGTTACTCACACTTAGAGCTTGGAAACCCTTCTTTCTTATGGAGTTTCTCCTTTGCTCCAGGTTACAGAGAAGTGATGGTTTCCTGTTCTCTTCTCTCATGGAGCCTCTAGAATTCTTCTCAAAGGAACACATCATTTCCCTGCTCAAAACGCTCTAACGGCTCCCTGTGCTATTTAAAATAAAATAAAAAGTCCTCATGGTGGAAAGCACTTCCCCCCATGACCTCTCTGACTCTTACATAGTATCCTCCAGCGCCATAGAACCTCATTCTGTCTCATGAACTTTTCATTCTTAGTCTAACCTCAGGGACTTTGGACTTGGCATTCTCTATCTCTCTTTTCTTATATCTTCATCTCTAGGTTATACTTATACTAACATAAATATTTTAAAAGTTTCCCATTTTCGTTATTATTGCACTCTGCTTTTTTTCTTCATAGCATTTAGTATTCTTGGAAATTACATCATCTGTTTATTTGTTTTTTCTTATTTGTTTTCTGTGTCTTCTTGGTGACTATAAAATCAGTGAGGGCAGGATCTCCTGTGGCTTGTTTATTGCTACATCCCTCTATGCTTGAAACTATGCTGAATTAATAAATATGTGTTGACTGAGTGAAAGAAGTGCCACATTTTGCCATGTATAATGCACACTCATGGTTTTTGTCCACATTATGCACTGGGTTATTATACATACCCATGTAATCATTATACCTATGTATAATGCACATCCTTATTTTTCCCTAAAAAATTTGGGCAAAAGAAGTGCACCCAAGATGAGGTGAAAAGTCTGAGGAAAAAAATAGGGAGAAGAAAATATGAGGACTTCAGAGGAAATGATAAAGAAAAACAAGAATCCAGAGTTCTGCCTTTTATCCCTCATCTGTGGGACCAAGTTCATGCTGACTTTGTATTTAATGTATAATGTGCCACTCACGTGGAATAGGGTTCAAGAATCTGAGTTCTCTCCAATTGTGGCTGCATTAGAAACTGGATAATGCATAATAGGTTCATTATTAAGAAAAAGTAAAAAGGAAGCCAAAATTATGTTTATGTATTTTTAAGAAAATAATTTTCATATGTGATTTGAGAAAAGCAAATTTCAGGCAGATTTGCATAAGGTGATTACTAATCAGAAGCTGGGCTGTGCTTAACACAAAATGGGAAGAACGACTTAGGGAACTAGAGATTAGGGGGAAAATGGACAAGGACACATTCAGCTGCTCTCCGCTGGCAGCATGGATGTGGTAATGGCCAAATGACAACAGTGTCTGGAAGGAAATGACAGTCTTATCCTAGGAGCCAGAAAGATTTCCTTTTTGTTTTCCCCAGAATTGTCATTATCAGCTGTGATGGATGATGAAGGACCACTTGACATTCTCCCCAAGGAATAATTGCCAACCTCATTTCTGGCCCAACCTCACATGGACTAACATGACAAAGACATAATTTTGCCCTAATTTTTGAAAGAACAGGAAAACACTGATGTAATCCATTTGTTTAATTCTAGAAAATCTTTCCCTGAAGTCTGTTTTTTGCACTGCCAAACTGGGAAGGGATGTCTGGGGGAGTAATTAAAGGCTTTAAATGTACAAGAAAGAGGGATTCTTATTGCATTCTGGGGACTCAGTGAGAATAATGGGAACCGAGGGAAATTTATTTAGATGGTGAGCAAAAGTCGGCGGGAAAATATCTGACAGCATTGTAAAGATACTTGAAGCTGCTGCTGGGGAGGGCCGATCCAGTTTATCTTTGCACAACTGCACAGTCTATACTAAGCAAATTAGTATTTTAAACAAGATTGCCAGAGGCAGAGTGATATCTGCACAAGACAACAGGCTCCTTGAAAGCTTAGGTTGTTTCCTGTTGCTCACAGATTAGTATAGATAATGCATTAAAGCCCTTTCCGTAGAGCTTCTATATTTAGAGCAGCTAGATAGTTACTGTTATGACCTGAATATATAAACTATGTATTTTAAAATTACTATTCTATAATGCTGATTTGAAGGTACATATGTATTTGAAGGTATATATATTCTGCAGGTAATCTCAGCTGGGCAAAGTCAAAACTAAGTCATTATTTGTTTTTCCTCCTACTTCACTGGTTGGTTCCTGCACCCCCCCCCCCCCCCGCCAATCTCCTGTACTGGTCCTTCCTCTTTATATTCGGTGCATATTTGTCTGATTCAGACACTGTGTCTCAGTCATCTTACCTCTTAGCTGAACTCGCTCAGATTCATGGCTTTAATGATACCTATATCTACATCTATAGATATAGATATAGATATAGATAGATAGATAGATACACTCTGACTTCCAAATTTATAGGCCCAAAGCAAGTTTTGGATGTAAACATTAAACTGTCTCCTTGACATCTCCACATTTCTATACCTAATCTTCTCAATATTAAATAGATACCTCAAATGTTACCTATTTAGAGAACCATTGAGTGTAAACTTGATGAGGTTAGGGGCTTCATTTCTTTAAAGGTGCTAGATATGTAGTAAAAGCATGCTAAATATTGTATTTGTTGGATGAATTAATAAGTGATTGCCCCAATATACCCCAATTCTGCAAACATTTTTATTGTAATTAAGTGTCCTGCCACATACATCCAGTTGGCCAAGCTGGAAAACCCAGAGACATTTCAAATTCCTCTCCCATTTCACCTTCTACATCAAATCAGTCATTACATCTTCTTAATTCTGTAATAGAAAATGCTCTGGAATCCATTTCTTCCTATTACTATTAGCATTGCATTTTCTTGTCTTCTCTAACAAAAGTATATTTGTATACTTTTCATTACATTTCTGTAATGGTTTGAACTTTGTTCCCACCCCAATCTGTACACGTGAGCCCCCCCCCATACCTCAGAATGTGACTGTATTTGGAGACAGAAATTTTAAAGGGGTAATCACCCGAAGTGAGATTGTTAGAGTGCGCCTGAATCCAGCCTGTCTGGTGTCCTTGCAAAAAGGAGATAGGAAGACACAGGGACACCAGGCGAGCCTGTGCACAGAGGAAAAGCCCTCCGAGGACTCAGCTAGAAGGTGACCGTCTGCAAGCCAAGGAGAGAGGTCGCAGAAGAAACTGAACCTGCCAACACCTTGATATCAAACTTCTAGCCTCCATAACTCTGAGAAATAAACTCAGGTTGTTTAAGCCACCAAGTCTGTGGTATTTTGTTATAGTAGCTCTGGCAGACTAATACATCTTTCCTAAAAAGATCCTGGAGATGTCATATTCTCTCTCTCTTTCTCCCTTTCTCATGGTATACATATGTAATAAATGTTGTAATGTCTATAAATATAAATAATACATATAATCTCTGCTCATCCTAGGTTACACTATAGAAAGAAAAGAGAAGAAATGGCAGGAAAACAAATATAAATGATAAGTAGATATTTGAAGGATAAGACAGGGTCTCATTCATCTGTCTCTGTAATCTCTATGCCTCTGTAAGCATTTTTTTTTAAATACAGTAACAACTATAAATGAACATGTTACTTCAGTGGTTCAAAAACGCCTAGTTTCTATTACCTGATAGTAAGTTCAGATGTCTTAGCATTGTATACAAAGCTCTTTACATTTAGTTTTCCCTCCATTTGTCTTTCCACATCCATCTGATCTACCTGCCCTAGAAAGGGAACAGAGAAAGAAGCAGAAAACCAAAGAGACATAATGATGAGTGATGAAGACATAGGTCATGTGGGTCCCATTGACTTCCCACTTTCAGGCCCCACAAGCCATATGCCAGGCACTATTATGAGCATTTCACATGCCAAATCTCAGCTATGCATCCTGAAGTGCAGAGAGATCATGTAAGTCCCTCCGGGTCTCACAGTGACTGGGCAGCGAGTTAGACCGAATGCCACTCAGTCCCGCTGTGCTCTTCTGCCCCTTGCCCGCTCTCTTTCCCCTGCGCTTCAGTTGTTGTTTCCTTGTTCAGTAAAACATGCTTTGCTTTTTTTTTTATTAAGATAATTCAAATTTATTTCTATTACTGACAGTAAAACACAAAAACCTTAAATAGCCTTCCTTAAATGTCTCATTCTCTAGGGAGGGAAAAACAAGTAAAATTATATAATCTTCCTTTCTCTGTCTTCTTCATAACCCTTTACATTGACCTTTTAATAACCTTTACCAAATCATAATATAAGTGCTTATTTATAGGTTTTCCTTCAACTATCCAACTTGTGCAGCACAAGATAAAAACTAAGATAATTAATAATTATTTTATATCACCTAAACATTTCTAAAAGAATCGCAACATCTTACTTTTAGCATATACCCAGCATATGGACTGATATATAGGAGGTACATAACACTACTGATGAATGGTTGACTCATGTAATTCATAAAACATATTGGGAATCCCTTATTAATTATGGTGGTAAGTAAAGGATGAAGAGATTGCATGAGAGAAAAAGTAGAACCACAACCAAAATGGGAATTTTTAAGGGCTTTGATTAGAGCCATTGAGAATGCTGTTTTCTGCCTGTAAAAATAGTTCTAACTCTGATAGATTCTTGGACTGGTTTATAAGGTATGACACTGGGGTTCCAGAAGCTGGGGAATCCTTTGATTGAATTTCTCTCTCTCTATCTCTCTCTTTCTCTTTCTTTTGTCTCATTTTTCCCCTGATATTTTATCTATAATGTTTTTAAAGACAAATGGAATGGTTTTTTCAAGTTGAGGTGGAAATATATGGTCTCGGTTTTCTTGCAAATCTATTAAATAAATTATATCACTAACACACTTAAATATCTGTCCATTTTAATTTTGTCATCAGATACAGGTTTACAAAAATTGGATGGGATTCAAGAATTTTTGAGGCTCTAAGTATTTTGAAACAGAGAGGTCCAATGCAGTTTCTAAACTAAAATTTTCAGTTACAAAAAATTTACAGTTTATAGATGAATAGAGAGGAACTATTCTTATATGTGTAGAGAGAAAAATGATAAGAGGAAGAACTGCTTCCTGGAGCTGGTAAAATTTTGTTATCAGCATTTCTAATTGGAGAAAACAAAAGGTATAGCTCCAGGGTTTTTTTTTTTTCTTTTTCTGTCGTGTCCATTATAAGTATTTATAAGAAGAGTAATGGGTTTGGATGCTGAATAAAAGTAATACAATCTGGTGAATTCTGTCTCTTATTTGTTTCAGTATATGCATAGATATGTACTTCCGATAAAAATACTAGTGAAGGCAGATAACGTGAATCATGAGCACAGAGTTCAGCAGAAGTAACGTCATTGAATGTGGCTGTATTTTGAATGGCAGAGTTGGGGTGGGGTATGTGAATGTCTCGCATGAGATAGATAGCAATTTGGATGTTTCACTAAAATGTCATATGATGTGCTTCAGTGTGATATTGTTATGTTACAAAATTACATGCTTATGATTTTGAAATAAAAGACTTTTATGTAATAAAAAAATGGTGTTATTTGTGCCGGACCCTGCATTTTAACGTTTCTTATGATAGAAATACCTGACATCTCTATTCTTACAGCTCAGTAGGTAAATGTACATATTTGTCTATGAATTATCTCACAAAAGCACATGGTGCTATTGTTTTTAATAGCAGATGTTACTTCTACAGTAATTACAAACTTCGCTTCTAGTACTGTGAATGATACTCTGGGACAGTGAATCATTGCATAGAACAATTTTCTTAAGGCCAAAATAGCACAGGAGCAAATACTTGCAAATGTCCTCATTAAAGTTCTTATACGACAGGTAAAAAAACCCCCCGCACTCAGCATCTGACAAAATTTCATACACACGGGAAATTTATTTGGATAACTATGACTATCATTCCTAGAAATCAAAGGGAGACCTCCTTAAGCAGTTCAGCTGTATTCCCAGAAACTAGGGCTTCAGAGCCATGTTCAGTCTCTAAGAAATCTCTGTCTGTGGGATAATAGGTTTTGTAGCCACTTGTGAAAATTGACTGGCATCAATTCCAGAAAAGATGTTACTGATTTTGATGAATGTGCCTTTTCTGAGAAACAGAATGATTAGCCAAGAAGCTGGGCACAGTTAGGGCGATGAGGCAGCACAGTCACCATGGATGGGCCTCTACCCAGGGACTGGTTAAAATCAGGCCTGATCAGTTAATCTAGAGTTAGACCGTAGATCAGTGAGAGTACCAGGGGTTGGGAGCTGACTGGCAATGAACTTTCTGGACTTGTGGAGGTGTTCTAGACTTTGTGCAGTTTGTTCCATGGGTTTTTTATTTGTCAAAAGTCATCCAATTGGCTAAAAATTGGCTAGGATTTGAAAATTATTTAAAATGGATGAATTTTATCTGAATCAAATTATATCTCAATAAAGCTGATTGCATGGAAATCAGGTTTGGAAGGGTGACTCTGTTTGGAGGCAGCGGCCTAAGACAAAATGGGAAGGCGAAGCATGTGCTGGAAATGCCCCCTTCCTGACCCTGTGGCCTTCTTGTTCTCCCTGGCCTAGACACAGTGTCCTCTGGAGGGCCCCGGAGTCTCCTCAGGCTCTTGGTGCGGTCATCCATCACTGCACGTCTAGCCCTTAGGTGCTCTACAAGTATGTGATGAGTGGATAAATAAAGAAATAAAGGGGAAAAAGGAAGGAAGGAAAAAGAAAGAGAAGCTGGCTAAACAATTTATACTAAGGAATCAGTGTCTTGTAACAGACTATTTCATTATCCTCCTTAGTATTTCTTTTTTCCTTCTTCCTTTTTTTTAAATTGAAAAACAAACAATTTCTGGTGGGACAATGATCTCACTGGAAAGTATTTATTCTTCTAGAAAATGAGAAGAAACTTAAAAGGTAAAAATGGATAGACTGACTAATTGCTTAAAATTTAGTAACTGAGTTGGTGACTGTAAAAGAGATTTTGAATGCGGGAGTTTGCCCAAGTTCCTCATTCTGTGCCCTGCACAAGACCGAAATGTTATACTACTGCCCAGTGAGGAACACAGGCTTTGAAGTCAGTTGGACATGGCTTTGAATCCCAGCTCTGCCACTCACAATACAGCCACATGATACTTGAAACGATGCTTAATCTCACTAAACCTGTTTTCACATTTGTAATGGGCAGTTAATTTTACCTCTCTCATTGGATTATAAGGATTCCATGAAATTTAAAAAAATGTTTGAAATTTGTTAGCTCTTTTTCTTCCCCCTTCCTGACCCCGAGTTACTCCCTACCCTAACTCAATCAGGCCTGCCAGCAGGAACCCTGAGAGATAACCATGGCAACCCCAGAGGTGGGTGATTACAAGACAGTGTGTGATAGGGACAAGTATATGGTGAAAAAAACAGCGATATAGTCAGGGGTACCATGCGTATATGCTGTGCTATGCGATAATAAATAAAGGAGCATTCCTCTATATTATAATATCCAGCTTTAGTTAAATGATGCATATTCTATCCTGAGATAATAATAGAGAAAAATGTATCCTGTAAATGTCCTTTTCCGTGAAGACAGGGATTCACATCTGTTTTGTTCTCTGCTCTACTGCTAGGGTTGAAAACCTGACACAGGCTAGGTAGGCACACAAATCCTTGTTGTGTAGAAGAATAGTAAAACCAAACAATGTTGTCACTTTGAGCAAGACCAAAATAGGCAAAATTATTCTCTTTAAATGACTTAAGATCTGAATTGACACTGATACTTTCCACGATGAGCTTTAGAAAAAAACTTTACTCTGAGAACATTCTAATTGTCCACAAAGTTGCCTGGGAACAATACAAAGACGGAAAGTTTTTAAACGTCAGTAAAACTCTGTATATCCTGCCCACTATATATTTAATTATAAAGGAACAAAATATCTCTGTAAATAATGGCAAAAGTGTAGGGAAAAAAGTAAAACTATTTCACTCAGATATACAATTTTAAAATGTTTGGTGTTTTTTTTTCTTTCAGTTTTTCTGTGTGTTTCAAGCACAAAATAAACCTTCACACACCTATATAGATTTCCAGAGCTAACTTACATTGTGGATGGATTTTTGAATTCTGATTCTTATTACATCATATCATGAGCACTTCACCCTAATCATTCTTCATAATTTTTTAAATTGCTGCATACACTGTGGAATGTGTATCCAACATTTATGAGAAATGAGCCTAGATGCACTGGAGAGAGAGTCCTGGGCAGATGCCATCAATAATGGTTGGCTCAAGAATGAAGTGCCTGTGCCTGCCCCACCGTTGTGATAATGATGTCATGCTGCCTGTGGCACTGAAAAGCAGCAGTTCTGGGAGTCAGACTGAGTGGCTAAAAAGGGACACTTGAAGGCCTGGAGTTAACAGGAAAAGACATAGAGTCCGGCAGAAGTAATGCCTGCTTGAATGTGGATGGTAGGGTGATACTATGGATGCAATAATTCATAGTTTTCATTTGAACATTTCACCTGAAATGTCATATGGCATACTTGAGTGTGATACCATTATGTTACAGAATTACATACTTATGATTTTGTAATAAAAAAGAGCATTATTTGTGCCAGACTCTGTATATGGCCGATGAGAAAGAAGACTGACAGGGAAAGCCAGAAAAATCAATGCTAGATGTCCTGTTGGTCAATGCAAAGTATTCTTGGCACTGGTGGTTCTGTCCATTGTTGAGCAATTGGAGTAATGGGGAATCTGTGGGAGCGCTGGCTTCCTTCTCTACCTATACCCTTGAGCAAGCAGGAAGAAAGAGGTTTCAAGTGAATATAAACATTCTCTGAGATGGATTATCTTTGCTATGATGATAGCTAACATACGTACTGAGTGCTCACTGTGTCTCAGGATCTGTTCTATGTTTTTTTCACCCATTAACTCATTTAATCCTCACAATGACTCCAATGAAAAATTTCCAATATTATCCCATTATCCTCATATTACAGAAAGGTGAAAGGAAACAGAGAGAAGCTCCACAAATTGTCCCTTTGTCAGGGTCCTGTGAGAGATGACATGGCACCTTCCTCTGCTGACAGGGTTGGAGCACTGAGTTTCCCATGGAAGAAATGAGCACCTAAGAAGACAATCTGGTCGTTGGACACTAATTCCATAGTTCCAGAAGTGCTCAGAGGTTCCCGGAGAATAAGCCACCCTATAGCTTGGGGTGCTTGGCTCACTTCAGACAGCACCTGGTATTTACTTGTACATAGACCTCAGGAGAAGGTCACGTTTTTCCCTAGATGTGTTTTTTCCTCCAACTCCTCCCACATACGGAATTTAAAATTAAAATTAAAAAAGCTTTCTTATTGTAAGAAAATACTATTTAAACACAAGAGTTCTGGACCCAAAGATAAATATGTATCTGTAGCGCTTTTACATATATTTGTCTATATAATTCATGTGTTACATATATATAATTTAATACTACGCACACATGCACACACATGAGTGTGAGTGTGTGGTTTCCCCACTGGTGTTTCTCCTAACCTACTCTATCCTTGCCTGCATTCCTCTCCAACTTTTGTCCTCTGTTTATGGAGATTTGAGAACTGCCCTGGTTGCAGCTAAGCCCCTCACTTCACATGTTCATTCCAGCCCACGAGGAATGTGTTTTTCTTCTCACCGTTCTACTAGCATAGTTCCCTAGAAGACCACCAATAGCTCTTCAGTTGTCATGGAGACTTCTCAGACACTGGGCCTCTTTGTAGCTTTTTAAAGAGTTAGGAACTTCTTTCTTGATATTCCTCACCATTTAGTTTCCATAATCCTGAATATCCTTGTTTTGCTTTGTGTTATTATGGCATTTTGTTCTCTCCCTGCCTACTGTGCTCTTCCACTCTGGACCCTTAACAGTTGACATTCTCCAGATTTTCACTCTCTTCCCACTGTTTTGCTCACACTGTATATTTTTTTTGTCTTAATATCATTTTTGAACTTTTCATCTCTCACCTTTATATAATAAGTTTACAGCATATAAATTTCCAGAAGTGGATATACAAGTCTCTTAGGATTGATTTAGATCTACTTGTCAACGGACTGTCCCCTGCATGGAGGACAGGCACCTTAAACTTACCGCTGGTAAAGCTCAGCTCATCATGTTTTCCCCAGACCTGCTCATCTTTCTGTGTGCCCTGTCTCAGTGAACAGTGCCATGATTTACTCACTGCTAACTAGGAAATTAGTATGGTTCTTCTTTGCTTACCTGTGTAGGAACTTCTCATTGTTTTCCCTAAATATTACATGACTCTTATATGAATGATGATATTTGAGTTGCAAGTGACAGAAAGTCAACATACATTTCCCGGAAGCAGAAAGGAAATTCTATAGCCTTGTGTCATCTTGATGGGTAGAAATACATCTGGGGAACATGGAATTCCCGCTGTCAGGGCATTCTCCAAATTTCTCAGTTTCTCCCTTGCACTGCTCCAGGCTGTTAATCTGGTTCTGTCTGTGTGTTGGCTGCATCCTCTCTGGCAATTAAGTCTAGGCTCATAGCTTCATAAAGAGAGGAAAACTTCCTTCCCCTTCTAACTCCATCCCTGGGAATGATTTTTTATTGGCTCTGCTCATGCTGTACCTCCAGCCCTTGGCCCAGTTGCTGTGGCGGGGCGCAGAGTGAGAGCAGGAGGTGTGAACGGATTTGGTCCAGCCTGCTGTTGCTGCTGCTGGCCTGACGGCGAGGCCGGGGGGGGTGGGGAGGGCGCTGGGGATCTGTTCCCCAGATAAAGACGCTGCTTTTTGACAGAAGAATCAGAGAAAGGGGTCCTGCACAGACAAACTTAATAAATGTCCACTACAAATCTATTCATTCCTCTCTACCCTTCTTCTCTTTATCTTTTCCAAACTATTTCTCTAAATTACTCTCACCACATTTCTTTTTCTTATCTGTTTAACACAAAGTCATGCCTTCTTAAATTCTGTTTTCAACACAGAGCACAAAGGCCTAATTTTATATAAATAAATAGCAAAAGAATAAATAAGATTGCATGTGTGTGTGAGTGTATAACCATTATCCATCTACATCAGACTTCAAGGTCCCATTCTCCTCTAGGTTAATGTCCCAGTTTCCTATGGCCTCCATGACTCCTAAGCCCATCCTTGGCAACCCAACCTCAAGTATTTTCACTTTCGTACCTCCGCATCAATGTATGGTAATACCAAACAGCTTTTTTTTTTATGGACACAGTAAACATTTCTTTTGTTTTTCTAATCAAATTGCCCATGCTTCTGTCTACTCTGACTGTTTCTACACTTCTGCTCAACTCCTACTCAGCCTTCAAAGCTCAGTTCCTGTGTAATCTTCCCATGGAAATCTCTCTAACCGATATTGAGCTCCTTCAATAAATAGTGTATATTTCTATTAATGCAACAAATGATTATATCTATATCACCCCCACCAATGCAAGCTCCCTGATGGCAGGAACTTTGGATTAAATTATTTTGGTGCTCCCCATAGCAAAGCATTGTTTGGTGAGTGGTACACACTCTAGAAATACTAGGGGAAAAAATCAAATTAAGAATGGAAATACCATAAACTCAATTATATGAGTCATTCATTCTGAGATACTTGGCAGAATTCTGCTTTAACATATTTTAAAAATTACATATCTGACCTATGGGAAATCATATTATTGTGCCTTAATTACATTGATTATGTTTGGGGTTTAATCAAAACCTTTTTATTAAATGATCTGTTTTGAAAATTAGGTAATCTGATTATTTTAATTTTTTAAATAAGTGAAATAATGCCAAAATCATATACGTTAGTCTATATTTTCCAAGAGAGCAAAGTGGCCAAGCATAAATTTTCTTTGATTCTGCAACTTACATTATCCTAACAATATCATAAGTAATATAATCATTTGTATAATACTATCTGGAAAAAGGTAATGGATATTAGACTATCTCTATTAACCTAAGGGTAAACACTAGAATTCTTTTAAAATAAATCCCTCAATCAACCTATATTGATGAAATTTATTCTTGAAGCTCACTTTACTGACCTGATTTGAATGACCACTATTTTCCCCCCTTTCTTTTATGATGTCTATCTGACTTCCCTTCTCTTTCTTCATGACAGACACTCTATATGTCATTAACTGCTCCATTCATTCATTCACTTATTTGCTGAGTGATTTCTGAGAGCCAGTCCTATCACAGAGCCTCTGCTCCTGAGTCACTTTGTCCCCAGGTGTTCTTTCATGGTGCCATTGTTGTGCCCAGTAGATACCTTGCTTCAGAGCTCCAAAGCCATTTATCCTTTGCCTGCTTAACACCTTTACTTGGATTTCTAACTGGTAACTTGATCTCACATATTCCGAGCTGAACTTGATTATCCACCACTTTCTCTTCCTCCCTCACAGTGAATGGCATCATAACACAGAATATGCAACACACACACTGAGAGTTATTTTTATCTCTTCTCTGTCTCTCACCATCCTGCCAATCACCAAATCACATTGTCCCTGCCTGCTGGACGTCTCTGTGATTTATCCACTTATTCCTTTTCCCACTGCCACTGTCATAGCCCAACTCACCATCAGCTTTTCTGCATCTCTCTAATTCACTCATAAATAGTCTCTAGCATCTACTTCTGTTTCTCTCCAATCTATTATTCACACTGTTGACCCAGTGATCCTTTAAAAAGGCATTGATCGGATCATGTCTCTCCCATGCTTAAAACTCTAAATGTTTTCCTGTTACTTTTAGGACAAGTTCCAAAATATATTTCAAATGGCTCACAAAGACTTGCCTTCCTTTCCAAGCTCATCATTATCTCTCTTCTCCTGGATCCCTCTCTAGGCTTCAACCACGAAACTTCCTTTTGTTTCTCAACAAATATTCTTTCCAACTTCAGGGCCCTTGTATGCATTTTTTCTTGTGTTCCTGTTTATATTAAAGCAATAATAAAATGGTCACATGTTTAGAAAAAACAAGCAGTACAAAAATCCCTAAAATTAAAACTAAAGTCTTTTCTCTCACTCACTCCTGTCACTGTTATCAGGAGTACCGGGCATCGTTTGCCTCTTGTATTATTTGGTAAAATGTGCATGTTGTATTTTTGGAAGAAGTGGTGAGAAGTGGGTTTACTCTATATTCTGTAATATAGGGCAATGATTAAAGTATGATTGAAGACTAATGACTGCCTGAATTAAAACTCTATTTCTACCACAAAGTAGAAAGGCGTGTGACCTTGGGCATGTTACTTATTCACTTTGTGTCTTAGTTTCCTCATTTTAAAATGGGAAATTAACCAGGACCTACCTCATCAGTTGTTGTAAACATTAAATGAATATACACATACACATACAAACACACATGCATGCTGATTTTGCCCATAGTTTAATATGTTTATTTTATCAATATGCTCTAAATGTACAAAATAACTACAGGAAGAATACATAGACCTGCCATTTAGACTATTAGAAAGTTCAAAGCCTAAATTTTATTGTCACCCAACCTCTAAAGGCTCATTCTGACAAGTAACCACTAGGTTGGTTAATAATCCCTTTGATGTAGGCATTTCGTCTACTCAAATGTGTGCTTCCTTTGGCCAACAACCCGTCATTTTGAGAAACGCAAAAGAAAACATTCTAGAACACGTTATTAATGCTGTTTCATTGGTTTTCTTAAAAGTGTCTGTGCGTCTTCTTCATTTGTGGAGCTTTGAGCCTGAGAATACCCGCAGTTCTAGTAATTGAGAAGCTATGTGGTCATGAAGACTCATTAGTGAGCCATAGGTTAGTACTCTGCTCACCAGATGAGTTATACAATTCAGATAGGACCTTGGTGGCTCAAGGAACCCCATGATCAATTAGCCACCACCAGTGAGTGATCTTTGTCGACAAAATGATTCTGAGACAAAATGATTCTGAGAATGAGAAATGAAAATGAGAATCATTTTCATTCTAGTGCCTGTTATGATAACTATACCTCCTTCTGACACCTTGCATTCCTTTGTCCTCACTAGCTTCCTCAACCTGAAAAGGCCTGTAACTACACACTTTTGAAAGATTTCAATGCTTTTTAAAGCAGTGTAATAATCTTAGAGACAGAAGTGTCTAACCACTTGAGGGGACATAAGAGAATGGGTGAGTGGGTCACATATGATCTAAGATGAGTTTTTTCCTCTCTCATATAGTAATGGTTTTTCTCATATTAGCTTCATTCAGTGTGAATCAGCATTAAGTAGAGTTTTTTAGTCAATTGAACATTTCTGTTGCTAAAGTTGCAATGTTGAATCCTGAATCTCTAATGAATTTTTATATATGGATGAATCAGCCTGATATAAAATTATATATTGCCTACTTTGGTCTAGCATTTTGGGATGCCAGTCTCTCATATACCCTCAGTATTTTTCCAAGATAAATTATCAGAGCTTTGTAATCCCTTTGCCAGCAAGCTTTCTCTTTCAAGGTATAATTTGCAATAGTGACCCTGAGGCATGAATGGTCTGATTCTAGGTACAGTCCTGTGAACAATTTAAAGATGGTAGCAGTAAGTCTTCCACAGAATTAGCTTCTCATTACAAAGTGACTACATCAGATAACTTCATTACCTGGCCTGCCAGCATGGCAGGAACAAATTGTACTACAGACTGGAGAGAAAGGATTACTACTGCTGGCAAAGCAGACTCAGTAGGATTTAGGAACCCAAAAGTTACCAAACTAACTGTCATCTAAAGTCTCCCGTTAAATTACTGGAGACCCATTTTCTCCCCAATGTCTTAATTTTCTACAAGAGATCTAGTAAGCCTCTGAATTCATTCTAGATTGTTCCCTGTGATAACTGATTTATCTACTCTTCTTTGTGCATTGTGGCCAACCAGAATCCTGCCCTTAATGCCAATTCATTTTCAGAGCCATCATCAGTCCTTATCTGATGTGACCCTAAGTTTCCCCTAATTCCATGAGGCTTGCTGCCAAGGCATTTTTTTGACAACTGTCTCTAGATTACTCAAGGCTCTTAGCTGTACATAACAAAAGTTGATGCTGGAGGCTAATGAAATTTTTTTCTTTTTATTATATTTTACTTTTGCTTACTTTTTTCAAATAAGGAATCTGATAATGTTTTAATTAATTTTTTGATCCTCCAACTTACCAATTTCTGTAGTGTTTTTTTTCCTAGCTCTATTCCAAGTATATAATTATATCTCCAAATATTAGTAATTTTCTCCTTTTGTTCAGTGTTTATACCTCACTTCTTTTTCTTGCATGTTTGCTTTTGCTAATATTTCTAGAACAATATACATAATAGATGTACATAAATGGATGTATTAGTGGGCGTTCTTGTCTGGTTCATGCCTTTAACGGTAATGCTTCTACCAGTAGTTCACCATTAAGATTATTGATGCTGACTTTTTGTTTGAGAGAGGTGTTATACCATAATAACTATTATTATTTTTAAAGTATCTATCTCTTCTTCTTAATCCTACTTTTTTTTTCATGGTCATATTTGGGGATCAAAAAACACTTTTAAGATTTAATTACAATACTCAATCAACTTTCTGAGTATCATCTGTCTCTCCTGCAATTTCTCCCTTTATTATTTTTCTTCCCCTCTCCCTCTTTTCTTCCAGGTACTGTCTCCTGCACGACATTGGAGGGAGAGCCACATTTCAGGACAGTCATAGTGAGTACTTAACGAGTAAATCCCTATTACTTAAATTTGGCTAAAAGAACAGATAAAAGTGCATACATACATATGCCTTTGGAAATTAAGGTAGGAGATCCTAAAACAATTTAAGATTTATTTAATATCTGCAAAATGCTAGGCACATTGCTGAAACAGTGATTACGTCAGAATGTCAACCTTAAAGGAAACTTAAGTCTGATTAGAGACCAATAAAAAAATACAGTACACTACAATGACATGTTACCAGGATATGTAGGAGAGGCACCGCTCTCTGGGAAAGACCTGGGGTGCTCAATGTCTAGTTGAGTTCTGAAAGACTAACAAAGAACTATTCTCCTGCTTTGTAACAACTTAAAAAAATTCAAAAGCAGAAGAAATTAGATATCAAATTCCAGAGTTATTTGAAATATAGTCAATGCTTGTAATTTTTTTAAATTTCATATTTCTATAAGAATGAAATGAAATATTTTGAGCTGACTTACAAAGAAGTACAAAATTATTAGCACTTTACCTCCAGAGGGTGATGTCCTCCAGCTGATTGTTGGGAGTTCAACATCACATGGCATTTTTAGAGTCAGCCCCAATTAGCCTTTCAATTTTATGATCTTAATTTTATATATCACTGTGTAAATTTTGGAGATAGCTTTCTCTCACACCTAGGACACTGGAACGCCATTGAGATTTTTAATAATATGCCATTGGTTATTAGAGCATATTATTCAGACTAATGAATGTAATCCTGGGAATCCCAAGTTGAGGGGCATTAAATGGATTTACTTGAGTACTGTCTTTAAAGTAGAAAATATTATATATGAAAATCGCCATCCTCTTAAGTTTTCGGTCTTTAGTAAGAGGTAGTATTAATAACGGTGACGGCTGTAGTGGGGGAGACTGGCTGGTGTTGGTAGTGGGAACTCTGTATAAAGCCATCGTGTCGGACATTGTTTTCAGAGACACACCTGACTTAAAATTTGAAGTCATATCTAACTTTTTGTCCTAAAATAACACTACTAATTTTGTCACATATCTTACCCATGAAACTTCAGCTGATGACTTTTTGATGTTTCAAACAATCACATTCTTTATTCAAGATGGAATATTTGACACCTCTGAGGATATGTAAAAAAATGTTGTAGTCTCTGAAGGCAGATCAAAAATAGTGGCAATGACAGCATTATTGGAATAAGTGCTTAGTTTCCTGGGATAAATATTCAAATAGTAAAAGAATTGGATGCATTGATGTATTTTTAAAAAAGAGTACTAGTTTTCTTCTATATTCATTCTTCTTTTTTATGTAGTAGGAGCGTCCTCAGTTTTGAGCAGGATAAATGACCATTTGGAATAAAGACTACATTTAAGTTTTCCTGCCTCCCTTCAAGCAAGATGAGGTCATATCACTCAGGTGTGACCAGTGAAATACAAGCAGGAGTATCATGTGGCAGCTTTGATTCTTCATTACTGGACAACCATCATGTATCTTTCTCCCTTTCTCCTTTGTCCCTTTTGCCTTCCTACAAGCTGGAATGTTACACAATTGCTGGAACTAAAGCTGGTATTTTGGTCCAGGAGACAGCCTTGGGGTTGGAGGCCATAAAACTAGAAGAATAACAAGTTAGAATCCATGTACTTAAAATTTTTATGGAACTTAGCCCCGAACAAGTCTTACATGCCTTGCCTTAAGACTTTTTATGTAAGAGAAATAGGCATATATCTTCCGTAAGTCACTGCCCCTTGGGGCCTCATATACTCAAAAGGAACTGCATTCTATATGAAATGTTTGAATAAATTCTAGTGTGTTTGTTCAAAGTATCATATTATTTTTCAGAGTCAAGATGTACTTTTAGAGTAACAGTAAAAACAAATATATTTTGTAATTTAATAAATTCAGTTGTGCTTTACAGTCACATTAATGTATTATCATTTAAATATTAATTTTCAAAAAAAATAGTCAAATTGGGAAAAATATTGGAGTGGCCTGAAGTTGGCTGGAGGCAGGGGTGGTGGCAGAGAGAAGCTGTATTCCAGATATCCTTGCACAGATTTTAGAGGAGGGCGTGACGCCTCTACCTGGAAATCCAACCTCTCTGCCCTCACCTATGTGTTATTTATGCCATAAATATTTATTTGATGTCCACTGTGCTAGAGGTAGGGTTTTAGGGAGTGACTATAAAGTAATGACTAAAACAAAGTTCCAACTCTCATGGAAACTCTATTTTAGTGTGGGGACATAAATGATAAATAAGTCATCAAAAATACATAATATGTGAGAGGTGATGTATTATGCAGAAAACTAAAACAGGATTAAGAAGTAGAATAGAATTGTGTGTATGAGGGAGGGGTGACAATTCAGAGATCTTCTGTCACTCTGGAATAAAGCAAACGTTTAACAACGACATACTCTAGTCCATTGTTTTTAATATATTACAGCTCCTGCGCTCTCACAGATGAGCACACATGAACATGCATGTCAATGAGCCCCACATTCTTGTCCCAAGAGCATTGTGAAGAGTCATAAACTTAGACCCTTCCTAGGGCTTGGATTCTATGATAAAAACAGCAAGAGTGCACATTTTATTTTTGCCTATTTCAGGTTACTTTTAAGTTCAGGCACAGTTTTTGACAATAAGATTTAATTTATAAAAACTTAATCTATGTTCAAATTTCACTTTTCTCATATTGTCCCAGAATGATACTTTTATTTCTTACCACTTTTCTCAACCTAGAGATAGATATTTTAAAACGTTTTAATGTTGGGAAAATAATCCTGTAAAAAAAAGTCTGGAATTCAAGGTGAGGAAAGATCTACGTGTGTGTACTGGTCATGCCTTCCCACTTGCTTCCCGAATGTCATTGGGCAAGTCACCAAGCTCAGTTCTTCATCTGTAAGATGAAACAAAATTAACAAGCTTCTACAGCAGAACAAGATCCTCCCTGAGAAGAACGTGAAAGGACTATAAAACTTTGGACATTGTCAGTTATTATTATATGTACTGTTCTCTCCGGGACCAGGGCGTTTTAGGGCATTGAGATTCCCCTGAAGCTCACGTGAAACCCGTGGGCTGAGAGCGCCACAGCCTCTGGTAGGCAGCGTTTGAGTAAGTGCATATCTGTTTAAACTTGTTTCCTTAATTTATTACAATAATTACTCCCTGCCATAAGGGCATATTCTCAATGTTCTATGAATAGTTGCAAGTTTACTGGGACTAAACCCATCTCAGTATTTCATTTTTAAATATATATGCACAGAATAATTGTTCATAAAAATGAAGGAAAGCCTCTAAAAATAAAATTAGAAGGTAATGCCAATAGTGGAGAAAATTGGTGACACAGGTGACAATAAGGTTAATAATTCTTACAATAGAGAAAACTTTTAGAAATAAATAAGGAAGAAATAAATATCCTGACAAAAATAAGAAAATATCTAAATACCCCATTTATTTAAAAGTTTAATCTAGAGACACAAGATGTTTTTATTCCCATTGGTTATCAAATAAAAGAGATTTAAAAGAATGAGGTGCAATTTTTTCCCCATTGGCAAAGATTTTATAAAAACTTAAAAAAATTAAGTTTTTGAGAGATGTGTACCTGCTGGTGGTAAGTATATAAATTTGTAGAGCTGGAGAAAATTTGGTAACATGACTAAAAAGTCACAAAATTTGCATAACATCAAAAGCTCTTGAAAATAGAACTCTGTTGTTTTTATTTCTAGTAATTGACCTAGTTAGAAATAATAAAGTTACACACAAAATTTTAATGTAACTAGATGTTTATTGGAGTATTATTTAGAATAGAATATTGTAGAAATAATCTAAATAAATAACAGCAGGGGATTGGTTAAATATGAATAAGACCACTTAAAGATCTTAAATTATTTAATGAATTAAAATATTAATGAAAAACATGTTAGAGTTAATATGCACTTCATGTGCTCACTAAATGAATATATGGAGAGATACACTCCAAAAATTCTCAGGGAACAAATAAAATGTTTCTTTTTGGTTTGGATTGTAAATGCTCCAAATTATGCACAATAAATATGTTACTTTACAATTATAAATAAATCCCATTTAACATAATTTATTTTTTTAAAATATTATTAAAAACTGGAATCTTAGACTACAGTAGAAAATTCAACTCAAATATGCAAAAACATCACACCATTTTCTCTAATTTACTCTCCCTTTCTCTTGAACCCATATGCCCACTAAATGGCCAAAGCGAGCTTTTCGTGGGTTAGGAGAAGCTAAACATTTCCAATTAAATTTCCCCTGCCTTAAGGGGTCATTTTTTTTAGGTAAATATTATATCAATTCAAAACTCAGACAATTTTTCCCCTCTCAAGTCCTTTCCCTGGTCCCTGATCCTTCCTCAGATATTTTCAGGATACAGAAAGAAGACGATTTATCCAGGAGGCGGGGGACTGCCGCAAGCGCATCTGTGGATGTGCTGTCTGTCTTGTTCGACAGCTTTTAGGGTACTGGCCTTTTCTAAAGTGAGTTTTGTTATTTTCAGGTATGATGACACCAACAGATCAGGAGACAGTTGTCACTGAAGATAGATTTTTACTCACTGTTCCCAAGATGAGCCTCGTGGTGAACTCCAGCGTCAGTCAGGAAGGAAAAGCAAATGAGAGCAAGAGACTTTACTGTGGTTTCCACCAGAAGGAGTAAACAAGGCAGAGTAAAGGGATTTAGGATTGGCTAGTGTGGGTAATTTCAGTAGGTTGTCTCTAGTGGTCTGATACCTGGCCCTGGAGTGATTAGGGAAGGAGCGTAGTGGCCTGGAGTGCAAGAGCTCAATCAAGGAGGTGGTTGTTGGTGTGAGTTCTGAACTGGTTGGATGGCGTGGGAAAGATGCAATTGGAAGCCATTGGAGACCTTGAAAGATCTCTAGACATTGACGAGCCCTGGGAGGGGCAGTATCATCATCTCCAGCGTCAACAGGGATCCAGATGTCAAAATGTCAGAAATACACGGTTAATACAACCTTCTTTCTGCAGCTGTCCTGAACATAGTTTCTCCCCTCTTCTGGTCTCCAAGCAGCCGACGTCTGCTTCAATGCCTGTGGACTCTACACTTGATTCCCTCACAAGGTCCCAGCTCCTGCCAGTTCCCTATCAGATTTGCTTCTTATGGTCCCTGGTCCCCTTGGTACTTTCACTTCAACTTACATGGGCATGTGGCAACTGTGGAATCTTCTGCAAGCCCTATACATTCACAGGGAACTGGGACCTAAACTCAGCCCCTGTCTAAGCCTAAAAATTGCACAAGTCTTGTTATGCTGCTACGGTCAGAGTACATTGCAGGCAATTTTGTCCCAAGGTCCCAAAGGCAAGATCACAACAAAACACTTCTGCTTTGGAGATCTTCCTCAGGCATGCTTTGGGGGAATAGACAACGGAATCTATTGAATCAGTTGAAATGGTTTTCCAAACCCCATCCTTTCTGCTATATGCTGGTTACCCTACATCTGCTTCTGTATGTGGTTGCCCCCACAAAATCTTGACCTTCCATTAGACTTTCTGTCTTTTTCCCTCTCCTCCTGCCCTTCCTTTCTCTCCTACTCCACCCTTCCCAATTATCTCCTCCTTCAAGCAGTAGGAGAACGCGTCCTCCTTCTTGTTTGAGAGGAATTAATTTACATGGTATCCTCATTCCTCCCTAGGCTGTAATTTATAAAAGCAACTCCGAGTGGAGTGACCTAAGCCTGGCTTTTTATTATTGGAGCTGCGAGATAAAAACACAGTGATTTAGTATATTAAAATATTATTCTGCTTTAATACCCCCTTAGAAAATCAGCATCCTTATAAAGGACATTCAGCTCATGTTCATACCTTTCCCTTTCAGAAGGATATCTTCTCAATTTTATTACTCTCATCTCTTCAAGCTCATCTGGGTAAACATGGCACTATGCAAATCCTTACCTTTCTGGAACAAGGTGTGTTATGCTTTCCCCAGGATATAGAGCATTTTATAGTCCTAGCTCCATCTTAATCTCTTCTGACTATCTCCATGACTGCTAGACAGCTTAGGTAAAACTGTAAGCAAAGCTTCCCTTAAAATGGCATAACGCTTGGTTAAGCCTTCAACACTGGGGATGGAGGAAGTCAGCAGCTGTCTCTGATGAAAGGCAGCAGAGCAATTCCAGCTCAAAGTTCTCACCCATTCCCGCCTCACGCAGGTTATTGTGAAATCTGTGGCTCTCAGGCACCTGGTTTAAGAAGGACAGAGGTACAGGTGGAGCCATGAAATCACCTCGCCTTTCCTGTGATCTTTCCAACAGGCAGCAAATTCTTTACAGTTTGCTCTGGGCTCTCTTTCTGGCGCAGCTATGTTCTCCTGCTCCAAAACAGTCTCCAAAGGCACCCCAGGCCACCATGCGTCTGCCTAAGCTGCTGCTGCAACTGGAATTGCTCTCTAAAAAGAGCCTTTAAGAATCCAGTCCAAGTCAGGGAAGTAAAAATAGTTTTCCAAGCCCCATCCTCTCTGCTATATGCTGGTTACTCTACATCTGCTTCTGTGTGCGGTTACTACCACAAAACCTTGACCTTCCATTGGAAATGACATGACTTCTAAATTTGGGGCCATTTCAGGTCTATAGATTCTGATCTCTCTATGTTGTAGCTTCAATACTTTCATATCAATATACAACTATAAGATAGCGTATATTTTCATTTTCATTTTGTCATTTAAGTTAAAAAACAAAATTTTGATCAGGATATACACATATATCTGTATCTAGATACATTATAGTAAAACTGAAGACCATTAATGTTACAGAAAAAGCAACAAAAGATCTCAGGGGGAAAAGACTGAATTCATCTGAAAGAATGATTAGCTTGAGTGTTGAAGATTTTGCACTGTTAGCTATCATTCAAGAGTTAGAATAAAATGCAGCTACAGAAAGATGAAGAAAATCGACCATCCATAAAATCAACCATCCATGACTCCTACTGAAATAGCTAATAAAGGATGTAACTGAAGAACAAGAAAAATGAGTTTTGATAAAATTATTGTAATGCAAGCAACAATAATAACACAAAATTCAAAATATATTGGCATAAATAATAATACATATAATGTTGAATGTTTTTAAAAATATGAAACTAAAGAGTAAATTAGTCAATAAATAGTTTGAATAAATTAGTCAATGAACTATTGGCTACCATATGCAAATTTTTGACCAATTTAGATTTTGGCTTAATTTTGTTACTGTGTTTTTAACTATACTGAAGTTTTACATTTATGTGTACTAAAGCTATCAATCTTCTTCTTTATAGTTTATTTACTTTGATATTTTGTTTAGAAAGTCACAGTGATACTCCAAGGTTATAAAAATATTTATATAATTTTTAAGAACTTACATTGTTTTTTCTATTTACAAAGGTAAGGCACATAAGCTTAATGTAATAGTTTAGATTGCATTTTAAGTGCTTCAAAACATTTTATATCTGTAGTGGAATTATTGGGTTAGAAAAAGTTCCAATTTGATGACAGTCGTTTAAAGCAAAAAATTAATTTTATCAAAAGCTCATGTAGCTGTGTACCAAAAAACCCTTCAATAAATAAAAAATAAAATAATTTTTTCTTATCTTCAGTCATATACTTTCTTTCAGTATGGACAGTAGGCCATTTTCATGTATATTATTTCACATATATTAATATATAATATATATGTGACAACCAAGGAAATAAAAGCAGAGAATATGGAAAACTATATTTTCTAGATTTTCAATTGTCTTGTGGTGAATTGTGTTTGCACTGCTGGGCAGAAGAAACACAGCCTTTGAGGCCAGACATTCTTGGATTAAGGTTGCAAGATTTAGCAAATAAAAATGGGTGTGCCTCATTATTTCAGCTAAACAATAAATGATTTTTTTAGTGTACACCCCATGCAATATTTTTTCAGGCAGCCTCATCCTAGATTGGATCTCAGCATCTCTTTTCCTGCTGTGTGCCTTTGAAAAGTTACCTAATGTCTCAAACTTTAACCTCCACATTTGCCACTTGGGAAGAATAATAGCCATTTTTGGAATCTTGACATACATATTGTATGCAAATATCTAAATATGATAAATGCTTAAAGATGTTAGAATTTTCTCTCTTCTTAAACTCCATTCTGCTACATGGAAATAGCCTCTGTTATTAATTTACAGTCCCTTGTGTAGAGAACTGTGTAACTCAGTAATGGGTAAACTAATGAATTTGCATGTTGGCAGCCAAAATTTCAAGCCACTCTATAATTAATTAATTGATTGATTTATGCACATACTGCACCTGTTATCTCACAACAAACATTGAAGTCTTCTGGTTCCTAGACTTGGGAGGGTGGATAGAGGCCAGACTAGGACATTGGATGTTAAATTTAAAATGCCATAAATAGAATTTTTGATTCCCCATCACCACGTAATTGTCTTTCAGATTTTCCAATTGTACTAAAAGGTATAATCATTGGATTCTATAAAAAACCCAGGAGGATGTCGGTATAGTCTCAATCAAAATACAAGTGGGTTTGTCTATGGAAATGCAAAGCATCTAAAAATCCCAAGAGCATTTTAGGAAAAAAAAAACGAAACTAAAGCAGAACACACCTAGCATCCAAATTTTGTTTTTTAATACCATTCCGTAACAAAAAGGACTAGGGCTCCTTGGATAAATGGCTAGTTCTTAATCTGAGGCAGGGAGTATACTAGATGAGTCTGAAGCATCTTATAATTCCAAAAAGAAATGCTTAAAGAAAACCCAAAACAAAACCCAACCTTACATCAATGGATATTTGTCCAAGTGACTTAGGAGCTGACAGAAAGAACTCCCCAATAGCCAAAGCGGGAAGGATTTGAGTAACAAAAGAATGAAGTTGTATTGGATTATAACCCAAAATGTAAAATAAATATCCATGAGTTTGTACCAATATAAATAAATGATTGAGTAAATAAATAATTAAAGATAACAGACAAATCTTTCTTGCGTAACGATTCTAAATACAGTATCCCCCCTTATTCATGTAGATGCATTCCAAGGACCTCATTGGATGCCTGAAAACACACGGCTAGTATCGAATCCAATATTTACTGTTTTTTCCTATATTTACATACTTATGATGAAGTTTAATTTATAAATCAAGTACAATAAGAGATTAACAACAATAACTAATAATAAAATAGAACAGGTATAACAATATGCTGTAATGGAAGTTATGTGAAAGGCTTGGGGCCATTATTAAGTAAAACAGGGTTCCTTGCGACCAGGCAGGCACCGTGACACCAGTACAGTCAGTCTGATCACTGAGACGGCCCCTGAGTGACTGAAGAGCAGGGAGCAAGTGCAGCCTGGACATGCAGAACAACGGGATGACTCACGTCCAGGGCAGGGCTGAGAGACGTTGCGAGGTTTTATCACCCTATTCAGCACGGCAGGCAATTTAAACCATATGAATTGTTTATTTCCGGAATTTTTTCATTTTACATTTTAAGGCTGCAGTTGCTCAAGGGTAACTGAAGCTGAGACAAACAAAACCTCAAACAAAGGGAGACCATTGTAATGTATGCAGATACTCTGCCCTCGAGGAGGTGGAGCATAGCTCCCCACTCCTCAACGGTGGGCTGTGTATAGTGACTTCCTTCCAGAGGGTCCAGTATGTAAAGGGAAGGAAAGAGTCACTTTACAGTGGTGAGACCTCACAAACCTTACCTCAGAGAAGCAACCAAGGTCAACATCGATGGTGGTAAATTATGCTGGTACTATGTCCCCCTGCCTAATGTAATGAGGTGAAAATGCCACTTTACCTCTGTATTCTTTCTCCCCCAAACCCACAGTGTCTGTCAAAGATGGGGAGCCAGTAGAATTCTTATATGTAATTGAAGTAAAGGTCAAATGATATAATCACTTTGGAAAACTGTTTGTCATTTCTTTATAAAATAAAACATATGACATAGCAATTCCATTCCTAGGTTATTAATAGCCAGACACTGGAAAGAGCCCAAATACCCATCAAACAGTGAATAGATTACAAATAATTAAAAGAAACAAACTTTGGATTCATGTAACAACATGGGGGAGGGGTGCCTTTAAAAACATTTAAGCTAAGTAAACGAAGCCAGACACAAAGAGTATGTATATTTAAAAAAGTTTTTTAGAACAGGCAAAACGAAGTGAGCGTGAAAGACAGCAGATTAATGTTTGCCTGGAGCTGGCGGGAAGAGCAGGAGTGGGGGTGGGACCGAGGAAATGAACTCCAAAACATTGCAGGGGAGACCCGTAAAGGATGGAGATATTCTGTATCTTGATTCCGGTGGTAGCTACACTATTTTATCCATTGGTAAAAAAATCATCAAACTCTTCACTTACAGGTGGTATGTTATAGAGTATATGTAAATGATACCTCAAAAAGTTGATTGAGAAAGAAAAAAAAACACTACCTAGTTAAGGATGCAATTATGGATCAAATCACAGCTCTGCCACCTGCTGTCTCTGTGACTTCAGTCTTGTCACTTAACCTCTTCATGTCTCAAAATCTTTAACAGGGCTTAACCACAGTGCTTGTCTCAAAGGAATGTTATGAGGGTTAAATGAGCAAATGAGTTTATGTGACATGATTAGAGGCTGCTTGGCACGCGATAAGCTCTAAATAAGGAATAGTTGCTCTTTGTACCCTTTATTTTTCTCTTTTTTTCCCTAGTATCTTCATTCAACAGTCATTGTGATACATCCTATCACTTTTACTTCCAAACTATGTAACACCTTTCTTCATTTTTGACTCATAAAACAAATAGCCCTTTATTTTTTTCACATTCATTCCTTTTTAAAAAAACATTTTATTTGTTTATTTTTAGACATAGGGGAAGGGAGGGAGAAAGAAGGGGAGAGAAACATCAATGTGTGTTTGCCTCTCATGTGCCCCCTACTGGGGTCCTGGCCTGCAACCCAGGCATGTGCCCTGACTGGGAATTGAACCAGGGATCCCTCGGCTCACTGGCCGGTACTCAATTCACTGAACCATACCAGCCAGGGCTACATTCACTCTTGTCCCTCTTTTTTGCTGAGTAGTTTTTTAAAATGTGAATGAGTTCATATTACATTCTAGCTAAATATCCTTCGATGGTTTTCTTCAGCACCACAAATAAAATTTGAAACTTCTTATCCTCACCAATGAGGCCCTTCCCCAGAGGCTGTTTACGCACCTCTCGTCTCCCTTCCCTCACTCACCAGGCTCCAGCTCTACTGGACTCTTGTTTTTTTATTCCTGGAACTCACTGGACTTCTTCATGCCGAGAGCCTTAGCACTGGCTCTTCCTGGCACCTAGAGGGCTCTTCCGCCAGATCTGTGAATGACTGGCTCTTATATGTCAGCTCTCAGCTTGAAATACCACCTCTAATGAGAATATTTTCCTGACAACACAAATTTAAAGGAGTTGCCCATGTGCAGTCACCATCTACTGTATTCCTTTTTTGCATAGTTATTATTTTGAAATAATCACAAACAGAGAGAAGGTAGAAAAAGCTTGGTCCAAAAAAAAAATTTTTCCCCTGAACTGCTGAGATAAAGATACTGGCAATATGGTGCTCCAATCATTCTCTGCTATTTTCGTGGCTATTTCCTACCAACATGGACATTCTCTTATATATCTGCAATATAACTAACAAAATCAGAAAATTAACATTAATACCCAACTGCCATTTAAGCATTTGGCTATATTCACGTTGTGCCAACAATATCCTTCATAACAGAAGGGTCCAGTTCAAAATCATGTGCTGCATGATTTTAGCTGTCCTTAGTCTTTTCAAACTGGAAGAGTTCTTTAGTTTTGTTTGTTTGCTGGTTTTCACTCTCATGACCTCATTACCCACCAGCTATTTTGTAGACTGTCTCTCAGTTTGGATTTGCCTGATATTTCCTTATGATTAGACTCTGTTATGAATCATTGGCAAAAACATTGCAGAAATGATGCTGTAACCCTCTCATTGCTTCCTTCTAGGTGGCATGAGAGCTTGGTTCCACCCTTTACAAGTCATGCTCACTTTGATCACTTGGCGAAGGAGGTGCCTGCCAGGTTTCTCCACTAGAAAGTTACTCATTTCCCCTTGTCATTTGTAAGCCTTTTGTGGGAGGCACTGAAAAACTGTAAATTTCCATTATTTTTCATTTACTTATATATATTTATATATATATATATATATATATAAACTAATGGTTCCCTATCTTAATTCACTATGTTTTAACCTTTTGCTCTCACTTCCTTTGATGCTCACACTCCCAGAGTTGGCGAGGAGGAGCCTCTCCAAGCTGACTTTTTTTTTTTTCTTTTTGACACATTTCAATCGTTTCAGTGTTTCCTTGCTTTCTAGCATGATTACACTTTCTGGCTTCATCTGGTGCTTTCCCTGCTCAGCCTCTGTGTCAGTTGTCTTTTCAAGGAGCCCTGTTTCCTTTTAGTAAAAAATCGTATTTAGAGCACAAGATCGGGGATTTATGTGTCCTCATTGTTATTGGGATTTGGTGCTTGAGCTCTCTCAGACTATAATATTATATAAAATATGCCTATTATAATATATTATCATATAATATATTGCCCGGGTTTTGCCTGAGAAGTCTCAAACATATATTTTATGTTTATTTAACATATAATATAATTGTATATTTAATATATAATACACATATATTAGAAATATTTTTTATATATTATAAAGTATATGTATTCCTACATGTGTTTCTCTCTGTATTTATCTACATATATATTAACAAGTATGAATTTTCCAGTCCAATCCAACCACACAAGCAGGATTCATTGTAGTTTCCTCATTTGCTGAAACTGTACCTTCCTTTTCCCCAGTGAGAAAGTCTGACTCCCACTGGCCTTAGCGTGCTGTCTTACCTGCTGTGTCTCTGGTAACAAGCGCCAGGGGCCCAGCTCCCCTTCCCCTCCTCCCTCTGCCCTATCTGCCCCTCCAGTTTCAGGACTGAATTGTCCTGGAGGGGAAGGGGGAGAGGAAGAACTACTCTGTTCCGAATGCTTATGTAAGTCACCACAACATAATTTACCCTGTCTGTTTTTCACTGTATGTCTCTCCCAACTAAAACACAAACTCTGCAAAGGCAGGCAGGTTTTCTGCATTGTCACCGAAAAATCTGGGCTCTGGGGAGGCAAGGAATGGATATTTGTTTCTTCTGCAATACACAGGTAGAGGATTAAATAAACTTAAGCCACTTATTCTTCTTTAAGTTAGTAAGACTTAGGCCTCTACAACAATGCAGATATCAGTCAGTTTAATTGTATCTTTCACATTCAAACATTGCTTTAGACTTGTAAAGGCATAGTTTTAAAATTATGATTTTGTCAGCTTTAGGAATTATTACCACCAAGATAAAACTACTTCTACTTCTTGGTGTTCAGTGGTAACGACATATTACCTACATTTTTAAGAGTATTTTATCTGTAACTATAATATTCCCCCCAAAAGATTATTCAGTTGTATATGCTAATGTCAGTCAATAAAATATTGAGAGGTTGATTCTATTGAAGGTTTACTTTGTACATTTAAGTTACAGAGTTTCTTATATTTCTCATTCATGTAATATGCATATTGTCATTTTGATAGACTTGCAGCAAATAAAACCTGATTTAAATATAAGTTATATTCTACCTATTAGTAAGATAAATGATATAATTTATTATGTGAAGGAGTTAGTTTACTTATTTTCCTGTTTCCTGTATGATCTCTTCCAGAAGGACAAGATTTTCACTTGGAAACATCCCACATGCTACAGCATGTTCCATGAGATATGCTCGTTGCTAAGGTAACTGTATTTTCCTGAAAATACCAAACTAAACAGGAGCCTGAATCATCAGTAAGTGATTTGCTGCTATTATATTCACTGAAATTTTCTTTAGCATAGCATTCAAGTAAACACATAATGACCAGATAATTATGGATTCTTTCTCTGACCTCCCCTCTTCTGGCTTTGACATTTGAAAAGCACAGTCACAGGGTAATGAATTACAGAAAGAGTTTAAAATAGTGCATGAATTAGAACTCACATAAATTCTCAGATTCTGCTAATTAAGGCATCAGTGACCATTTGATCTGAATTAAACGTATCTGTAATCTCTCTGCACATGAACTTGCTAAGTACAGTTGCAGAAGAAACTGTTTTTCAAAACCTTATTTTTGTAAACAAATTGATATCTCAAATAACAATGGAATCTTTATTTTTGAAGCAGAACTACAAAACATAGATGCTTTACTTTGAAATATCTTATTGAGAATAGCATAGTAACTATGTACAATGGCAGCTATACATATGTATTATATCCATTTGAAAGTGATAAATTTGAAAGTCTTTATTTTGTTCCTGTATTAATTGAATGCTTCTATTTTCCTTGTAGTTAATATATTTCCTAATTTAGACTATTCATTCCAAAAATTAGCAAGTTTGTTTTAATACAGCTTTTTCTCAAGAGAAAACTTGAAAGATATACAGAATATTATAGGTTTGGCAACATTATTCATGAAATTGATGAAACCACACATTGTTGATTGATTTCTGCCAGTTAAAAGCAAACCTTAAAATTGTCAGTTTCTCTCTTGCAGCTTTTTTGATTCCCTGAACATTTTTAATCAAGAATTTCAACTTCACTTTGAAACCATAGAAATACATTTCCTGAATGATTTGGGTTAAAGACAGTGCACAGTAACATTTTGAAAAAGAGACATTATTTTTTGGCTCTGGCTGATATGGCTCAGTAGATTGAGTGCCAACCTGTAAATTCAAAGGTCTGAAAAATTCCAGTTTGGGGCACATGCCTGGGTTGCAGGCCAGGTCCCCAGTTGGGGAAGTGCGAGAGGCAACTGATGGATGTTTCTCTTGCACATTGATGTTTCTCTCCCTTTCTTTCTCCCTCCTTTGCCCTCTCTCTAAAAATAAAGAAATAAAATATTTTTTAAAAAAGAAATTTTGAGGGGGAATACATCCTTACATCTGACCCAATGAAAAAGATCTACCTGAGTCAGAGATTTCCAGTATCTCTAGAGTTAAATGGCCAGAATTCAAATTCAACTCTCTCCTTGTCTACAGTAGGACCTGAGAGTAGTCAAGAAAGCATATAATACTTTTGGGATTATAATAATATCTACTTCTTAGGGTTGTTATGAGATTAAATCAGATGACCTCCATAAGGAAATCAACATGGTACTTGACACAAAATAAGTGCTCCTTAAGTGTTATCTCTATTATTGTTGTTGTTGTTGTTGTTATTGATTGGATTAGAATGAGAAACTCATTTAAAATATTCTTTCATATGTTAAATATAATGTTTGGGACTTGAGCACTGTAGACTTCATTAAGTACTATTTTACCTTTCTATAGATGTAAACTTTATCTGAGGGCACTTGGTGAGGCATCTTTTGTTGAAAACTCAATACCAGTTTCACAAGGAAATAAAGGTTTCAACCACGTTAATTTTTGAGGGTGAAGTTTGACCTCCGCCGTTGAAAGACAAAGCTTTCTAGTTTAGTTTATTACACACTCCCAAGCCTAAGTCAAATAGAAATGTTTGAACATGGATTGATATTTTCTTCATGACTCATGCTGCTCCTTGTGAACTTCAAGTAAAGTGCTGCAATCCAGCCTTGCCTTTGGGGATTTGTAAAACTCCTGGGCCGGTCTATCCTGGACAACTGTGACTTTCTGTTCAGTGTTTCTTGAGACTCTCTCTTCACTGTCAGCTGTCACTTCTACACCTTTAGTAGTTGTACCCCTACTTATCTGTAACAGAGTAATTTGGAAAGACACCGGGTTATCAAATGAAATAAAATACCTGAGCAAGGAGAACATGGCCAAGTTTAGATGCAGTGGTAAACCAGCTAGCCGTGAGATCGCTGCTCTGCTCCCTGTAGGTGTTTTTTGCCTGGGAGCTCAAGGTTGCTGTCATTCTGTTGGCAGGCTAAATGACACAATTTACAATTAAATCTAGAAGTATTAAAGAATGTTTATTTAGTGGGGAGATTGAGAATACCTGCTGATCCCACTCTCAGTAGCATGAAATAAAATGAGTCATGCTTGTTGCATAATCAGTTTTTCTCATGAGTCACCAGTTCCCCAGAAGCACTTCACCTACTCTCCTTCAGATACTAATCTGTTATTTTAATTAAATTTCCAGTTTCTGCATTTTTACTTTCACCAAGTAGTCCTAATTCAGGCAAATCATGAGAAGGCAGAATTCTTTGTGAAAGACAATAATACTGGGAAAAACAAGGCAGCAGGAAATGAGGAAGACCGAAGAGGAGATGGGTTGACTCCACAGAGGAAGCCATAGGCACGAGTCTGCAGGAGCTGAGCAGGGCTATCGAGGACAGGACACTGTAGATACCACACACTCATAGGGTTTCCAGGCATCAGAGCCAACTCAATGGCATGAAGCACACATGTAGTCTGATGCAAAAATTAGTTAATCTGAAGCTCCTTTTAAAAATTTTCTTTTGATGAAGGAACTTCTCATGTGCTTTTATTGACTAGACTCTGTCACATGAAAACACTGCATACTGAAGTCTGTTGTCTTTCAAGTTGGAAACTTCAAAACTTTTTTCTATTTGGATGTATAATTTTATACTAAATCTCATATTTTCACTTCTTTTTGATGACAAATTTTTAAAAATATACTGTCTTTGATTCATCTGCATTAATCAATCATACTGTCTACCTACTATCACGTTATTTTTATAAGCAAGATGTATTATTTAGTTGCTTCAATATTTCTACTTATTTCAATGTCCTCAGAGCCTATTTAATTAAACAAACATTTGTTATGATTCTTGTTAATCACTTTTGTATCATTAACAGCTACAGAATGCTTGGCATACATAAGATGCTCAATATATATTCACGGTGAATAAAGGAATAAATATTGACACCAGGCCTAGTGTAACCTTAGTTTTGACACTGTGTAGAACTTGATACATATTCTTTTGTTGCCATTGTTGGCAGTGGTGCATTTTTGCTAATCTATGAGCTTATTCACTTTTTTCTGGTAACTGGCTGAAGTTTTGCAGGATATAATTTTGACAGTAACAAGGAAATGAGGAAGGGGCTAGGTCCATCAGCTCCCCCATCATATGCCCAGCACTTCCCTCAGTATCAGATAGATGATAGATGCTCAATAAGTATTTTTTGACTTAATGAATGGATTCAGGAAACCCATAAGAAAATGATGAATGAAGAAGCTAAATTCTAATTTATTTGCTCATGGTGAGAACTATGAGCGTAATAGTTCCCCTATTACTTATATCTTTATCACAAGTTCATTAGCTCTTTGTGAAAAGTTCTATGTGAGAAGACAAACCTACTATAATTGTCTTCAGTATTTGAGATGACTATGAAATTCTCCCTAACTACAACAGGCTTCTTAAAGAGTGTAGAAGCAAAACATGTCCTCACCCACAGCCTAGTCATTGAGACTTAATCCATGGCTCAGAACACATTCTCTGTCCAAGACTCCAGTAACTTCTGCTAGTGTTTCATGTGTTTAAGATATTCCATTACTGACCGTATAATCCCTTTAATAATCATATTCTTCATTCAGCTCTGAAACCACCATCTTAAAGACTGTTCCAGAGTTATACATGGCATGTCAATCTTATACCTTACACTTTGATAGCAAGCTTATTCACTTTGAAGTTATAGAAGTCCTTAAAGGTCTTCTTACTCACTAATTTTTTAAAAAATGACTAGCAAATGTGTAGACTTGTAAAATGATAGATTTAAAAACGAATCATCTCTTAGTTGCTTGTTACTTCTCATCCCAACTCAAAATTTTAAGACCAATCTGGTTGCAGTCTACATGTCTATTATTCCTTCATCACAATTATGTTACTTAAAAACACCTTTTTTGATGATCACTAAGAATAATAGAAAGGAAATATGTAGAGATAACATATGTAGAGAGTATATAAAAGACAAAATACTATCAGTAATACAAATTATGGGAGCCAAGAGAGGCATTAAAAAGGGCTATAGGAAGAGCCTTTATTCAACAAATATTAATTGAGCACTTACCATGTGTAGACATAGGCAATTATGATGGAGGCAGAACAATGGGTCACATATATTAATTCCTGGAACCCATGAATGTCATCTTATATGACATGAAAGTGTCTTTGTAAATGCGATCAAATAACAAATGCTGAGATGAGATTATCCTGGTTTATCCTGGTGGCTCAATGTAATCGTAAGTGTCCTTATAAGAGAGAGACAGAGGGGGATTTGACACACATGGAGGAGGGGTGTGAGAGGGGAAGCAGAGGGAGATTTACAGACGCTGGCCATGAAGACAAGTCATATGGCCTCAAGCTAAGAATGTCAGCAGCCAGTCATTGAAGAAAACTGTGAAGAGGCAAGAAACACATTCTTCCCCAGAGTTTCCAGAAAGAGCGCAGCTCTGTCAGTATCTTGATTTCAGCCCAGTGATACTGGTTTCAAACTCCAACACCCAGAACCATGAGATAATAAATTTCTGTTGTTTTAAGCCACCAAGTTTGTGGTAATTTATAACAGCAGCCTCAGGAAACTAATACATGCCTGAAGTTATAGCACTGAGAATCACACACAAACCCACACACAGACACACATCTGGTTCCTCACTTACTAAGTACATAACTCTAAAAAAAAAAACCAGGGATCCTTTTATACTTATTAACTACCTACTATGTGCCAAGCATGTAGGCACTTTATTTACATCACTTCAATCTTTGCACCACCATTGTTTTTGCCTGAGCAACATCTACATTTTTGGCAATAGCTTTCATAGTGGGGTAAAGTTTCACTTATTGTTTTGGAAATTTTAGTGCAGTAATTTGAATTTAAATGCAAAGCTATGTGTGAATAGTATGTAATTGGTTAATAATAAAGCTTTTACTTCAGATGGTATATGTTTTCCAGTATTTTGTTCTTACTCAAAGTGGCTATATTTATTGGGTTTCTTATTATCTTTGCCTGTAAGCTTAGGGTTGCTGTAATGGTATCAGCTATTCTGTCTGGAGTGAATATTAGGGAAAATCTAAAGGACATACCTTAGAGTTATTACAAAATATATTTGTATCTGTCATCATTTGACCAACTGCTACATATGTCTAAATGCTCAGGGAAAAGCAGAATTGGTAGGAAGCTGTCACCCCAAGGAGTAA
Organism: Pteronotus mesoamericanus; assembly: GCF_021234165.1. Lineage (NCBI taxonomy): Eukaryota > Metazoa > Chordata > Mammalia > Chiroptera > Mormoopidae > Pteronotus > Pteronotus mesoamericanus. The sequence goes on from NW_026555027.1 coordinate 20,514,654, forward strand.
CCCATCAACCTTGGGGGTGTGGAAGGGATGATATAAAGGGGATGAACACCCAGGTTAGTAGGTAGCATGTGTTTTTATGAATTCCTATGCCCAACCAGGCTTCGGTGCTATTCTGAATGTTCTCCTGAGGACACCAGACCTGGTGGAAGTTGCCGTAGAATTCTGACACCAAGAATCTAGCAAAGGTTGTCCCAAGGGGCCACAGTGGCAAAGGGGAGAGCAAAACCTAACTTGATTTTCTCTTTCTCTACTCTTGCCAGCCACCCTTGAAGCCTGACAACAGGCTCGTCATTTCCCTGCTCCACCAAGAAACACCCTTCCAATAGCTTTCCTTTTCCCCATGGTTTTCTCCCGTATATGTCTCTTTCTTATGTCTTAGAATCTGTATTTCCTTCATACAGTGCTACCCATGGAAGAAAGGGCTTTATGGCCATCTCTCTACGGCAAAGATTGGGCCCTTGTATCATGGGGACTCAGCTCTCCCATTACTGATAAACCTGCTGGATCCATGTCAGAAGTTTTGTTTCTTCCTGGCAACTAAGACTTACCCATCTTCTTAGAGACCTGTAGGCTTTAGAAATCATCTGACCACTTCTTTGTCATCTGTGTATGATCTGGTAATCCTCCCCATTTTTCTCTACTGAGTCTGAAAATCTGGGAGGTAGCATTGGCTCTTGTGTTTCCCCTATTAACTTATCTCTGGTATGCTACATTCTTTGTGTAAATGTCAAACATATTAAAGAAGAAGAAACTTTCCTTTAGTTCTACCTTCAAAGCTCAGAAATTAGTCTTAACCAGACTAAAGTACCTGGACAAGATGAGGCTAATATCTAAGTCAAGCCAAAAAAAGACCCTCCTAAGATGTGAACCTTGGGAAGAATCTCATTGAATCTGAGAAGACATTGGAACTGGTTGATATCAAAGACCACTCCAAATTGCCTTAGTGCCAGTCTTAAATTTTAGCATATGTTTTATTTTGCTCCTACTAGGCAAAGTCCACTTGTCTTATCACAGAAAAACCTTAATTCACCTAACTTGCAGATTATGAGAAAAAATTAAATAGTACATGGTTCCTGGTACAAATATTCGATAATGTAAACTATTGATATTATCAACAGTGATGGTGAAGATCAAATTAGAATGATATGTACAGGTGCTTTGTGGAAATTATAAATGCTAATCTTAAGTTTGTCATCATTCTTCCTCTGAGAGGGACAATTCAACATGTGCAGATTATAAATTCTTGCTACTCAAACTCACGTTGTTTTAAAAATTCAGTCTTGTCCTGTTCACTCCACTACATTAGAACTTATTGTACTTGTTCTTTCTCTTTAGATAAACAATGCTAATGTGTTCAAATTAAGCCAGTTGGAATTAATTAAGTTAGCCTATTGGCAAAATACCATATTTTAGGTACATTTCTGAAGACCTCATTTCAGCATTAAACATTTCCTTAAGAAATTAATAAAATCAGCTGATGGTTTGTCTCATCTGGCCATCTGGGCTTCTATACTAATTGCTGCTGACGAGTTGTTCTTTCTGTTGAATTTTTAAGTTCAGGTAGAAACAGCATTTTGTTCTTTATCATTCATGATTCAATTCACACTCACTCAATAAAGAGAATTCAAACAAACAGATTAAGAAAATTTAACAGGGGCATATTCCAGGGTATGTCCGTATACTTTCACCAGAAATTAAGTTTAGGCTTTAATAGTTAAATATTTCTAGATAAACTTCCTTAAAAACATATACAACCATTAAATAGATAAAAAAGAGTTCCAGATCTGAGCCTCTTGGTATAATCGGTGCATAGCTAAGTTTTTTCTTGTCTTGATACCTTAGATGTGCCTCATTCCATAAAAGAGCAAACATTTTATGAGTGTTTTTTGTACTCAGGCCACTGGCATTGTTACAGAGGTTGCACAAGACAAGCCAAAAAAGTTAGTTGAAGATCCAACTTTGCCATTGATAAAATATCATATCTGATATTCCTCACCTGAAAACTAAAGTGGCCGTGGTTTGGCCTACCACTCAAAGGGATTTTGAAATCAAAGACAGTAATCCCTGCTTTCCATGGGGATTTGTTCCAAGACCTCGAGGGGATGCCTGGAACTGTGGATAGTACTGAACCTTATATATGCTTCATTTTTTCTTATATGTACATACCTATGATAAAGTTTGATTAATAAATTAGGCACAGTAAGAGACTGACAGCAGTAACTAATAATAAAATAGAACAATTATAACAACATAAGTAAAGTAAGGGTTACCTAGACACAAGCGCTGTGATACTGTGACAGCTGATGTGACAACCCAGACAACTGCTAGGTGATGAAGGGGGAGGGGCTGCATATACAGCGTGGCGATGCTGGACAAAGGGATGATTCATCTCTGCGCAGGATGGAGTGGGACAACTTGAGATTTTGTCAGATTACTCAAAACAATTTAAAATTTATTAATGGTTTATTTTTGTGATTTTCCATTTAATATTTTTGGACCATGGTTGACAATAGGTAATGGAAATCACACACACAACCCTCCCCGCCCCCCGATAAGGGGAGGTGACTGTAGTACTTATGAGAATACTTGATGAACATATAGAAATTATTCATTATATTTATTTTGAGATATAGGAATGGATGAGCTTATACATTTATTAGGTAATGTTTTACCATCAAGTGCAAAATTGGTGGTATAGATTACTTCCGGAAACAATCTTATCCTAGGCCAAAGTTTCCATAAGTCATTGAAATTTTAACTGATATTTTTCTTATATTGATACATATTATCACCTTGGAATTATATTCCATATCTCTTTGTTCTCTCAAACATAGATCTGATCCATCATAAAATCACATTGGCTTTATTTTCAAAACAAACCTCAGGTCTGTCCATGTTTCCTCACCTCCTCATCATAACCCAGGAAATCCATTAACTTTCCTGGCAAACTGCACAAGCTCCAAAGAGCTCCACCCACCTGCATGTTCTTTAGAATCTCTGTTAATTATTCTCAAAGTAGTCAACAATTCTTAAAAATATAAATCTTATTACTCCTCTGTTCTCAACTCTCCAACAACTTCCCTTATATTTAGAAAAAAATGAAATGGCTTACAGTCAGAAGCATATGTTTGTGATGCAATCTTTCTTATAAGTCAGCCAGGCAACTGCTCAGCTAGCTGCCTGCAAGCCGCCTACCAGGCACCAAGGAACAGACAGGAGTCACACACACTAACAATGCTATTCACTCAGCTTTTACTAAATGCAGGTTCACTCAAAGTAGAACATCAACATGCATTAATATCCTACTCACACTCTAACAATCTAAGAGAAATGTAACACACAGAACAATCAATGGGGGATATGAACCCGAGTCCCAGAGTTCCAGTCTGTGGGTCTGGGAGACAGTACAGTGGGCAAGGGAGTTGTCAATGTCCTGCAGAGAAGGATCTCCAGAGCCAGGTGGGCAGCAAGGTAGATGAAGTCCTCAGTCCAGCAGGGCAGAGCCTCTGGAGGCTAATGGCCAAGGGAGCTCAGCATGGTGTGGAGCAGCTTTCTGGAGTGTAGAGCTCAGCTGTCTCAGCAGTGGTCTGAAGCCTGCCTCCTGCCTCAGTTATAACTTCAAAGTGGTGTGCTCCACCCTTCTGGGTCTTTTGATAAGTGCCTTGGCTCCCCTGGTGCCAAGTGAGGAATTTTCCCAGGAGCCAATGGGTGGTACCTAACTTTTCTCTTTGGCACCCATGATGGCAAGTGTGAATTTTCCCTAGAGGCCTGTCTATGGGTGATACCACTCCACAGACATGGTTACTCTGATCACATGTGCAGATATCTTAGGTGTGTCTCCCGTGCCAATGGGTCTGCTCTGACTTAGGTAGTTTCCCTCTTAAACCAAAGTGTCATGGCTGACTGGCAGCCGTCTTGGCTGACATGAATGACTGCACTTTGTTTTGTATACTTTATTCTATCTTGGTCAGACCCATGTAATTTTATTGGTCCTGCTTTCCACACTTCCCAAGGGTCATAACGTTCTCTACCTGGCCAAGGTCTGCCTCTGCAGCCTCATTGCCTGTCCGCCTGCCTTGGTCACTGGCCCTGGTTCCTCCTCATCAGACCCAGCTTCCTGAAATTGCAAAGTTTCTGGCTGGAATATTGAATTCTATACATACTAGTTATAAAAACACATATACAAAAAATTCTATGTACATAATGGAAGACAAAATAGTTTGCCAAAGGCAAAACAATACAAAGTTTAGAAAACAATATAATACCTTCATTATTTGAGGTAAAAAAATATAAAATAAGACACATGCACAAAACACTAACTGTAAAAGAAAAGATTACAAATTGAAGTACATTTAAATAAAGAATTTCTGTTCCTCAGAAGATACCATTAAGGGAGTGAAAACCATACATCATTAAATTGTATACTTTTGAGTTGTGGTCTTCTCTACACATATGCTTTATTTTACACACTTGCACATACATAAAACAAACTCGGAAGGGTGACTTACAACCACCTAGAGGAGTGGACATGATAGGGAGAAATTATACAAAGAACACAGGACCTTTAATGTTATTTAAAGAGGAAAGAAGACTTGATGGTGGTCCAATGTGGTGATGCACAGAGCATGAAGTGAGGAGCCCCCAGATTGGGCCCCATCTCTGCATTGTCTGGTAACTATGCTGAAAGACACATTCCTATCTATTTAATGTGTGGCAGGTTATTTTGAAATAACTCAATATCTTTACTCTTAGTTTTCTCTTCAATATGTGCTTCTTTCTGTAAAAATCTCATTACAAAAAGTTGAATCATAATTAGATACAGTTTTTCCTTTTTTCTGAAGAATTGCATAGAAACAAAATTACATTCTGATGAAACCTAATTGAAATACTAGATGAAAATCCCACAATGCTGCTTTTACATGCTGAATAATTACTCCAAGTTTTAAGCCCTGGCTCATTGGATTGAGTCCCAGCTGGGAAGCAAAGGGTTGTTGGTTCAATTCCGTCAGGCCACATGCCTGGGTTGCAGGCCAGGTCCTCAGAAAGGGGCATGTGAGAAGCAACCACGCATCGATGTTTCTCTCCCTCTCTTTCTCCCTCCCTTCACCTCTCTCTAAAAATAAGTGAATAAAATCTAAAAGAAATAAAACATGCCATTTCTCCTACACTGTACATATAAAAAAAATTAGTTCAAGTTTTATAATCTTCAGTACATGTTAGAGAGAACAGCTAGTAGTGTAAGCATTAAATTAGCAATAAAAACAATGCCTGACTTCCTTGTAAGCTTTGGTTAGGAAGAACTCAGTATTTCACACCCATCAGGACTTGTGCTCTAGTATAATACCAACATGAATAAAAAAGTTATACCATATACAGCTATCTTTCACTAAGGTCAAGAATTTCAATTTGTTACTGCTGAAAATAAACTCATCATAGTTTCTAAATATCTTGACTGAGCTTTAAAACAAAAGCGACTCATTGTAAATATTTAGCCCGGAATTATTAAATAGATCAGCCCAGCGTGACTATCCCAGCTGGAGGAGGAGAACAGATTTCTTGCTGCTCATATTACTGTATAAACCATTCTTTAAATAAGGCTGAGAATGGCAGGACTGATTAGTTCTGTTCCTGGGATTCATTACATTCCCAAAACACAATTGTCAGCTGAAGTTCACGTCATGTCAGTCAGAGCTCAAAGGAAGTTTGCAGTTCAAGCCTCCAGGGTATTTCTATCACCTTAAGTTTTATTTCTAAGCCTCACAAAGGAGGACTATTCCTTCTGCGGAGTGAAAACAGTTAGAGATTTAAGTGTTTTATGGATATGTGGAGTGGTTCACCTCTAGTATAAATCTACCTCATTTGCCAGAAATACAGGCTGTATACAAAAGCTGTGTCTTTTCCTTGCCTTGATTCCTAATCACAATTTATATTTCACCAAGTTCAAAAATAATACTCAATTGCAATTATACCTTCATCCCTGCAAAGTAGTTTTCATTAAAAATTTATTAAATTTATTGGGGTGACATTGGTCTATAACACATCATTTGTATATTACTTCTATGTCCATCACCCAAAGTCAAATCTCCTTCGGTCACCATAAATTTGACCCCCTTTACCTTTTATCACTTCCCTCCGACCCTCCTTTCCCCTTGTGTTGTCTGTGTCTATGAGTTTGTGTGTGTTCATCTTACTTGTTTGGTGCGTTCTGTTTTATATCTCATACGTGAGTGAAATTGTATGGTTCTTGACTTTTTCCACATCACTTATTTCAGTTAGCATGATAGTCTCAATTTCCAATCACATTATTACAAAAATCTGAAAAGGTTTATTTGTAAAAATATTTGTACCCTTATGTTCCTTACAGCATTATTCATAGTAGCCAAGACATGGAAATAACCCAAATGTCCTTCGCTAGATGACTGGCTAAAGAAGATGTGGTACATATATGCAATGGAATACTACTCAACCACAAGAAAAGATGAAACACTGCCATTTGCAAAGTGCTTTTTTTATGTGCATTTTTATATGTAAATTTTTACTTAAGTTATCAAAAGTCGAATTAACAAGATGTTTCACCCATCTGCCTGTAAGAATGCCCACCTCAGAGACTATTTAAAATACAAAGAGCCATAAAAAAGTGAGATTAGGGAGTACAATTCATTGTTATATCACCCTTCTCATACGGAGTTTCAAGTTTTGAAGTAGATACATTTTTATAGATTTTAGATAATTTTAGTTTTCTTTATTTCTTAAAATTAACCAAATGTAATAGTTATTGGATCATTGGATCATGGGCAACAGTGTGGCGGTGCGGGTGGGAGGGGGGTGGGGATTGGTAGAGGTGGCAGAAGGTATAGGGGGATAAATGTTGATGGAAAATAAATATATAATAGTTAATAGACTTATTGACTTCTTCTCTTGGTGTTGATACATAATACATAAGCTGTCATTGTTCCATTTTGCTTTTCAAGAACATTCCTCATTATGTAAATTTAGAAAGTGAAATCTAACTTAGACCATGCCACTCAAAAAGTGACCGCTCTTTCTTTTCATATGGCACATTTCCACCTCCAGAGATATGAGTCAAATCTTCCAAATACTTGATAATATTGTAAACATGTTTTTACATGTTTAGCTGACAGTTATTTTACTTCTGTTCATTAAAAAATGAATGAAATCAGATATAATTTCCACATAAAGTGATCCTCTCGTCAAGGGGAAAAGAGAAACTTACGTCCAATTTTTACAACCACAGTATAGGCTGTTACTCCTCTGATTGTGTTGTCCTGGCCTAGGATAAAAGAGAATGAGTAAGTGGATGAGCACAACTCATTGCTGTAGACCAGACTAACTCAAAAGACTGAAGTAAAAACTAAAGTGTGTATGATGTATCCCAGTGTTCAAAACACTTTTACACACATTACCTTTTTAAATGAAGCAAATGACTATATTCTTACGTGGCCGGCATTACATGGAAACGAAACTTGCCTGTGAACTGTCATCTTGACATTAGGAAGAATGAAATAAGGAAAAGAAATGGGATAGATGGTAACATTGAAGGGCTGATGTTTTCATGCTATCCTTAGAGAATTTCACTGAAGTGATTCAATTGCTTTGGGGCTTCAGTATGGGGATTCCACATGGTGGTCCAGTGTATCAGAGTCTAAGCTCTCTCCACCTGCCCTGGCTGAGCATCGACATGAATGTCAATCATTGTCTGACTCTCAAAAGAACTTAGTCTCTGTTGGGAGACAGGAACCGAGGAGCACCAAAAATCTACCAAACTAAAGTTTCCTCCCTAGCGTATGTGTGACTCTACTTGTCAAAAGTGGAAATTAAAAAGCAGCAATGGAAGTCCTTTGACTACCTTGCCCATCTGTACTCTAGTGATCTAGTCCAGCTGTCCCTCCAGGCTGACTGTGAGCTCTGTGATGGTAGACGTTGTGAAGCCCTCAGGGCTTTACACGGGTCCAGTTACAGGCACTGAGCAGTTAGCAATTGTTTGAATGAGTTAATAATTAGTGATTAAAATTTTAAAGAAAATTGAATATATTAGAATAAATGTAATGTTAATGTGAATGAATCAACAAAGAGGCAATTGATATTCAAGAGGTAATAAAACTATAAACATATAAAAACATAAAAGTAGTCATTTTTCTAGTTTTTTAGTCAATAATTATGTATAATGATAAAATATATCATTTATGTATATAATAAAATACTTTCCTCTTTTAATGCTTATTTTAATATTTAATAATTTTTTTATATTTAAGTTAGACATAAAAATACAAAATAAATTAATATAAAACACAGCATTTGGACTATTTGAAAAGAATTTTAATAATGATACTCATTGTTGGTGAGGATGTAATGAAAGATATTTTTATGTATTATTAGCAGTATTTTAAATGGTAGAGCCCTTTTGGGGAGCAATATGATAATAACCAAGGACAATTAAAACTATAGATAATGTTCATCAGGTTAATCACATATCAGGGCAATAGTATAAAGTTTGGAGGGAAAAACCTAGAAAATATATTCCCTGTAACATTATTTCAAAAAAAAGAGGATAAATTTAAGCAATTTAAATAGCCACCTGTGGGAGAAGCTAAATTAGTTCTAGTACATCCGAACAGTTAAATATTAGGCAGCTTTTGAAGATGGGAAATATGAAATATGGGTAGCAACAGAGAGGCTGTACATGATAATGTAAGGAAGACATGCAGAGGACAAAGCTGTGACCGCACTGAGATGCCAGTTATTTGCATATAGAGCTTATTTATTGCCAGAGCCTAGAACTGTTTAGGAGAGATGAGAACAGTTTTATTTTGTAAGTTATGCAGCTGTGAGAGAAATGTCTCCTTCATTAGAGTCATGTTAATGTTGCTGTATCGGTACTGTAAAGTCAATTAAAACAGCAGGCATGCCTTCAAGGAAAAAGAAGGAAAACCTTCTGGTGCTTTATCACACTTATGGGGAGAGTTGTTATGGAAATGACATACATGTTAGATTCAGCTGCAGTGGAAAGGACATAGGGTAGCTGTCAGGAGCCTGTACTAAGGTCCCAGTTGTGCCACCGGTGATCATGTGCATAGCTACCTGCACCTCAGCTTGTCAATTAGAAAGATAAGACTATTTGACATGATGTCCCCTAAGAGATATCTATGGGTAAGTGAGTGGGTACTTTCTCTTTCAAATATGTCTGTGCTTAGGCTTCCTCAAGCCTCTCTTGGCAGCATTGTTATATTCTTTTCTTTGTGTAGGAAAACAATGTGTATAATGCACTCCAATGGCTGTGATCCCTGAATCTTAAGGGTGTCACCTAGCACAAGCAACACCCGAACAGAAGGAATGAGTGTTGTCATTAGAGTTTCAAAATACAACTTGGAGACACTTGTAAATCTGGCAAATCTCTGTAAGGTGCATTCTATCTAAAACTACCCTGCATATGAGCAATGCCAGGTTAGGTAGTGCGTTCACTTGTTCTCATTCTTTTATGAAACAAAGACAATAATACCAACAGTTTTATTCTGGAGTAATTGGACTAGTGCATCTCAGTACTGTTCAACATACACCAAGAAAATGTACCTTTCACCACCAAGAATATTAAATTACATAAGAACATACATTCACTGCTTAAGTTAAACTGATGGCCCATTTCAACACAACAATGTTCTCTTAATAAATTAACAGCATTGCAGCCTAGAAATTATTTTATTATTAGTTACAACACATTTTATAGTTAAAATTTTGTTCTTCTTTCTCTTTGATGATTTTAATAGGGATTGCATTGAATCAGTAGAATTATTTGTGGACTATTGCCTTTTTAATAATATTGTCTTCCAATTTAAGAACGTGAGGTAACTTTTCATTTATTTAAAACTTTTTCAATTTCTTTCAATGGTATTTTGCAGCTTTTAGTGTACAAATCTGGTATTTCTTCTGTTAAACATATTCTTAATTATTTTAATATTTTTAAGCCTATTCTAAGTAAAATTTTCTTTTAATTCATTTTTTGGATCATTCATTGCTAATGTAGAAAATACAATTGATTTTTATATATGGATCTTGTATCTTGCAACCTTGCTGAACACATTCATTAGACCTAATAGCTTCACGTTGATGATGCTAAGCATTTTCACATAGGAGATAATATCTTCCGCAATTAGAGATTCTTACCAATAAAGATATCTCTTATTTTTTTGTCTTACCCGATTGCTCTGGACAGACTCTTCAGTACATTGTTGAATACAAATGAGACAAGTGGACATCCTATCCTGTCCCTGGTCTTGGGGAAAGCTTTCCATCTTTCACCATAAAGTGCGATGTTTTTCTTAGGTGTCCTTTATCAGGCTGAGGAAGTTGCCTTCTACTTCTAGTTTGAGTATTTCTACCATGAAGTGGTATGCATGAGTTGCAAATTGCCAGTGTAAGCTTTCTGTTATAATATGAGTCTTGCTTTTTAATTATTTAACATAATATATAATTGTTATTCTACTGCTTAATATTGACCAAAGGTACCCAAGTGCTTCCGGGACAAACAACAAACTGCTTAAGATAAGGTTCTCCTCTTTGTCCCTCAAGATCCAGCACACATGTCAATTTTCCCTCACTAGATGTTTATCCTGTGACTTTCCAGAACATGCTTACTCTCTCTGCTTGTCTGTTAGCATAAGCTCAACTGCACTAAAAAAAAAAGTCTAACTCCCTCTGAACTGGGGATCTGCTGATTCAATAGCTCTTTTGTTCTACTATCTGTCATGCTAGATGGTACAGAGTGGGTTCCTATATTAAATAAATAAGTTTTCGTTCTAACATCATGAAAACTAGTGTCTGGATAATAAGCAAACTCTAGCTACTTACAGAAGATGGACTTCTCCCCTGTTGCTACCGCCAATGAGCCTATAGCAAGGCAATTGAAACTTTTGGCATTCTTGGATAACTTAATGGGCTTTTCACACACATCTAAACCATATTTGGATACAATTATTAAAACATAGTATTTTAAAAATTAACATCAATGATAACACAAATTATAATGTTAACAAGAGAGAAGTTACCATATGTAATTTTGCTGTAAGATATCTATAAATCTTGAAGATAGCTTCTTTGTTCCTGATCAGGGACTAAGTTCTACATCACCATTACTGTTTTGTTTTAAATTAGAAACTCCTAAGTTGTAATGGTGATATATCAGATAAGGGAAGACGTGTTTCATGAATCTCTGAGATGGTTCTAGATAGTTGGATCGTAAGACATTATAGTCAGTTTATCCACACAGATTACTCATCACAGACTATTTTTCAGTACCATGTTAGAGGCTATGACATTAAGTTATTCCATAGAAGAATGTAGAAGTTAGAAATAGAGGCCAATAGAGCCCTCATCCAATTTTCACTTTGTATTTCAAAAGTATGTAAGGTTTCACCATATACCTAATTAGATTGTCTCTTTCTCTCTGTGATAAGTAAAGAAAGTTATTAAGTGTAAGGAAGAATCAAATATTAATGATGGAGCCATTTTTTTTAAGAAGCCCTAATACATACATTCAAGAGTAAAATGTATGTTTCCTCCTCAAAGGAATATTAGGCGATCCAAGATGATTATAGCATATAGTGATGCTTAGGGTCTAGGCTCTGGAGTTAGACAGAATTTGCCTGCATTAGAATTCTGCCTCCACCATTTCTTTTCTTGTGACCCGAAGTAAGTTATCTAACATTACTTTTAAAGTGGGGATAATGGTAATTTCTACTTCAAAGCTAGATTATGAGAATTAGATGATGTAAAAAATATGTAATATGTTTAGGATAACTCCTGGCACATAATATGTGCTCAGTAGCAGGGGGACTAAGCAGAAAGGAATTGGGAAAGAAAATCCTGAACTTTCCCTCTTGGTCTCCTATCCCCTGCCTGTGCTTCCTAAAGTCCAAAGCCAGTAGCAAACCAGCTGGTGATCTTGGGGTTCTTCTTAAAAATTGGCCTCCCAAAACACCCATGACAATTTGATCATACCTTCCATAGTTTAGCCATCTCGTCGTTGCCTTCCAGTTAATGCATTTCTTTTTTCTCTTAGTTATAAGTTCTTTGATAATGGGAATAATATATTTTTCATAATTGAATCTCAGTAGAGCTTTAATAAATATTTAATTGAAAAAGTACTGTAGGAATGATACATGCTGAAGCACAGAGAGATTCAGAGAAAAGAGAGGAAGACTTTTGGAAGTACCAGTATTTGAGATGGACATTTGGTTTCATTTTCCTTTATAACAATTTTCATTTTTCCCTATAGTTGTGTATTTAAAGGTTTTACAAAAACAAATACTGCATAAGTATTCTCTCTTTGTAAAAAATTTTGAAACAATACATTGTCATGTAATATAAATGATGAAATTTCCTACCAAACTCTCCATATTCCACTCTGCTCATCAAAAGTAACTAATCTTAATAAGTCAATGTGAATTCCACCCAAACATTTCTCTGTAGAGTTAACATGTGTGTGTTTGTGTGATATGAATATTTAAGTATTTAATAAAAAACAAGGATTCTTATAAATTTGATTATATTTTCTGCTGCAATGTTTTGAGTCCTGATTCTTTCAGTAAGAAATATATCTTGGAGATTTTTTCTTCATATAAACAATGCTGCAATGAACATTTTACATATCAATTTTCATAAACATTGGAAACTACTTCTATAACATTCTAAAATGGAATTGCTGTGTTTAAAGTTATGCACATTGTAAAAAATGACAGAATGGGGAGAATTTTAATATAACCGTGTTTAAATTTTTCTCTTAAAATATATTCTAGAAACTTTTATCAGCTTTTTATGAAATTATTAATATTTAGGTAAATAGAACTTTCAAGGGACCAAATATCTATCTACAGAAAATGATTGAGATTCCTGTTAAATAAGGTAGCAAAAAGAGATTTATTGTTGGTAAATTGGTATTTTTAATGTTAACTCTTTATCAACTTGTTCCCATAAAAGGACTTAACACCTATGTGAGTTTTTAATTTGTAATACAGTGCGAATGTAAGGGAAAAGGTAGAGGAGGATAGAAACTAAAGATACATTAACAGGTTAAAATTGTATAGAACAAGGTAATATTTACCTTGAATAAACATTTGCATACAAGACCCAAGGACTGTGTGAAGTGCTCAGAACACTTGTGTTTTTGAAACATACTGTTTTTAGAAGAGGAGAGCGATATCTCAGCTGAAATATGGGTGTCTAGATTGGATTCCCCTACAGAGAGCTTGAGATAGGGTTTAAATCTCACACATTCCCCTTCTACTGCTCATAGTTTAGCTATTAAACATGTGATGTGGAATAGTCCTTTGTTTCTGTATTCTAATTCTATCTTTTAGTATCACAGAGCTTTTAAGGAGAAATAATAATAGTACCCACTCTGTCAGCAGTACCATTTTTGCAAATACTTCTCAATTAGCTTGCTAGTGTCAATTTAGAGACCAAGTATATTAGTCCTGAAAGGCTTTCTGAAATTTAAAGAGGGCAGTTGAATCATACCTTTCCCCGCCCCCCACCTCTGGTGGTTGTTTAACAAATGGCGCTAATTCAAAACTGTGGCCAATTCGAATACGAAGTTGAAACATCTTAAGCCACGGCTTAGTTAAAACTTAGCTTTTCTGTGAGCGAAATTGTTTTCTTCACCAACACTTTTATCCTCTTTCAATATATGTTTGGATGGTATTTTCCTCAAATTACAGTGATTAGATCGGTAATTTCTGTAAAACATTGTTTTGTTGAGGCTGGCATCCAAGAATAGGGAAGAAATAGATTACTCTCCTGTTGGGAAGCCAGGCAGTCAAAGTGACTGGCAACAGTCTGTTTCTGCTTGAGGAATACAGTGGCGCATTCTGAGAAATTAGTCACTTGCTGTGGTAGTCACGGCAGGAAAAGGCAACAGTTCACTGTAACAAATTTTGCTTTTCCTGTGGAATAAAGCAAAATTCAAGTCTTGCATTGAAAGGAACTGGCAAAAAGCCTCAAATGTGTGGGTTTTATTTTGGATGGAAATCTCTGTGATCTGCAGTCACTCTTGGACACAATATAAGCAAGTAACTAATGACTTCAAGGAGTGATACAAATTTGACTAAAACTGCCCAAGCTTGGGTCACCAACAGTTCACACATAGGTTGACATCATGAGTAAGAGGCATGATGTGTTTTTTCCACTCACAGTCAGAATGCAAAATTCAGGACTCCACTCTAACCTATTGACATTTGCAGAGGCCAGGTCTTTGGGTTCCAGTGACCCACATGAAATGATTGACAATAGGGATATGTTCAAGTGCATTTACTCCTCCTTTTTGCAGACATTCTAAGTTTTGCCAAATTTGATCCAGTGTGTTTACCAGTATTGAATACTGGAACTTAGTTTTAGTTGCTTATTTACTTGAACAGAAATACAGATCAAGGCAAGTTTGTAGCTTTTAGTCATGCATGTGGGGAAAAAAAAAATCTATTACTTTCATTCCCAAAACAAATTTATCTGAGGTATAAGGAGCTACGATGTCAAGCTGATCAAAAGGGATGTTCCTTTTAAAACCTACGCCATTAAGTCTGAGAACATATTCCAGTGATTCTCAGAAAGCATTTCACACAGGGTTAGCACTTTGGCACCTGGCAATTTCCTTCTGTTGGTAAGTTTCATGTCGAGAAGTAAAGCAACCTCTTGGTAAGCCTCTCTATGAACCTATGTGCCTACTTTTAAAAATGAAATAGCATTCCCAAAAAGCATTATTATTTTTATTTGTTTGGTGTAGCAATGTTGCATACTTACTAAATGGTTTAATGTCACAACATGAAAAATTTCTTCATGGTCGAAATTATTCTTAGAGAATAAGAATAGTGTCTTAATGATCTTGCCTTTATCTTTTTATTGGATCATTGAACATGCACAACAGTGTGCATTTCTCTTTTAACTGTGTTTACTAGGGAGCTCTGTGTCTACTTTTGCTCTTAACTCTGTTTCCCTTCTCCTAAGCTGCCATATAATCATTCTCCACATCTTATCTCCCATTACTTTTTATCATTTTACTCTTATTTTATCAGTTATATTTTAAATTGTATTTTATTGCAAGTAATACTTCATTTTACTTGTTTTTTTTTCTCCTGGATCAGCTAGAACTATGGCAAGATAAGCAAGACAGTGGGGGATCGGGAGTGAAAGCTAGAAATGCAGACAAGCCTTTTTTTTACTCTTTTTTTAAAAAAAAGATTTTGGTCTTTGATATAGTAAACAAATCCTGATATTGAAAGGTTGCCTGTTATAGCAAGGAGCACTGCGCTAGGGAGAACAGCATGGTGCTCACACACAGAGGACTGGGTATTGATTCCCTGTGAAAATGCATGAAAATGCTTGGACTTTCAGAGCTTCTGCTAACTTAACAGAGAAATCAAATAGAATGCATTTCCTCAAAAGTGAAACATGATAATGTTTGTAATGTGTTGAACACCTAATAGTTAATGAAAGTTGAACATTACCTACATTAACTTATGGCTTGTTTGATTTTTACTCCCTAAGGCAACAAATCATGGAAACATATTAACATCTATTAAATCTCTCCTTGTCTAATTTTTTTGAATTTTATATTCAAGCAATAATTTTTGGTAGGTTAAATGGGACACCCGCCTCTCTCCTTGCTGGGATTCCAGCGTGCGTGCCTTCCATCTACCATCTGCATTTAGCCTGGAGCTTTCTTCCACAAGCCATTGCCTGGCTTAAGCAATTCATTTTGCTTCCCCAAATTAATTTCTTATGGTTAAGAGGAAACAAATACCCTTTGCTAATGCACGAAGTTTCAGCTGTGTACCTTGCCTTGGCTTAATTAAGGTCAATATTGTTAATCTCCCTTTGTGTCTCTTTTCTGGTAAAAGAAAGAACAATTGTCAATTTATGCTTGAGTCGACCACAAGTTTTTCTCTATTAACCCAGCCCAACACATGTTCTTGTTGGCTTCTATGTAGACCTCATTTTTTATTTTCCTTGTAATTTTAGTTTCTTCCAGCAAGATTTGAAATTGTTTGCAAGTGATTAAAAAATATTTTTAAAGCCAAAAAATTTTAAAGTAGAATCTCTCACTTATGTCTGGAGATAGTAAAACTCTGATTGGTTCCACAGTCCTATATCAATTTTTTTGTGTGTTTATGATGAGTTCTTACCATATGTAAAGGATAGAATAAAATTTTAAAATATGCATTTAAACATTAAAATTAGTCAGAATACAAATTTATTTCCTAACAATTTTGAATTTACAGTGATTTAAAGAAACAGTTTACTTTTACCTCTTCATTCAGAATTTTAATTGTTAAAAATTGTTTTTTCTATATGCACATCATCTTAGATTAATATTCCTTTTATGAGACCCTTTGCTTATGATTACACATTACTGAAATCCTGTAAATAATTCTCCCTCACACACTCCCAAGGTTTATGAACATTGAACTGCTCTTAAAATTTATTTGATGGGAGAAATTGACTTCAAATTCTCCCCAACTATATTACATTAAGTAATAATTTCATGGCTCTTTCTGAAAGAAAACTTCCCCAGAAATATATGCTTCTTACCTGGAAGGTTTTACATAAATTGGTAATTATTACATTTGGAAACATCTTCAATGAGGATCGGTATCTTCCCCGACTGTTGGGAGTCTTCCTTCCTTCACTGCTCATTTCCTGCTCAACCCCACAGCTAACCCGTCCCCAAACGGTGTGCTCTCTTCCTTCGGCGCACATCCAGGGCGTGGCCGCTTCTCACGGCCCGTCCGTGCTCCCGTCTCTCCTCTCGTGGGTTTTTCAAAACAGCTTCTGACTGATGCATCTTCCCTGTGCCCCTTCTATTGTTCAATATAGGTTTAACACAACAGCTAAATGAGCTTTTGTAAATATTTGGGGAACTGGGTGAAAAAGGTGAAGGGACTGAAAAGCAGAGATTGGCGGTTGCAAAGTAGTCTTGGAAATGTAAAATACAGACGAGGAAATAGAGTCCATAATATTGTTATAAGTATATGCGGTGACAGGTGAGTCCTGGAAATATCAGGGGGACTGCTTTGTAAACTCTATAATTGTCTAATCATTATGCTGTGCACCTGAAACTAATACAACATATTACTGACTGTGAACTGTAATTGAAACTTATTTTTAAATTTCAATAAACATTCTAACATGTAAAAAAAAAAAAAGACAAACATAGTTGTCAGATCATGACTCTCCTCTGCCCCCAACCTCTGTGGTCTCCCAGCTGTCTCTAGTAAAATACAAAGTAATCCTGACAAGGGACAATAAGGCTTCTGTTACCCAGGTTCTCTGCTGCCTCCAGCCTCTTCTGCCTCCATCCCCCTTACTCTCTGAGGACCACAGGGTTTGTCCTCCTTCCTGTTGGTTGAATGCACTGATGCCTCCAGTTCACGCACTTGCTGCTCCTTTTTCCTGAAACCACTGTCCTGGATAAGCTCATGGCTCACTCCCTTCTTATAGATTGCTGCTTAAATTTTACCTTATCACCAATGTCTTCCCAGATTGCTCTATGTAATATAATAGCAAATCAACCAGTTCCCCCACATGACACGCTCTTACCCCATTGCTTTGGTTTTTTCCCTCTATAGTACCCATCACTATTTGTCTTACTATATAAAGTTAATAGACTACTCTCCCTCTCTCGGCTCTCAAGAATAAAATCTCCATAGTAACAGCACTTTGTTTTATTCTTTGCTGTTTTCTCAGTGCCCAGAACAATGGCAGGAATATAGACTTTGGTGCTTAATACTATATGTTCAGTGAATGAATAAAGACACACATAAGTCCTACTCTTTGATGTACCACAGCAGTTCTTTCTTGGACTCTAAGACAGTCCATTAGTTTTGCAAGTTATTTTTTCCCCAATTTCTTTAGAAAAGAGGACCTAGGTTTTCTCTACTTCTTCACTGATTTCAGGCCTTGAAGATTTTCTTAGTTTCCAAATCAACCACAAATCAAATAGCAGTTAGGCAGCGTGCTAAAATGCATAGGATAACATTTACCTACTCATCAGTTGTATTAGACAGAATGTTGAGACAGATGGACTAAACCTATAGAAAGGTAATTATTGAGCACGTGCACAGTGTTATTTATGCTAAAATATGATTTAGTATCATTCATTGGATTTCATACCTAAAATCTGAGTCATGTAAACATTACCTTACTGATACTTCTGTCCTTTAGTCATACAAGGCTGGATATATAAAGTTGAGCTTCCTAAAGCCCAGTATAAGACTAACATACGTGGTGAATTAATAATGTTGTGCATCAGCAAATAAATATTATACATCCTTTTACAATGATATATTCAATAGAGTTTACATGTGAGGCTGAATCCCTTATAGGAAACTGAGAAAAAAAAGTCAGTTTTGGGGAGATTCAGCCTCTAGTTGTTCGTTTCGATGTGCAATGCCCCTGAGCCTCCGAACTTGTACCCCAGTTGGGCAAAATAAAACCCTTGATTTTACTTTTTGCCAACTTTCTTAGCAACAGACTTTGAAATGACACCTGTCTTATCCCAAGCAGCTTAACAAAATAGCTCTTTCAACCTCATATTATATCCTTGCAGGGAGGGGTCCCATACTACACTTTCTCCAGCAGAGACAGTGATTGTTCTTTGCCTCTAGAGATTGGTGCCCTGGGCAGGGCTGAGTGGACTGATCTTTAATCCAGGATGGTCAAGATCTTACAGTGTTACCTGCTATTATTTAGGAACAAGAAGAATGTTGGTCTTTCCTAAATAATATTTCTTAGCTATAATCACTTGTATTGAATCTTTCAGCTTTGTTAAATAAATAAGCCCTTCAAATTAACAGCAGATTTTATTATTATCACAGGTAGGACTCAAGCTTCAGAAAAGAAAAGATAGAAACTGTATTTTTTTCTAAAATCTTAAATTAACATTTAAAGTGAAAGAAAATAGTTGAACCGAGGGTTGGTTGGATAATAAGGGAATTAAGCAGACTCTCCTGTGGTTTGCTTTGTTTGTTTTGTTTTGCATTGCATTTGCTTTCCTGGGGTGGCCTCCAGGGAGGCTGCTGAGGAGCTTTAGTCCGTCCTCTGGACCACACCTGAGAGTCCGAGTGGCTCTGTCCTGCAAGGAGGTCAATGCTGGGAGGAGCACAAAGGCCGTGGAAGCAGTGACAGCTGGAGTACTGGTGCCTTGATAGACACTGTGCTAACAGGCAAGGACAGTGCGTGAGACAGTTTAGGTCAGAGCCTATACAACTATATAACCTTAGAACTGCATCTTCTCACCTTCAACCACTGGAGCTGGGTAGTGGGAAGGGTGGGATAACCCTCAGTTTCAAAGCAATAAGTTTGTATCTATTTATGCCTTTCCTGTAATAAGCAGGAACTCGAGTAGATAAAATTGTCTACTTAACCTCTTTATTTCTTATATGAAGGGTAATAGAGAGGAAAAAGGAAAAGCTTACTTGAATACTTGTTGGTGCCATGTACATGTGTCTAGCATTGACTAGGGCCCCAATGGAGTCTGAGGACACTTCAGATAACCCTAAATCACTCCAGGTATCCTTGATACTAAACCTGATTCTCTATTCACACTTTAGTATTCCCCATCCTAAAATTAAATTATTTTCACCAATAGAACCCCAAAGTCTGTTACCAGCATACTTAAATCATCCAGCCTCCCAGTGCTACCATCTGCTTTAATATTTTAATAGTTCTGACTGGTACGGCTCAGTTCGTGTGTGTTGTCCTACAAAGCCAAAGGACACAGGTTCGATTTTTGGTCAGGACACATGCCTGGGCTGTGGGTTTGGTCTCAGGTTGGGGCATGTACAAGAGGCAACTTATTGATGTTTCTCTCTCTCATTGATGTCTCTCTCCCTCTCATTCTCCCTCCCTTCTCCTCTCTCTAAAAATAAGTAAATAAAATCTTTAAAAAAGATTTGAGGGAGGAATCAAGATGGCAGAGGAGTGAGTGGAATTCACACTGACCTCCTCCTAGGACCAACCTGGAATTACAACTAAATTGTGGAGAAATCACCTGGAACAAACAACTGAACAATAATGAGAGAGAAAGTATAACCTCGGACAGACAGAAGAATCAGCTTTAGCATAACCTAACTGGTAAAGAGTACAGTAGAGACTCGAGAAGGCGGGTGGGGTGCCCATGAGTGGCAGCACCAGACAAATATTGAAACAGCCAGTTGGATCCCCCTGAAAAGAGCAGGGTCTAAACCATATGCAGGGACCTCCAGCCTATAGCACCAGAGCCCAAAAAGAACACAGAAAACAGCAAGCTGCGAAAAGCAACAGGGTTGCTCTCTGCCAGAGACGTGTGGCTGAGACACAAAGTGCCATTTAAAGGGCCAACACATAAATTTTTGTTTGCAGCCACTTCCAGCAAAAGTGGGAGGCAGAGTGGGCTGGAGACGCCTAAGAGACTGGAGAAGGAGGCTTTGGGGAGAGAACGGAGAGAGTAGCCGGCGGGATGCTGACTCATCCCCCATGTGGCAGCAGCCATCTTGCTCAGGCAAACCACTCCCCTGAGCGGCAACAGTGTGCGGGGACCGAATAGCCCCACCCCAAGAAGGGGCTCTGCTCCACCCTGTGCTGTCTAAGCCACCAGCTATGTGCAGAGTGACTAGATTAACAGCTGAAGGAGAGAGCCACAGATAGTAGATTCCTGAAAGTCAAACAGACTGCCTAAGGTCAGATGGAGTCAACATCTGACATCATCAGAAGCAGATCCAGAAAGAAAAAACAGTGGTCTCCTACCATAGAAGTTCACATCACAAAATCAGGAAATCAAGACAGATCTATTTAAGAAGCAGAAGCAAAAGAGAAGAGTCTCACAAATAATGAGAAGATAAAGAAACACCTCTTAGTGAAAAGAAAAAGAGGAATCCCCAGAAAGAGAACTAAAGGAAATAGAGTCAAGTAAACTATCATATTGAGTTCAGAACAATGGTTCTAAGGAAGCTCAATGAGCTCAGAGAGAATTACCAAAAACTATGGGAAAACTATGAGGAATTTACTGCAGACTATATCAGCATGAAAAGAGACATAGAAATTATCAACAGAGACAAGAGGAAATGAAGAATGCAATTCCTGAATTGAAGAACAGAGTAGAAGGAGTCAAAAGCAGGCTAGATGAAACAGAGGATTGAATCAGCGAGCTGGAGGATAAGGTAGAAAAAAAGCTCCTAGAAAGAGCAAGAAAATGAAAAAAGACTCAAAAAGAATGAAGAGGCATTGAGGGAAATGCAGGACAACCTGAAATGAAATAATATCCCTAAATAGGGACACCAGAAGGAGGAGAGGAGGAAGCAATAAACTGAAAAAGTAATGATAGAAAACTTCCCTAATTGGAGGAGAGAAAAAATCACACAAGTCCAGGAAACACAGAAGGTCCCATTCAATAGGAACCCAATGAGGCCCACTGCAAGGCACATCATAATGAAAATGGAAAATATCAAAGACAGAGAATCCTAAAGGAAGCAAGGGAGAAAGAGGCAGTAACATATAAGGGATTCCCGGTATGACTAGAAGCGGACTTCTCAACAGAAACACTACAAACCAGAAGGGAGTGGCAATAAATATTCCAAGTCATGAAAAGCGAAGGCCTGCAACCAAGACTGCTCTACCCAGCAAGGCTCTCAATTAAAACGGAAGGTGAAATAAGGAGTTTCCCAGACAAAAGAAGGCTAAAAGGATAAACTGCCACCAAACAAGCACTGCAAAATATGCAAAAGGGACTGCTTTAAGAAGATGAAGAAGAAGAGTCTATGTATACCTAATTCCTTTCACAGTTGCCCAATACTTGATATTATCAATATTTTTAATATATATTAATCTGATTGTGACAATGATGTTATTTTGATTGCAACTTTATTATTTGTTGAAACTAAACCTGTTTTTGTATATTTCTTGCCTATTTCTATTATTTTTAAAAAGCTTCAAAATGACTTTTTAGTATTCTTTATACACTTTTTGATTAAAGATTTGTAGAATTTTTTTCCCTAAAAGAACTCCCCCAAACTATTAACTCTTTTTTGGATGTGTGGCAAGTGCTTTCCCATTCTATTACTTGTCCTTTAACTTTTTAAATATGTATATTACTATATAGTCTTAAATTTTTAGTATAGTCATATTGTCACTATTTTACCTTTTAGCTTCTGGGTTTGAATATTTTACTTCAGAATAAGAAAAACATTTGTTTGATTTTCTCCTAAAACTCCTTATATTTTACATGTTGATTTTTAACTCACCTGAGGCTATTATTTGTATAATGTGTGAATAGGGCTCTATATTTGTTTTATTTCAAGTAATAGTGGTCTATGCAGCTTATTTGTTGAATAAGCATTATTTTCCCCACTGATTTGAAATATCAATTTAATCATAAATTACATTGTTAGAAAGATATATACGTTTGGTTCTAGAATGCTCATTTTATTTCATTGATCTACTTGATTATTTCTGTGCTGATGTCATTTTAATTGCTGAAAATTTATAATTTAAATTTTTAAATATTTTATAATGGATCTTGACATTTAAATAAATAAATAAATAAATAAATAAAATCAATATGCATTTTTAAAAAAAGAAGGAAGGAAGGAACTCCTACCTTTTGCAACATCATAGATGGAACTGGAGAATATTATGCTAAGTGAAATAAGCCAGTCAGTGACTAATACCATATGATCTCACCTATAAGTGGACTCTATTCAACAAAATAAACTAACAAACAAAATAAACCACAGGCATGGAAACGTGGAGCGGACTGAAAGTGACCAGAGGGGATGGGGAAGGAGGACAATGGCGGAAAGAAAGAGACGGGACTAAACAAAGACCATGTATGAATGACCCATGGACATGGACAACAGTGTGGGAATTGACTGTGGGAGAGGGGGGTGGGGTGGGATGGGTGGAGGGCAGTAAAGGGGGAAAAATTGAGACAACTGTAATAGAATGAACATGATTTAAAAAAAGATTTTAATAAATTTGCTCCCAGCCCCTTCTCATTCTAAGGTAGGAAACTCAGCCTCTCACTGAATATTTAGGACCACTTAAAGGCTCTAATCGCTTGCTTTCACTGAATTCTATACTTCCACTTTATATTTTATCACCTTCTCCATGCTTAGCCACCCCACTGGAAATTACCCCAATTCCTAATATTGCAGTATACTACCAAGATAAGGCAACAACACTATACCTCCTCATTTGATTTTTGGGTCAGTTAGTTGTTTTTTCTCTTCATGAGTTATAGTTTCATGCTCCCTTGCATGCCTTCTATGGTCTTATTGGTGGCCAGACATTGTAAATTTAGTCTTTCTGTGTCTGAATATTTTTATATTTCTATAAATATTCTTGGTTTTTGTTCAGCATGTATTTGGAAACAGTCTGATCTTTTAGGCCTTGCCTTTTTTAAGCTTTCTTAGATGGGGCGAGGATGAAGGTTAATATTTCCCCAAGAGGCAAGACATTTTTAAAACACCAGCCATTGCCTCCTAATTATGAGGTTTTCTGCTTTGGTGTTGAGTAGAGGCACTACTCCTGGTCCTTTGTGGTCTGCGCACTGCTCCTTCAGCTCCTGCAGTGCGGTTCTTTCCCTCGGCTACCATTCATGTGCTGATCGCCATCTGTTTTAGAGCAATTTTAAGTATCACCTTGTTCATTTCCCTTCTCTACTCGCAAGGATCACTGTCCTTTGTTGTCAAATCTTGTGGATCACTGTTTTATACATTTTTTTCATCTTTAGTTACTTCAAGCAGGAAGGTAAATCCAATTCCTTTTATTCTATCTTGACTAGAAACAAAAGTCCTCTGATACTAGATTTTGAAATTAATCTTATGGACTAACTACTAATTCCTCTATTTACACCCTTTCTAGATATGGGAAAACCCAGCTCAGCTATCTCCTTTTTCTAGTTAACTTTACTAATCCTCCTTTATCCTCACCTCCTTCACATCTGGTGAAATTTGTTGATCTTGCTCTATTTTGGCATTATTTTATACTTACATTTATTTTAGCACTTGTCACACAGTTGTGCATTATTTTTCAAATATATTTCAAATATAATCATTTAACATTGAATACATTTTCAGTATATAAAATACCACAGACAGGGTACCTAGGATTTATTTCTCATAGTTCCAGAAGCTGGGAAACCAGACGCCAGCATAATCGAGTTCTAATAAAGGCCCTCTTCTGAATTGCGGGCTGCCTTCTTTTTGCTATGTTCTCACATGCTGGAAGGGGTGAGGGATCTTTGTCTATACTCTTTATAAGGCCATTAATTGCATTCATAAAGGTTCTACCCTTATGATCTAATCATCAACCAAAGGCTCCACCACTTAATACCATCATATAGGACAATAGGATTTCAGCACAAATTTTAGAGGACACAAACCCTCAGATAAGACTGTATGTTTATTAGGTTTTTGTTCTTATATGGCTTATATTACTACTTAATTATTTTTAAAACTGCTTACCTTTTTATATAGTTATCTCTGATTATTTTTTTAAAACCCTGTAACAGACTTGTCAAACACCAGACAATACGTTTTTAAAGGCTCAGATATCATGAATACTTTTCTAAAGGCTTCAAATCATCTATCAATTTCCCAGAGTTCTATTTTTGCTTTGTTTGCTTGTTTTAAATCATCTTCCTCAGAAAGATATTTACTTTTTCCTGCAATATAAAACAATAGCTTTTTAGGCTAAAAGCACAGTAGTTGTGTCAGAAGGGTTTTTGGTGTTGGTTTTGATTTTTTTTTTTTTTTTGCCTCTTCATAATGAAGGCCTGGATTCCAGTCTTTATTTTCCTTGCTTTATAATCTCATTTTTCAGGAATTATAAACTTTGGTGGTATCCTAAGAAAGCATGTATACAAGATAAGTTTTTTAAAATTACTTCACATCTGAAGATGCTTTTATTCAAATTCATACTTGATTGATACCTTGGCTAGGTATAAAATTATAGGCTGAAAATAATTTTCATCAGAATTGTTAATATTCTCATTCTACTGTCTTTTCAATTCTAATGTTTAGCCTGATTAATATTTATTCTGTGATAGATTTTTAACCTCAAGTGTTCTGAAACTTCATGATAATATCCAATTGTGTGACTATACTATGCCATTAACTTTACACAAGCCCTTCAGTTTGGGAGACATTTTGTGTTTTAATTCTTTGACTATTTCCTCGCATCTTTTTTGCTTTCTTTTCTCTCTAGAATCTCTACTAATTGGATGTTGAGCCATCTACAGGAATTCTTTAATTTTCTAATCTATTTATTATTATTTTCCATCTCTTTGGGGTTTCTTCTGCTACTTTATCGATTTTCCTAACTTCTAATGAATCTTTTTTTTACCCTAAATTACTTTAATTTACAATATTATTTTATTTTTGTCCTTTTAAAAATACTCTCCCACTTTTATTTTCTAGATATATTATTTAATTTATTTGTTTTAAATGAGTCTCATTTTTACAAACATTTGTTTTTTTTTGGCTTTTGTCATGGGAAAAGCTTTCCTCTCATATACATTACTGCTTCAGGAAATGTTTATATGTGCGAGCAAGGTACAAAAAGCCTATTATAAGCTCTGGGTGATAGGGGAGAGTCTTGGAGCGTGGTACAGGATGCAAATAGTTGATTTCACTTACAGTGAACTCCCACAGGTCTTTAGATAACACTAAACTTCAATTTTTTCCTCACAGATTATTATTCACCTTTTTTTTTTTTGCTAGGCAAAGATAAACAGGGCAACAAGTATTCTGGAAGCCAGAGGAAGGAGAGTTTGAGTAGAGTAGGGAATGGGTGTACACCAATTTTATCATACAGTTTTCATTCTAAACCTCTGTTTCTTGGTGTCACTGATTACTGAATCAACTTTTCCAGAGATCAAACTTTTTTTCCTCTTAGTATTTATTTCTCTTAGTATTTGTAAAGGAGTTAAGAGACTCCAAACAATCTATGAGTGTTCAGTCTTTGACTGACTTTCACTTTTCTCATTACCTGGTCCCACACATTTAGAGACTCGTGGGGGATTTGTGAAGTAAACAAGCTCATTTTCTATTAGAACCTCTTTGTGTGGTCAACTAGCTTTTGATGTTCTCTGCTTTGCTTTGCCAATTATTCCTCTTTTATCTTATTCTATTTTTGAAAATATTACTCTCATGATTTTTCTGATAGCCTTTTTTCTCTTTGTCCTCTTAATTAAAATATTTTTTAAGTTTTAAGCCATTTTTTGTAGTGTTTGGGGTAAGAGGAGATAATCACTTGTGGTCATGTCTTCACATTTAACCCAAAGTAAAAAAATGCACTTTTGAATATTACTAGATGTATGTTAACTTCTTATCAGTCTGTTTTTTCTTGACCATAGCTACTATATGAAGTCTGATGTAAACTAAAGATCATATAGGTATCTGAGGAAAATGTCTTCCTGATGAAAAATTAAGAAATCCCTAGTTGTGTGGATGTTCTAAGCGAGGGGTTACTGGAAGGCAATACGTAAATCTTTGGTAGAATCTAGATTACAATGGGACAAATATGGCCAGTTACAGGCCCCCACTACTGCAAAACAATTTCCTGAAGTTTCAGCCCCAAGCTAGAACTTCACAGTGGGTATTATTTAACCCCTCACTTGTATATTCATAATGGGTCTCAGCTACTATACATAGTGTCTTACTATAGTCCATCCTCCAAAAAATACTATTTTAGCTGCTACAAATAGTAAATGGACAATGCATTCAATTGTAGATGGGTCATTGTAATAAGAATTTACCACCTTTTTTTTTCTTCCTCAAAGGAGAAGAAGCAAACACCAGAATAAACTGCCTGTAGTATAATTGAGAGCCCTCTCTGGACAGACAGGAATTTATTTAGACTCCTTCATTTAATGAAGCATAAAAGAACAAAGTAAATGAAATGCAGGAAATGATTTTCATCATCAGTGAACTTATTAGTCTTGTATCTTTTCTTGGTTGAATGAGAAATGCAAGTTATTAGGTGTTCTGCTTAGAAAAGCAAAAAATATATATCAATCTTTATGTTTTCTAAGTTCTCCTATGAGGGCCATTTTCATCTTTCCTGGAAGAAAAATTAATATATGATTGATTATTTACAAAATGATTAATAAGGTAGCATAAATAACATATGTATCTACATTTATGACCTATGAGAAAAATCTACTAGAAAGCTATATGGTAAACTGCTTAGAAAGAATTCTATTCTGTTAGATTTTATTTACTGGGTTTGAATGTATTAGCTGAAAAACCAATAAAAAAATTAAGGCAGTACTTGTTTCATCCACAAAACCCATAGGTAAAAAGAGTCCAATAGTAAGGAAAAAAATCAAAGCTATGTACAAATGACAGAAAAAAAAATGTTTCAAATGGGAAATATAAAGGAACAAAAAAATGTGATGACTATTAAGCTACCATAAGCTGAGGTTTCAGCCAGAAGAGGGGAAATCCATTGCTTAACACAAGGAAACTTAAGGCCCTCGCTCCTTAGCCCCTGCTCCGGCACACTCCATTTTCACTGCTATAGTAGGTATTTCCCCTCTGCCCTATTGGGTGAGCCTCCCCCTT
The DNA here is from genome assembly GCF_021234165.1 of Pteronotus mesoamericanus. Lineage (NCBI taxonomy): Eukaryota > Metazoa > Chordata > Mammalia > Chiroptera > Mormoopidae > Pteronotus > Pteronotus mesoamericanus. The sequence continues at coordinate 20,542,259 of NW_026555027.1, forward strand.
CTTTGCTAAAAAAAAAAAAAAAAAAAATCTTGATCTATCAGACAGATTCCTTGATCTTAGGAAAACTGGATTTCCCATATAAGATGGGTATAATATACAAATATAAGGGCGAGTTTTCTGGAGAGTTAACCGGAGGAGAAATGTTTTCTGTGAAAAGAAAAAAGTTCTCTAAGAAAAAAAGGTTCTTTTCTCTGCCTCTCAGTGCCTTGTTCCCTGCCTTTAACATGGGAAAGTGAGGAAATGACCGCAGTTGCAACAGCCATGTTGATCCCATGAGGGGAAGACCTGAGACAGACCTTTAGTCCTGATATAATTAAGCTGCTGGATCGAAGTCGGTAAGTTCTTACCACAAAACTTCTTGTTGGAGAACTAAATTCTGAACTATTCAAGTCTCTGTTATTTACATTCTTTTATTTGCAGCCATTAGCAACCCTGACTTCTGCCTTCCTCTCCTTCTTTGCTACGTTGCTGCGCTCTTGTTGCCACTCTGCCCACTCTTTGTGTCTCAGGGCACTCGGCCTGGGCCCAGCACCACCTGTCTGAACGTCCTCTCTCTTCTGTTACCCCCTGATTTTCAACTCACCTTTCATTTAATGAGGTTTTCCTTCATGAAATTTCGTCTGTGAAAGCGTTCCGGTATCCAGCATCCTCTCACATACTGCCTTCGTTGTTTGTGTTACCCTCTACAATCAAAACAGAATTTATGTTTTTGATTGTTTTCAGTGTTCAGGCCACACTGGTCTTCTTTCTGTTGTTCAGACACACTGTGCCAGTTGCTACCTTGCAGCTACTCTAAAGAGTAGCTTGGACGCCCACCCCTACTCTTTGTTCCCTTGCCAACAATGTCCCACCCCAACATCTTTGCATGGTTAGTTGATTTTTGTCCTTTGGGTGTTAGTTCCACCCTCTACAATGAACTTTAAGTTCAGAAAAGGTAGAATCAGATTCCTCTTCTTCAACATGGCGTCTTTCACACATATGACATAGCCTTGCACTGAGTAGGTTCTCAATAAATACTTTTCAATGAATGAATGAATTGAATGCTATAGTTTAAATGAAGCTCTCTTCAATGTCAGATATGGCTATTCATTTATGCTATTCATGTATGCAGATGACAGTTACATTCTTTGGGTGAAGAACACAAATACTCCACCAATGCTGAGTGGCTAGGTGACTGCCATAACTGTTTTGCCAAGTTTTGTTCTCTCTCTAGTGAGAAGTACATGCTTATTTGCAGGAAAGAATTTGCTGTGATTAACAGGAGTTACAATGTTTGTGAAGTTAATTCTTTGTAAACTGATAGCTCTGTAAATTCAGGACTTAACTTTTAGCTATCTTAAGGGCTTACTTATTAAACTTAAGCATTCCTGAAAAGACTTTGTTCCAAGAGTTTACAAATTGAATACCTGAGAGGTCAAGCCATTGGTTGTTTTGTGTTTTGATGGATCTGTGACAATATTGCTCTTCCCAAATGTTTCTCTGCATAATAGAAATGTGTGCACCAATAAAAAATTTATGATCAATCATTTGGGATTTGGGGGTAGAAACTGAGAAATAATAATTAGATGTTGGGTTTGAGTTAAAATTAAACCTAACTTTTTAAAAAATGTTATCAATATAAATTAGTGTTCAAAATGTCTACATGTTAAAGAACAAAGCCTGAAACTTCATACAAACCCAACACCAAGAGCAAAAAAGGAAAAATAAAATCCCTAAACATTTTTAGAGATAGGCACTCTGTTTCTATGAAACAAATAGTAGTTCTGACAATTCTTCAGCATTTTCATCTTTGAACAACTTCATCCAAGTGCAGTGATACTCCATTCCATTAGTCATCCAGGACTTAGCTGATGTCAGATGCTTATAAAGGAATTAACAAAAGAAGTCATTGGTCCAAGAATTTCCTTCAACTTTTTCCATTTTAAAAAGTCTGTTTAAAACATTATGTATTAACCGCAAAAACAATCTACTTCAAAATCCATATTTGTTTCAAGATAGAAAGTTGAATTAAAGGCAATTTCCATTTGTTGGAAAGATAAGATTTACACTGGGTGAAATGTTTAGACAAAATCACATGATATTTTAAGCACTAATGTACGTGTTACAGTAAATGTTCAAGAAGATTGAGAAATGGAAAGCTACTTCGGGGTAGGGCAATCTTGTGAATAAGGTTGGATCTGTAAGGCCTTAGAATATTAAAAAGATTGAGTAATCAGAGAGGTGAGAGAAACGAGGTGAGTTCTATGAGCAAGATAAATGTTATGGGAGTGAAATGTTCACAGCCTGATACAAACAAAACCATATTACAAATCCAGATACATCACTGCACAAGAGAAGGGGATCTTTTTTTTATGCCTGGTGCTAGGAAATGGATATGCTGTTCAGATGTCAATGTCACCTTTGCTGACAGCAGTGAAACAAGTCATTAGAGGAGCATGTTCATAGCCTGCTTATCAGGGCTCCTGGGGTCTGGCTAGTGAGATCAGACTGGAAGATGTGATAGAGTTGACTGGGTCATTTAGTACTTACTGCCTCTCTCTTTCTCTCTCTATCACACCCACACACTAAGCATTTTAAATATACACACATGAAACATCTTTTATATTGTTTTCTTGAATAAGAGCATCCTTTGCGATTCACCTGATGGTTAACTTTATGTGTCATTATGACAAAAGACAAAATGACCTCTTTGCATCCTTCTTATCCACCTGAGAATTCTTTGCTATTTGAAGAGAAAGTGAAAAATCTCTCATCTTAAAAGTTCAATGGTGCTACCTGTCAAAGCTGCTGGAGCAAAAGTGTGCAACAAGTAAAAACACACTTCTTTACATCAGCTAGGTCAAGAGCGTTATAGGGTTATTAACTCAGATCTGTTACTAACTTAGCACATGGATTCTTTTAGCTTGTTATTGAGTGTTAAAACAGGGAGGGGAAAGTCCAAAATTCAAACAGGAGAAAAATATTAAAGATAAAACAGAAACATATGCAAGCAAATAAAAAGGGTTTTGTATTTGATGAAAATCTGGACTAATTTGCAAGATTGCATCATGTTGTGTCTAGTTCTAAATATTTGTAACTTAGAAGCTATGACAAATCACTCAAGAAACTTGGAACTAAGAAAAATAAGAGATTTATGTATTTTCATTGGCATTCTAGATCAACCTTTCATGTTTTGTTTATATTATATATAATACTCATTTCCACTGTAATGCATTTAGTATAAGAAATGCTGAGCAAAGAACTTCATTTTCCAAGTACTTATATAAATTCATGCTTAAGTTCCATAAAGTTTTATCATTTTAAAAAATAAATGACATGTTTTCTTGCATGTTGTTTTATTAACTGAACATCCTTTATGTTTTCACTGGTCACACAAGATGAATTTAAAATGCTATGATGTAAATGTTATATTAGAAACTTGAATTTATTAACAGACATAGTTCATGAGGGTCTGTATTTAGTTTACTTTGATCACAAAAAAAACAGTGTTTTTTTTAAAAAACAACTTATAAATTCTGATGCACTATAATGAAATTTAAATGTTGAGACGTTGAAAATTGTCTATGATAAAGTGTAGACTGATTTTTCAAGTCCTGTACATATATTAAAATTATATTAAAAATGAGTTGTTTTAACTTTGTATTGGGGTGCCCATTTCCTTTCTTCAAATTAAATAAACCCAAGTTTTTATTTTCTCATGTTTAAGGTAGTCCTTGCTAAGATATTTTAAAGTAAACTTGTTGTTTATTTCTGCAGAAGTCATTATGTTTCATGTCAGGATAGAGATTGAGGTTAGAATGGGAAAACTGAAAGCGTTCAATTTCTTGTCCTTCAAACCTACCCGCTGGCCTACCCCCTTCCTGTCCCTCTGTCCCCATCCTTCTTACCTTTTGCTCATTAGCAGGAAGAAGCTAAAATGGAAAAGAAAGTGATAAAATAGAGGTTGATCAAGAGGTGAAAGGCTAGGAAAGAGCTTGAATAAATTGCCACCTTTTAGAAGTAGAGGTGAACTACTGTAAAGCAACAAACATTTATTTAGTGGCTCTCAAAAATTAGACAATTATAAAAAGCTTCCACTTGCCAAAATAGAACGTTGATTCCTATTCTCTTCCCTCTTCTCTCTCACTGTCCCCCAAGATAGTTCACAAACATTCTGTACTTCTAGGTATAGAAATAGAACTGAGCCTAAATTATATTCTACTGAAAGGCCAGAGACAGTCTTAGGGAAACTGAGCAAGTGATGTCTGATTTTGGCAAGCCCTCTCTCTTCTCTGCTTGTGTCTCCTCTCTTGCCTTGTTCTTTTGCAAGTGGCCTGGAAGTTCAAGAAGGGCCTAGATGCCCTCAGCTGTTTTTCCTTTGCCTCACCCTGCAAACAACTCCCCAAATAAAACTTATCTCTGGGCCATCTACAAATGATCTTCCTGATATGAGTGAATAAATGAATGAGTTACTGAGTAGGAATCTGTTCCTGTGTTTAAAAACAGTCTTTGTAGGAGTGTGTTAAACCAAGGAAGGGCTAAAATAATGAGACTAAAGGAGAACTTACAGCACTAAGGTTGAACAAATGTACAAAAAATATTTGATGCTGAGGAACCTCTGGCATCTTAACATGCTAAAAGTCACATGCTCCATCAGACACTATTAGAGCTACAGAGTGAGGAGATTTTATTCTGTATAACAGGAGTCAGAAAACTATTACTCAGGGGCCAAATCCAGCCCACTGCCTATTTTTGTAGATAATGTTGGACAGAAACACATCCACGTCCATTCTTTAGTGCGCCGGCTGCTTGCACGCTGCAGTGGCAGAGCTGAGTAGATGCAGCTGAAATATTTACTTTCTGGACCTTTTTTGAAAAGCTTTGCTGACCCTGATTTCTAGGAAAAATGACATTAAAGAGTGTGGCAAATCTTTTCTTTTTTCTTTTTCTTTTTCCTTTTTTCCAGCTTTTTTTTTCAATTGTAGCACAGAGAAATTCAAACTTTTAGTTTGAATATTTAGCAAGGAAATCTTACTTAAAAAGCTAAAAGTAATATCATGGTACTATTGAGAAATCTTCAACTCTTGCTGTCTCTACACTACAGATATAATTGGATGAGACTTTGTAGTGATGGTCTTGCTTTGGTTCTATAACTCCAAATCAATTCTTATTTGGCTTTCTTTGGTCACTTCTACTGACTGATTATTCAACATACTGGGAATTTACTCCTAATATAGTCTAGAGTAATGCATATTTCCTTCTTATCTTACACCATTAATGCATCATATGCATAAAGAAGGAGGCATAGATGTTTAGAATTTATAAATATGTTTATGGTGATATACAGAGCATAACAAAAACCTGGGCTATCACTTTTTTAATTGAACTTTAAAATCATGAAGCAGCCCATATTTTTTAGATATGAAATTTGATAGTGCATTAGTAGCCCATCCCCTGTTTATGCATTCCCCAAAGTATGCTTTCCAGAAAGCATTATGTGTAAGCAGATTAAGAGAGAAAAGAAGAAGGAGGTCAACTAAGTTTAGGACTGGCAAAGTTAAGTGGATGTATTTAATGCAGAACTCCTCAGAGAATTTAATGTGAAAATGCTCATTGTTAATTGCAAAGAGAGGATAGAGGATGCTTTGTTCTTTTATTCATTTATTCACTCGTTTAATACATGTTTCTTGAGTACCTATTTTCTGCCAGCCAGTGTTCTTGGTGCTGCAAATAGACCATTTCAAAAAGCTCAAAGGCTTAGGGAAGTTGGAAGATAGCACATGGGTTTAGAGAGTTTAGGAAAGAGCTCCTGAAGTAAAGGAACTCTGATGAGTGGAATCATGATAAGCGGACTTGTCTAAGGGAGAGGCACACCAGTAACCAGAAATACATGACTACCAGATGCACAGAGATGGGGGTGAACATGCACTTACTGAATTTAATGAAATACATGGCATGGGACAATGGACAATAGCATGATGAAATTCTCTGCTTTGAGAATGGCACCTCATATATATTGCCAGTTCATACATATATATGTTCACACACGTGTACAGACCACACACCAAATATCGAAATAGGTTTTGTTTTAGTGCATCAGTTAGTATTATTAATCTGCTAAATATTAATCAAACTATCACCTGAGTTTGCCTCTATTGGCTTTCTCAAATTTTAATGGGATTTAATGTTTTCTCTTCAGCATTTGATCGCCTTGTCAGTGTTTTTAATATGTTGTTCGGAAGTCACACCCCTTAGTTCCCTTTTTACTCATTCTAAGGCCTTCAAGCAAACAAAAATAAAACATGATAATTTTATTTTCAGATGCTCTTTCAATTTAAGACATATAATGATGATGTCCAGATGTTTCATGAGTTTTCTGTTGGTTGTCTCATTATTTATCCAAATTGGCTTCTGCTTAATTTACTGGTCTGTTTATGGAAGAATTGCTCTGTCATACATTAAGCTGACTGGGTAAGCAATTTTCATAGGATTAAAATAAAATATAGTCAGTATTTAACTATATTTAATGCATTTATCCCTTGGGGTCTTTCCAGAAACTGATAACCAACTGCCAAATCGATAATCATCACAAACATGATGTTTCCAGAACCGAGATTTTGATCTTCTCCCCAAAACCTGCTCCTCCCAGTTTTCTCATCTCATATTCCATATCAACCTATCAGAAAACTTTGCTGTCTCTGCTTTGAAAATGTATCCACCCTCAGGTCCTCTTTACAACCTCCAGTGCTACCAAATGGGGATCAATCCCTCCATATCTGTCTTCCCAGGGATTGCAAAATTCTCCTACATATTCTTTCTATATCTTTAAGTCTCATCACAGCTACTGGTATGATTTTGTTAGATTATGTCACTTATTCTCTGCAGAGCCTGCTGTGGGCATCTAACTTAATTTGATCTAAAATCCTGAATCTTTACAATTATATTTAATTGCTTGCATCTATTGTTATAGCTTTGTGCCCATTTCCCACCAGTTCCCTTGATCGCTCTGTTCCAGCCCCTCTGACCTCAGACCTTTGCACTTGCCTTTGTGCCTGGAGGACCTTTTCCCCCGGGTATCCATTCACAAGTCTTGCTTCTTCAACTTCAGATCTTTATTCAAATATCAATTTCCCGGTGAGACATTTCCTAATCACTCTATTAAAATGTGAATAAGCCTCCTGACACATCTTATTCCTCTTCCCTGCTGTGTTTTTCCGATGTGACTCCTCATTACCTAATATACTGTTTACTATTTCATTTATTCATTTTGTTTACAGGCTCTCTTCCTCCTTTAGATTTTAAATTCCCTGAGGGCAAGGAATTTTGGTTTAGTGTTCAATGCTATGCCTGGTACACAGTGACACTCAAAATATGCTGAATACATGAATAAAAATATGTCTTTGATGTTTCAAAATTTACTTTAAGGTTTTTTAATGTCTGGGAGGTTGATATTATGAGTATCCATGATACCTTGTTATATGCAGAAGCTTTATAATCTGGGCTGATTCTAAACCATGTAATGAAATTATGATTACTTTATTTTTTAAAAACTAATTCCTGATATTAAATGATGAGTATGATTCAAAAGCAACTTTATATAAAAATAAGAAAAATGATAATCATTTTATTACTATCATCTTTCAGTAATAACAGTAATAATAATAATGATAATGTCTGTAATTTTTATACATGCCAGTTATTGTTTCTATTTTATTTTTTTAAACTTTCTCCAACTTAGCCTAAGATTTATTATCCTTATTTTGGAGAAAGGATAGGCTAAGGAATTTGCACCTAGTTAGGCAACCATAGTGGCAAAGCTAGCTCCAAATACAGTCCCATTTAACTGTAAAACCTGAACTCTTTTTCGCTGTTTCTCTCATAATGAAAATTTCAATGCATAGATCATCTACAGGAAGCGAAGCACAAGGAATGCAAGTGTGTATTCCTCAAAACTGTTCTTTGCAAATCAAGACTCATCCATATGTCATAGTACTATATATATCAGTCAGTGAATATTACCAGATACCACGACTATCTCATTTAATCCTCTGAGCAGTAATTGGCATTATTAACCCATTGTTACAGATGAAGACATTGAGACATGCAGTGTTAATAAATTGTTCTAAGTCATATAGTCTACAAATGTTGAAACCCGTGTCCAAAGCCAAACGGTCTCACTATGAAGCCCACAGTTGTCACAAATGCACAAATTATCACCTGTTATATTCTACTATTTTCTGGAAGAATACATTAGTGTCACAGGTAACCCAGTTCTCCTTACATATTATATAAAAACATCTCTGTTCTCTGGTGCAGTGATCTTATTTGAATCCTGGAAGACAATATCAGAAATTTAATTCACAGTTATTATTTATCTTGAAAAACAAGAAGGAAAATGGGTATGTATTTCTATTTATTAGTTTTTATTTAATTACTGTATGGATGGATACTGGTGCTCTTGCTAAGTCTATATGTCATGAGGTGTCTGTCATGTATACACGACATCCTAGCAAAAATGGGAGTGCCATGCTGCTAAATGCTGGAGAGTGGCATTCTACCTGCTTTGTAATGAATTAGTGTTCGTGTGCCCAGTGAATGGACTTACAGACTGCATTATCTAGCTTAAATTAAACTCTCACCAAATGGACTTGTGGCTTCAGAAGCTTCCTGCAAGGAAGCTGCAAATAGACGATAATGCTAATACTGAATACGAAGACAAAGTATGTGAAAATGACAGAACAAACATTTCCTCTACTCCTTGTGTAAGCTCTTCCTTAGTTATATCTCGAAGTAACAATAATGACCCAATGACATGTGTCAAGGTGTCAGCCACAAAGTTGAAATCAAGAAGAACATTGAAATAGAAATTTTATTCACATTGTTAATAAAAAAATTTCATCCTAAGTATGTGCAATGTCTTTTATGTCAGTTAATGATGTTAAGTAGACAGCCTGATTGACAAACATTTTAAACCTGAGCATCCAAAGCTATTTGTAGTGACAAATGGCTTTTTGCTTTTGCACAATTAAAAAATAAAATAATTATTTATTGTAGTTTTATCTCATCCTGATAAGACTGTATATTTTGTACATTTTATAATAAAATTTTATAGAATTGAACATACTTATAATTTATAAATGAACTTGGAAATTATACATATTAAAAGTCAATGGTAAAAATATGTTTGGAGATGGGATGGGCAATTACGAGTTTTAAAAACACTCCTTGGTAGATGGTAATTTAAGGCAAGTAATAGGCATATCGTATACATGTTTCTTTTTTTTTCAAGGTTTTATTTATTTATTTTTAGACAGAGGGGAAGGGAGAGAGAAAGAAAGGGAGAGAAGTATCAACGTGTGGTTGCCTTTCACATGCCCCTTTCTGGGGACCTGGCCCACAACCCAGGCATGAGACCTGACTGGGAATCCAACCGGCGACCCTTTAATTCACAGGCTGGCACTCAATCCCCTGAGCCGCCTGAGCCAGGGCTGTATATACGTTTCTTGTTTTCATTTGTCATGAGTTGAACTGATGAACCGAAGCTTTGTTGGCCACATATTCTTTTCTAGGTTTCTCCAGATGCTGGAAATAAGTTTTGAATAAGCCCAGAAAACATACTTATCCAGTTGGAAAACTATCAAGCATATAATACTCTTTTTATTAGAAATCAGGCCCTTTTTAAAGACTCAGATTTTTAAAAAAAATAGACCTATTTTTTTCTTTAAATAAAAATGAATGTAATTGTAAATTTTGTTAGAAAGAAAGCCATAAAGCATTTTTTCAGGCTAGGTTTTCCATTAGCAACTTTCAAATTCTCGACCTTGCACAGAGACCAAGTTTCATTATGTAAAAGGCAATTTACCACTAATCCGCAATCCCGTGCCAATGGAGTGTTAGTGTGTTCTAAAAGTAGCTTCATTAGACTGCACTCTAAGATTTACCACATGATAATAAGGTTATTTTGATACATGTGTTGAACTTCCAGGCTTCATTTATTGAAAATTAATTAGAACAATTTATATTATAGGATAAATAATCAATTATTTACCAAAATTACTGGAAGAATCTCTTTGCAGAGGTCAAGTTGTGGTGAAATATATGAAAAAATTTGCATGAAGTTATTAATGGCATGTCCTAAACAAATTTGTTTCCCATTAGTGTAGCCTGTCATCTGATACAATAGTGACTAAACCTATTTCTAGTAAACTTTTTATATGGATGTGTATCTGTAGCAGTCAGAAGCACCATCTAAACCTATTGGACCAGGGTTTGTTGGTTGTGAGACCCTGGGTAACTTACTTAGATTACCATGCTTCTATTTCCTTATCTTTGAGATGGAGACAATAATAGTATCTTTCTCATATGACAATTGTGAAGATTAGGAAATAAAATAATGCAACTAAGGGTCTTATCAAGTAGAGAGGTAGGCATATGGGTTTATATTCAATAATTATAAACTATTATTATACATAATTTTTATGTATAAACATAACCAAATCGTTACAAAGTATGATTTCGTATTTAGTATCAAGGTTTAGTTATCCATTATCAGAGATGCAGACACTTTCAGATGTGGTAACATCATATGAACATATAGCTTTTAATATAGCTCTCTACCAGAGCTATTAGTTAAAACAAGTAATGGATAATTGCAAAATACAATTTCTTAGCAATTGGTGCACTATTTCCCCCAATGGTTGATACCCAGTGTCATGGATTAAAAAAAAAAATCTCTCCAATGAATAAAACTTAACATAATTGTTCTAGATTTCCAAAACTGAAACTACCTTTGGAAACAGCTGCGATGTCTCACTTCTTCATTTTTGTGGGGGGTGTTTGTGTCTTAAACTAACATCATAATTTTAAAAATGAAACTAAAGCAAAGGTTTGTATGTAGATGCTGGGCTACATTATTGTTTAAATAATAGATCTACTCTAGAGTAAGTAACTGGATGTATGGATCAAAATTGATAATGAACGTCAAAGTTCAAAATATCATCAAAGAGTGACATTTATGAAAATATAGATGACAATCCCTTGAAAGCCGAAGTCAATCCAGTTTCACCCGCATGCCTCAGCATCCTCTTGGGTCCTGAGCTTTTTAAAGGCAGTGGCAGCAGCTCACTTAGCCAACAGGGCGTTCCTGATGGCAGCATCTTTGTAAATCTCCTTGCCACTGATGCTTCTGCTCCAAATTGTGTGTGTGTGCATTTGGTGAACATTTCCTTATATTCTGCATGCTTTTTGTGGTTTAAAATGAGAGCTGGCGCTTCTGAAGTTTGAGTTTCCAGTGAGAACTATGCCTCCTTATTAGTTTGAGGGAAAGCTTGACCCTTGAATACCATGTCTATAGAAGACAAATGGAACAAAGTCCAATTACCCAGAATACTACTAACACAAAGTACAACAGTTCCTACTGAAGTGCAGCTTTTAATCTCTTTGTCTTTTAGTTTATATAGAAGGAGGGGGCAGCCATGCCAGTAGCTCCAGGCCCAGGCAAAGCTAAGATGACTCCCGGGTAGTGTCCCTATACATTTGCACAGTTGCATTAACCCAGCCTTGCAACAGTTTCCCAGCCAGGTACTAAGCTTCCAGTTTCTTCTCCCTTCTTCAATGAACATTAGGTGATTTTTACTGCCTCTATCAGACATAATAATTTAGTTTTCCCTGCCTAGCAGTTGCACCTGTCAAATTTTGAAGGAATTTCACACTGTCATTTTCCTAACTTCTTAGTGGCCTTCAACTGTGATCTGAGTAAGAGTTTCAGGTTATTTCAGCAAAAAGTCCAGCAAAACTTGATAAAAATAGGTGGGGCAAATAAAAAAAAGCACATAGGTGTTTACTTAGGAAAAACCTATGTTAAAATGTATGTTGACTACCTATTGACTACACGCATATCGTCATATAATACTAAAGTTACTTAGTTAAAAAAATTAAATATATACATATTTTCCACTGAGGACATATAGTAAGTTTTTTGTAAGTTTTATGTAAGTTTTAATAGGAGGTTGGATGCTGTCTCCTCTAGAAAACACATGGAAAGGTAAGGTAAGCTCTCTTCCCTGCCCCTGATGGCAATGGAACGGGTGAATAACCCACAGTCTGCTAAACCGGTGTTCCTCCTCACCACTTTGCATCTGAGCAAGTATTATGAAGGAGCAAAAGCCATCTATAAATTATACACTGCGGCATGGTAATCCAATGACCAATGTCAAACAACCAGCAGAGCAACTCTGGGGTGCCAGCAGCTTCCCTATGACTCTGTATTGTTTTTGTTTTCTGCTTTTGTTATTTCCTTGATGATCCCTTTTGTCCAGACCTTCTTGTTCCAGATTACTTCTGAGCCTGTTTACAAAATTACTGTCCATCCTATGAGAATCTGTGACATTCTTCCAATAAATTCCTTTGTAACTTAAATATGACCCACTAGGATTTGGCTTTTCGATGTCTTTCTATACTTATCTCTAATTATACCTCTCCACAAAAATCATACTACAGTCAAACTGCTTGCCACCCTCCCAGAACATTCCTATGATAAATCGTTTGTTCTTTCTCCCTCTGCCAAGCTACATCCTGAAATTTCTTCCATTCTTCAAGTCCCTGGGGGAGTGCAGCCATCTACAATTTGGAATTACTTTCCCTCTTAATGGGAAGGCAGCACAGTGCAGTGGAAGAGAACTTTTGTCTTGGACCCCCTGGCAATGGTACTCTGTTGCAGTTGATTTGGACTCTACAGTCGATCTTTTTTCCAGAGTAATATTTCAGTTTACTTAAGGTGGAATGGTTCAAAAGTTAGGGGAAAAAGAGTATGCACTCATTCAATTGACATTATTCTATCCTTCTCTAAAAAAAAGAGATAAGTAGCTAATTCTTTGTGAAATAATGTTTAGTGTATCAAATTTTAATTTTATAACGTAAACAGTAACTCAGAGTGAACACTCATTACACCTGAGGTTTATTGGACAAGGTGGCCAAAAGAGAAGAGATCTTTTTTTCTTTTGAGATTATTTAAAATAAAATCAATGAACAGTGTAGAGGAAGTTGGTATACTTTTTAGGTTTTTGTTGACCTTAGGTCTGATCACTCACATTTAGAAAATTTATGGAGAAGTGTCAGTCTATTCTATCAGCAACTGTGATATAGTGTCAGTAATTCTTTTGTGACTTAAATTAACCAGTTGTTTTCTGTTGCTTGCAACCAGAAAGCCTGAGCTGGGTTTCTGCACAAGGTCCCATTCAAAAGCCTTCTGGCTTTGTGTTATGCAGAAAATCAAGACCACAATAATCAGTTTGACTTTCAAAACCAACATTTTTGCCTGAAAAAAATGTATAGTCATTTAAGATGGCATTGTAAGGTCTCATAAGACAATTAGAAATCAAAAGAACTTTGTTAATAATTAGCATTTTTAGTCTTTCTTTTACAGAACTTTTGTTATGATTTTTGAAGGTAATTGACAGCAAGGCTTGATGACTTTAGGGGGAAGAGGAGATAAAAAATAATAATAGAACAAGAAAACTGAAAAGAAGTTTGATCCAAATACAGGCTATTATTTTAAAATCTTTGGTATAGCTTGGATTCAAAATGTATAATCTCTTAGAAAATTGATTTTTGGTTATAAAAATTATATAGTTAAAGATTGAAGTTTTGGCTTTGTGTAAGTTCATTTTGCCAAATACCAATTTTTCACCCTGATGGTGGACATCAAGCTATACTGTGCTGATAGAAAGGAGTGTTAGGAAATTTCTTTAGGAAGCTTTATTACATAACACCTGTTAGATAGTCATTAGCTTCAGAGATTAAAGAAAATTGCTTTAACCTAATTGCTTCATCATTTTTGTCTGCCCAACGAACCCACGAAACTTAATTCCAAGCAGTAAAATACAGACATTGGCTATATACAGTGTAGGATAAAGTGATGAGTATGCAACCTCGATTATTAGATTGGCTTTTATCATCTCTTTTGATATTGATTTTGGATTCTCCTTAGATAGAAATCCTATAATAAATGTTCTAGTTTGGGGAAAATCTGATTATATCTCCCCTGTCTGCTGCTTATCTGCACTTATGAGGAAGGCAAATTGCTGGGAATTCAGCTATTAAAGGCCGAGATCTCTATCTCTGTGTGATTCACCTTGCTGTAGTACAGTGATTCCTGACACATTTTGGCCATATACTTCTTTGTTTATCTGGAATTCCTGTATTAAAGATTGGCATGTAAAGTATAAAATAGGAACTCTCTGTGGATATCAGGATAGCGGGACCGCCACTCTGCAACTTGTCAATCTGTCCTTTTCATGGCCCCCACTCCCTCTTGCACAGAGTCACCCCCAGGAAACTCTGGGAATCTAAGAAGCTCTCCGATGTCTGACTTCGAACTACATGTCCTCGGTGGAAAATATGTATATATGTAATTTTTTTAACTAAGTAACTTTAGTATTATATGACGATGAACATGTAGTCAATAAGTAGTCAACATACATTTTAACATAGGTTTTTCCTAAGTAAACACCTATGTGCTTTTTTTTTTTATTTCCCCCACCTATTTTTATCAAGTTTTGCTGGACTTTTTGCTGAAATCACCTGAAACTCTTACTCAGATCACAGTTGAAGGCCACTAAGAAGTTAGGAAAATGAGAGCAATCACAGGCCTGGCGGTGGGAGCTACACATCCAAGCTGACTTACTGGCCAGGTGGCCTTTGGATTATTTTGCTTCCTCTCTGAAGAAAAGAAGCTGGGCTAAAGGTCTCAGATTTCCCAAAATTTCATCATGATAAGGATCACCTGGGGTAGTTGCACTTACACAAAGTCCAAATTCCCAGACTCATTCCAAACCAGTAAATCAGAATTCTCAGAAGAGGGCCGGGAAGCTGAGTATGTACGTGTTTGACTGGGCCTCCCGGTGATTTTTATCCATGGAGGTTTGGGAAACAGTGAGTCAAAAAACTGTAACAGTCATCCTCATTTGCAAGCCCAATAGTCCTCTTACCGTTTCTTTGATAAAATACTGTAACTGAAGCTATGGATTTTGCAGTGGAGAGGGTGGGAGGAATAAAAACATTTTCCTTTCAAATAAAAAAAGGCGTTGAATTTGGCATGTTCTGTGAAATATAAAAGTAACTTTGTAATATTGAATAGTTAGAAATTGGACT
Organism: Pteronotus mesoamericanus; assembly: GCF_021234165.1. Classification (NCBI taxonomy): domain Eukaryota; kingdom Metazoa; phylum Chordata; class Mammalia; order Chiroptera; family Mormoopidae; genus Pteronotus; species Pteronotus mesoamericanus. The sequence continues at coordinate 20,557,388 of NW_026555027.1, forward strand.
TCATTGAATTTCTCTCCTTATTTTTTCATTCCTTTTTCTAAATAACAGATTGCTTTAATTTTGAGTTTTTTTCTTTTCTTTCTTTTTTGTTCCAGTTAAAAGAGGTTTTTCCTTGCATCTTTGCTTTTAAATTTTGATAATTTAGCCTTATAAATCTCTAAAAAGAGTGATGCAATCTATCTCCTAAGTACCACGTTACAGATTTTCTGCAAGCTTTTGGCAGAAAATTTCCTCTAATCCACAATAAGTTTGAATTAACTTGTCAAAAAACAGGACAGAACATCTATAGGCTTTATTCACTCAGAAGACATTTATTGTGCATGTCAAGGTGACAACTTAATCTCACTCAATGTGGGGATCTTTATGTTTTCTAGGTGCTCACTTAGTTTTGAGTATTGTGGGGACCAGGGAATAGATATCCACTTGGCTCTAAAAGACGTATTTGGAGGCATCCTTTGGCTTATTTGGAACTCAGCCTACAGTCCTCGGATGTTACCAATAAAGATGTCATTGATTCTTGGTGTCATGGCTCCCTCAAGACTGACTGCAGCCTTCCTTGTTTCTCCACTGCCAGTCCTGGGAGCACAGAAATTCTTCTTCAGTTCCAAGAAATCTCTGTGAATTTGTCTGAGGCCCCAGGTGACTGCATACCTGCATAAGCTACAGTCATCTCCTCAGGAGCCTTGCACCTGCTTCTTGGATGTCTGCCTTAGACATAGGGGACAGATTCCTTTTTTTCTTGAATTCCACATAATTACCAAATATTTCAACTAAAAAATGATTGTACAGTGAGGTTTTACCTTAACATCAGTTTCAAATGCTACCTAGTGGATGTATAGATGCAATGTGTTATATTAACCCTTATTTGTCATATGTGATAGGCATAGTTTTCTCTACCTAAGTCTTAATTGCAACAAGTGCTTTTTAAATATTTATTTTTTGATAACTAAATATTTGTTCCCATGTGAACATGAATTGCTAATTTGTTAAGTAGACTCTCTAAAGCTACATTCTAAATACTTCAGTGATTTCATCATAGTTTAAAGGTAATAAAAAGTTACATACTCAGGGTGGAAAAATATAGAATTAATCAGTTGGTTTAGCTCAAAGTATTTTTCTAAAATGACTTCAGAATGGAGAAATGAGAAATGAATCTCCTACGCAAATTGAATATGTAAGTGTCACTGTAGAAACCATTTAAATAATATCATTGTCCACTCATAAAAATGTCAGTGGAATTCTGAAAAAAAAACCAAAATAGTGCATTATTTGTTCCATGGCTTATTTTTTTACTTTTTAAATTTATGACTTTGCTTATGTTATTTGTCTTTTTATAGGGATTCATTCTGTCCTCTAGGAGTTTGGAAGCAATTTCTTTAATCTGTTTCATTTCTTAGAGAAATTCTTGATTTTTTTAATGTTAACATTTATTTCATGTCTTACACATTGATTGTAATACAAGAGTATCACTCTGTTAACTGAACTAAACAGCGTGAGAGCAACAAAAATACATGTAGCATAACTCAATAGTTTTTATTTTCTATCTTACCCTTAAGTTTTCCCCCATCTCTTGAGTAGATGTACTTGTAACAATAACATAAATTCTATTTTTAACCCAATATTATTACACAAATATCTTTCATTTTTCTACCTGATCTTTAAAATGATATTTTAATAGCTATATAACATGCCAACAGCTGCTTGCCATAATTTAAGTAATTCCAAAATTGCCAGTTAGCAGTATCCAGTTTGTTTGTATTAGAATCTTATATATACAATCAATGCTATCAGAATCGTTTATATATATATACATATATATATTTTTTTTAGCTAAAACTGAATGTAATGGTATTAGTGGATTAAAGAGAGCTAAAGACTTTTAGGGCTCAGTGTAAAGTTCTTTGGGGCTTATTGACTTTAAAATTAAACCACCTGTTTTGAAGTATAACAATTTCAACATATATGAATCAGAATATTTTGTATAAATTTCATAGATATAAAATGATGTTTTATTGTTTTAATTTTCATTTATTTGATAACTATCCACAAAACTAATAGTATCTCTTACTATGTGATACTGGCCTCCTTTTATACTTAGGATCAATGTTGGTAAAAAAGTTCTGATGTAGAAAGGTGAAATAGTAAGCAGAATTAAATGTATTTTAAAACAACCATATAGATGTTGAATACATATTATAAAAATATATACGTAGATTTTTTTGTTTTGAATTCATCTTTATATTAAAATGTTTTCCTATGCAATATTCTAGATAAGCTTAAATGGTATTTGGGGTATAATTTCTTTATATTTAAAAATTATCTAAAGAATTTTCTACTGTAACATCCTATATTTTAAGTATTGAGAAAAGTTAAAGAGATAAACTTGGTATAATTAGTATTATAATTATAACTTTGGGGGATTAAATACCACAATATTACTGTCCATCACCTTAAAAGTTAACACATTAGACTGGCCTTTAAGTTTATTTTTAATAAATGTTTTACCTCACAAATTGCCTTTTAGTATCAGAAAGTTAAGTTGTCAAATGTCAGAATTAGATTGGCTTGACTGCCTAATTAAACACAGATTCATCTGGGAAAGTGTTCTCCGGCTCTCACATTTCACTCTAACATCCGCTCAAATTCAGAATGACCCCTGCATGGCCCAAACTTTAGAGCAAGGGCAAACAGGCCAAAATACCAGCCCTCCCCTGTGCGGCCATTTAGTCATTTTGTGTCCTGAGAAAAGCAATGTCAACTGAGCATAAATTGTAGACTTAAACAGGGAGCCTGCGGGGGCTCCCCACCAAATGAGAACGGTCTGTACTGACAGGGCTCAACAACGGGGAGTCAGAATGTATCTGAGTCTCATCCCCCCGGTGGTCCCCACTTTTTCCAAAACTGTCACAGTGCATTGGGGAGGAGGAGAGAGCGGTGGCCTGCCAGCTCTAAACATTCTTCCCTAGTGACATCATGCAGAAAGTGGGAGGCTGCCAAAACGGAGAAAAGGATGCTCAGTCAGCAAACGTGAACTCTAGCCCTTACTCTGTTCCTCACTTACTGCAGGGGGTGAGCACAGCCACTCCACTTCTCTGGGACTGAGTTTCTTTCCCTGAGAAATGACGGCGCTGATCTGTAATGAGAAATAAGATGTCTCATGGTTCTAAATTTCTGAGGTTCTCTGATTACCAATCTATGAAAATTTTATTTCTGGAGTGATTGGCTAGCTTTTATGGTATTGTGAAAATCACAGCCAGGCTGAACTTTATATACACACAGAATAAGCTTAGCCGTTTCCCTTGGGCTAGTTGAGAGTTGAAGATGCATTGCAACATCAGTTAGTCTGAAGAAAATCTATCCTCTATATGATGTAAGGGGAGAGAATTAGGAACATGCTTGGAGACTAGAAATATTTTTGGACTGTTCAAAACAAAAGTTACTCTGTAAATAAGATATCGAGTTGTATGGCTCCACCAGGAAGACATCTGTTCCCGAGAGAAACAAGCTCACACAACACCCTGATCACCCTCAGACATGAACAAAGCCTGCTCTCTTTCAGGTAAACTTCTAGTCTTTGATGGGGAGTCACGCAGAATGCAGTTCTGTTATTTTCCTGTGCTGAGCACTAGGATAACCTCTGTACTTTGCAAAGCCAACTATTATACTTTAAATTTTTCAAAATAAGCAAGTACTTCGCATGTAGGTAAAAAGGGCAACATGAATTCATTATCTAGCTTACAACATCTAATTTTAATGGTGTGGTGATTGCTCGGGGGGAGGGAGGTATTAGGGGACCAAATGGTAATGGCAAAAAATACAATAAAGATTAAAAAATAAGTAGAACTTATCCAAACATATTTTCCTCCCCTTTCAATGAGTGATAGTAGGAGGGGGCAAGGATAATAATCAATGTGTCCAACTTACCAGTAACGACTAAATCAACAACTATGTAATTGCTAAGTTTATATGGTTTTTGAACAAAATAAGGCATTTTAACATTGACAGAGCTATTCAATCTCCTTCAAATACAATGAGTGAAGATTAGGTATTTTTATATTCAAAAATGAATAGAGAATCAGTGTTTATAATATGTGAAATCATAAACCACATGCAGATCAGCAAATGGTAGACTAATGTTGTACTATATTTATCCTGTCCTAGTTTAATAATTGACCTCTACTGAGCCTTATTCCCATTAGAATCTATTCCAGTGAACCATAGACTTTAGAGGGATTTTTCAAAATAGATAGAGCATGAAATGCAAAGAAAAATATCCACTGAAAACCTTGGGCATGATAATAACTGTACTTAGATCCCAAAGCATTAAAATACAACATCATAATAACAAGAGTGGTACTGAATTAAATTAATTCAGGAAGCAGATGCTCTTCTACATTTCGTAGAGAAAAATGAATTTATAACTTCTATAGACATCATTGCTTATTGGACTAGGATATGGATAACTTATATAGGTTTTCTCTGCCTTGGTTTCTATTTTTATAGAACAAATTTCATAGTATGATGTATCCTATAGGGTTTTTATGAGGCTTAAATGAAATCAACATGGAGAGTCTCAAAAATGGCACACATTAATTCAATCAACACCTCCTATAAAGTAACATAAAATAACACATTTTTTTAGCTAGGGACATTTAAAATTTTAGCTTTGCCTTTTACCAGCATTATAACCTTGGGAAAATTACTTCTCTGGATTTAGTTTCTTCATCTATAGACTGGGTTTAAGATATCTAGTGTTCAGTGATGTTTTAAGCCTTGGTGATAGCACATGTAACACACTGGCTTAGTATTCAATAAATGTACAAAGTAAGGCCAACAAAATTGTATGCATGTATCTGTATAAATTTGTGAAAAAGAGTAATTATAAAAAGCTTGTTTATATTCTTATACTCTGGGATTTTAAAGTATTTTAAATGCCTCTGCATCATTTTAGCATACACAATGTTTTTCTACTGTTCTTTGCTTATGCCATAGATATTAATTTAATCACTTGCATGATATACCATAATGTAGAACATCCCCCATTCAACTCCTGTTTGTGAAGTGTGTGGAGACGAAAGTCACAAAACTACTCTCTTAGTCAATGAGTTTAGAAGAAATGACTCTGGATGTAGCCAGAAGTGGTTTCTTTTCTTTCTTTCTTTTTCATTTTAAGATAATCACAAAATGTGTTTAGAAATATTGCCTCTTTAAAACAATATCATGTATTTCCAACTTGAGCATTGATACCAAAATAGTTGAAAATATTCTGCCCTGGAACTTGAAAATAGGTTGAATTATAGTATTTAGCAGTAGTGTATTTAAATATTCTCATTTCCAGGTCTATGCTTATTTTTTTCTTGTTAGAGAGAAAGTAACTGTAAGTATTTTCTGCCTCAGAAGACTTTTTCTTTTAATTCTGGAAAAATGTCACAATGCTTTTGCATTACAGTTTCAGGAATAAATTACTGTCAGAAAAAATGGTAATGAGAACATTACCAACTTCCAGTTACATTTAGTTTGGCTTTTCTGCTATCATTTTTCATCTCAAAGAAACAATGAAAGACTCCAGACTGAGAAGAATTCTTTGCAGGGCCAATGATTTGCTTTCTTGAACATCTTTTAGGTGGTTCAATGGTATGGACATCGAGGTAGAGTGAAGATTCTGAATTTTACCATTAATTTTTACCCCAGCCAATTTCTTCTTCTCATATATTTTTGGAGCTTGAAAAAAATATTTTTCCTGTTTGGCTCAATTTTTATTAATCTAGCCCAGGAACAATAAAGTGTTACAATGATTTTCTTAAGAATTTATAGGCAAAAGTTGTGGTTGACATTTATGTATGTTCATCTCTCCATGTTATAATATTTAAGTAACCTCTGGGTTTTCAGAAATGTTTGTCTGCTTATTAGTTTCTTCCTTTCATATTTTTACATACTAAAAAGAAAATATGAGTTTTTCTGTAAAAATATTCTCTAAATATGTTCTAATCTTCTTTCTAATTAAATTCAGTAGATCACTGTTCATTTATTATAATAATTAAATTATATTAAAATCTAATTGGGAACACATTTCTCACGCTAGAAAAAAAGCATAAAAACTACACTGGTATAAGATAGCCTGAATGAACAATGGTGCCATTACTTAAAATGTGAAATTAGAAAAGAGTTCAGTTTTCTTTTGGGGGAGGAAAAATGATGAGTTTGAAGTTAGACAAATCGAGTGTTTTATATTTTAATAAGAAATGCAATTACTAATTATTTATAGGTCATGTTGAAAAACTCCATGCAATTTACTTTACTTGCCATGGCTGTAGGAAAAGTTTCTCTTAGGAAGAATACTATAAAATGACAGGAATTATCACTCTGTATCTCGTAGTGATGAAAATTACTATTGATTTTTTCCCTCTGTATTAGTTCTTTTAATGACCATGAAACAATGGAATGATTGAATAAACTATTAGTGATTTTTGGGGGTTTTTTTTTTTTTTGCTTTTTGATGAAAATGCTGGATAACTACACTTATTTTTGCTATGTTTTGTGTGTGTTAGGTGAGTACCTCTTCCTTGTTTCTCTCCATCTCCAGGACCATTTGCTTGGGGCTGAATGTATTTGTCCAGCTTATCTTGGTTGGCTTCTCATATCATGGTAAGAAATGGGTCTTAGATGTAATTTATTAACGTATTATCTAAAGAACAACCACTTAGAGTCCATGAGTATTTTTGAAATTCCTAGAAAGGATTTCAATAATCAAACATCATAGAAAAGTTTCTATTTTCAAGGAAATTTCCTTAGGCTGATAGAATTTGACTTTCTAAACAAAATGAATTTAAATACACTAGTCACTTCCAGGAGAAATAATAATGAAAAATAATTCATGGCCCTGGCTGGTGTGGCTTAGTGGACTGAGTGCCAGCCTGCAAGCCCGAAGGTTGCAGGTTTGATTCCCAGGCAGGGCACATGCCAGGGTTGCAGGCCAGGTCCCCAGTAGAGGGCGCTCAAGAGGCAACCACACATTGATGTTTCTCTCCCTCCCTCAATTCCCCTCTCTAAAAATAAATAAATAAATATTTTTAAAAAATTTATGACGTTTATCACTGGAGACAGACTTCATCAATAGTAAGCCTAAAATTTTGAAAATATTGTCTACTGTATTTTTGTAGTTTATGGTTACTTTAGTGGATTTCTCTGTTAAAAATATGTTTTGATTAAAAAGTAGTAGAGAAATGAAGGAGAAAAGTATGAAATCAAAGTATTGTTGAGAGCTGATTCATTGTATAAATCAACCTATAAATAATTATATTAACTCAATGTGCAGTTCAATATGCTGTTGACACAGCTTACATAGATTAGAGTAGAAGGGGAGCAGATAAAATGGAACGATAGGGGGTTTAGAATTCAGCAAAACTTGGATTAAATTCTGCTTTGCCTGCCTACATAGCACCATGAGTAATGTTAAAAAATTATGAGAACTTCAAACTAAGCAGATAATGAATCTGAACCTGGTCCACAAAGGTGTGAACTTTGACCTGCATACTATTGGCCTAGATGGTGCTTTAAACTGGTATTTCTTGCCAACATATACAGTTAAAAAGGTTGTCTGGAAACCCAGATTTATGGCTTTATATATGCATAAACGTATATTATACATACTAAAATGTAAATATGTATGTAATAATAGTCATTTTCAAACTTTTTCATCTCATGGCACACATAAACTAATTACCAAAGTTCTGCGTCACACCAAAAAAATGTATATTTTGCCAATCTGACAAAAAAACAGGTATAATTGTGATCCATTCACAGTGGGCAGCTATTGTGGTATTGGTTGTTGTCATTTTTTAGTTTGACAATCTAAAGAAAAAGAGGTCAGTGCCCCTAACTAAATAGTCATGCATTGCATGTTTTAAAAATTCTTGTAGCATTCCAGTGTGCCTGCTGTGGCATACTGGCTGAAAATTGCTGATGTAACATAATATATGTAACTATATCTTCTCTATTAAAAATGATTGATACAATAAGATATAACATGATATGATATTAAATTCATGCATGGCAACACTTGGCGTATGGCTTAGTATGTACCGTCTTTAACAAGCATGTGCTATCCAGGCCTTCCCAGTTCCCTCCCCTCCTTGTTTCTCTCTAATACTAAAAGCAAATTACAGACAACCTGCTTCATTCATACACATAACCTGCCTGGTCTTTGTAAGAGCTGTTATTTTAATTCTGTGTAATACTTGTATACTTTTAAAGAATGCAAGTGTTCATAATGACCATATGATTTCTTTAAAAAGCATAATTATTTCTCCATGACAGATTTCTGAAGTGTACATAAATGAAATTGTTCATTACCTCACCTTCTACAATAACTTATCCATCTCTGGACCATTTGGTTACTTGTGGTTTGTGGACACCACTTTGGAAGGCATTGGCTTATAGGATAGAGTAGCTGGTACCTACCATTGCATTAAAAGCCAAATATCATCTGGTCCTGGCTTTTGTTTTCAGCCTTGACTCATACAAAACATACGTTTTCCACAAACCACCTTTTTATGAAACCATAAGGCAAGACTTGTAATTGTTAGAATTTGCATATTCACTTATAAATCCATTTGTCCAGTATTTTTGCCTACCCTTTTGTCTATCTGGCAAAATATTTATGCTATATATTTTGCCTTCTTGACTTATCTATCAACATAAAGAATAAGGAACATTCTTGTTTGATTTTTTTTTATGTTCAGCGTTTTTATAGTTCATGGACCAAATTAAACATCAGATAATTCAAAATATGCTTATTGAATGAACAAATGAATAAATAAATGATGTCGTAGTGACCAACTGGAATGCACCTAAATGTATAGATTAAATAAAAACCTAATCCACAACTGTGGTGATTTGTAGAAAGTATAATTTATATTCTGTGCTTTTATTTTCCAGAAGATAATGTAAGAGAGAACAAGATGTTTTAAGAGTAGATACTAGCTAGGGACCAAAATAACTCTCACATTGGAGGATTTTCTTCTTATGTCCCTTCATCATGGGGGATAATGTATTGCCAGAATATTGCAAGAGATTCTGCAGAAACCTCTAGATGTTCTACTAATTCTCCCTATTTTGGGGAGCTTTAGAATTATTGGAGTTGTTGGGGGTTTTAGAAAACAGACATTTAAGCAAGTAGAACCTCCTCAGAACATTAATTTTTAACCATTTAAGTAGGCACTTGATTTTGTTACTATTTCACTCACAAAAGCAAAAGCAAGTGATTTGTTTCGGAGTTCAATTTTTAAAAACTGTTTCATAAAATGTCAGGAAGCTTTTACAAGAGCTTACACAGCAAAGCACAAAATACTTATATTTTAAAACTTTCATAAACATTGTGTCTTTGAACAAAAATTTCACAAGATTCTGGTTTAATTTTTTCAAAATGGCGGGGCTTCTCCACATTAGATACCAATACATTCATAATTGATAACACCTTTGCAATAGCATGAATGGTTTCCAGTTGTTGTGGGTGGGGTTATTAAAGAAAGTCATCCGTACACTTTTTACTCTTTACATTGTGAAATTAGTTGAATGAATATTGCTTTTTCATGCAACTGACTTTGAAATGGAAGGGAAATGAAATCTATTTTCTTTATTGTTTATCTATTCAGTCATCTTCTCTCTCATTTATTTCCTGACAAAGAGTTGGAGTTATGTGTGAAACAAGCAACAATCAACACTAATAACAGAATTATGGCTCCCCTGGGGTTAATAGGTCTGAGGATATAAAGCAGTTGAAATATGAAGAGGCCTGAGGCTTTCTCTTATACCGTCCCCCTCCATTTTCCCTGGCTGCTTCCCAGAACTGGAGTCAGAGGGATCTCCATGGCTTCTGCAGCTCCTCAACCACAACTCCAAGGGCTGGTATCTGGGCTTTCCACTTTCCCTGAGGGTATTTGTACTCAGGGGGCGACCTGCGAGGGAAACCCTGTCTTTTGGTGTCATAACAGCTTTTAAGTTGGAAGCAGATTAGTTATCTCTCCAAATGTCATCAAGAACAGCAAAGCTGAGATGACCACTGACAGTAAATAAGCAGTTGTACTCTGCTTTCAGTAGCTAAAACAACATTCAGCTGAAATACAGTTTATCTGAGCTTTAGCTATAGTGATAGAGAGAGAGATTAATCCTTCAGGGAAATGTACTAATATAGAAATTAAAGATCAGATACCAGATTCAGTACAAAAATCCCTATCAGTTGAAAACAGCTGGAGTTATAGCTAGGCAAAAGCTTTAGAAATTATTTAATTATAATGTGTCCCAGAAGTAAATGAATTAAGGATACAGGGGTGCCTATGTCAATATTATGCAATTGCTGAATGAAGGCTAGGAAAAATAAACACATTTTTATTTTTCACAGTTATGGACAATAATGAAGAATACATCTGTTTACATCATCAGTGAATGGCTGCATTGCCCAATCTCACAGAAAATGGATGTGCTATAGTGGGTGCTCTGAAAAGTGATTTTTTTTTTTTTATGTAAGGCACCAGTTGGTCTGGTGAAGCACAATTTAAAAGTCAATAAAAACTAGTCTGACATTCTGTCATTCTATCATCCAGCCACGAGCTACATTTTACCAGAGGCAGCAGATAAATATCAATAGAATTTGTTTAAGCTGGCATTGAGACATACTTAGCTCATTTATCTCTTCAAATTATACCAAGATCAAATCAAATGAGTGAAATATTATTGAATATGAACTAAATGATGGAATAACAAGTAAGATCATATTTCCCCAAACATCCAATCCATCACTGAACTGTTAGAATGTATTCCACTTAAAAGAAATCCAGTTTTCAAAATCTACACATTCACAAAGATTCTATTTAACAGTAGCCGATACATACTCATGTGGGTGGAAGTAAAGGAAGAAAAAGCTAACCCAGGAGTTTTCCAATGTTTAAAGTCATATAGTTTAAACATGTTTAAAAATAGAAACTTGACCAAGCAGTTACGTTATTCTATAATCTCTTTGGTTTAGATTTCAGTTGCATTTGGGAAGAAATGTCTCACCAGAGAGTGACTTTAAATACATAGTGTAGAGGAGGAAATAGGAACAGACTGGATTCAGGGATATTTTCAATAGATCATATGAAAGAAATCATAACTGCAACTAAATATGTAGAGGTAGACCTTCTTGGTTAATATATCCGTGAATCTCAGCATATTTTCATGGAGTCCTAGGGTTATGTGGAAAAAAAGTTTATGAAACCTTAACCTCACAACTCAGTTTCATAAAAATTTCTTTATTTTTCTGTTTTCCTTTTTTCTTCCCCCATAGAGAGAAAACTTCTTTAACAGCTTCTGATAATTAATTTTTAATTTATGACCCTTAAGATGTAAAAAGAAATTTTAACAGGAACTCTATTTAGGGTACAGAGATTCTTTCTTCCCTTGACAGGAAGTGGCTGCTTGGTCTCCACCTCCTTGTGAGTAGCAGAGGAGGAAACAAGGTACAGGAAAGAAAGCTCTAAGGGAGGGTCTGTGTAGTGCTATGTAAATGTTACTTGTTATCAAGCCAAACAATCCACTGGGTGTATTTATCATTCTTGCGATTTCTACTATCTCCCAAACTTTTTTCTTCTTTCCCCTGTCTTGTTCCCAAATAAATGAAAAGAATTTTACAAAGCTGCTTGACGCTAAATAATTGCAGTTTTTTACCCTGATACATTGCAGAGGAGCCACTAATTTAACACAATGTGGCAACATGGGTGCTAGTCTAGCTCCATTCTAGTCTGTCATGGGCCCTCCTCCATTCAGTGTAAGTATAATTCAATAGAGTAATCATAAAACAACTTGACTCTATTTGCTCAAAAAACTTTTCTTCAGAGACTGCTATATGTGAAAGACTTTTCTAGGGGCAGAGGAATCAACAATGAACCAAACAGGAAAAAACAAACGAAAAAAGAATCAGCAGTCTTGGAACTTAACATTCCATTGCTCAGGCACTTACTCAGGATCTATCCGCTACTGTGCTACTGATGCGAAGGTAAGTGAGAATCTATTCTTGTCTCCCAGAGTAGCACAGCCTAGTAATATAGAGCACTGCTCAATTTCAAATGTATAGTTCTTTAAAATGTTTTTTAATTAAAAAAAGTCTTACCTACACTCTTCTATAAATTCAATATACTCCCCAATAGAAACTTTTCCCCCTAAGATGATATCCTGGTGTATAAGAACAGGTATGTGCTTATATGAATGGCTTCATGACAAAGGTAAAGAGTCTGAGTTTTTATGTATTGACTTCTCCTCTCAGGTGTGATGTCCCCTGTCTACTTAGTGAGACGGTAAGGAAGACAAGTCAGGAGGCAATTGCATTGCAGTGTGGTTAACAGTGTGAAAGACATGTTAGAGACATAGTGCCCACATTACACAACTCCACGGGCACCATTCACATAATCCATGATGTGAACAGTGCCCCCTAAAGTTGTTCAGTCCAGAGCCTGTGCAGCACAAAAACAGAGCATGTAACTCAGACTTGGGAATTAAAAGAAACAACATATAAAATGAGACTTAAATAGTAGATGGAAGTTAGCTGAATAAAGACAGAAGAGATGAGTAAATAAGGTTCAGATCAGCAACAGCCTAGAGGCCAGAGAAAGCGTAACTTAAGAAGGAATTAAAAGAAGTTCATTTTAGCTGGAGTGCTGAGTGAAAGAGGAATAACCAGGAGCACAGTATCACTAGGGGATCAGTGGGAAGAACAGCAGGAAAGGGAGAATTGGAGACATCGGAGAGGACTTTGTAGGACACTGAGGAATGTGGCTTTTGGCTCCTGGCTTTGTAAACCTGCCTTCTAGTAAAAATTGTTTTTGGAAGACTGCTATTCTTCTAAAAAAGGTTTCATCATTTTTGTCTACTAAGTCATTTTTTAGTTTGCTCACCTTCTCTCTAAGAGAATGTGTTCACAAATTCTTTAAGAGAATTTTGAAAAACTTTATATCATCAATCATACATGTTGACTTTTAAATTTTTCATAATTATTTTAAATGGTTGCAAAAGATATGGCTACTGGTATATTATTAATATTTAAAATCAACAGTTATATTACTCTTTCAAATGTAATGGACTCCTAATGCCTTAGCAATTTGTGACATAGTCACGTTGTCCCTTTAAATGATACATGAAGAGCTCTTTAACAGTTAGAAACTTTACCTGGTTTCTTTATCTCTTTGAATTGCTATTTCATTTCAAATCTTATGCAGAATTTTATTTTTATGTAATATCAACCTGTACTTTAAAGTGTTTATTGATCACATATTTTGCTGCATCAAAAATATATGAGTTGGCATTTACGATTTTGTTATTATTAACACTATTAAAAATAGTAGTAGAATTTCCATGACCATAATACGCTAAGTGTCAAAATATTTTTCCAGGATTAAGCTACACTTAGAATAGTAAAAGTATATAATTAATCAAAACAATATAAGTGGGAAATGAGTTTTGATAGGGCAATATTTAACATAAGGTATAATTTTTACTGCTCATGTTGAGATACGTGGATTGTATCTTAAACTGAGAGAGGTTCAACATTAATTTCGTTCCTATTTTTCCTTTTCAATTTTGTTTGGGGGAAAAGGCAAGTGCTGGGAAATTTATTCATATAAAGGAAGTATGTGGGAATAGAAGGATTTCTATTAGGGCAGTATTCTTCATTTCTTTGAATTCTTTCAGAATTATATGCCAAAAGCATATAGGGAGCTTTTGTTATAAAAGAGGGCAATTTATTTGGATTCTCCTTTCATTTGTTCAAAGCAAATAATTGATTAAAAACTCACATTGCAAAAGACTTTTTAAGAAAAAAAACTGAGTCTTTAGAGTAATTCATTTCTCAGTACTAACATCAATATATTAAAATATTCCTTTGCTTGTATGTCAGAGATTTTTCTTACTTGAGACCATGAATCATGGTAATATTCAAGATGGATAAGAAGGACAGTTATAAGGAGGGCAATTTAAGTAGGAAAGAACCATTGTAAAAGGATAACTCTCTTAGTGTTCTTGCGGCTTTGTCAGCCTCCTTTCCCGTCCTTACCCCTCTACCTACCAGTCTCTGCTTCCAGAAAAAAACACCAGAATGCATTCTCCAGAAATGTCCCAGTTCTCCTGAATTTTCCTTCAGTATACTATTTCTGAAATTTGAGTTGTAATTCTGTCTTGCAAGTCATTTAAAAAGACAAATGTAAATCAAGTAACCCTAGGCTGCATCTACTTAAGGAATTATAATTTCGAACCTTCTTTTAAAAACTAAAATAACTACTTGCTCACTCAAAGCAGAATATTGCCATAAAATATATCATGACAACTCCAGAGTAAACGCTCTTGTGGTAGAACCCAAACCTCTTCCCTTGGCCCGTAGCACTCTTCAGGTGGGAATTCCCAACACCCGGGTGGCACTCACTGCCATCTTCCCTCACCCTCACAGTTTCCAAGATACATTCACCGATTTCCAGTCTTTCACCGTTACCAAGATGCTTCCCTTCTTAGAAAATTATTGCTCCCTCATCCATGGAAGTCGTTCACCAGTTCTTCACTTAAACCCACCCTGTTTGAAGTCCTTGATCAGATGCTGGTGCATAACCTTAGAGAACTTTTAAGCGGGTAATTATTTCTTCTACAGAAAGAATGATAGCTTGAATTAGTTTATTAACTTATTTATATGTTTATTTTTCTATAAGAAGCAAGGACCTTATCAATTTTGTTCACTCCTGTACGCTCAACATATAGAATTATTCCTGACCCAAGTCACAATTATTGGTGCATGACTGAAAAGTACAATAATTAGACCAAAGTTATGGGAGAATAGTTGGCACAAACAATAAAAATTTGTCCAATAAACACAGTATATTTGTACAGCACTCACAAAAGAATTTTATAATTATTTAAGTATTTTTTTATATTGGAATATCTACCTCTTCACCTGCAGTGCTCATACATGTCTGTAGTCAGGATGGCAGCTATGTATTCTATGCCATAATGAACATGGCCTAAGATATATGCATATTTCTTGACCTGGTTTAATAGAAGCCTATTTAAGTGGTCTAATATTTCATTAAAATGGTGCACCCTTACTTTTCCTCATCTCTGGAACCTATTTTTCTACCTTAATGATCAAAATATTTAATCACAGATGGCTTTATAGGAAGAGTATTGATAATCTTCAGAAAGGACTTTGGGATGGCATATGATTTATGCCATCATAAATGGGTCAGGAAAATCAATACCTAACCATTGCTTTACTACTGCTGAGTAATTTTTAAAAACTTACCAGGCTAAAATTAACCAAACGAGTTTCCTGATTCGCCCTCCCAATGTCACGAAGTAGGTGGAATTCAACTGCCGACGGATGGTCTAACCTTCTCCATGGGCCTTAATAAGGAAAAGATCACCATTATGGGTGATGGATGGTTTTGCTTGCCTGTTTTCTTCTCTTTTGAATAACATAAATCTCTTTCACTCCTGCTGATGAAAAAAATTAATCTCCTTGTTGAAGCCACAGCATATTCCTATGCAAGTGCCTCTTTTGCAAAAGCTGTTCAAGTAATTTACAGATCTTAGAAATAACAAATTGTTAAGTCAAAAATTATTCTTCTAAAATAAGGATTACCTATGTTGGCTTCATAATATTTTCACCAGGTACTAATAACTTAATTTGAGCTTCTCTTTCTTTATACATTTTGGAACATAGTACTCCTTGCATGGCAATGCCAGCAAGTTATTCCCATTTTTTGTTTAAAATTAAAAGTATTAGTTATTTTAGAAAGTCACATCTATACTCATTAAAGGTTTAGAGCACCTTGTGAAGTAAGAGACAAAGCACTATTTGGGGATTATAATGGATGGATGTCTTAATGCCATATTACTTCATTATAAGTCTGAGGTGCTTAAGTTAAAGTAACTTCAGTATATTTTAGAGTTTTAAACCAAAATTGGCTGCCTCACAATTTTTTTTTGGTAACAACTGAAAAACTAACTACATATTTTTCCCTAAGCCCTTAAGAGTTTGTACTGTGTATGTTAGTACATGAGAAACACAATTCTTTAATATGTATTTGATAATTAGAGTTATTTTGATTACCAGTATTCAGTTTCACTTTTTTTTATATGTATGGCATCAAAGTAAGAAGAGAAAGGGAAAAATATAAATAGGAATGTATATTTTAAAGTTACTTCTTAAATATAATAAATCTAGCTTTAGTTTTATAATTAATAATATATGCCAACCAAAAATAAACAGACTTGAGCTATTGTTCATATGACAACAAAGCCACAGTTTTGTTTGTTTTTAAAACTGCTCTTTGCATAGCTATTTTCACATAATTTCATCATGCTTGTAGATATGTGGAAAAGTATAAGCAAATACATGAATCATAGGGCTCTAGAAGTCTTCAAATTGTTACCAATTTTAGCCTCTGGACTAGATTGCTGCATTCATTTGTCATGCCACTCTTGAAGGTAGCCTTTATTACCTAGTATCTCACTTTGTACTTAAAATCTTTTTGAATCATGTCCAAAGATAAGAGTTTTTTTTTCAGTCATTGAAAATTATCTAATACTGTTTTTTTATAAATCTTTTTAAATATATTTCACTTCTTAAAATAGTGCTTAAACTTATGTTTGCATGTTTATATGTGTTCTGTTAGGTTACATTAAATAGCTTTTAATGGGTGTGTAGTTTCTACGAGAAACTGTGCATAGCCAACGGAAGGCTTCTTAAAGGCAGCACGTGGGTTAACTGTTCCCTACATGGTTATTAAGTAACATATCAGATCCTTCAAAATACTTGAATAAAATTATATGTTATGCAATTTCCAAGTGATAGAACTAATGCAATGATAAATAATAACCATAATTTGGGGTGCTGCTGCTGTGCTTTACACATCCAATCCAGACAGTAACCCTGAGTTGTACCTATTGCCTCTCATTTTACGGATAAGGAAACTGAAGAGCAGAAAGGTGCAGTAATTTCAACAATATCTCACAGCTAATACTAGCCAAAATCAAGGTTTAAATCCAAATCTTCTGATCCCCAGCCACAACATAGTCAGCCTTCCTTACAATCTATTTAATTCGTCTGTTCAAGCTGATCAAAGACTATGAGAGTTTAAGGACAGACAGCTTTAATTCCAAGCTGAACAAGCTTGCTACATCTTTCTCTGAGAGTCTGAAAACTAGGAGAGGATATCATAATTTGAGTACATAGAGGAAGAGCAATTAATCCAATCACACAAAAAGCAACCACTTAAAAAAAAGTTTTTCTGCACATGTGAAGGCTTAAAAGTACAGCAGTTGGTCAATGTAAGGTATTTTCCAAAATATGTACTTAATTTTAGATTTTAATTGATGCTAATTTAGTCTCCCATGTATGTTTTGGAATATAAAATGCACTTATTGTCAACTGACCCGCTTTATAGCCCTTTTTTATTTTTTTATTTTTTTTATTTTATTTTTTATTTTATTGCCCTTGACCAAAAATCTTATTTGATGCATTTACTTAAGGGGTGAACAAAGCATGTTTCCATCTTAGAGCCACTGAAAGGAGCTAATTATATTATCATCTTAAGAAACTTCTAATTCCCAAACTATCCTTAGAACAGATAATTTTTGCTATGCAAAGTTCAAGTCACAATTGGATCCTCTAGCTTCCTCTCATTACACACTTATATTTTCCATACACTTGCTAGCTTGCCAGTTCACATTAAATTATAATTAGAAGCTCAAAGAGGATGCTTGTTTAGGTAATATAATTACAAAAGACAAAGGATCAAAAACATTTGTGGAGTTTCTACCTTCCCTTTCCTTTGTTTTTATGCTTAGATGGTGTGTGATAGATTGAATCATGGCCCTCAAAAATACCCATGTCCTGATTCCTGGAATGTGTGAATGCTAAAAATAGGCAACTTATAAGGCAAAGTTGATTTTGTGGATGTAGTTAAGGATCTTGAGATGGGGAGGTTATCCTGCTTTATCTGGGACTCCCCAAATGTGATTACAGATGCCCTTGTAGGAGAGAGGCAGAGATTTGTCTACAGAAGGATAAGGCAACGTGACCACTGAAGCAGGATGTAAGGCCGCTGCCTTTGGAGGTAGAAGAACAGGCCAAGAGCCAAGAAATGCGGCTCTAGAAGCTGGAAAGGCATGTGAGTAGATTCTGCCCTAAAGCCCCCACTGTGAGCTCCCCCCCATCCCCGGCTTCCCCTGACACACACTCTTGATTTTTGCCTAGTAAAATTGATTTTAAACTTTGACTTTCATAACTGTAAGAAAACACACGTTATTTTAATCCATTTATTTGAAGTTTGTGGTAATTTCTTAGAGCAGGCATAGGAAATCAATACAGAAGAGGTTCAGGAGTGGAACGAGTGACTTAGTTCTAAGCTGATGATTATGTCCCATTCTTCTCTCTCAGTTGCGAGTAGTTCAGTAACAGTTTATCCCACCAGAAGTGAATGTTGGCATTCACCAGGCATGCTGGGAAGAGAGAAGAGAATTCTCCTTCCTGCTAGACTGAATCTTAGAGGGTGTGAGATCTGAGAAAACTGAAGCCATCTACTCTTTACAGTGGGGAACATTAAAAATATGAAGCAAAGAGAGAGAGACCTGGAAGAGATGTAAGAATGGAGAGAGAAAAAACAGAAAGCAGGAAAGAATAGAGGGGAGCAAGGGAGAAGGACAGAGTGAAAGAGAGAGAGAGAATGTAAGTGTGTGCTAACCTTCCCTTTACTTGTCAGTTGAGTGAATCAGCTCCCTCTTTTAAGTCAGTTTGGGTTGGATTTTTCTGCCATTTGCAAGTTAAGAGACTTCCTTTGGACACATCTTTTAGGTTTGAGAGGTTTTTCTTTTTTAATGACAAATGTCAGTATTATTGTATGACTGTTTTTGTGTAGTTCACTATTTAAATATAATAAGAGGCCACATCAACATACACACCTTACATATTTTATTATAAGCAATAAAATTAGAGCTGGCCAAATAACCTTTAGGGAGAGAGCTGGGAAGACAAATTCTAAGAGAGAGAATTCATTTGGCAGAATTTCAACCCTTTTTAGTTAGAAACACTTTTGCCAAATTCTGCTATGTTTCTTACACATAAAGTATCCACACACATTATTCAGTCACAAATGATTTTTTCTTATGACTAAAATACTGCTTTAACTAGTCTTGTTTTTTTTTCCCTGAAATTAAGTACCTGTTTAGGAATTTATTTTGGTAATGTTTAGTTATTCAATCCCAGGGTAAGTAAAGAAGATCATGTTTTGTTCCCTCTCACTTAACACCAACCTAGAGCATTTTTCTTCAATGAAAAGAATGAATATTACATTACAAAATTAAAGCCCACTGACGGACATGACATTCAGAGTCTGCAAAGTTCCTACAGTGAAGTAAATTACTTGATGTGGAAATATTGGCTATGTTCCACATTAACTAAGAGTCAAGGAAGACAATTTAGACTGTACCTACAGGTTTGTAGGATTAGTCTTGTTAGGGATTATTTCTTTATTATTTCCAGAATATGATTGTTCTAGATAGGAATGGTGAGAATGGATTTGTAGAAATGTCCTAGATATAAATATATTTTTCTTAAAGGTTTGCTTAAAAAATATGAATGTTATACAAGGTAGTCACTCATGGGTATCTCTTAATTTTCCCTGATAATTTCACTTTCAGATGTAGTGTTTCCTTTGCAGGATGTATGGTAATAGCTAGTATTAGTAGCTGGCAACACTTATTCCTCCCTGAAAAAGTATAATCAGTTTTTATTCTAAGTCTTCCATTTGTTGAAGCGATTCTTTATTAGTAAAAAGTTAACAATGTGGTAAACTATTTTTTTTCTGTCAAAATACAACGGCATATTCACTTGATATGCTACCTAGATGGACAACTAATGACTGATGACTATATGGAGCTATTGTTTGAAGAAAGGGAGGAGACTGAGGAGTGCAGGCCCTTGGTCAATTAATGATTTCATACTCAAGGGTTATTGGTATAATTATATTGATTCCATTTCCCTCATAAAGGTAGAAAAGTATATTTTTACTATAGCACAATTGCTCTGGTGAGAAAATTGGGACACAATGTATTAAGGAATCACTGTATCTATCAATTCAGAACTTCTATGTAGTCTTAAAAAATATATCTCTATCTCTGCTGAAGTCATTTGCTCTTTTTCATTAGCTAATAGAGGTAGATCTTAATATTTCTGTTAAAAAAATCAGAGAAATAATATGCTATTTCCCATATTTATTTAAAAGTGACCACTGGATTATCAAATACCAGAGATGTAATTTATGAGCTTCATTCCCAGGTGGCTTTTTGATACATTAACTTGCTATTCTGGAGACATCTAAGTTTTGTGATTAAGAACTTTTTAATTTGAAATTTTTAAGAGCAGGTTTTATGATTTTTTCCTCTAATAAAAGTTTGTATTATAAATAAAAATTTCAAATGATAAATGGAGAATCTCTAAACCACTGAAAAAATTCATAAAGACATAGTCTATAAAATTTAATTTTTACTGACACAAATACAACACAGTACAAAACGCTTTAGGTCTTAAATAGAAGAGTAAAAACAATTTAGCATGTGATTAAAATAGTAGTCAACCATATATTAATGATGTATATTTTACAGTTGTAGACATAATCTTAAAAGCACTTTGTGTGTAATTGACAAGCAGTAAAACTATAATGATTCATAACAAAATTGACTCTATCTTTAGAAATATCAAAATGAGACCTTTTTATTTATATTTTCTATAGTTAAATTAATTTAAAGCCTTATTTCACTACCTTGCTTTTCTGCAATATGAAAAAATAAAAATAGATAAATCACTTATCAAAAGAAAAATGTCAGAGTTTTGTTTTTTACTTATGTTCCAGATTTATATATATATTTATATATATATTTATATATATATATTTATATAGATATGTGTGTATACACACACACACACACACACACACACCCAGTGCCATTTCTTACACAGTTCTATTTGTATGGCCAAAGTTGGTATACATAATGAATGACCCTGAATCACTGTTGCACATTGGATTATCAGAAATCAAATTACTTGCTCTATACAGTGTACTGCTGTTACTTTTAAAAAAACAAATCACCAAAGGCTTAAATTTATGTAATGCAGGATTTCCTTTTTCGTATCTATCTATCTAGCACCTATTTTTTTTTTTAACCAGAGCCGTTCATGCAAGGCAGGTACAACAAACACAGTGATAACGAATGTATAATCAAGTCTATCAAATTGTAAATTCTTGTACCTAGGAAAAGGCAGTTTCAACACTTCAAGTTCTTTCTCTTAGGTATTTATCTCAACATTCATTAATGCCTATAGTGCTGATTTTCAATTGTACTCATCATATATTGGTTTCTTTTACTGAGGATTTACCTCTCTTAGCACCATCTCCATTCCATTTTTCCCATATTTTCACCAATTAGTTAAACCATATTTTAAATAATTTCTTACTCTTTCTCTGCTTTCTTACATGAATACAGTTATTGTTCACTGTGTTTCCAATCTTCTGTTGTATAACTTTTTTCCATTGGAATTAATAATAGATTTATATTTGTTGCTTAATTTTCTATGTGTTTATGAAAAATGATTTTCTTCTAACTTTTTCAACATTCTTACAAAAGAGTTAGTGGTAATTGTTATAAATATTCACTCATCAAATAATGTAATGCTACTGCTATTGCTTTTTCACAAGCATGATCTTACGTACTCGTCTATCCTTCCTTCTCTAAATTAGACTGATTTCATTCTGTGCCTGGTACACATCTGTCCACCTGGACTTTATTTACCATTCTCCTGTGTTAGACCACCTTTTCCTGTGCCTGCCTCTCTCTTGGATTATTTGCTCATTTTGCTTTAGTAGATGTCAGTGACTTCTAAGAAAAGATCATGGAAGTTCTATTTTCAAGATGTTGCATTTCTGAAAATGTCTTTAATCTCCCTTACTTGAATGATAGTTTAGCTAGATGTAGAATTTTAAGTTATAACTATTTTGTTTCAAAACATTAGGATATTTCCTCTCTTTCTTTTAACTATTAGTGTTGTTACTGACAATGCCAATGATATTCTAGTGTTATTTCTCCATATGTATGTTGTTTCCCAACTCTGAAAACTTTTAGAAACTCTTCATTGTACCTTATTTTCTAAATTTTGACAAGAATGTGCCTTGAATTTTTTTACCCATGGTTTGTGCTGATAATTCATTAGCTTCCTATATTCTGGCAATTCATGCTCTTCTATTTTCGCTTCTTCATTTTGTCTTCTCTTTCTTGAACAGTTATCATGTGAATGTTGGACATCATGATGGAGCCAGATGTTCTCTTTTTTTCTCCTCGTGCATATTTCTGTGTCTCCCCATCCCCACCTAGAAGATATTTCTTTGACTTAATATTCCAAACCCCAATGGAATTTTTACATAGACTATTATTGTCATATTACTGTCAAGTATTTATGTATACTTTATTGTTACATGATTCTTTTTGTGGTTTAACAGTCCTTCTTATAGATAGAAAAATTAACTCGCTGATGTTTTCTGTAAAATTTTTGATTTCTTCATTATCTTTGTCTTTTTCTTGAATTTTTGATGTTCCTCTGCTTTGGCCCATTTCCTTCAAATAGAAAGCCTTTTTCAAGTGATTCGAGTCCCTTTTTATATATTCAGATTTGACATCGAGGAGGGTCAATATTTAGGAACCTTTCTTTGGGATAAGGAGGAGCGTTGGAGAAAGGGCCTTTTGTACACTACGGAAGAATCGGTGCATGACCTGCTGGAGTGTGGGTTGGAGAGAGTGGTGGAAACAGCTGAGAGTATAGATGCTGCCTGCCGGAGTGCTCTTAGGAGGCCAAAGCCCATCAGTCACAATACAGTTCTTAAATAAGCTTTGTGATTTCATACCTATTGTCACCATAGTCTTCCATTTAACCTGAGGTCTAGTGGTTGGCAGGCAGGCGAGGAGTGGTTTTTAAGATGTAGCTTTCTCACTGTGCAAAGTAAGAGAGGAGACATGGGAGCTTTCAGCCTAGGTTTCCTTTCTCCAGGTACAGATTTTTAAAAAATTCCCTTGTTCTTGCCATCTCTTTTGGTAGCTAGTGTTTCCAAATAATAACCCTTTAAATGATAAATTCATTGTGTTTCTGAGGAAGTTTTACTTCAAGAAATAGCTTTCTTTGCTCTGTTAATTAACAATTAACGCCATTACCATAAAATGTGTTTAAATATCTCATCTCTTAATGTTTCATTTCTCATTCTTTTTACTTTTTGTGAGTTAATGTTTTTTTATCCTTTATAACTATTTTAGCAATGTATTGAAAAGGAAAGAACATATCTACAATATTTAAGAGAATCCTGAAAAATAATTTTAAGGTCAACAATTGTAGTTTTTTTAAATACTGTTCTGAATACATTATTACTCTTTATTCTTCTCTACTGTCATTACTCAATTATTTAAATTTAAGCTTTCTTGTTTTTATTTTAAAATATACATTAACACTTTAATAAAATACATTATATTAATAATAATACATGAATGAAGGTTCAAAATATATGAGCTATTTAGTTTCTTACACATTACTCATAGTCAATAATTATCTTTCAAATAAATTAATGAATTTTTATAATATGAAGTGAAAATGTTACCTACAATAAACATCCCATTTTTAACCCTTTTTACAATTTTAAAAAATATATTATCTTTATATTTTTTCTACTATTCAGTCCCCATGTACCCCTCTCCCAACAATCACCACACTGTTGTCCATGTCCATGAGTCCTTTAACTCTTTTTTTTGTTTCAACAAAAAATAATTTGCAAAACGCCAGTAATTACAAGGGGAGAGGTAGGAGGGCTCATGCAAAAGCAGTAATTCTATCAGAAACAGATCTTCACTCCCCCTAGGATGCTGGGGAAGAAACAATTTGGAAGAGTTGTCATTTACTGGTGGTTATGAGATCTATCCATTTTTTCTTTTTTGCCGCATTCCAAAGCTTCCCCAGTGGTGCCGATTGTAAAGCAGGAGAATTCACGTCAGACAGAATGACAAAACAAGAGCAGAGAGAATTTGAACATTTAAGAAAACAATCTCATGAAAATGAAAGCTTTAAATTTTATAGGGAAGTTAAAAATGTATATGAATAAGCATTTTATTATTGGCTTTGACTACAAAATATCTCATATAAACATAAATGCACATATACATATATGTGTGTGTGTGTGTGCTTGTGTATAATGTATGTATAGTCTTCCACCCCATTGGTTCTTCAAGGTTTTTAAAGTACAAAAAAATTGAAAAGGTAGAGAGGAGAGGGCAAGGAAGAGGCAATGTCACGAAGAAAGACTGAGAGGCCAGATTATCCCAGAACGTGTTAGAAAGCAAACAATGCGGCCTTGAGGGGAGGGTTTGGAAAGAAAAACTTGGGGCTGTTGGGAAGAGTGTTTAAAAATCTCAACTTAATGAAATTTGGAGAAAATACAAGTCTTTTGAGCACAGAAAATACAATGAAATTCCTATTTTAAGAAAAAGAAAGAATGAAAAATATTTTTGCTGCAAACACTATTCATATTATCTACTTCCTTGTTGTGTGTTTAAAAAATAGCATGTAATAGAATAATAATCCAGAATCCATACTATTAAGTATTAATAAAGTGCATGGTAAAAGCAAATACTTAGAGACACTTGTATAATTGATACTATATAAAGAGCACATAATTGACTGAGTATAGAATCTCAGATATCTAAATAGTTACATTGCAAAGCACAAGGTCATAAAACAACACTTCTTTAAGTTTATGTACCATTGGTTTTTCCAAATAGCTCAAAGTGCAAGTCCATTATCTAATTTTTGAAATATCCCAAGAGATGGGTAGATAGAGAAATTAATACTCCCAATTTACAGACAAAGAAAGTGCACACAGGGAAGCAAAGTGCCCCCTGCCAGGCAGTGGCAGAGCAGCGGCTCGGCCCCAGGGCGGATCCCGCTCTTTGCACCCTGAGCGATACGTGTGTGCTGAAGGTGTTGAACTCTAGGCCATATACATTTTTATTATTCCTGCACATTTACATGGAAAATACGGCATCTTGTTAGTTTTCTCTCTTAAACATTTTACAGGAGAGGAGACAGAAGAGATGTTGGAAGTTCAAATTGCTGAGTTTGGAGAGGCAAAATAGAAAGATTATTGAGAAAGGATGAAGAATTATATGATTATCATCGCACTCTGCGCTGAGGATAATAGGGAAACTTGAATCATTTTGACACTATTTACAATAACTATGAATCCCAGGGTCTTCACGGCCGCGAAGAACCAAGAGCACGTAGGGTTGCAGTTCCCTTACTGAGAGAGCAGCCCAGCCTGGGAGCGCTGCGCTGTTACTCCAGCTGGACTCAAGGGCAGCCATTCCGCTTCAGGTGCCTGTGTGCCGCAGGGGGAACAGACCGGAAAGAACAATTTGCAAGTCTCCCTCTGGTCTTCTTAATTTGAGACCTTTACAGGGAAGCCATTGGACTAATTCTCATTATCTTCAATACTTTCAACCTAATGGGTCTCATTTACTTATAGTCCAGAAACTGGCAAACGAAATAGCATTTGTGTTTCCAGGTTTATTTTCTATATGTAATATTTTAGCTTTGTAAAGTCGCTGGTATAGACAGCATTTGAAGGAAGTCTTCTGTATGCATTTATTACTCTTCTCCAACCAACAATTTGCATAGCTTTGAAAATCAATTTCTTACATATTTTCTCCCTTCAACTTTTTCTTCCTCCTGTTTTCTACGATGTGGTGATGTGGTTTGCCCATCTTTTCTCTAATGTGGTTTTGCCCACTTGGCACATTCTCCTGTCTCCTTCCCTCATTTTTCTACATTTCATCTCCCAGAAAGACTTGATCTCCATGATTAGAGTTCTTGGATTCTTTCTTTTCCTTCTAGTAATACCTAATAAATTTTTACTGCAATCTCATCTGGCCCACTTTTCCAGCTCCTTTTCTGTGACTTCCCCAGTTAATCTCGGCCATCAGGCTCTCCGCTCTTTTCCTACAGTACCTCCCCTCAGTAAGGGGGAATTTATCCTTGCATCTTTCTTTTGGAGAACTGCTGAGTTTTCCCACGTTGGTTTTAATCAGGAGTTTCGGGGGTTTTACAAAACATTCCGTATGGTAGCCCTGCTTTTTCCCGGTTTTCTTTCCTGGCACTGCTTGAGTTTTATCATGTCCTCTTCATCAAAATCAGCAGCTTCTAGTTTGTGGGTATTGATTTACTTGGACATTTTCTTGTATTTAACTTGCCTATTTTCCTTTTTAAATTTAGGTCTTTGCCTTTGTCTCAATGTTTTTATTCTCCCTTATATTTTCTGTTTTTTATCTAAACCATTTCTATAACACCCTAACTCTTCAGCAGAGAACTACCTTTTTATTATTCCCAAAGATTAAATTAGAAAAAGATGTAAACTGCAGTGGACTTGACAGTGTGTTCACTAAATATTTACTATTATTTTTATGAGTATCTTGGTTATGGCTATGAATAAATACTTATCCCCAAACCACTGGGCTGAACTCACCCTATGTTCAAAAACAACTATTTCTTATTTCTCATTATGTTTATTTTCTTGTTTCTAATTTCCAATTTACCTTTGGATCTTCCTTGTATTTTCTGTATAAATAAATATTCTTTGCTTTTCTTTTTGGTTTAAAGATTCTCATTACAACTTCTTGCATAGGTTACTAATATGTTGTTAAGTACTTTTTCCTTGTCTTTGTATTGTCCTTACCATTTCTTCTTTGTCCTATTAATGAATTAAGACTAAATACCCACTTTACTTTTGTACTTTAAATGTCAGTTCTTTTATGTTTGAGATGCGTGTCACCTGTCATATTGATTTTTTTTTCTTACTGAAAACTTCTGAGTAGGGAATATTTAGTTATGAACTTTTTGCAGTAACTTAAAGGGTAAGAGCTTTATCTTTGTCTGTTATTGAAAAAACTTATTGGACACCTGCTTCAAAGTCTTAATCTAAACTTAATTTAGGCACCTTGATACCTGTTATGAAAATTGGGCTCCCTCGGTCCCTTGATAGCATGTCTCTTTATTTTATATATCAAATCCTCCATTAGTGTGTCAGCTTTCCTTGTTTAGTAATACCAGTAAACTCTAGTCTTCTTTCCTTCGACTCTTCAATAATACCAGTGATATTCTGTTACCATTAAGAAAATTTTAGGGTATGTATGCACACTGGCAAGAATGCAGAAAGCTATCATATAGAACGCTGATTTATAATGTGCATCTAAATATATATTTATATGGATAAAACTGAAGGGGAAAATCTTTTGTAGAGCAAATATTAACATTGGTTGGCCCAAGGTAGGGAATTTTTTTAAAAAGATTTTTATTTATTTATTTATTTATTTTAGAGAGAGAAGAAGGTAGGGCGAAAAAGAGGAAGAGAAACATCAATGTGTGAGAGAAACATCAATAGCCTGCCTCTCATATGCGCCCACTTGGGCTCCAAACTCGCAACCCAGGAATGTGGCCTGACAGGGAATTGAACTGGTGACCTTTCGCTTTGCGGGATAACAACCAACCACCTGAGCCATGCCTGTGGGGGCCAGAATATGGAATTTTGCATCTGTTTTGTGT
The DNA here is from genome assembly GCF_021234165.1 of Pteronotus mesoamericanus. Taxonomy (NCBI): domain Eukaryota; kingdom Metazoa; phylum Chordata; class Mammalia; order Chiroptera; family Mormoopidae; genus Pteronotus; species Pteronotus mesoamericanus. The sequence continues at coordinate 20,585,085 of NW_026555027.1, forward strand.
TCTTGTTTGAGTGTGCATATGTGTACATGTGTGCAGTATGTATTTTCTTCCATCAATAATCTTGTTTGTGGGCAATCAGTTGCATCATTTTATTGGAAATGAAGTGCATTTTTGAAAAAATAGATGGAGAGTCTCTTTATTTCATCATACTTGTCATTCTAACAGTCTCCTATAAGCCAACAATATAGGAGGCAAAGTCAGGTCAGGCAGTCAACAGAAGGAATCCAGCCAAGGCCATTAAACTAGATAAAGCTCTTCCCTAAAAATGCCATCTTATCATTCATTTCTGGAATGGTGAAAGCTGATCATTTCTCTTTCTTCAGTCTGTCACTGAAAAAAGCCACACCTTTTCCGTTCACATTTTAGATTGTCCACATAATAATCCATAATCCTTCAACAAGTTATGTTACTTAAGAGCCACAATCCTTTTTTCCTTCATTCTCAGCTCTGCTTTTTATAACATACACAACACGTGTTTATGTGTACACATACATATATGCTTTCATTTCAGAACGCTATACAAGTCATATAATCAATCTTCTAAGGCCTGACATTATCCTTCTCACATGTTGTGATTTTAAGTTCTGCTTTATCCAGATTTGTGGCAAACTCATCAGCTCTTAAGTCTTTGTCAACATTTCTTTTACCATTAACTTTTTTTCATCTTTTTCTTTTTTGCCCCTATTCATTGCCTGCAAATTTATACCTCATTTCCTCATATGTAACTATATGCTATTACTTTTCATATTCTAAATTCTTCATATAACCCTTTTACACTTAATATATTTACTATTTACATCTTTGTAATATTTATTTTCTTTCGCTTTCTCTTCATGAGAAAAAGGAAACAGCTTCCCTTCTTTTTCTCATATGTGACTTCTAAGAATTTCTAACCCAAATACTTTTTTTTTGAAGGAGAATTTGTCTCCTTCCCTCATATCTCAGATATTTACAGACCTATCTCTTGTTGATCCTACCTACTATGTCTGTTTCCTTTTGCCTTATCCTTCAATGACTACAGTAGCAACTCATTTATTTCTCTTTTTGCTCTTGAAATGCCTAGGCCAAGTCCTTTCCTTCTCTTAGAACCCCACATCTTTTTCTTGCATTTTTTTCTGAGCAGATGTGCTCAGCTTAGTTCTTTTGTTTCTCCTTTTGTTGATTACAACATAAATAATATTATATTATAATATACAACATGCTCTTGGTGAATACTATAAACAAAATATTCCCCCTCAACAAAACTATATACAAATTTTCCCTTTATGTTTATTTTTATTGTTGACACTATTACACATGTCCCTCCCCCCACCCCGTGTGTGTGTGTGTGTGTGTGTGCGCGCGCGCGTGTATGTTTATAATAACTATGGATATCAACCTTGTCCTCCATTCGTGGGCCCCTTTTCCACACTTGCCAAACACCAACTTCATGACATTGTCAGTCTCCCCTGGGCAGACCTCTGAGGGCCTCCATGCTGTTAGTAATCTTATCTGTCAGTAAATGAAACGCACTGGGTTGCTAATTAAGCTCGACTTCCCCTTGCCATGCTGTCCTTCACACATTCATTTTTTCCACTCTACACCCTTACCAGCCTGCCGTTTCCATCTTAGCATCTGCCAATTGTGAGCTGCTAGCCTCTGATGGTATCTTGCTAAAGTAAATTATAATGTGTCTTATGGTCAAAATGCCATACCTGAGAAAAATGAACAGAGCTTTTAGCCATGACTGGTTAATGCAATCACTACAAAATTTTTCCAGACTTGTGTTTCCACTTTCTCCTGAGGCACTAGTAATCTGAACCAAATTCAACTTCTCTGCTGCTCTGATGCTCATGTCAAACTCCTCATTTCCAGGGATTCAAATTCCTGTAAATATGTCCCTTGGGCACCTCTCAACTGAATTAGTAATTAGGGTCCCAGTGGCAATGACCATGCCTTGGGGCTGGTTTCCATAAAGGAAGCAGAATCTCATGATTTATCTTTAATTAAACAGAGACTTCCATTTTCCTAATACAAATGCAAAGACCCTTCCTTCCTTCCTTCCTTCCTTCCTTCCTTCCTTCCTTCCTTCCTTCCTTCCTTCCTTCTTCCTTCCTTCCTTCCCATCCTTTCATTTCCTTCCTTCCTTCTTTCTTTCTTGTTTTCTTGCTTGCTTGCTTGCTTTCTTTCCTCTCTTCCTCCCTCCCTCCTTCCCTTCTTTCTTCCTTTCCTTTCCTTTGTTTTCCTTTCCCTTCCTTCCTTCCTTCCTTCCTCCCTTCCTTCCTTCCTTCCTTCCTTCCTTCCTTCCTTCCTTCCTTCCTTCCTTCCTTCCTTCCTTCCTTCCTTCCTTCCTTCCTGCCTCACACCTTTAGCAAAGACAAAATAGATAACAGTATTTTTCTACTGTCTGCCCCCTTACTTTTTTCATTCTGCTCAGCTCTTCCATTTGCTCCCGGATCTCCACCTGGGTACTCTCACTGGCATTTGACTCTCACCACCTTCTCTGCCACAACTGGTGGGCTCCCACGGCCCGCTCTCACCAGACCCAGAGAACTGTCTTCTCTGCCAGGCTCTGTATGGCTGCAGGCGTGCTCCTCTAGCCTAAGACTTTGGAGTCCGCTTGTCACAACTGCATTTCCTGGAACTCTGTTCTTCCTGCTTTCCCCTCTCCACCCACCAATCACATCCATGGTCGTATTGCTCTCTGCACCAGAGATAACTATTTCTTTAGTGGATCACATCCTCCCTGAACTCATATCTCCTAAAAGAAGTAGCCCACCTTTCTCTTTTTTTGGCGTCTGTTACTCAGCCATGGAGGAAGACTCTGAGATTGCTGAGCCCTTCCATTTCTCCTTCAGCCCAAAGTGAGCTGGGCCATGTCAGTCCAGATTCCTTCCCCAGCAATGCATTATTGGAAATAATGCTAAGCTATGAGTGGTCCTGTTGTCATGTCCACATAGACAGAAAGAAAACTCACCTGCAGAGAGATGAGCCCTCAGCACTTTACATAATCATATTCTTATACTGTGATATAGTTGTTATTTGATAAAATCATTGACAGTGAATAGGTTTGGCAATGTGTCTAGTTATGCAGCTGTTAAGTAGCCCTGAATGGCCTTTGAGCCATTTTTGTCTTCTCTAAAATCGTATGTCCTGAGCTAAAATATAAAAATGTTCCAAATTGCTCATGACACATGTATGCCAAAGTTCAAGAATCCTAAGCCTTTAAGGTATTTTAGTGATTGGATAGAAACATTTTCATTGTTTCTAAGTCAGCCTAGCAAAGCAATGTCAGGCAAGATCATATAAAATCTTGCTACTCATAGAACATACTGGTTGGATGGGGAGATGGGACACCAGAGGGAACTTGCTGGACATGCGAGTCTTGTACTCTCTCCCATACCTGCAGGTGACTTTTGGTGGTATCTCCCAAGTAAGCTGTATGCATATTCAGTTTTGATAAATTGTGTTAAATAGTTTCACAAAATTGAATAGTTTCAAAATAGAGGTTGCCTGTGAATTAAAGTAGTGTTCTACTTACTAGTTATAGTCACTATGTTGCTATAATCACTAATTATAGTGACTATGTTGCAGTCTCTAAGATAACTATCTAGCTACACTAGCAGGTGTCTGGGACTAAAGCTGAGAGATGAAAATCAGAACTAATGTTAGATTCTGAGGCTCTGCTGAACCGTATCATTGAAAGCACAAGAATTTATTAAGGAGTAACTAATTATATGACCAACCTGAAGCATTATCTGACCTCTATTCTGGTTCTTTGTCAAGTACAAATAACTTTTTTTTTTTAAATTCAATTTTATTGTTTCCATCCATGAGGGATGGGACCATTTCATCTTAGCATGTTATCTAATTGGGTGCTTTCTTTGGTCACTCAGATATCCTTCCAGAAAAGCATCCTAAATTGTCTTATTGTAAGAAAACTCTCTAGGGTTAGCCCATCCTGTCAGCCTTTCCTCAAGACACCAACCTACAAATATAAAATGGACACAATAGTCAGAGTGCTTCTGGTAAAAACTTTTTATCAACTTTTCAGAGAGCCAAATTCCAAAATCTGAAACATAAGTGACAACAACTATTATTAAGTTTAATACTGAAAACTGTGAGACTCTGGGGACCTAATTAAGATCAACATTTCTAGAGTGAGCGTATGGAAGACATGACAACATAAGAAAACAGGTATCTCTTTTATTTTTACATATTTTCTTTTGCCTATTGGGAATTTAGCTTATACATTCAAAATATAGGTATACCAAAAATCAACAATTTATTTATGGTGGATATAATAATGATGACAAATAACAAGTAACTCAAATAATGTCATGTTGTTATCCTTTCTACTACCATGGAAACCCTTTATAAGTCTGTGATTATGGTATAAGACTTCAGATATAGGTACCTGGCTCTAAAGATATTTGTGTATCCACAGGCTTTATGAACATTTATTTTGCTGTCTCTTTAAAACGCTAAGTGTATAAAGAAACTGTGGAAGAACTGGCGTGTAATACAGCATTTCTAATCTGTTATCAGTAAATGTTGGAAGATATGCCTTAGTAAACCCAGATAGGTCAGAAACAAAAAGAGCAAATGGAATATTTAGTAATGAGAAAAAGAAGAGGAAGACTGAGCCTACAAATTCAGGACTGGAGCCTTTCATTCTGGATTTAACAAAATTCTTTTGAAAACATTATGGAGCGCCCAAGGTTCGAAACTCAGGTCTTCACATGGGTGGGGATAAGGGAAGTAAATATTAAAGAGGGAAAGCAGTTCCCTTGAGTGCTCTGGGAGCCAGAAGCTTCCTGAAGGATGGAAGAAGATACAAGTGGCCTGGGCTCTTACAGGTTCCTGCAAGTGTTAGGGTACAGACAGAAAACTTAGCTCAGGGTCATCTGCCAAGGGGCAAATAGCGACGTGTAGCCTGTGTCATTTCACCACCTCTATGCCCCTCCCCTGACACGCACCCTGATTTAAAGCTAAATCATTGAAAAGCAATACTCAGTGAAATCTCCTGTTTCTAAGCAAGTGCCTTGCTTTCTCCTCCTTCCCCTCCTGCACTTTCCTGCTCACCCCCCGCCCCCAGTTTCTGTCTCCCTTCTCTTTCCTGAGGCCTCCCTGGTCTCTTGGTCTCCTATTCTCATCCCAACCTTGGAGCAACCCCGCTTTATCCTATGCTGTGTCCTCTCCCCCTGCTGTAATTCTTAATGAAATAAATTTCAGGAAGTCTACTGATTGAATCCATGACAAGTGCATAATTTATAGGAGCAGCTGGGTGCTTCGCAGCACAGGACAATCCTTTCATTCTTTCTCAGTATGCTCCTCATCCACTTCCGTTCCGCAGCGGCCCTCTTGCCTTCTCTTTATTCACTGGGAGACACTGACTCTGAATTCCTTAGACCCTTTTTTCTTTCTCCTATTTTCTTCCTGGGGAACACAGGAGTTTTCTCACTTTCTTAAGGTATAGCTCAGAAGTTATCACACCTTACTTATTATACTTAGAAGGATCTCTCAAAAGATGCTGTTAACTCCTAAGTCAGGGTCTCAGGGCCTCTTAACTGTAAAATCCTAGTAGGCGTCCTGCCCATTGGCACACTCTTCTTTACACTGCTATGTAGATTAGGTTCAGCATTTGTAGTATTATGCTTATTGAATCTCACATTCTTAGTCCCAACTTTAAAGTTGAGAGGCTTTATATTTTATGTTTATCCAGTTATTTGTTTCTTTTTATGCTTGTGGCTCTTGATTAGAATTTTTTCAAAAATCTTTTCATCTTCAATGACCATTGGATTCTGTGCTTTTAAGGAAGAAGAAAGAAGAGATTTCCTAAGGATGGTTATGAGAATCTCTGTAAATACAAGAAGGGCAGCCTTTTTGTTTATGAGCCTGAGGCTAAACAAATCTGACTTTCCCATGAGTGTGGGTCCTTCTCAGATCTTACATAAATTGTTGGCTTTTTAGAAAAGCATAAGTAGAGAAGTAGAACATTTGGGAAGCTTACATACTCTTTGACTCTCAGCACCTTTCAACACCTGGCTCAAAATTTTCTGTCCTGTTACGCTCTGGGAATGACCCCTTTCTATGCTCAACTGTAAAGATCACTGAAAGTTAATTTTCTTATCAATGCCCTGTACTTGTGTTAATTACATCATAGAACAGTGGTTAAATGTGTGGGCTTTTGGGATGGATGGCTTAGGTTTTGGTCTCAGTGTTACTGTGTGACCATGGGTAAGTTAGCTCACCTCTCTGTGCCTTAGTTTCATCACATATAAAATAGGTTTACAACTGTCACTTATCATCATAGTGTATTTTTAAGGATTAAAAATGATAATGCTTGTTGTATGTGCACAGTGCTAGGTATAAAAGAAAGGGTCATTATTATTGCTATTGGTATATGTTATTATTATGGTTAGCTATGATGTTCTTGGCATTCCCAAATAATCAGAAATTGGAAGTTACTCATTTACATCATTAATCATATACAAAGCAAATAAATACAAAACATTTAGGGGAAGTCACGTAAATTTATATACCATGTTCTTTTCATACCTTTAAGGCATATATAATTGGTGTTCAAACATCAATAAATACTGATATGTTATTGGGTCTTAGATTTTAATTTTATCCTTTCATTAAATCTAGTTTGATGTTTTACAAATATAAAATTATCAACAAATGATAACTTAATACATGTCAATTATTTCCATAAAGCACAATTTTGATTTAAAATATAACAAACATATTATAAATATATAGTTAAATATGCTGAATGTAAAAGCAGTGTTTACAAAATTTACCTTTTTAACATCATTTTAAAAAAAAGGCTGTGGTACACTCAGAACAACTATCTCCCACAGATTCCAAGAAAAGCGTCAAATTTTCTGCCCTGACTGGTGTGGCTCAGTGGATTGAGAGCCGGCCTGTGCATGGAATGGTTGCTGGTTCAATTCCCAGTCAGGACACATGGCTGGGTTGCAGGCCGGGTCCGCAGCTGGGGGCGTGTGAGAGGCAACTGTTCCTCTCTCATAAAAAATGGCATTTCTTTTCCTCTCTGTCTCTTTCCCTTCCCCTCTCTCTAAAACTAATTAAATTAAATAGTTAATAAGTGTCAAGTTTTCTGAATATACCTAATGGTATTTGGACTAAGTGTACATTTCAAAACACTCACATTATGAGTTAATGCATTTGCAAAGGACTTCTGAGTGAGGTTACATACCTCTTATGTTGCAAATAAAAAATGCAAAGCAAGGAGAAGTTAGGACCTATTGAGTACCAATGGAACTCTTAATGGTTTTCCTTGCTTCCTTCTCTCTCTTAATGGAACATCATCCCAGTTAGTTCCATCCAATCAAACAATATGAAAATGTTAAGGCTACAAATTATAGACTCACTTCATTTGGGAGATGAATGAAAAATAAAAGATAATCAAATCCATCTCCCTTATTGTATAGATGAGAAAACAGAGGCCTGTAGCTTTTACTTCAATTAAGACATTTCAAAGCAACATTCATGTTCTTTACTTGTTATTCAGTCTAATTATATCATTTGTTTTCATGCTTTTCAATTGACCGCAGTTCAAAATACCATTGTGCTCACAACACCATGTGCTTGGATATGGTCTTTTCTGTGTACATTCCTCTAAAGGACAATTTGGGTCTTGCAGGGACTTTTTCTTTGTGTTATCAAAGCAGCTTCTGGTTTTCCGGAACATTTTTTAAGAGAAAATTACCATGTAACATCTAGGACCAGAAAGAAATCTTTATGGTATGTGGTTTACAGATATTTTCTTTTTGGATTCTTTTCCTCCAAGAGAAAAGCCTTTGTAAATATTTCATATAAAATATTGCACTAATTAGTAAATGTCAAGAAGTGCTAGATTATATTCTTGTGGGGGCCCATTGAAATATGTCCCTGAATGGCTAATAATTCATTCATTTTCCAATTTAACTTAAATACAATTTTGAAATGTATTGGCTAAATTTTTGATGCAATCAAGCCATGAAAAAAATGTTCTAAAAAAAGTATTTAAGGAATTCTCAACCTATATTGTAAAAGTACTTACTAGAGATAATTGTGACTAATCACTTAAAAGACAAGATTGATAATAAATCCCCAAACCATACCTTAACCACTCAGGGTTGCAATTGTCCTTTACGTCTATTTTATATAAAGTGTATTTAACATTCAAGTTGTGTCCAAAACAATATTTTTAAATTATTTTTTTTATTGCTGCCTCTGATCATTAGTGAAAATGCACTGCACAAGAGAATTTGGGGAGCTTGCGTTGTCGGTAGGTGACAGGTATCAAGTTTAATTGTGCTGGCGCAACATGTAGTATAAACTTATATTTTTACAAAGTCCTTCCAGAAATTCTCAAGTTGATGTTACCAATGGTGTCTTTATTAGCATTTGATCAGTCGAGAAACATCAATATTTAAAGAAAAAGGACAAAGCAGACCAGAAGGGCAGAGAGATATTCTTCCCGTCCTCCTCCCAGCACTCTCGCCTTTAAAAGCTGGGGCTCCCTTGGACTAGCAGGTTCCTGCCTGTGCCAGGAATCTGGTCTCGGTGCAGAGGCACACAGCAAAGCCTGGGCGTTTCCAGCGGGGCACGGCTGGCTGCTTGGAACCTGCATACACCTGGCGTAGTTCTTGAGGGCCCTGGAGACTTCTGCCCCGGACGGGTAGGCAGGCGGCTCTGAGCGGTCGGAAGGGTTTCCTGTGTGTCAGCAACTTCACTTTGCCGAGATAGTGGCGGAAGGAGCGCTCGCCGGCCAATCGCTCCGCAGCAGCCAACCCTGACCGGGCGCGCCCCTCGTCCTCGCCGCCGACTCCGGTAGCAGCGGCGAGGCAGCAGCTGAGCGCGCCCGGCCACGGCGCAGACTGGCTTCCCAGAAAACGCCTTGGGTTCGGGGCGACGCTCCGGCAGAGCGCGGGCGGCTGGCCGGGCGGGCAGCCGGGCGGGCTCGAAGGAGACACGCCCCTCGCCACCCGCGGAGCGCCCGGGTGCCCAAACTCCGCCCACCCACACCGGGAGCGGGGCTCTCCGCCTGCCCCCTGCACTCGGGACCTCGCAGGGCCTCCAGAAGGGCCCCGGAGCCGTGCTGAAGGGGGACGAACGCGATCCGAAAGCGCACGGGTGTGCAGCCACGCGGACGCGGCGCGGACCCCGGAGGAGTCGAGCTCTTTGCTTGCAAGGTGGGGAGAAGGAAGATGCCCAAACGAAGTTGATCTTTGGGGGAAGGAGGCTGGGAAACTCCTTCCCCACGCCGGAGTGCAACCTAGTGAGTTGGGCTGGACCTCGCTGCGCCTCCGGCGTGGACTAGCCGCCCCTCGGGAAAGCGCAGTCGGAAAGTTGTCGGCGGCCGGCGGTGCCCTGAGCGCCCTGTTGTGTAATTTAGGCGCTGCCAGCGGGACGGGGAAGTTGCTGGCTCGCCTGCCAGCCTGGTTCGGTCCCGGTCCCGGGCGGATTTCATGGCCCGCGGCGAACGCGGGGCCGGAGCCAGCGTGGGCGAACCCCCGCGCACCCCCTGCCGCGGGGATCCCCGGTGCCCGCTCCCTTCCGCTCGCCCGCTTTTCCGATGCTCGCAGGTCCCCTCGCCGCCGCCGCCGCCGCCGCCCCCCTCACGCCGCCGCCCGTCCCTCGGAGCCGCCGCCTAAGTCCGGGAGGACAGAATGGCCGAGTTGCTGGGGTCGGCTGTCCCCAACGGGACGGACGCTGCCTTTCTGGCTGGCCCGGGCTCTTCCTGGGGAAACAGCACGGTCGCCTCCACGCCCGTGTACACATGCTCGCTGACCAAGACGGGCTTCCAGTTTTACTACCTGCCGGCTGTCTACATTTTGGTGTTCATCATCGGCTTCCTGGGCAACAGCGTGGCCATCTGGATGTTCGTCTTCCACATGAAGCCGTGGAGCGGCATCTCCGTGTACATGTTCAACTTGGCCTTGGCCGACTTCTTGTACGTGCTGACTCTGCCCGCGCTCATCTTCTACTACTTCAATAAGACAGACTGGATCTTCGGGGATGCCATGTGTAAGCTGCAGAGGTTCATCTTCCATGTGAACCTCTATGGCAGCATCTTGTTCCTAACCTGCATCAGCGTGCACCGCTACAGCGGGGTGGTGTATCCGCTCAAGTCCCTGGGCCGGCTCAAGAAGAAGAACGCCGTCTACATCAGCGTGCTGGTGTGGCTCATCGTGGTCGTGGGGATCTCGCCCATCCTCTTCTACACCGGCACCCAGCTCCGGAAAAACAAAACCACCACCTGCTATGACACCACCTCAGACGAGTACCTGCGAAGTTATTTCATCTACAGCATGTGCACGACCGTGGCCATGTTCTGTGTCCCCTTGGTGCTGATCCTGGGCTGTTATGGATTAATTGTGAAAGCTTTGATTTACAACGACCTGGACAACTCGCCTCTGCGGAGGAAATCAATTTACCTGGTGATTATTGTACTGACTGTTTTTGGTGTGTCTTACATCCCTTTCCATGTAATGAAAACGATGAATTTGAGGGCCCGGCTGGATTTTCAGACCCCAGAAATGTGTGCTTTCAATGACAGGGTTTATGCCACTTACCAGGTGACAAGAGGTCTAGCAAGTCTCAACAGCTGTGTGGACCCCATTCTCTATTTCTTGGCAGGAGATACTTTCAGAAGGAGGCTCTCCCGAGCGACCAGGAAAGCCTCCCGAAGAAGTGAGGCAAATCTGCAGTCCAAGAGTGAAGACATGACCCTCAATATTTTATCCGAGTTCAAGCAGAATGGAGATACAAGCTTGTGAAGACGCAAGAATCCCCAAACACCCACTGTTGTAACATGGTAGGATGCTTAATAGAGCCATGTGCTTCCCCTCCCCTTTAAGTTTATAAAAGTTTAGAGTGAAATCAAACCAAGAAATTGGTGAGTTAAAAACAGAATAGAACTGGAAATGTCCATCCACACACTTAAGCTTGTTTGGGTTTGCTCTCAAGTCCTCCCTTCTGTCTCACCAGAAGTATGTATAATAAAATAATTCTACCCTAGTTAAATATTTACCTTCTCTTCTGCCTTTAGAATTTACAAGCTTTTCTGTGTAAAGTGCACTTGAGTATTGGAGCTATTTTGTTCTTAATAATTTCTCCCCCAAAATTGGCCACCTGAAACTTAAGTTTATGATTCATCTAGCCTTTAATGTTTTTAATAATCCATGGCTGGGGGTGGGAGGGCAGTGGTGGACAAATGGAAGCTCCACGTTCTCAAAGTTAGCAGAGTACATAGCAAAGTCCTAAGCTGGATTCATTCAATACCAGGTGAACAGAGATCTTAGCTGGGTGTCAGTTTTGGTCCCATCAGCATGAGTGGTAAGGGACTGAGTTTCTTGGACACTTGAAAAGTAAAGCCAGTGAATTTAAAAGCTAAAAAGTGATTGTCCAGTTATTTCTAGAAAACTGCTCACTATATGTTGGGTGTTAAGTGTTTGATGATGGAAGCCCGCCTAAATTATCGATAGGTAAAATGCATTCAGAATAATCAAAGTGCTTGTGCTTTCCTCGTAAACAGCATGAACTCAGTTAGACTTCTTGTGATAAAGAGCATTGACTTGCATCACTGCTGTGCAGTGCCTCTGGAGTTTGTTTGGGTGCCAGTACAAATGCTCACTCACATCTGTAAAAACAATTTAAAAAATCACAGATAAATTATGGACCAAAGCCGAATAACTATTAGCAAGTTCAGGGTTGTTGGGCAGGCGGGTAGTATTATCAGAGGGAGAGTGGTTGAAAGTCAATTGCACTGCAGAGCCTAGAAGCCTATTCTCAAATGTATGAGGCAACAGGGAGTGGGGAGAAGACATTTTTAGACTAAGGACTTTAGATTAAAATCATGGTGTAGAGGTTCTTTTTTTGTTTTTATTTTTTGCTTCTTTGAAATGATGGAAAACATTAAATGCAATGAAAAGAAGGTGGAATTTGTGTAGGTTGTGTTGGCACAGTGAGAAGCTACAATCCTTTACTAGATCTTATATCCTCATATTTAAAGGAAAAAAAATTTGAAATATATGAGAAAGGGATATAAAGATAATGAAATTTAAGTACTTAAAGTACCCTAACAGTGAAAAGTGACTTGTACAAACTACTCAATCACACTATCAGTCGTCTGTAAGAGAAGACTACTGGGCTGTGTTTCTTTTATATTTTTTTCTCTGCCAAGCAGTAAGGAGAAATCTGTAAAATACTTCAATAGTTTTAATAACATTTTTAATGAATATTGCATTGCTGCATTTCCAGCCCTTCAAACCTTCAAAGTCTATGTGATGTAGAATAACGAGGTGAGGTAAGACGACTTACAGCTCCAAACAAATAAATCTGGTGTCAAAACACTGTTTAATTGTGAAAACTGACCTCAATAAAGTGCACATCCGAGTCTGCCACTCATGGCGGGATAACGTGTTTGAAAGCACTTCATAAATAAAATAATTGGGAGTTGTGTCTTAAGACAAGAACCTGTGGGGCATAGTGACAGGTAAGCCAGGGACTGACTTCTGTTTGTGCAGTACTTGGGTGGGTTGCAGATTCATGAGACCTGCAGTTTCTTCTTAGAATTGTTTCAGTTTATCCGGTCTCAGGCCACGAAGACCAATGAAGAAAAGCTGTGTTTAGCTTTTAAAAAATGGTTCTTTTTCTAAATGTTACAGTATTAATGCACCGAATTACTACAGAAGAAACCTTTTAAATGTCTTACCTACGCTTACTCATTTTGAGGAAAGTGTAGTTAGGTTCTCACTTGGTTAGGGTCCTACAGGATTGTCTGTTGTGGAATCCCCGAAGAAGAAATTTAAAATGTTATCACCGTATGGTCCCTGTCATGCATCCTGTTCAGTGAGACAAGATGAATATCACTAAATTGAACAAAACAGAAATGTCAAAGCAATTCTTAAATACAAAGCCTCACAGTACACATTTCTATAGTATTTCCTCATCATTTACTTTAGATTTCTTCCTTTTAGGTCTCAGGATGCCCAGCCTGATTTACAGTCTGTGTTAAGTACATTGCTTCAGCTCCTAGAGAACTTTCTTTTGGAGTGTGGATCCATTGAGGATGTGGACAATGACTACAAATGCCCTTTTTACTTCTTGGCATCTTTTTTTTCCAGAGTGTTTCTTAAGTTTCATACATCACATAGTAGACAATAGTGACATGTGAATGCATGTCAAATAGAAACAAGAATGATCTCACTAACTCCTTCCAGGCAAAAAGAGCTCTCTGGGAAGAATCTGTGTTCATGGTGAAAACATACAGAGGGTCAATTTGAAGCAGTGATCTTAAAATCTCATTCTTGACATGTGATATTTTTGAGCATTTTAATAAAAGCAGAAGTCTGTTGGCATTTTGATGAAAGAACTGCTGAAATCATAGGATTTATCAGTTAACTAAATTTCACAAGACAAGACTTTTAATTGCCAAGTGCAAGGTGTTTTATGACACACAAAGTACATCTTTGGCTCTTTGAACATCAACATGTTTGCATTGAAATGCTAAAAAAGACCAAGGAGAGATACAACATGAGTGTAGAACTGAGAGCTAAAACCATGACATTGTCACTCAGCCAGTCTTGGAACTTGTGACCCTTTCAGGACCATTCTTTGGATTAAAAAGGCTGGATAACATCTAGCTGCTGGGGCCTGCGGGGATGTGGAAACATGAGAACTACGGACACAGCCGGAGGTGCGTGGAACCTGCTACTGTACTTTTCAGGATCTTCAATTCCAGTCTTTGGCTGAAGATTCTTACAAAGTTCCCCAATTGTGATGTGGACATATGACTTGTACATTTTTTCAGTCTCCTCCGGCAGTACCTTCAACTGCCTTTGGATACAAAAGATGTCAGTGCTTAGAGCAGCGGGAATCGGACTGGTGACAATACAGAAAGATGTGTAACTAGTTAGAGACCTATTGAAGCTTTAACTTTGCTGGTCAAATTGTAGCTATCGTAATAGTTATTTATTAATGAAGCTTACAGTTCTTCAGTTGTACAGATGGAAAGACTTTCTTGAAAGGTCCAACATACTGATGTAAATTATATTTATTACAGTGTATAATAGTAATGTCCAACTGGGATATTTTACATAATATATGATGCATAGATAAAAACGAGTTATTGTAAATTATGATGCTTTTCAAATATTAGTATCTTGAGATGTTTGTCTTCAGATTTTTTGATCTAAATATGAAAATCTGTGATACAAATGGTTAATTTTCTCTAGAAATGCTTTTGCACGTTTTTTCTTTTTATTTAAGGTTCTTTCTACATAGACAGAATCTGGTATCAAATTGTAAGACCAATAGGAAGTACAAAACATCTGCATCCATATTGTCTACATTTTATATAATATTATAGAAAAGTTTATATTGTCTTTTCAGAATATTTAGAATTAAGCCCTCAAATATGATCAGAGCTTTTATTTCCAAATGCAACATGCTTGTCTTACATTCAAAATAGAGCACTTAAGTGGTAGAAGTCTGGTGGAATGGTCTTTATCAATGTCGCATTACAATTTAAAGAAAAATTTTAGGGAGATGGGGAGAGAAAAAGGAAGCTGGTGTAATCAGTAACTGTGCTCAGTTTTTAAATTTTTGTGCTGTGTTTCTTTTTAAGGTGAAATAATACAATCTTAATTTCTTTGAGGTGGAGTTTCTAAGTAACACACTACCAGCAAGTTTAACACTGCTACTAATTTTGAACAGTTTCATTTGTTCAGTTGATAACTTTAATTCCAATTTTAATAGTGACAACTGTATTATTGTATATTTGGCTGCTGAGTTCTGTTACTTTTTTATGCTGTTGTACATTGTGTTATATACATAATTACAAATTAATATGAAGGGGAATACATGTGACATATCAAAATTTGTGAATTTGAATTCTAGTATGTTTCAGTGCTTTTGCAAAAATGTTTATTTTTATATTATCTGTGATTTAATATAGATAATTGACTAGGTTTCTGTGTGATTAATAGTGCCATTAAATAAGCAGTATGGAAACAGTGTTACTTGACATTTTGTGCTTTCTCAGGTTTATCTAAATCAACGGTAGCTTAACAAATTCCAAACTAATTGTGCACAATTGTTTTATTCAAAAGGAATGTACATTTCCTTTATGTTTGCATGCAGGAGTGTACAACATCGTTTGTTTGTGTGTGTGCCTAAGGCATGGCGGTCGACTTTGCATCTGCTATTGATAATGACAGCAGAGCTTTGATATAACTGCAGTCACTAGAACTGTACCTACAGTAGACAATTAAAGCTAAACTGTCTCAATAAAACTATGAAATGTGGTCCGATGACTTCTATGTTATTCTACTATTAATAATTCACTAGTTTCCCCAAGTTTTGACGTGTACTAACACCTAGCAAATAACTGTTGGGTGTGTAGAATTAATACAGGCATTTCTTAAGGTGTAGCCTGCACTGTAAAATAGTGAAGTGTTAAAGGACAAATCCTGGTACTGATAATTGATAAAATTGCCATTATTTAATATTATTAATAGGAATGTGACCTAATTCTTTAAGGAAAATACTAAATGCAACCTTAATACATATTTCTCATACTAGTATTTTGATTTTAAAATGTTAGCTGTGATCTTTTCTCTAATTTATAATCTATGCAGGTAATCCTACTAATAAGAATCCTACACAGTTTCTGTTTATCAGTCTACCTTACCTTTTTCTCTCAAGTTTATTAAAAAATACATATCGGTGCTGTGCCATGAAAATGTGTTTAATGGAATGAAAGTATGCTTAAAGCACTACCGATTTTTCCTCCGTGTGAGAAGGTAAGTGCATGGTGGCCTGCGCTGGGTGCTCTGGTTGTCTGCTGGCAGGTGCCCTGGCATAGAATCCTGTGAACAGACAAGTGCAAATCTTTTGCAGTCCTCGAAATATTTCTAATTCAGTTTTAACTCCTTAACTAGCTGTACTACCCAGTCTTCACCACCTGGGAATCCTCACTTATTAACATCAACTCTGGTTGAGTTTTGTGGGTGTGTCTGCATGTATATGTGTGTACATTTATTTAGTGCACACAAAGAAATTATACAGATAATTATCTTCCTGATGTAAGTGAATCTACCATAAAGCTTTGAGCTCCTTTTTATTTCCAAAATCATTTTGAGATTGGAGTTCAGAGACCCTTCTCTCTCCACAAGTAAGTATACTACCTTTAAATTCTCTTTTACTTTAGTAGACTAGTAAGTAAGTAAGTAAGTTTATACTCTCTTTTCAGGGAGTTTAGAATTTTGACCCCAAATATAATCAGAGTTCCTATTTCCCCATGCGAAAAGCTTGTCCTAAATTCCAAGTAGATCTGTTACGGTTTAGAAGTCTGACTGGATGGGGCATTAAAGACAAAACAGGTATGACTCGAAATCCACGTTAACGTTAACAGGCTGCTTACTTGCTTTAAGCTCGCAAGGTTATATTGCTTTAGGGTAGACCTGGGGGGTTGACATCCCCAGCCAGCATTGTTTCTGGGACTGATGACCTGACGTCCAAACAGCAGTGGTGGATGGACGAGGCACCTGGGCTGAGCCCGTCAATGCTACAGCCCCGGGGAAATAGACTCGGATGTGGAGGCAGCGAGGACTGCACAGAGGGAGAGAAAGTGTGCTGCCCTTCCTGACTACCTGACGAAAAATCACCCGCATGAAGGTAGGAGATCCTTGATGAGAGATTTAAACAGAAAGAAGCCTTGGAGGTGATCCAATCCCACTACCTTGGTGTGCTGGTGAGAGAGCCAAGTGTTCATATTCACAGGTGAGGTGAGCAAAGGACTCGGGGTTTTCACTCCTATGGAAACATTCCTTGCACATTCCAGGGCTCTTCAAACTGGACTTTGACCCATTAGTGTGTCAGGAAATCGGTATAGTGGGTTATGATTAGCACTCTTAAAACAAATAGAGTAGGATAGATCAGAGCCCATAACTCAGTGAGTAAGCCTTGTGATTTTAATTTCACACACATGCACACACACAGCACAACACTTGTATCATGGGTCTCACTGGACTTTTGATTTCTTAAAAATGACCTGGTCAAAAAAGTTCAACAACTACACTTACATCTTTCCCAAAGAAATTATTAAAGCAACATGTAGCCTGCATCTAAGGATGGCTATTTGTATTTAAAGATAGTATAACTGATGTTCAGGTTTATGTAAATTTTGGTAGCTTAACTCTTTATACTATTCCATCTGGGTTAAACAATTAACTGCAAAACAGCAAATGTTCATTATGTGTAAGACCATTGACCTTGGAGCCTTAGTTTTGAACCCACCTCTGCCACTTACAACTTCTGTACCCTAGGCAAGTTGCTTAAATCCTCTTGGCTGTGTATTCCTCAACTTTAGAATGGGTGTAATAATTTGCAATTCATAGGCTGTTGGGAGAATTCAATGAAGTAAAATATGCAGAGCACCTACCATATAATACGTACTCAGTAAGTGGTAGCTGTATAGGGTTCTTGAGGTTGCTAAGGATTTTGCCAATTCATGCACTGCTTTGTTGTTATTCTTGTTGCTTCTGTTTCCATCGATATTAGTATTTCTATTGTCTTTCGTGCCACAGAAGCCTTGTGGGTCTCCTGGAAACTCACATTGTGAGATTAAGTTTCCTGGAAATTCTCATTGTGGGATTGAAGGCATTTAACATCGTTTTTCTGGACACTCCATTGAATATCTGAGGTCAGGTAATAAACAAGTGTTCAACTCTGATGCTTTGCACTGTGACATGTACTGTGTGGGACAAAGATATGTAAGGCAAAGTGCACAGCTAAAAATATATCCAGAGGAGGAGTCTGCTGACCTCCTTAGTTGTGCCTCACCTCTCAGGTGTATGGTCTATTTTCTGTCACCACAGTCCAGAGGCTGGCCTTCAATTCTGCAGATCCAGAAACCTGATCTTGCGACAGTTCACCTAGAGTTCACCAACTCTGGGGCACTGACTCACACCAATGGTACTGACAAGAGAATCATTTACCAATGAGAATGCCACTTCATAAGTATATAACAGCAAATCCCACTCGCAATAACAGACATTGGCCTTTTTGTTCAGTCAAATTATGGATGAGAATGTTGCCTTCAG
Organism: Pteronotus mesoamericanus; assembly: GCF_021234165.1. NCBI lineage: Eukaryota > Metazoa > Chordata > Mammalia > Chiroptera > Mormoopidae > Pteronotus > Pteronotus mesoamericanus. The sequence goes on from NW_026555027.1 coordinate 20,603,189, forward strand.
AGCTTAAAATAAGAACAAGGTGGTTTTTCTTGAAAGGCATTTCCAATAAGGTAGAAGAGCTGAGAGAATTACCTATCCCTAGAGATATTGGTCCTAATAATCAGCATCTGTCCTGTTCTTGACAAAGTTCTACCTGCCTGCGACAGCGCAGCAGCACAGGGATTGAACTTTTCACATTTGCTTATTTTCTGTTAAAATCAGTCCCACCATCATTTACTTCTTCGCTCACAGATTACATTTTAGCAATGCCTCCCAGTGGCGGGAGTGGCGGGAGGCTACTGGTAAAGAAGGCTGCAATGCCTGCTAAGTTGGAGATAATGTACTTGAAAGACATTCAGTTGGAAATGGTACAGTATGGCATTACAGCATTCAGAAATGCCATTCCAGAGTTCAGGACAGAGTTATAGGAAGAGACAGAGGTTTGGGAATTGTTCATGTACAAATGACAGCTGTAGGGGAGGGGCTGAACCATAGGCAACGCCAACATTGGGGCATGTGGAGAAGAATACTGAGCGGGAAGAATTGGAGTCATGGAAGATTCCGGATGGTCTTCCGAAGAAATCAGTCTCAGAGAGAGTTTTTAGGGAAGAACATGGTCACTTTCTTCAAAAAGGGTCGTAAAGAGCCTGTTGCATATAGAAATTAGAAAGTGTTGGTGTGTGATTGAGATCACTTTTAAGCCACAACAGTAATCATCATTACTGATCACGAACAAGTGTTTTGGTGATGATATTGAGGAAAATAGGTTAGTAGTTTGAGACCAAGACAGAGATTAGAGATAGCAAGATTTAAAGAGAGAGATTTCTTGATAACATCAGAGAAAACAAGGGTAAGAAGTGTGGTCAAGAGAAGGGAGAATCCTCTTCAGGAGGAAGAAGGGAAGGTATGCCATGCTTGCTTTTCATCTGGGGCGGGGGGAGGGAAGAAAAAAAATGAGCAAAGACAGCAGATTGGAAAGAGGTTGGATTTAGATAGAAGAAAGGGAGAAAACAGATTCGCTGTGGCTCCGTGGGTGAGAAAAATGAAGGTTAACTAAGCAGAATAAAAGCACACTGCGAAAGGGCCAGCAAAGAGATTTGCATTCATTGCAGTAGGCAATAGAAAGCCATGAAAAGTTTGAAGTCAGGGAAATAACATAGAGAATCTGGGAAGAGAGGCAAAGAGAACTGCTGAGAAATTGGTCCTCTAAGCTAAATATTCAAAGAATGGTGGTGGTGGTAAAGTCAGGAGCAGAGCATGAAATATTTTGTAGAAGGAATAACCAGCTGTGGGGTCTGAACACAATGTGGAAGAGAAGAAAAAAGTCAGAGATGGTTGAGATTCTGTCGGAGAATCTGGAATAATGGCAGTGACATTGAGAGCTATAAAATGTTGGAGAGAGGAGCAGCAGAGTACAAAAAAGCATGAAAATAGTATAATACTCACCTTGTGCAAGAACTATGTTACTCCACTTATTTTTCTATACTTCAACTTTATTTTGATGAGCCTCTCTGTGGCTAAGCTGGCAGAGACTTAATTTCATTTTGTTCATTCCCGCTGCCCTTCTCCTTGAGGCTGTGACTTAACCCCATAAAGAAGTGGAGTTGTCAAAATGAGGGCTTCTGTTCACGTTGTTATCTCCCAACATTGGGCACTCATGAGGCACCCTGTGTCGCTGCAGTGCACTGCTTAGTCACCCCTTGATTTCATTTACAAGAGGCCACCATTTGTGGCTCTCTCAGCAGATGCCATGCCCTTCTTGGGATAACTTCATCTTAAGGCTGGGCACGAGGCTGGCAGGGACATCCCATGGGCTCCCCCAAGCTGCCCTGAGAGGTACCACAAAGATATTTCTATTCGGGAGTTGGCCAGTGTTCTGGGAAAATGTAAAAAAAGAAAAATCTTGTAACATCAAAAAAAGAAAGACACAGTAAACAAGTAAGGATAAAGAGAATAGATTTTTTTTCTTTTGAGTTTTCTAAAGTATGTTTGATGCTTGAAGCAAAAATTATGATACTGTTTGATTTGGTTTGAAATGTATGTAGAGAAAATAAGATGAACTCTTTATATATGGTGGAAGGTAAAGAGACATAATGGGAGGCAAAGTTTTTACACTTCACTTGAAGCAGTAAAAGATGACAATATAAATGGGAAAAATTATGCTCACTTAATGTAACAGCTAGAGCTATGACCAAAAGTGGTTATACAAAGAAATACACTCAAAAGCAATATAGATGAGACAAAATGGAATTCTGAAAAACATTCAAGGAACCCATAGAAAGGAGAGAAAAATAAATTATAGAAAACAAAAACAGAGGGAATAAACAGAAAACAAAAAAAAGAAAGGTAAGTTTAAACATTAAATATAAATACACAAAGTAAAACACACAGTTTGTAAGATTATATTTAAAAACATGACTCAACTTCATTTTTGTCTGTAAGATACTCACTTCAAATACCAAATAATGAATCAAAAGAAAAAAAAGAGTGAAAAGGAAGGAAATGATAAAGATAAAACAGAAATTAATGAAATTTAGAACATAAAATCAATAGAAAAAAATCAGCAAAACAAGGAGATAGGACTTTGAAAATATCAATAGAAGTGTCAAATCTCTAGCAAGACTGACAAAAATCAGGTATGAACATGATTAATGTAATGGGATATAACTAAAAATCCTGGAGACATCAAAAATACTGGAATACACAACTTAATACATAAAAATTTGATATCTTTGATGAAATCCCTCCAAAAGTAAGCATTTATCACAACTCACCCAATATCAAATAATTATAATAGCCCCGTAACTGTTACTGGAAGTGAATTTGTAACTTAACGCCCCCTTAAAAAAAAAAGAAAGGAAAAACAAAGTTAGAAATAAATCTCCAGGCCTAGTGGGTTTCCCTGGAGATTAAACAAAATGTTTAAAGAAAATTTCACACCAATTCTACACAATTTCTTCAAGAAAAATAGAAGAGGGAACACTTACCAGTTTGTTATATGAAACTAGTATGATTCTGATACCAAAACCAGTCAGAGTACAAAAGAAAAAAGAAAGAAAAGTGAAGGAAACTATAAATTAATATCCTTGATGAATATAGTCACAAAAATCTTTAACAAAATCTTAGAAAATAGAATATGATAATACATAAAAAGAATTATCATGGCCAAATGGGACCTCAGTTGCAAGGTTGATTTAATATTTAAAAATCCATCTATAGAATCATCATAGTAACAGACTAAAAAAGAAAAATCACATTATCATACATGTAGGGGGAGCCAAAAATAGAACTTATTTATAAAAAATTGTGTATTTATTCTGCTATGAACATTGGGGTGCATAGTTTTTTTGAAAAACAGACTAAGCAAACAAGAAGAATGGAGACAGAATCATGGATATGGAAACCATTTTGATGGTTGCCAAAGGGGAGGAGAGTCTGGGGGAATGGGTGAAGAGGTGAGGGATCAGGAAGTACAAACAGGTAGTTACAGAATTGCCATGGGGATGTAAAGGACAATATAGGAAATGGAGTAGCCAAAGAACTTACGCGCATGACCCGTAGACATGAACAATAGTGGGGGTTGCCTGAGGGAATGGGGGCTGCTGGGTGGAGGTGAGCTCAGGGGGAAAAATTAGGACAACTGTAATAGCATAATCAATAAAATATAATTTTAAAAAAGGAAAAACATGTATATTTATTCTTATATGTTTAAACTTCAGTCACCTTCAAAGTACTCTCCATTTGATGCAATATACCTATTGAGACATTTTTTTCACTGTTCAAAACACTTTTTGAACTAGTCAGTTTTGATGCTTTTTAGTACTTCTGCTGTTTTTTTTGTCATCTCTTCCTTGTCGACAAACTGTTTCCCTTTGAAGACTTTTTACATACGAGGAAACAAAAAAAAAATCAAAGAAAAAAAGTCAGTTGGGGCAAGATGGGGTGAATAGGGGAGGGTGGGGCATGGGGTTATGCCATTCGTTTGATCAAAAACTGCTGAACACTCAGCACAGTAAATCACTAATCATGAAATGGACAAACATGTTGAAAGAGCCTTTGAAAAAAGTCACTGAAGCCAAACGCGGTCTTCCACAACAATAGCAGCTGGCACACTGATACAGATGCTTTCCTAGGACACTCACCTATCGGGGGAAGCCTGTACTACAAGCGGCATTCCCTCCAGAAGATAGTTCCAGGTGTTTTGGGGCCCTTGAGTCATTAATGAAGAAAAAGCATTTGACAAAATACATTTATTCCTGATAAAAATGTTCAGGGAAATAAAAACAGAAGGGAATTTTCTCTACTTGATAAAGATCATCTATTAAAAAAAACAAACCCAAACAAACAAACAAAAACTGCAGCTCACATTATACTTACTGGTGAAAGGATGAATATTATTCTCCTAAGACTGGGAACAAGACAAGGATTCTGGTCTTACCACTCTTATTCAACAAAGTGCTGGAAATTCTAGTCAGTGTAAGGTGAGGAAAGCAAATAAAACACATGTAGACTGGAAAGGAAGTAATGAAACTGTCTCTCTGTTTGTAGATGATATGATTGCCCATGGAGAAAAGCCCAAGACATTTAAAATAAAAGTCCTGGAATTATGAAGCTGAGTTCAGCAAGGTCACAGGATGCAAGATATGCATACGAATATCAACTCTGTTTCTATATACTAACAGTGAACAAGTGCATGCTGAAATTAAAAATACAATACCATTTACAATAGCTTAAAAGTGAAATGAAATCCATCAATTTCAGGACTTGTGTACTTAAAACTATACAAGCTGATGAAAGAAATAAAATTGCTAAACAAATGAAGAGTCAGAACATGTTATTGGATTAGAAGACTGTGTAGTAAAGATGTCAAATTTCCCACAACTGATATGTAGGTTTAATATAATTTCTATCAAAATTCCAGCAATACTTTCTGTAGATATAGAAAAGATTGTTCTAAAATTTATGTAGAAAGGTAAAGGAACTAGATTAGATGAGACAATTATGAGAAAGGAGAATCAAGTGGAAAGAATCGAGACTACCTGATTTCAAGATTATTACATAATTATAATAATCAAGACTGTGCAATTTTTGAGGAGGGATAAACACATAGATACATGGAATAGATTAGAGAACCCAGAAATAGATCCACAGAAAAATGCCTCAATTATTTTTGACAAAGGTAAAATAATGGAAGAAAACAGTGTTTCTAACAAATGGTACTAAAGAAATTGGACATCCATGTCTGAAAAAGAAAGGAAGGAAAAAGGAAGAAAAGAACAAAGGGAGAAAGGCTGAAGGAAGAAACATTATTGTAAACATCGTATCTAATAGAAAAATTAACTCAAAGTGAAGCATGAGCTTAAATGTGGCAAATACTAGTATGAAACTTTAGAAAAATCACAGGAAGAAATTTCAAGATTTAGGATGAAGAAAAGAGTTCTAAGTAACATCAAAATCATGATCCATAAAAGAAAAACTCATAAACTATGTGTCACCAATCTTTAAATGTGTGCTCTGAAGACTCTGTTGAGAGGATGAAAAGGCACACTTGGCCAAAAATATTTGTAAACCTGACAGAGTTTACAAATCTGTATATTTGTACAAATTTGTAAATCTGACAGAAATTTAGTATCTAGAATGTATTTTTAAAAACTCTCAAAACTCAACAGTAAAAATACAAATAATTCATGCAAAAAGTAGGCAAAAGCATAAAAATATAAAGATGGCAAATAAGCACAAGAAAAGATGTTCAACATCATTAGCCATTAGAGAAGTGCAAACTGAAACCGTAATGAGATGTCACTACACACTTTTTAAAATGGCTAAAATGTTAAATATGACAACACCAAATACTGCTGAGGATGTGATGAAACTGGATTACTCATATATTAACAGTGGGAATGTAAAATGGCATAGCCACTCTGGAAGACAAACTGGGTGTTTTGTTTTTTAATTCACCTACCACATAAAAGAAATGAAAACCTATCTTCATACCAAAACCTTTATGAAAATAAAGGTGTCTGACACCTTTAGTGTCTGACAAAGTGTATGTAACTTTATGAGCGATTTTTGTGATGATGGAAATGTTATATATCTTGACTATATTAATGTCAATATCCTTGTGGTGGTACTCTACTACAGTCCTTTTATTTTTCAATTACAATTTACAATCAATATTATTTTGTACTAGTTTCAGGTGTACAGTATAGTGGTTAGACAACCATATGCTACAAAGTGTTTCCTGGTATTTCTGGTATCCACCTGATACCTTACATAGTTATTATAATATTATTGACTATATTACTTATGCTGTACAGGGAGAAACTGAGTAAAAGTTACATGGGATCTTTCTGTATTGGTTCTTATTATTGCATGTGAATCTATAATTGCCCCCCAAATAAAAAGTTAAATGAAAAATTGGGAGAGAGAAAGAGAGAAGGAAGGAGAGATAAAGAAAGGGAAGGGAAAAAGAAAAGAGAAGAGGAAGAGAAGAGAGAGAGGGTAAGAGAGAAGAGAAATAGCCAAATCTAGAAATAGTTCAAATATCTATCAACAAATGTATGACAAATTGTGTTAGACCCTCTCAATGGAATGCTATTTGACAGCAAAAAGCAACAATCTACTGACACACACATCATGAATAAATTTCAAAAATACTTCAGTGAGATAAAAGAAGCCAGATGGGGGAATTACATTCTAGGTTGTTTATATTAGACTCAGAAACAGACAAAACTAACATCCAGTGACAGAGAGGAGGAGAGTAATTGCCTAGGGCCAGGACTGTGGGGATGTAGGCTGGACTGCAAAGTTACAGGAGGGGATTCTTTGGGTGGCAGACGTGTTTTATATCCTGACTGAGGTGATCGTTACAGTTATCTGCATTTGTCAGTATTCATCAAATTGCACACTTAAAAGGAGTGCATTTTATTGTATGTCTATTATGCCTCAATCAAGTTCATGTTAAAGAGAAAGAATGAGTGCAATTGAGAAAACAGAGCTGATATTGTGATTTTTAAAACACTTTTGATCAGAAGCTGTAGCTAGCAAGCAAGCAAGAAATATACCAAGGCATCTCTTTTACATAAATGGAAAGGCTCAGATTAGGAAAAGATTTCAAAAGAGATACTCGAGATGACCCAGATGGTAGAGGAGTAGGTGGAAGTTACACCAACTTTTTCTCAGGGCCAATCTGGAATTACAACTAAATTGTAGAGAAATCATCCTGAATATCCAACTGAACACTAGCTGGAGAGAAGCCTTAAAACTAAGGACAGATAGAAGAAGCTACATCACTGCAACTAATCTGATAAGGAGTGTGAAGGAGACACAAAAGGGCTGGCTGGGCTCCCACAGGTGGTAGCGGAAGTTCCAGAGGAATATTTCACTGTCCAGGGGTGCTCCTCATGAGAGAAGCGGGGTCTAAACCCTAAGCTGAGTTCCTCAGCCTGAGCACCAGAGCCAGGAAAGGAACCCAGATAACATACATCTATAAAAAGCAGCAGAGATTCTACCTGGCAGGGAGACATGGGTGGAGATGCAGAAAGCCTCTTAAAGAACCAACACACAAAATTTCATATGCAGTCACTTAACCTGGGCTCTGGCAAAGGGACAGATGAAGATACATGAGGATAGTCTGGGGCTGGTGGCTCTGGGGAGAGAACTGAGGGAACAGCTGCCAGGATCCCTGTGCTGAGTCATTCCCTATAATGCAGAAGCCATCTTTCTCAGGCAGAGCACTCCTCTACCAATGGCAACAGCCTGAGGGGAAGCAATAGCCTCACCTTATGAAGCTTAAGTCATGGGATGCTGAGTACAGCTTGAGACTGTATCATTGATTAAGTTTAACAACTAAGGTGGATCTTTCAGAGCTCTGAGTCCTGAACTGACCCTCCCCCAGGCATGGTGCTGGTGAAAGAAGACCTTGGTATACAACCTGGTTCTTTCTGCACACAAACAGGACCAGCATGGGGAGCCACACACTGTGGATCACTGACAGCTCCAAACAGGTTGCCCAGGGCCAGCCACAGTCAATGTCTGACAAAAGCCAGCACCAGAGTCTTTGCAGATCTACCTACTACATAGAAATGAATACAAAGAAGCAGCCAAAATGAGAAGACAAAGGAACAAACCCCAAATGAAAGAACAAAGGAATTCCATAGAAGAAAAACTAGATGAAATAGAGGCAAGTAATTTATCAGATAGAGAAGTTGGAGTAATGATTAAAAGTATACTCAACATCATGAAAAAAGACATAAAAAAAGACCAGTCAGAAATGAATGCAATATCTGAAGTAAATAATAAACTGGAAGGAATACACAGTAGATTAGATGAAGCAGAGGATCAGACTGGTGATTTGGAAGACAAGGTAGAAAAAAACATCCAAGCAGAGCATCTAAAGGAATAAAGAATTAAAAAAATGAGAACTTGCCCATTTTGGACACACAGCAACATCTGCATCATGAGAATGCCAGAAGGTGAAGAGAAAGAGCAAGGGATTGAGAACCCATTTAAAGAAATAATGACCCCAAAATTTCCTAGTCTGGTGAAGGATAAGCACACATAAGTTCAGGAAACTCAGAGAGTTCCAAACAAGTTGGCCCAAAAGAGGCCTACACCAAGACACACCATAAGTAAAATGGCAAAGCTTAAACACAAGGAGAGAATCCTAAAAGCTGCAAGAGAAAAGCAGGTAGTTACCTAAAAGGGAGCACTATTTAGACTGTCATCTGATTACTGAACAGAAACATTTCAGGCCAGAAGGGAGTGAACTGAAATATTTAAGGTGATGAAGAGCAAGGACCTACAACCGAAGCTACTTTACCCAGCAAGGTTATCATTTAGAATCAAAGGAGAAATAAAGAGCTTCTCAGGCAAGAAAAAGCTAACAGCATTTGTTAACAACAGATTAGCACTTCAACAAATGTTAAAGAGCTTGCTTTAAGAAGAAGAATAAGAAAAAGAGAAAGGGAAAAAGCAGAGGAAAATAGTCTAACAATAAAATGGCACTAAATACATTTCTATCAATAATCAACTTAAATGTGAATAGCTTAAGTGCTCCAACCAATAGACAGAAGGTAGCTGAGTGGCTAAGAAAACAAGGCCCACATATATGCTGCCTCCAAGAGATCCACCTCACATCTAAAAATACAAACAGTCTAAAAGTAAAGAGATGGAAAAAGATATTTCAGGAAAATGGAAAGGGAAAAAAACTGGGGTAGCAATACTTATGTATAACAAAACAGATTTTAAAACCAAGGCTATAGTAAGGAACAAAGAAGGACACTATATAATAATAAAGGGAGCAATCCAACAAGACGATATAACCCTAGCAAACATTTTCACACCCAACACAGGAGCACGTAAGTATGTAAAGCAAATCTTCATGGACATAAAGGGAGAGATCAACAGAAATACAGTCATAGTCAGGGATTTGAACACACCATTGATTTCAATAGTTAGATCTTCTAGACAGAAAATCAAGACAGTGGCCTTAAAGGATACACTATATCAAATAGATTTAATTGATATCTTCAGAGCATTTCATTCTAGAGCAGCAGAATATAGATGCTTTTCAAGAGCATATGGAATGTTTTCTAGGATATAACCACATGTTAGGACACAAAACAAGTCTCAATAAATTTAAGAAGACTGAAATCATATCAAGCATCTTCTCTTACAACAATACTATGAAACCAGAAATCAATCACAAGAAGAACACTGAAAAACACACAAAGGTATAGAAGCTAAAGAACATGTTATTAAACAATGAATGGATCAACAATGAGATCAAGGAAGAAACTAAAAGATACCTTGAAACAAATGAAAATGAGGACACAGCAATTCAAATATGTGGGACACTGGGAAAGCCATCCTAAGAGGGATATTCATAGCATTATAGGCTTATCTGAAAAATTAGCTCAAATAAACAATCTACTTTTACACTTAAGTGAACTTAAAAAAAAATAAACCAACAAACAAAGCCCAAAGTGAGTAGAAGGAAGGAAATAATAAAGATCAGAGCAGAAATAAATGAAATAGAGTCTAAAAAAAGAGAGAAAATTTCAATGAATCCAAGAGTTGGTTCTTTGAAAAGTTAACAAGATTGACAAATCTTTAACCAGATTTATCAAGAAAAAGAGAGAAGACTGAAATAAATAAAATCAGAAATGAAAGTGGAGAAATAACAATTGACACCAGAGAAATACAAAGGATTGTATTTCAAATCCTTTCAAATCCTAGTTTACCAAACTAGAACTGATAAATGAATTCAACAAAGTAGCAGGATACAAAATTAATATCCAGAAATCAGTTGTATTTTTATATGCCGATAACAAACGAACAGAAATGGAAATTAAGAAAACAATCCCATTTACAAGTGCTTCAAAAAGAATAAAATTCCTAGGAATAAACCTAACCAAAGATATAAAAGACCTGTATTCAGAAGATTATAGGACACTGAAGAAAGAAATTCAAGAAGATAGAAAAAAGTGGAAGCACATGCCATGTTAATGGATAGGAAGAATTAATTTCATTAAAATGTCCATACTACCCAAAGCAATCTATAGATTCAATGCAATTCTTATCAAGAGGCCAATGGCATATTTCACAGAACTAGAACAAATATTTCAAAAATTTGTATAGAACCACAAAAGGCCCTGCATAGGAACAGCAATCCTGAGAAAGAAGAACAAAGCTGGAAGAATCATGCTACTTAATATCAAATTATATTATAAGGCCATAATAATCAAAGCAGCATTGTTCTGGCATAAAAATGAACACATAGATCAATGGAACAGAATTAAGATCCCAGAAATAAATGCACATCTTTGTAGTCAATTAATATTAATATTCAACAGAGGAAGCAAGCCCATACAATGGGCTAAAGATAGTTTATTCAATAAATGGGAAAATTAGAAAGATTCAATCAGAATAATGAACCTAGACCACCTTCTGACACCACACACAAGAATAAATTCAAAGTGGACCAAAGACTTAATGTTATACCCCAAACCATAAAAATCATAGAAGAAAACATAGGCAGTGAAGTCTCAGACATTGCTTATAGCAATATTTATCTCCCCAGGCAAGGGAAACAAAAGAAAACCAAACAAATGAGACTACATCAAACTAAAAAGTTTTCGCACAGTAAAGAAAAAGGCAACCCACAGAATGGTAGAACATATTCACTGATACATCTGATTAGGGGTTAGTATTCAAAATTTATAAGGAACTTACAAAACTCAACACCTAAAATATCAAACAACCCAATTAAAAAATGGGGAGAGGACTTGCATAGACACTTTTCCAAAGAGGACATACAGATGGCTAATAGATATATGAATAGATGCTCCACATCACTAATGATCAGAGAAATGCACATTGAAATCACCATGAGATGTTATCTCACACCTGTCAGAATGACTATCATCAATAAATAAACAAACAACAAGTGCTGGAGAGGATGTGGAGAAAGAGGAACATTTTTCCACTGCTACTGGAAAGGTAGACTGGTGCAGCCACTGTGGAAAGCAGTATGGAGATACCTCAAAAAAATTAAAAATGGACATGCCTTTTGACCCAGCAATCCCACTTCTGGGGATATATCTGAGGGAACACAAAACACCAATTCAAAAGAACATAAGCACCCCCGTGTTCATTGCAGTGTTATTTACAGTCACCAAGATATGATAGCCCAGTGTCCACAGTTAAGGGGAAGGGAAGTTTAGCGGGTGGAGGGATTGAGCAAAAGGAAAAAGGATGCAAGGACATGGACAACAGTAGTGCGATTGCGGTAGGGAGGAGGGCATAACAGGACTAAACGGTAATGGAAAAAAATACAATAAAAAATTAAAAAAGGAAAAAGAGACACTCAGTGCTGGAGAGATTTGGAAGTGACTACAAAAGTATGACTAGACATGACTCCCTAAGAGATTTGTGCAGATGAAAAGATGGAGATGAGATCTTAGCAAATACACAAATTTCTAGGGTTACTAAAGGCAGGCCTGCCTTCTTCTAACAGCTTGGCCTTATTAACCTTAGGGAGGAGGGTAGACTGAGAAACTAAGGGCTGAAACAGTTGACCTTGGGCGAGGAAGATGTGGGTAGGAGAGGGCAAGTGAAGGCCCTGTGACATTGATGTTCGCAAATGCAAGCAAATTACCTGTGGGGTGGCTGGGTATGAACTCATGGTTCCTGTGAGCACAGACAGGCAGAGGAGGGAACAAAATGGCAAAGTCAATCATGCAATCAGAGTGACGAATCAAGAGGAAACCAGAGAGAGGTAGCTGGCCAGCAAAATGGCTAAGGCCCAAACTACAACCTCACACCAGAGGAGAAATCTGGCTCATAAGACACAAACTGACTAGATCAGGAAGGGGTTGTAACAGCATCCATGGTGTCATATTCTGTCACAAAGCTCAGTGGTGACACCTGTGCAAAGACTGGAGCTGCTTCCTTTTGAGAGTCCAGCATCAACCTCTCTCTAGCTTGACTAGCTGATTCATGAGCCACCTGAGCCAACATATATTGGTTCATAACTGAGTCTCCAGACCTTAGAATGTCACTATAAGACAGGACTCTGCTCATCAAACACCTGGAATGCAAAAAAAAAAAAAAAAAAGTTAGATATTACATGTTGTTTTCTTTCCAGCTTTCCTTGGTCCCTTGGCTAGGCCAAGAGGAAGAGGAATAATTAGGTTGGAGTGCAGAACTCAGACACAGAGGAACCCAGTCACCAGATATGCAGTACAAGATAGAAACTAAGTCTTATGAATGATGTGGAAATGAATAAAATCACAGAATAAGGTTGGGGCAAGTTCTATTATATCAATGCTTAACAAAATGGGGGCAGATATTCCACAGTGTTTAAAAGTGAGACTCAATGGGACTCAAATCCCAGCATAGACAATTATCAATCATGAGAAATTGGGCAAAAGATACTTAACCTTTCTGATCCTCAGCTTTTTTTCATCCAAGAGTTAGGGGTGGTAATACCAACCTCATTGGGTTCTTGTGAGTATAAATAAGATCACTTATTTATCTATGAAATTCTTTATGCTACTGCCTGGCACTTAGTAACTGTTCAATAAACGGTGAATGCTGGAGTGTGCGGCTGGGAACCTAAGAAACGGAGGCGGGCAGAGGCTGCCTGGGGATGTCAAAGAATGAGCCAGCTCTAAGGAGAGAAGTGCAGAGGCTTGGAGTCAAAAGGACTTGGCTCAGGAATCCAGGATACCCATAGACGCAAAAAGGGAAGGAGGGAATATGTGTCTAAGAAACCCAGGAAGAAATAGTGATCAGCAGGGGTAAATGAGCAAAGGGAAGAGAACAGAGAGAGAAAAGAGTGGCAGACTGGCAATAAGGAGGTGATTAGAGAGAAGAGGAAGGAAGCCAGAGGACAGAGGGTCAAGAAGGGGGGATTAAGGAACACATTGTTCTCAGAGACAGATCAAGAGAACCAATTGTGCTGAAGAGTTGAATACAAACTGTATTGATTCTGAAATGCCGTGTCATTGAGTGTCTTATTTATATTGTTGCTCAAGTCTCAAACTCTAAACAAGCAGACCCTGGTTGCCAGGATGTATTACTCCTGCTGCTTCCAAATCCAATTCTGGCAAGCACAGCCATTCCCCATGGAATTCCTGTTAGCATTCATACAGTACTCATTAGGACTTGAAATTTTTTCAGCCTTGTCAAATTCCATTATATGGCACAACAAATCTTAACTTGTGGATTGTAGTGTTTCTTTTCATATCAACTTGGTTTTAAAATCAACTACTGAAAGTAATATCAATCTTTGTGTGCTCTTATAGTGATGTTTTTCTCCATAAGAAAATTATCACTGTGTTAGGTTTGTAGCAATCAAAAATATAAACCCTCCTTGTACATTTCAGAAATAATTTTAACAATTAAAATAATAGGTTTTTCAGCTCGTTTCCATATAAATTTATATGATGTTTCAACTAGTCCATTATTTTCTATATATTTACTTCGCATCAGAAATATCCAAGCATCCCTTTTGATCTGTCAGAAGAGCAAATAATAAAAATGTTTAATACCATAAATATCTAGAAGTCTCAAAGTTCTTTTATTTGAGAAAATAAATAATTTGGGGTAAAAATTAGTTGATCCTAATTAGATACAAGCAATAGTACTATGAAACTGCCTCTTATTCCACTTGAACCATGTAAATTTTCCACAACACATTTAGCTCCGTATTTCTAAATTATGTCTTCCAAATTTATTTAAAATTTAGTCTGCTTTGCCATGAAAAGCACCCTCAAGATATTTTTTCTTTTCAACTGTTTTTTAGGAATATTTGACAATTCTTTGATTTTTTGGCATGATTACCCTTAAAAATGTCACCAAAAAGGTGAGATACTTAACTATTAATACATTTTAAAGAAAAAAATGTATAGCCAAAATAGGGAGTATTCCAAATTCAACAAAATATACTGACTGCATGCTAGTTGAGACATAATGAAGTCAGAACTTGAGTAAGTGCCACTGTGAATGGCCAGAAAAGATATTTAGGAAGGACAATCAATAAAAGTCTGAATGTGGAGGGGATACAAGAAACGGAGCACTTGTAGACCTGAGATGACTTCCAAATTTCTAGCTTGAGCAACGAATGGGGCAAATGGTGGAGCCATTTATCAAGCCTGAGAAAGGGAAAAAGAATGGGGACTTGATGACTGCCATTTTTGATTAATTGGGTCTAAAAGTAGAGTTCTAATAAATAAAATTTTGTGTATTCATTTCCTTTTATTTAAAAGTGTCTTGTTATAACTAGATCACGATTTAAATATTCTTAAGAAATACTGGTTAGAGATCAGTTAAAATTGTCATGTGATTGCTAAATATGATTGCCAGGTCATCTGGTTCAGGAATGGGCAAAGTATCCAATTTTATCAAGCAAAGAAATTTTTATGCACTCAACAGATAGATTTTTGAGAGATGCCTGCCTTATCAGGCATGGTTCTGAGAGCTGTGGCCATAATAGGGGAAAAAACAGGTACAGTTCCTGCTCTCACTGTGTTTACAATCTCCCCTGAAAATATAAATGATGAGTAGACAAAAATGAAGACAAATTCATCTCCAACATAACAAGCGCTATGAAGAAAAGAAAACACAGTCAGGAAGAGTGGCTATGGTGGAAAAGAATATGACATTCTCTCTCTCTGAAGGGCTGGCATTTGAGCTGAGCCACCTGTGTGGAGAAATGGGAGAGCTTTTAGATACCGGATTCCAGGCTTTCTATACAGGGGCAGGGATCTTGTTGGAAGAAGTTTGAGAGGACTTTTTAAAAGTGATGTTGCATGGAACACACATTCTGTTTACTCACAGTACATATTTATTTAAGATGGAAGGGGTTGATACAGAAAAAAAAAGTGTGACAGAGTGCGCCCCTTTTCCACCAACCAAGCCTCCCTTTGAGCTCCCTGACATTCGAAGCAGAGAGCAAAAGTAAAGGCACAAGGCAGAAACGGGCCTGGCTCTTTTCGGGGCAGGCAGAGATCACTGGGGCTGGGGCACGTGAGGAAGTCAAGAGTGACTAGTGAGGGATGAGCTCAGGGAGAGGGAGAGGGGGGTCACGTCATGCCCGGCCTGGTAGACCACAGTAAGAGTAGAGGGTCTGAAGCAGGGAAGTGAGAGGGAGGGGGCTGATTTCTCTTTTATATATTAAATCAAGTCACTACCTGGTAAAATTACTGTTTTAGTAGTCACTGATTAAAAAAAAAAAATAGTACACTGAGGAAAAAACACCAAACTTTTTGCTATACTTTCGAAGATTTATGTAAAATACTTTCTATAGGCCTATCTAAGCTAGACATGTCATATTACTGTTTATCATTAACACCTTCAAAATGTGTGTAAAGAACAAGTATTCAGGAGGGAAAATATAGCATTGTCTCAAAATGGTATTTGCTGCCACTGAGTGGTGTACTTAATTCGTGTTCTGAAGAGACGCTCTGTTTGTCATGTACATAATAATAATATTCTTAAGATTTTTGAACTTCTTGTTAAAGATAACTGATATAGCTAAGGCAAGTTGAAATAACAGACCAGTGCTAAGACTAATGAAACTACAGATTTGTCCCAAAACATTGGTGATGCTCTTCCATTAGTGGTAGCAAGTATCTGATGATGTTGATATATTTTCATTGGGTCAGGGTAGGAATTTTAGGTTTTAAAATAAGCTTTTCCTTAGCTTTTATAAATAATGGGGAATATCGCTTTTGCTCTAGAAATTTCTGATTAGTATGAGCAAATAAAGGGATGAGCTGCCTCTGAATGACAGTATTTTCTTACATGATACTGGGAACATGTGAGAAAACTTTTTTTAAGTTACAGGATTCATAACAAGTAACAACTTGATCATTGAAAGCAATAGATTTCTTTTATCTCTTGAAAAACACAAACCCAGTGGCTTTTCTGATGGAAAAAAATCTTATTTTAAGTGTGGTTATACCAGATATTTGAGTTATTTGACTGATTGATTGACTGGACCACTGATTCATTCATTTCACAATTTTGCACCTACTGCTATTTAGGATGATATCCCCCCAAAACTTTACAAAATAGTCATTAAACGTATTGATTTTATAATCAAATTTTTTTACAGCCTGGTTGATAAAACAAAACAGAAGCCTTTAAAATGTTTACAAGCAGAAGAATTAACATGAGACAGCAGTATAAGAGCTATCACAAGACAGTACAGATACATTTTCTTCAAGTGTGCAGACAGGTTTCTTCAACAGTTTACACCTCACTGAGGTCAGATTGAGGTTGAAGTTTACATTTGAACAGCAGGCAATGTACAGACCCCAAGTCAGTTTCATCATAACAGTTTTATAACCTTAAAAGGGAAAGTTTTTCCCATAATCAAAAGATCTTTAATATTTTCCATGCTGTATTATTGAGCAGACACTTTAAATTACATACTTGCAAAGCTCCTGAACAAAGCTTTTCAAAAAATCCGTCATTAGCCTTCTCCCAATGACAGATCTTCCCTCAGTGTTCCTTGCTGCAGACTCAGGAGGCACCCACCGATTGCATGACTATTTATTTAAAGGAATTTTCAAAGCAATTTCTAGCCAGTATGCTTAAATAGAGGTATGAATTGCCTAAGAGTGACTAGATAATTTCATTATAGGAAACAGAAAATAGAAGAGAAACAAATTATTTTAAGTTGCAGAATTTTAAGGCTACACAATTTATTGTAAAATTGTAGTTTTGCCTCTTTTCCCCTCCCCTTTCGCTCCGCTCCCTTTCTCTTCTTCAACAGATTAGTCTTAAAGCCACTGAGTGGAGAGGAGTGAGGTGGGCCCTGCACTCACTCTGGGAGCACAGAGGCCCAGATTAGAGTGCCCGAGCCTCAGTGGGTTGAGAGGGCCCCTGGGTAGCAGGGCAGCGGGGCGTGGGTGTCAAAGCCTAAGGAGAGCAAATGTGTCCATAGGGGTGGCTGTCCCAGCATGGCCCAATCAGGTACAATATAGACATCAAAATAATGATAGGGATGAACTGTAACCCATGGAATAATTTGAAAATCCCAAGTCTATTCAGATACCAATAAATCAACGAATAACGTAAGTTTGATGAGGAGTGGGATTGTCACATAGTTTTAAAGTACCAGCCACAAAACAACTTATTGGTTACAAAAGGGAAAGCTAACTTTATAGTGGAGAAGCTTGGCAGACTCCACTTTGATTTAGTGATCAAAAATAAGCTTCTTTAGTAGTGGAACTCATCAAACTTGTGTGCCATCTGATAGGTTACAACAAGTATACAGCATTACTTCTGCGATATTCCTGCCCAAAGTGGTTAATCTGAATCTAATCATGAGGAAATAGATCAGCCCAAATTGAGAATATTCTACAAAATAACTGCCTTTTCAATTTTAAGTGTCAAGGTCATGATAGCCAAATAAAGTTGAGGAGATTGTTCCAATAAAGGAGACTGCAGAGACTAAGTGCATCCCCTGATAATAAGCTAAATCCTTTTGTTATAAAGGTCATTTCTGGAACAATTGGTGAAACTTCAGTGGGGGCTGAGGATTAAATATTAGTTACGCATTTGGGTTAATTTCTTGATTCCCACGGTTGTAGTTATGAAGGAATGTGTCCCTGTTTATAAGCACTACACACCATAGTGTTCTGGAATAATGGGGCATCAGCTTGGTAACTTGTTCTTAAATGGTTCAGAACAATGAAGAGTTTCTTGTACTATCACTTTCAATTTTTCTTTAAGTTTGTGATTGTTTTAAAAATTGTAATTTTGAATTTGCTTTTATAATCAACTGGTAACCCTTCAGTATTTATCATAAACATTGTTGCTGCAAATATCGTTTTGTGTAACTAGGTAATCCAATGGCATCGTAAATCATTTTCTCTGATCACCTGGCAAATAATGACAGTACAAACTATCACTGGGGTTTCATTAGGATTCATAAAGTCACATAGCATATTCTTTTTTAAAAAAGGGGAAATGTCTTGGTGATCAAGTGCATTGTTAAATGCAACAAAAAAGATGATTTATTTTTGTATTATAAATACATTTTCAGTACTGAAGTCCAAAGCATGTGATTTTTTTAGATAACAACAGAACAATAGATGTAGTCTCAGAGTTCAGAAGTCATTTTTAGTCATTAAAGATAATCAGAGACAGGTAAAACATATTGCAACCTGAGCTTACTTTTCTGCCCAGTCCAATTTTATAAATTAATTTTATAATTTCTTCTATAACCTCAAACTTATTCTTGGTTTTGCACTTTAAAAATGCATAGAAATTTAAATAAATTTGGCTTGTGATAAAAATAACTATCCAAAGAGACTTAAACAAAAATTTTTACCCCAAATCAGAAGCAATAATAAAAACTTATATTTATTAAGTAGTCACATACAAGAGGATCTTGATAGATAGATAAGACTGATATAAATATGCACACATATATACATGTTTATGATAATATGCTCACAAAACTACAAAACTATGAGTTTGATTCCATTATTAGACCTGTATTACAAATAAGTAAACCAAAGTCTAAGAGGTTATATAAAGCCATACACACTGTTAAGTGAAAGACATAAGTTGCCATGTGGCAAGTGTTCTGAAATGTCCATACTCATAAATCTTTGTTAACCAATCTTCTGAGGTAGGTGTGGCTGCCTTTAGAATTGTGCAGCACCCAGAACAATTATGCCCATACAATCCTGGGTATAATTATATTAGTGTTCCTAAGAAATCTGGTTAAAAGTCATATCTAAAGAGACTCAAAGTGGAAAAAATAATAATAATACAAGGCAACAAGGATCTCATGGGTAAAGATATGAAATTTCTTATTTGAGATGGTGGGAATTATGGATTGATTCTATTCATCTGAACTTTAAGTCTTTTTTGACGCAAGTACAAAAACCTATCACTGTCTCCAATTAGGAGCATCTCTTATTCACTAACCTAAGCCAACAGAACGGGGTACCCAAAGGAAGGAGCCCAATATAATCCTTGCCACCCCAATCACCATAGTAATCTACATCTACATTGGCTAGGGAAGGAGGTGATAAGTAAATGAAACACTGATTAGCCTTACAATTTCACATGTAATCTGCATTATATACTATATAATATTAATTTAACATGAATTAAGCTAAAATGCTAATAGAACTCTATACAAAGACCCATATTTAGAAATTCACATATCAGTAATTGCTGGTTTACTTTTTTAAATGAACTTTCTTGGATTATTATTTTTATGTCAGGTATAAAATTGCTTTGAGAACATTATTCTAAGGATAAAGTTCAGCATAATTATTTTACTAATCTAATAATAAAAAAGCACTTTCCTGCCATGGACTGAAAGTTGAAAGTGTCCCCCACAAATTCATATCCTGAATCTAGAACCACAAATGTGACTGTATTTGGAGATGGGCTTTTCAAGAAGTGGGTTAAATAAATTCCTAAGGGTAGGGTGTTAATGGGATAGGACTGTTGGCCTGATAAGAAGAGGGAGAGAGATGCAGGAATACACGGAGGAAAGACCGTGGGAGCTCGCAATGAGAAGGCAGCCATCTACGCGCCAGGAACGGAGCTCTCTTGAAAATCCAACCGTGATGACACCCTGATCTTGAACTTCCATCCTTCAGAACTGTGAGAAAATAAATTTCAGTTGTTTTAAGCCACCTTCTTTATGGTATTTTTTATGGCACTCTGAGTTAACTAAGATATTTCCCAAATTGACCTTCAACTTAGAGGTAAATTCTATGCTATTATATTCAATTCTTAGATTCAAAACCTACTGAAAACATTGCTTCTCTTACAAAATCTCCATATTCTTTATTCTGTTGCATAGGAAGAATGTTAGATTGCTTTCTCTTTGAAGGAGTTGCAACAAATTGCTATTAGAATCATACATGATGAAAAATATTTTCATAGTGACACAGTTAAAGTGTTACACAGTACTTCAGAAGGATGGTTTAAAGCTTACAAAACAGGAATTGCAGCTGATCTGGTAAATGAATCAACAAGATGCTAATGAGGTTAGAGAGGGGATGTGACTGGATCAGTCACAACTGAGGGCTAAGTTCCCTTTTAACACAGAACATTCTGCATGCTGATTCTCAGAGGCTGGGTGGAATTTGGGAAGTAAGGCATCGCTTTCAGACTAAGTTAATTTGCCAAC
This sequence comes from Pteronotus mesoamericanus, assembly GCF_021234165.1. Taxonomy (NCBI): domain Eukaryota; kingdom Metazoa; phylum Chordata; class Mammalia; order Chiroptera; family Mormoopidae; genus Pteronotus; species Pteronotus mesoamericanus. Next base: position 20,623,845 of record NW_026555027.1, read on the forward strand.
TAAGTAATTATCATAGAACTATAATAAAAATGACACAGTAGCTCATGAGAATCCAAAATTAAGCAATTGACGAGGTTTGTGTACTAACAGCATAGGCATAGTGTAGGGATAATAATTAGGGGAAAATGGTTGGAGAAGATGCCTGAGTTAGAATCAGCTTAATTAGAATTCTAGTTCTTGTTATTTCCCTGAGGCAACCTCTTTGGCCTTCAATCTCCTTACCTGAAAAATGGAGTTGATAATAATACCCATACCACTAAGGAGAAAGTGAGTAAGTCTATGTACAGCTCTTGAAGAAGTCCTTTTCATGTAGCACTCAATAAGCATTAACTATGAAGACAGTAGAACCAACTCTGCATGTGAGTGTCTACATATCTAAGACATGCATAAAACAACTTTGTTTTACAAATTACACACAATTGTCATTTGTAGATTTATATAAATGCAGAAAATCATGCCCCTAATTTTTATAGCTAACAAGCTCATTTTGTTCATTAAATGATCTTTGAAGATTAAATATATGGTAAGATGTTATGCTAGTTGGTCCCCATTTGCCCCTCCAGATCCATTGTCCCTTCTTTCCTGTCTTGCTGTGCCTAAGAAAATTTACCTATGCTCTCTTCAGTCCTGGTCTCCTGCCCTCTAGCTCTCAGGGGGTTTGGTCAATGGGAGGTATTAATGAGAGATTGGGGGTTTGAAGGAGAGAAGGATCAGTTTCTTCCTCCCCTTATTCTTTCTCCTAAGCCAAGGTTTCAGTCCTGAATGTACTTCTCCATGTAAGAGGTAGCCCCCTCACACATCCTACACCTAATATGTAAACCCTCCTTCTTTTTGCCCCTTCCAGTTTAGGGGTAGTAAGACCATGCCACTTCTTAGACTCCTAGTAAGTGTGGTTTATGATTCATTTGTTGTTTTCCCTGTTTTTCTCATTGCATATTATTTAATGATTTCTTTCCATCTGCAACGGGTTCTAACTGATACAGATGCCTTTAGATTACTATTATATTTATCTAATTTGATAATAGTCATGGGGTCACAGTTAATTGTCCCATTTCTACATTACATAGTTTAGATTACCATAGGGCTATTTGGAATCATAAAATAAATTAACTAAAATTTATCAGAAAGCCAGAGAGTTTAACCTCTGCTCCAATACATTTTTTTCAATGTTTTGTAAGGATTTCTTCAAAAATTATAGTCATATGATTTATTAGTATCACTCAACATTAATGTGGGATACTGACTGAATGAATGAAAGTCAATTCTAAAACAGAATGCCAGAAATACAGACAAAGCCTTAAAGTGAGAGCGTAAGAAATGCTTTTATCCTATCATGAAGATTTTTTAAAAAAACCAAACCGGTTCACCCATTATTTGCGCCATCATGGGTGGCATAATAACCCGTATGTCTGTAACCTCAATATGAGTAAATTATTACGGCCAACTCTTGAGTATTTTTTCACCTGAAGATGTAGCTTGAGAAATATCAGTAGCTAAGCTTTTTCCAATTTGAGAGATAGTAAACTGACACATTAACCTTCTCCTTCTGTCCTGAAGCCAAGAAGCTGAACTATTACTAACCTAGAAACATGAGGCAAATACATTGAATTAAATATAGTACAGAATCCAAGTGTAGTCACCATATGAATGTAACTCACCAAATGAGGTGGTTTGATTTTTTTCCATAGGATATTTAACAAGATCTCTGAAGAGAGACCACAGCCATGGTATTATCGTAAAGACAGTATGTCACTTCTTGATATAACCCCCATCTTGCCATTCTATCCATCTCCTGAAAATAGATAGAAAACAAAATACCTCTCAAATAGTGAGAGGGCAAAAGGAACTTGATTCAGCTATACTAGAAGAATCGCAAGTGTCTTCACATTATATCAAAAAAAATGGTTAGGACTGCTCAATTATGAACAATGTGAAAGGGAACTATGCCATGGCAAATATGTAAAAAATATTTCAGCGAGACAAAACAAAATATGCAGACAAGAGAAAAAAAGTAAGCAAGAAAGAAATGTGACTTTCAAAGGAAAGATTAAAAACCCAATGTTAAACAAAGCACACTTCAAAGCACAAGAAAATTCATCACAATGATTTAACCTTAATAAGTACATGAATTCAAGTCCTCAAAGATAAAATGATGGACAATAAAAACAGGAAAAGGGGGAGATTGTAGACTTAGGAGAACAAAAGAAAACTATAAGCATAGTTGCAGGAATAAGTAAATTAAAGAAGATAAAGTAAAAACAGACCTCACTAAAACTCAAAATACTGATCTGAAAGAAAGATTTGAGATAACTTTGTAAATGCACATGAAAGAGGGAAAAAATTTAAAGGAATCACAGAAGAGCTAACAGATATGGAGAACAAAGGAAATCCGACATAAGGATATACAGCGGCTCCTGAAGTGAGGAATCTGACCAAAGAAAAACAGATGTATCCAAAGATAGAAAGAATTTTTCCTGAAATGAAGAATTCATTGAATCTCCACCCCCTTCCATTCACACACACGCGTGCGCACGCGCGCGCAACACACTTAACGGGAATGATGATCATCTAAATGTAACAATAT